>NC_092829.1:8863369-9497369 GCF_039878825.1 Excalfactoria chinensis | reverse complement strand
AATGTATGGTATGTGGAAATTGCTGGAAGTCACACCAGTAATAGCTCTGATCTTGTTAATAGTTTAAATGAATTAAAGTTTATTTGGAGAGCAGATGGTTACATCTTTGATTTTAAAATAGAGAATTTCAGAACAAGTCGCTGCTTTCTTACATTTTTAAAAAAGGCTAATGTGATACATAACCATTAAAATACAGTTTTTTAATTTCATTTTCTTTTCCTTTTCCATGGTGGTGGTAGGGATCCCAGAATTACTAGAACCATTCTACAATTGCAGGCACAAGAATCAGAAGGCCTTCAGGTTTTTTCTAGAGTGATTTAAATGAGAATAACCATTCCAGTGATAGCTCAGAGGCCATTGTGTATGTGTGGTTTCCGACTTCTGACATCTTGCATCAGACTGCAAACAGGGATTCAGCAAGCTTTGTTTAGAAAGCGCATTCTGCTCTTGGTCTAAGATAGTGATCTCTCATGTATGAGTTTCCAACAGAACCTTGCAGCCACAGAGCATGTAGTTTTAAAGCAGAAGTTAACAGAAACAGCAAAATGTAATTCTGTCCCTGGTATATTAGTTCATGCTCAGCTTTTTATTCTGAAGTTCCGTAAGGAAACTGTTGAGCTTGGGAGAGGTCTAGTGTAGGTTTTTTTCCACGTACAATTTTTACTGCATCTGTAAATTTTAGTTTGATCAATATCAATACTTCAGTTTGCTTTTGCACTTGAGCTTTTTTTTAATATAGGAACTACATGGGTTTTGGTTTTAACAGATACAAATTCATATCTTTAGTTCTTTCTTTTCCTTAGTTTGATTTAAATTATACCATTTCTTTTACATCACTGGAAGACAACAACAAAAATAAAAGGCGTTCCCTGTGACTTCCAGAATAGATCATTTTTTGCCTTTTTATCCAGAGAGGTGCATCAGTATTTATAAAGTGCCCAGCAGTTTAATCTCTTTTACAGCTAAGGCAGTGTACACTTGACTATAGTTGTTAATGTTTTCTTTTTCAAAAAGACCCAAAAGATTTTTGGTTAGGATGTAACTACTTATCATTGTGAGGTTTTTTGTTGTTGTTGTTCTTGGTTTTTTTTTGTTTTTTTTTTTCTTGTACTTTTTCACTTCCTGCTTTGTAGACTTCTTCCTATTCATAATAAAGAATTGAATCACTGGAAATCCCAAGATAGTGCCAACTTACCAGAATAACCACACATCATATGTCTGTGAGTTTTCTAGCGAAGAGTGCTAAAATGACTCGTAACTTCATTGTTCTCTTTGAGGGAAGAAAAAAAAAAGAAGATTGCACTGAAGAAAGACAGTACAAAGTTAGCTTGGCTGGTGAAATATTGTCACTGGTTTCTGAGGGTCAGTATTGTGTTAGGTGTGCTCTCTGTGAATACATATGGTGAGGGGAGAAGAAATCGCCCAGTCTCAGTCACCACATTGTGATATGCCCCCAACAGTGATGCAAGCTGAAAGTCTTCAGAGCTGGAAAGCTTGTGCTGAGTTATGAGTTTGGTATTTGAATACTAGCAAAAAGCAATTAAAATCTGATCGGATTTAAAATGGACCGCAGTGTTGTGGGACACATTAAAACTCAGTTTTTTGGTCACTGTGATGGGATGGACTTGCAGACCTAACTCCCACAGATTTTGTGGTGTTGGCATTGGAAACAAATGAATTTCAATCAGTTTTCTGGATTTTAACATCATTTTCTGGCTTTGTCCCAGTCTTAAGGAAATGTAGTATAAACTCTTCTTTGTTTTTTAACGGGTGACTTAAAAATGGAACCTGTCTGTTCTAATCCAATTCTTTGTAGTGTAAGAGGATTTCTTCCATTCTTTTTGAGTAAGCAGTAACCAAAAGAATGGCTTTATTTGGAAAACTGATGAATAAGAACACACTTTTTCTTCGAGGTATTGCAAATATGGCACAGTAAAGGAAGAAATTAGTTGCTGATGCACTTCATAAATGGATGTTGTGTCATTTACCCTGTTTTTCATTTAATTATCCTAAGTTCCAAAGATTATGCCAAATATAGTTTGGAAACTGTATTTACTTAGCATTAAAGACTTTTTATTCACAAATTACCACCATACTGCAATTACTGAGTTAGCATTGACAGCTCTGTGTGATTAAAGACTGCAAGACATAATTCTGTTTTTCTTACCTTCTGTAAAAGTGTGTGGGAAATCTGAGCACAAGACAAGCCCACATACTATAACTTGTACAAAAATGGAAATGTAAAGCTGATGACACAGAGTGTAACTGCCTGATGACTGGGAGGCCTGGGGAGGAAACAGTGAGAGACGAGGAATGTAAGGATCACAATTAACTAAAGAACGCTGAATCACTGAGGAAAAGGAGGATGTAAAAATTAAAGTGGCAACCCAGCTGATCTGAACTACGTGGGAGGCAGGCACACTAGTTTAAATTTGCACTTATTCTTGGAAATTTTGTCTAGTACCTGGGAGCGCACTACTTTAGCCTCAGGATTGTTTCTCTCTCTGTACTGGCAAAATTAGCTTTGTCTCATTTCTTTTGAACCTCTTCTGATAGTGTTCCATGTATGAAAGTTGTAGTTAGTGTGTTTATATACATATGTGCTGTGCTATATGGAAAAGTAGATAAACATATATAACATGAAGTATGGTATCTCTCTATTTCTGGACCCTTTTTTTCAGTGAACGTGCTGAATGCCTGTGGGCTCTAACAGTCTATTTTGTCAACTTTAGTATAGAGATCAAAAATTATTTACTGTATTAAATAGCTTCTTAAAACTAGGAATGTAGTGACATGTAAGTAATCCAGTGGTGTCTGATTAGAGGGCAGTTAAAGTATTGGAATTCTACAGTGGTGTCCACATCAGGGGTAAAAACTTCTGTGTATGTGCTGAGGGAGTTAGATCCTAAGAACATGAAGCATCGAGGTAATTGGTCTTAATGTGGATGGAATGCTTATCAGAAGATTTCAGTGGGTCACGAATGGTATCGCTTCCTACCCACATAAAGATCTAACTGTGGAACTAACCAGGATGTGTCCAAATGTTATCCAAATGTTATTTTGGGTTGTTTATTTTCTACATTTTTGTTGCTTACTAATCTTGCCTAGGGAAAACGAGATTTAAAAAAAAGAGATCAACCCACCACTCCCCTTCTCCAAACCACATTAATGAACAGAGCAGAAAATAGTGTGTATCTGCAGTAACAGAGAATATTTAACTGTATTGCTTTCATCTCCAAGGAGATGTATTATATGATATTCTTGTAACAAGGCCCATGTTTTAAAATCAGAATGAGTCATTAATGAATGAATTCATAAAATGTCAATACAGAGAGAGAATATAATCTGCAGTCTGTCTCTGTAGCTACTGGCTCTACTAGTAGGCACACTGGGTTTTCCTTCAGATGCATGAATCTTTTCTGTATTCACTCGTCTCAGGAGTTCTCACCACCATCACTCTGTGAAGCAAAACCAATGTCATTCAGACAGATTTTTTACTAAAATTTGTACAGATCAGAATAGATAAGAGTAGATAGGAATAGATGGGGAAGATGAATGGTTTCTTAATTAGCATTGTCTGTACAAGGCTCAGGTGGTTTCTTCCAAACTCCAAGCCACAACTGAGTTAATGGTGGTTGTTGCACTAATGAGGCAGTCATAGTTTCACAACACGGTTGCAACCTAAATAAAGGAAAGATTATACTTAGATTCTGTTGCTGTTTCTGTATCCCATCTGTACTTTTATCATCCAAAATTGTACCAGTACTACTCTGTGGAAGTGAAGCAGCTATCAGAAGGCAGTTCTGTTGGTCTTTGTTTATCTTTTGTTGTTGTTTTGTTTTGTTTGTTTATTTATCTATTTATTTATTTTAAGGACACACAGAGAGGTTTCCCTAGGAGCTCATTTCTTTCATGGGTGCAAGGTGGTAGTTTACAACAAATGAAATTATAGGTATTTGTAATAAACTCTGGCAGGAGTAATTGTAGAATTTTTTCCAGGTGGCCTTGCTCCAGAATGAAAGTTTGGAAAAGAACAAGAGTATACAAACTTTACATAATCAGATTTGTAGCTTTGAAATAGAAATTGAAAGACAGAAGGAAATGCTACGGAATAATGAATCTAAAATACTTCATTTACAGGTAAGAAATTTGGAATCTCCCCATTACAGCAGAAATGGTAGTAGCTTCTGTACTGTACATTTACACTTGTGAAGTGAGGTGTTGTAAGTAAAAGGGGGCAGAGTTTAGCTTATTATAAAAGGTTTTCTGATTTCATTTTGTTCCTGTCAGCAGCTGGCTTGTGTCTGTTGGAAGAAGATACCTCACTAGAGAACAGCAGAGGCTGGGTTAAAATGAAAAGCCCCATTTAAAAAAGGAGAATGATTAAAAACAAAGTTACAGATATTATCTGAAGAACAATAAAAACTGCTGTCAAACTAGAGGAAAAGATCAGCTTCTTAAAATCGTCATATGTTTAATACATTTAGTTATATTTCTTTTTCTTTGTATTTAAAAAGCTATTAGTAATGAGTAAAATCAATCTGATGTGGAATCCCAACTTAGTGCAGAGCATGTGAATACTCCTTATAAAAATCAGTATTTTTGTTATCCTTGGAGCCTTCTGAGGAAAATATGTCTATATATTCCTTTGCCAGTAGGTGTGAGCTTCTTTTTCTGTAGTCTGAATCACCTGGCCACAAACCAGTGTCAAAGTAGAAGTCCCATGGATGTACTAGCATGGCTCTCGGTCCAAACTGACATCTTTTGCATTCAGAGCTTGCTTGGAACTCAAATACTGGGAAACTGTGTTAGTGTCCATGATGTGGACTGCACCTAGGGAAACCTCAGGAGACAGTTAACAAGCTGTTGTGAAGGTATTGCCTACACATTACCCTCATATATCTGCTGCCACAATATCAGATATATTTTAATATCTACTTTAAAGGAAATTAACTTAAAGTATTTCCTTCAATTACTATTCATTTTACATTTTGAACTGAAGATGTTACTTGAGAAAGGTTTAAGTCTCCAAACTATTGCTTGAGTTCTGCGGCAGCAGGGAGAAATCATTATGACATTTACTCTTGCCATGTTCTGCTCACGTGGTAACCAGTCTAGCCTGCCTTATTCATTGTTGCTTGGTTTGATGATAGTTTGGGATGTGGCTGCATGCTTACAGTTTTTCATTCTGACGCTGGGAAACTAATCCATGTATGTATTGGTATTGCCAATTGAATCTGCCTGGAGGTAAGTTAATTTGTAAGCCTGGGTCTCTACATATGCTGTCTCAATAACCTAGAACAAGAGGGAAAACAGAAAATATGGTGATAAGTTTTTCATGATTCTTGATAACTGATTGCTAGTTCCAGCAGCTTCACCAAGAGAGGGCATGTGATTAGCTGTTATTTTGTGGGAAGGAACTTTTGTATGCAGTATCTAGTCATTTTTATGAGCGTATGGAATCATAATAGTAAGCCAAGCCTTAAGCTGAGTGTGGACATGAAGTATGTAAGAGAAAAGTCATAAATAACAGTCTTATGAGTGTAAAATTATTTAATAGGTAATACATTCCTTCAAAGAAGGGAGGATGCACAATTTGTTTCTCTGGTCCAAGTTGTACTTGTTATTCCTTTTCTGGTGTGTTCTTTTGCTGTTCAGTTTTGTTCTGTCACTTGCAGGAAAGTGACATTAGGAACATCTGAGATGGAGCTACAAATGTGGTTTTCTTCAAATTTCCTCGTGAAATTGCTGAATTCTTTAAATAAATAACAGAGTGAAAATTCTGCAACAGTATATTAAAAAACAAAAAACCTAGATGAAAATCGATATCCACAAGAGCCCCGAATAGTTTTTCAGGCACATAACTCTGGGTTAATGATCTGGAGAGGTCAGTTGCACGAATAAAAAGTTCGTTCAGAAAATTGATATCTACTTGAAAATTTATGAGTACAGTGTGAGATATCTGTGTGCTTTTAATGGCATAATTAGAGAGAGTGAAATTCTCCACTTCTGCATTAAATTCAGATTTAGTGCATCAGCATCTCCTGGCATGAGGGAGTCTGTGTCCCTGTGGAGTAAAGAGATAGAGATCCCTCTGCTTAAAAAAACAAATAAACATGGAATTCAAGTCTATTTGTGATTATTCTGTATCTTTTGAATTCACATGAAGAGGTGGAGAAGATAAAAAGTCTACACATTTGTCAACAAGAAGCTTCAGCTCCACCTTGGTTGTACATTTACAAAGGCAGAACGTTGCACACATATTGATGGAGAGAAGTTGGTCCCTGGTGGCAGCTTCTGAAATACATTCTCCCCAAAGGAAAAGAGCTTACAACTCTTCAGCACCTTTGAAACTTTCCCAGTTAGTCAAAGAATGTGTTCATTTATTTTGTTTGGTACTGTGTTGATGTTAAGAGGGCCCAGACAGAAATGAGGGCATCTCTGTGTGAGGTATTGTATAAATCCTTAAGCTGTTGTCCTTGCCTTGGAGAGTTGATGGTTTGTGTGAGTACAGGGAAAACATCAGACTTACACACATTTTTATTTCTCCGTGTTAACTGTGAACTAATGTCTAAGTCCGATGGCTCTGGTCTCAAGGTGTTCATTCATGCCATTCCATTGAGTGTTTCCTTTTGTATGTTTAGCAAACGGCTGTTTCCTAGTTTATTTTCTGCTGATTGTCAGTCCAAGAGAAAGGATGTGACTGTGTTGGTAGCTAATGATGAGTATGTCCAGGAAAGCTGCCCTAATTTTACAAGTTATATATATATATACATATATATATACATGTAAGCTTGTTTTAAAACACCAACATAGAAATAAATAGTTAAACTTGGAATATGTTGGATTACTTAGTGGTTTTGGGTCACAACAGAATAAAACACTCCAAGAAGAATGTGATTTTGCTGTCTGGCTTGTCAAATTGACAGCCATCAATTAATCATTACAGACTTATGATATAACTAAAACCACGTGATTAAAAAGCAAATGTTTACGAGGGGAGTTGAAGGTTTCATAAGGCAAAAGGGTTTTCCCCATCAGTGGTGAACACTGAATCCATATGGCTTACAGGAATGCAAATGCAAACTATTTTCTTGTTTTGTACTCGAACATAACTTTTTTAAAAGAAGTGAACAGTAATTTTTACATGTTGGCACTGTATAATCATCAACTGTAAAGTTAGACTTTGAATTTAACTGTAGGTGGTAGCAAAAGTAGTTTCTTGACTCAAATCTTTTTGTTACCGTTTGAACTTTACATCTGAATATGGGGTTCTGGCTAAAATTCCTGCTAGTCAAAATTAGCCATGACAAGATTAAGTACTATGTATGTACTATGTCAGGTTTGAGGTAGCATGGTGTCCCTTAAAACATACTGAGGTGCTTGCAATATTCCTGTTTTTGGGAATACCAGTCTTTTTATATATATAAACAATATATCTAATATCTGTAATATTGTATTGTATTTCATGGCTTACTAAAATCAGATGTTGTGTTGGGTTTTTTTTTATTATTTGTTTTCTTTAAAATGAACAAAAACCACAAAAACAACTAATGAACTCGATAAGCAAGCACCTTCAGGATGTGTGGTTTATTGAATTTAGGAAGTAAGGGTGGGAATTTCAAAAGTGCTCAAGGGAGTTAGCAGTGCTAGTTCTGCTTATGCAATGTAGAGCTTTTGCTGCTGATGATACGGGCACAAAATAACTTAGGCATTGATAACTGATGGGTAGGAGCTTGTAGTTTGCTAATGCCCCTATACCAGCACGTATTCATACTCCTACTCCATGAGGAGAGCAAGAATGCTGATGGCTTTCCTGAGGGGTGAGTTAATTTGCTTTTACCCAATAATTAAAGCATGCACGCCTGCAGCCACTTGATTCACCATACTTTTATGTGCCCAAACTATGTTAAGTTCTCTAAAATACCCAATAAATACCAGCCCATAATACCAGTGTATAGGCATTTAGAATATTGTTCTTGCATTGTAAAGCTTTTTAAAGAAATCTTTAGAGAAAGGCACGCTAACAGTCCTTCTTTTTTTTTTTCTTTTTTTTTTTAAATATTTGTGTTGATAATTCCAGTAGTGCTCCAATTCCTTGTTATTTCAATATTTGTAAGTGAAACTTGCTCATACTGGAAATGCATCTTATTATGAATATACAATCCTAGTTTGTTCTGCATAAATTATGTCTGTTATTTGGGTTTTTTTTCTTGTAACTCTTAACTTCCTGTTTCATAAAGCGAGTGATAGACAGTCAAGCAGAGAAACTGAAAGAACTGGACAAAGAAATCCGTCCCTTCCGGCAGAACTGGGAGGAGGCTGACAGCATGAAGAGCAGTGTAGAATCCCTCCAGAACAGAGTGACTGAGCTGGAAAGTGTTGACAAAACTGCAGGGCAAGGAGCTCGAAATACAAGTAAGTGTAAACATGATGGAATGAATTATTTGGTAGTGCTGTGAAAGGGAAAAGGATATCCTTTGTATGCCAATTTTGTTATTGTTTTCCTATGGAAACCTCAATAATCCTGATTTTTCTGATTCATGCGTAGGAAATGATTCAGTTGCTTCAGTGTTGTGACATTAATTCCAAGCTGTTTCTTAGGCTTAATTCTTTTATATTGTTTTCTTGACCCTTGTCTTGGTTACAATATTATAATTCATTATAAACACTTCTTGAGCTGATATTTGAGCATATTCTTTAAATGCATTCTCAACGTATTGAGAAGACATTTTCTATTCTTTGTTCTCATCCATGGCTAGATTAACATCAGTATTATCCAGCTGAACTGACCTTCTCTGCTATCTGTTACAGAACTGTATTTGATCCAAAGAATTATTATAAGATGCACTTGAGTATTAAGGTTGTTGTAATACTTTCTGAATAGTACACATCATATATCAGGGTTTAAATAATGAGGCTAAAGAACTTAACATTTAAATGGATGTGTATAGAACAAACCTGCTTCTCAGTATTGTATGTTGATCAATTTTGTCAGTACGCAAATAGTAAGAGATTACTTCTCACACAAGGGAAAAGGGACAGCCTTCCCTCCCAAATAAATGACCATATAAAGCAAAGCTAAGCTTGAATTTTCCATTCTCTTATCGTGTACTTTAGACAAGGTAACTACTACATTTCTCAGACAAGTAATGGGTGAGAAGAATATTTTGTTTTGAGTAATTGGTGGGTGAAATTCCCCTTGAATTTCAGAGGGATTGTGTAGGAACTGTGAGTCCTTCCAAGGCTAATAAGCTACAGGTTATGCTACCAGGTATGTTCTCAAAATACAGAAGTGTCTGTTGCTCACTGGCCAGTCAAAATTTTCAATGATTTGAATAGTCAACTCATACTGAATGCACCATTAACACCCACAGATGTAAAAATCCTAATTAACCTAGTTTCTAGCTGGCAAACTTGGCAGTGGAAGTTGTTTCAAAGGAGGCCAAATGTGGCTTGGTTCTTGGAGAAGAATATGTTTGCGTATACACTGACAGTATTGCTGATCAATTTTTACAGTCCTTAGGAGAAAGTCTGTTTTCTTACCCCTCATCCTCTCCATTTTCAAACAGGCATGCTTGAGACACAGCTCAGCAGGCACGATCAGATGCTGAGTGTTCATGATATTCGGCTGGCTGACATGGACCTCCGATTCCAAGTTTTAGAAACTGCTAGTTACAATGGAGTGTTAATTTGGAAAATTCGAGATTATAAACGTCGGAAGCAAGAGGCAGTCATGGGGAAGACTCTCTCCTTGTACAGCCAACCCTTTTACACCGGATACTTTGGCTACAAGATGTGTGCCAGAGTTTACCTTAATGGAGATGGCATGGGAAAGGGGACGCACTTGTCGCTGTTCTTTGTCATAATGCGTGGAGAATATGATGCATTGCTTCCTTGGCCATTTAAACAGAAAGTGACTCTCATGTTAATGGATCAGGGTCCGTCTCGGCGCCACTTGGGAGATGCTTTCAAGCCAGATCCAAACAGCAGCAGTTTCAAGAAGCCAACTGGAGAAATGAACATTGCGTCTGGCTGCCCAGTCTTTGTGGCTCAAACTGTTCTAGAGAATGGAACGTATATTAAAGATGATACTATTTTTATTAAAGTCATAGTGGATACATCGGATCTACCAGACCCCTGACATACAGTCGGGGAGGCAGATTAAACAGAAGACAACTCCATTTGGGGGTTTTATATCAGTTTGTCTTCAATCAGAGGTCCTAAAGCTCACAGAACCACCTTGTGGAACAGATGGAAGAGTTTGAAGGCATAACTACATAGGGTCCAAATGAGAAAGTAGCAACACATTAAGAAATCATACCATGGTGTATTTTTTAATAGAACTAGCAACTCTGAAGAATCACTTATCCCTCACGAGGATAATGATTACAGTCAGAGAGTATTTTTGTTTTGTTTTGTTTTGTTTTTAACTTATTAATGATCTAGTCCATTGGAGGTGAAAAGACATATACAGTATGTGCTGAATAAATTACTGACTTTTATTTCTTTAAGCTAGAATACAAACATACATTCACATGTGGGCTAGCTGGAAATTGTCAGCATGTTAAAAGAAGAAATGAAGTAATGTTACGATTATATTATTTGAAAAAACTGAGGTGCAATCTTGTCTGAAATATAGTATATTGTCTTTTTAAGGCCTCATCTGGTCTCTGTTTTAATAATTACTTTGTAAGGAGATCTTGGAAAAGTATCCATGTCTTCTCAACAGTATCTGAATCCAAATCATATTTTTATTTAAAGTTCTATTGTTACAGAAAACATTTTATTTTAAAACTGTTGATAGACTGATATTTCTTGGAAGAAAAATAGAAGAAATCAAACACTGGTTATCACTTGTGATAGGAAAAAAAACTATTCAATTCTGTTATTTCTCTTTAGAAATGTAAACCTACAATATATGTCGTAATTAATGACACTATTTCAAAATTAAGGAAAAATCACTCATGGATGCTGTGCATCATTATCAGATTTATAATTGTTTTCACCCTAAAATAGGGCATTTGTTGAACTTTGGAGTTCTAAACGGAATCCTGTACAGTTTTTAAAGTTCTGCCCCATGCTTTCCAATCAAGCTATATATGTTGCAAATAAAGCTGTCAGCAGTATATAGTATTTTCAGTATTGGGGAGGAGGATTAGCGCTGAAAAAGCCTACATGTTTGTTCTGTACTAGCAGCCATTGCTTCTTAAGGACAAATCAGCCATGTCTTAATGCAGTGATGGTGGCTTGCATGCATACATGTGCCTTAGATGTGCTGTGCTGCTTATAAACCATAGCTTTTTATTCAGATTGATTCTGATATCTGAAATAGTAGTTTAATTGGACTTCAGGCATAATGTTTAGCCTTGACTTCAAAGCCCTTAGGCACCTTGTGGTGTTCAAAATATAAGCCAAAAGCCAAAATCCATTCCTTTGGCTTTGGGAGCTTCTGTGACCTGGCCATGGCAGATTCCACTCTACACAGGTGCCAAAACGTTATGCTCAGTGCTCCTATGGAGCTTGGACTAGACAGTCTCCATGGCCAGCATGAAGGAGGGCATCATTTTTCCTCTAATGCCTGCGGTCGTAAGGCGGCATCACTTTAAACAGACTCATCCGGGGAACTCTGTGGGGCTGTGAATGTATGTGCTCATGGCAGCTTTTCTAACAGGGAATGCACGGGCTTCTTTATTCTAACAGCCTGAACTTTAGTGGAAAGCATTTGCTAGCACTGAAACATGCTGATTGCAACCTGCTGTGTTCATCTGCTTCTATTTAATAGTCTGTGACAAGCAAGTCTAGTGACATAGCCTGACTGTGGTGCTTTTTAAAATCCAGGAACCGCTTGAGCAGAGCAGGCTCGCACTGCTGTGGTAAGCCTCTGTGGGCTCGAAAGGAGATGGTGCATCTTAGTCTTTATAATGTCAGGTTGTATCAGCTTTCTGCTTTCTTGAGGCATAGTCACAATTTTTTTTGTCTAAGGTGCAGTTGAATTCATGCCTTTGTATTCCAGCTTGTCTTTGCTGTTGTCTTTTTTGGCTGTGCCTTCACACACAGTGCCTGCAAGAAGTATTTATGAATATACAGTGCATGCTAAGTGATCTTCATGGGTTTTCCAGGCACCTGCTAGAATACTGCCTGCTGCTGACATCACGATCGTCAGTAGCAACTTGTCTTCCTTTCCTTGCCTTCCATTGTCCAGGTACTGTATTCCCTTTATGGTACATAGCTGTCAACAGGTGCAAGCTAAAATATGGAGGCACATGCTAGCATTTTATTTCTAGCACACGAGGAGGACGTTCTGTACAAGAGATAAATATCTATAGATATACCTGCATCTATATCTCTAGATATAATTCAATGGCACTTGCAGTTTTATGCAGGCTGCATAAGCAAACCCATCACTTACGCTTTAGGGCGAAGGTTCGCTCGATTCGTGTCATTTTAATAATTGTGAATGTAGGCAGCTGAGCTTTTGTGTTTGTGCATCACAGAATTTTACTGAAAACAGGATTCCCAAGTGGAAATGTCCAAAGGACTCTCCTCCCATTGCTAATGCATGTCTTGCAAACTTAAATGAAAATGTTTGGCCATCTCAAAACAGTTTGTATCCTGTTTCAATCTGGGACTTGGAGGAGATTTCTAGTATTAAGCAGGGCCCAGCATATTCTGCAGATTTGTGGCTACAGTTTCCAACTCCTGTGACAGAATTGTGCTTTTAAATCCAGGCTCCGAAAGAGGAGGAAAAAAAAAAAGAGTTTCCAGCCTTTGTGACCGAAAGAGGACTTTGAAACTTGTGAGAAGTGTATGCTAATAGGGAAGTCTTCCTGAGTCTGCACACAGCCTAAACTAGTAGCTTTAAGAGATCTGAATATCTCCTCTTAGCGGGATATTGACTCAGAAACTTCATAGAGAAGTTTAAATATCGACACTGCTAACTATATTAATGCCGATCACTGTAGCAGAAACATCAGTCACTGTTGTTATTTCACAGATCTCTATGCTGCTTTCCACATCTCCCAAGTGCCAAAAGCACCAGCTGCCAGAATCTTCAGCTTCACTTGGGCAGCTTTTATAATGCAGTAATGTGCTATCGATATAAAAATATTTTTGCATATATGCTTTTTATCACAGTTAATAAAACGGAGGCCTACTGCACTTACTTTTTAAAACTACATGAAGCTGCCAGAGAATTTCCAGTTTGACAACCCTGCGTACTGTGAAATCCGGGATCTGGCTACACAAATGTATACACCGCCTGCTGTGGAATACCTGAAGCCTTGACTGTAACACTCCTCTTTCCGCAGAACTCACAGGCTGTCTCTGCAGAGTTCTTACTGTGTACATAGAAATCTGTTTCCTCTACTTTCCAGCAAGGAGTATGTAGCATTTTGTGATAACAAGGCCACTGTATATTCTCCAAATTGAAAAGGAAGATACCTGGTGCTTTACTCAACACTTTCAATTATTTAGGTTTTTTTCTTCCATCATTTAAATGCCCTTTGTCATTATTTTAAAAATATGTATTTCTGAACCCGATATCCAAAGTCTTCAGGGTCAGTCTATTCTAAGTAATTAATAGAGCAACGCTCTGCCCCCAGACGTTCCCTGGAGTCCCTGGCTAACCCATGTGGTGTGCCATTATCACAAGGGGTTCCAAAGTATTTGTATTACTACAGACAGTGTTTCTTCAACAGAATCTTCTTTTCCCTCTGCTTAGTAGATCTTAGCGGCACACAACTGAAGTCTCTTGCTGGTATTCTTTCTTAATGATGACACTCCAAGTGATGTACGAGTCTCTTTCATTTCCAGCTTTCCGAAGGGAGATGCCAGTGTGTAAGAATCTGGCTGTTACCCATTTTGTGCACCATTCAGCACAGCGAGTGTGCATCTGTTACTTAGAAAGTCTCGAATTCTAAACAGGATGAAACTATTTCAGTTTTAAGACCAACTGTGATTATTATGATTGACAATGTCTGTGTTACTCCTCTGATCTAATTAAAGGGGTCTTGTTTCAGTTACTGTCTACATGATACGCTTTCAACTGCTGACTTACAATATGCAATGTTGGTTTCAGCCTCGTGCTGTAAATGTTCTTCACAGAGAGAATGTGCAATAGGAAAACAGGAAGGGTGGCATAATTTTGATGGATAAAAAAATGTTGTGGGTAACGCATCTTGCTTTCTTATAAATATGAAATATGGTTTGTTTCCTTTTCCAATGCATTAACCCGCTTAGAAAAGGAAAGCTGAGGATACGTGCCTGTTTTTGTGCCTGGTGAATTTCTCAAATGCAGAGATGGTAGAGATTTTTGTTAGCTGTAATTTAAGCTGAACCCATGAGTGTTAGGTTGTGATCGTATTGCTCGTGTTTCTCAGCTTGCCACAATTTCGGCTTGTTGAGTTGGAATATAAGAGGTACCACCTATTTGTATCCGTATTCCATCATGTGGGACAGGCATTTCACCAACAATGCAGGGTTTCTGTTGTTTTTGTTCTGTTTTCAAAACACTGGTGCTGTTCAGAGAAGCATGTAGGGAGTGATAAGAAAAGCTGCCTGAACCACAGAAGAATGAGAAGTGTTACTGCAGTATTGATGCCTTGTTATGATTTAACTATGCAAATATACAAATAGGTGAGAGGGAAATATTCTTGGGTTGCATATCTGATCTCATAGCTTTTGCTCTTTAAAGTACTCATTATTTTGTAGGTACATACGTGTACACACAGACATGCATGCACACATATATGCAAAGCCTTTTCTTTTTTCTTTTTCTTTTTTTTTTAATGTAGAAGTGATGAAACAAAACCCTTTTCCCCCAAGTTCTACCTGATCAACTGGTGCAAATATAACTTGCTCCCACTAAAGGAAGATCTGGGCTAAGGGCAAACTTTGGATTCCTGTCTTTCAGGTCTGAAGTCTTGTATATAGCAAACAAACCAGTGACTGACTGGGAAAGGGAGCAAACTGTGTAGCCTTTCTGGAGACCTTGGAATGTCACTTCTGACCTGTCCTTCCTCATACTCAGCTAGTTAGGAGATTTGTGCATTCAAAACAAACACAAAGACGGGCAGCTTGTTAAATGCAAATTCACTCTTAAAATAAATAAATAAATAAATAAATTAACAGGGAATAAAAGAAAATAGAAAACATCTGGACCCCTTCTTACAATTCCTATCCCATTCAGTCAATACCTCTATATTCTGATTGACCTAGAAGTTATAGCTACTGCAATAAAAATGATCAGTTCTGGAGTTCAGTCTAAGAGTAGCTTTTTGTGCTGTGTACAGGGCAGTAAGTGCTCTGTATCTGCAGATGTTTTCTTATAGCAAGTACTATTCCTCTGCTGGAAAAGGGAAATTGAGGCTGAGATGTGACTTGCCCAGAGTTGCATAACGAATCTCCTGGAGCTGAGGCTAAGTGGAAGGTTCCAGTTCCGTAGTGTCATCTTCCAATCACTAGGCTCTACTCTTAATACAATTGCCTTTCAAAGGAACTAAAAAGTTGACGTACCTTAAAGGCCCACATCAAGACAGTAAGGGCTAGAATACAAGCTGTCATGATTTGGGGTTGTACGTGGATGGCAGCCCATACGTTGCTACCAACGTGGCTGTGCTTTGCCCAGCCTGTGGAGTGGAAGGCCAGCACAACCTGTTGGTGTGAATCATTGCAGCAAATGTGTGTCCCGCTCTCTTTGTGCACCCAACAAAGTCTCTTGATTGTCCTCTCAACAGGAGGGTGAATGATACCATTTTACAGTGGATTAATCTTGGCTCTGCCAGCCTGTGGTGTTGCTGACCATTTCTTTCTTGATGTTTGTTTTCCTTCCTTTTCTTTAAACTAAAATATGGAGGGCTTAATTGTTCTTTCCCGCCTCTTGATCCAGGCCTTTGCTGAGAAGCACCAGATAAGGAAGGTTGTGGAAAACTGTGGAATGCCAATTCAGGGACATCTTCTTGAGATTTAGAAGAGTAGAGACAGACAAGATGTAAAGGATCTGACTATTCCTATTTCTCTTCTAATTTATGGGCAAGACTGCAGCTTCTGTCTTCCATTTCACGATCTTAGTGTAGATACTAGGCTGTGTTTATTTGTTTTACCTTTTTTCTCTCCAAGTTAGGATTAGTTCCTTAGGGTTCAAATAAGTTCTAAATTTCACAGAGGAGCACCTGAACCAAAATCCTGGATCCAAACATCCCAGACTTGACGTGACATTCAAATCTGGATCCCGACTCTGTGGCTTACTAACCTACCCATTCAGGGTTCGTTGTCTCTGTGTGGTGTTTGTGTTTTTGGTCCTTTGGAACTAAGCTTTTAATTTGGTTGCCAGTTCTGCAAGGACTTTTTAACTTCTTAGCGATGCCGGTGTTCACACGCTCCATTGCTGGCAGTGTGATGCGTAGTGATAAAATTTGACTCTGTCTAAGGGTTACTGAGATAAACCAGCATTATCATTCGTAAGGGTCATTTTCTTGCGTAGTGTTCTGAGCTTCGGATTAGAAAATAGCTCACGTCTGAAAGGACACATCTTCCAACTATGACCTGCGTCACTGGCAGAGAGTTGTATAATCTGTACTTGTGGAATGGGAAGGTACAAGCTTCCATTGTTGCTGATGCGCCATTGTGATCCGCCCATTTTGTTTTTCTTAGGGCTGATGTTTGGTTGAGAATATATATATTTTTTTTCAGTTTTATAGAAAACAAACAAACAAAAAATAAAAACCAACGGGAAAGTTCAGGATTTTTTTTTCTACGAGCTGTAAAACTCCAGTGATTGAGTGGTGATTATAGAGCTGTGAAAAGCACCCCATTCTGAGGTGATGGGCTAAAATTGGGCTAAATCTCTTAGACAAGGAGGATAACCTTTAAGATGCGTGGAACAGCGTAATAATTGGGAAAACTAAAGCTGACATTTGTTTCCAAGAAATTCTGTAAGAAATATCTATGGGAAAGACATCCGTGATGGAGAATAACGTAAGAATTAACGTGTTGAAGACTCGTGTAACCATTTCTTTAATCTCATACTCTTTAGTGAACGGTACACTTGTGTTCAGTTTTATGATCAAAAACAAAGACCAAAGAAGGCCAACCTCATTTGATTGTGTATATTCTGCCTGTCTTAATTATCAATAGCTGTAAGGATACAGTGCAAGTGATCTGGTAACCAGTGATTCTTGTCCTTTTCTTTTAAGGGGGGGGGGGAAGCAATTTTAAAATGTATAATTTATTGCTCAGCAATAACCATGTTGTTAAAATAATAATAATAATAAACAACGACAACAACAAGAATTAGCAACATGTCTTAATTTCCCGATAGCATTACTATATGTTGTATTTCAGTTTACTGTATATTGTGTTTTTTGTATTTATTTGTGTTTGGAGGTCTTGCTATGTCTTTTTGTGTTCAAATGCTAATAAACAAGGACAGCGTGTACGAGTATAGAATGCGAAACTCTGCAATGCTAAACTGTGTTACTAAAGGAAAAATAAATCTAAGTAGGAAATGGTTTTTAAAGAAAAAAAAAAAAACACAAAACCAAAAACCAACCCGGTGTGTTGAATTTGAATGATTGCTGTTGCCTTGCAGGCAGGGTAAGGACGCATCGCTTCGGTGTCCCCGCAGCTCAGTGCTTCACGCACCTGAATGGCGCCTTCCTTCCTCTTGTGAGGAAACCTGCTATAAATGGAACCAGAGCCCTACTTTGCATGGTTAGAAAAAGCCGGGCAGTGCTGTTCATCCTGATGTCACTGTCAGAAGTCCTCAGGTAAATGCAGTAGGAATAGTTGGAATAGTTTTTCATGTGCTTTGTTTCACTGAAGGGGAGGTAACTGCGGCCTCCATGTCTGAAGCATAGGATTTATTTTAGTCATTATTCCCCAGCATCGTTTGTGCATCTTTCTTCCCTCCACTCAGAAAGGTTTTTAAGGGCTGTGTGCATGTGTGAGAACTCACGTGTGGCATTGCAGTCTGTGCGAGTCCTGTGGCTTTGGGAAGGGATGAAGCTGTTCCGTTTGCATCATGTTCCACGTTCGGAACTCTGATCTGACTGCAGGTTACCTACAAGCAGAGCCCTCTTAAGGAAGAGCATTCTTCACTATCCCCAAAGCTCATCCCAATTCATTCTTTGGTGCTGCTCACGCTTGGTGCTGGTGCTCTCACAGGACAGGTAGAGAAGCAGAAAACTGCTTTAAACTCAAAGGCAAACACTGACTCACTCCTAGCATCCCTGCTCCTCCCCCAGCCATGGATCATAATTGAAGTGATCCATTACTCTGTGCCTGGCAAGGAGGTGGTTTTATAGGTGCTTTTTCCCGCTGACAGGTAACAGAAGGCACCTTCCAGCTTTATGGCGTGCTTTCCTCAGGAAGGCAATGCATTACCTCGGTGACAGCAGCAGCATGCCAGCTCTGGAGAGCTGAGCAGCAGGTGACAGCAGGGCAAAGAACTCTTGGTCTGGACTACAGAGGGTGCTGTGCAGGCGTGCACGTTGCCCAGAGGAAAGCAGGGTGCTGGGGTCATCCCCTGCGAGAACTGCAGTTTAAAGAACTGCAGGGGGAGTTTCTTTTTTCTTTCTTTTTCATGTTTTCTGGCATTTCAAGCCCCGGGTTTGCTTACAGTGACTGGGGAGGATAAACGTTCTCCAAACTTCTGACTTCCTGCCCTTTTCAGGTGGTTTTGAAAACTCCTCTGCTCACCAGGACAGCCTGCCGCAACGTGGTGAAGTCCCGGAACTGTCTGAGGAAGGGGGAAATAGCTGGTGAGCAAAAGAAGTGGTGAAAGAGGTGATTTCCACTTCCTTCCCCGGTGCACTTGTTCCATGAGTCGCATGTGTCACTGTTTCCTGCCCTGCTGGCTTAAACCCTGAGGGCTGTCACTGCTGCTCAGTGCCTGGGTTTATCTTATACTACACTACACCTAAACAGGCACTGCCCTGGCTCTCCTCTCACCTCTCTCCCCTCACTCTACTTGCTCCTTTTGGTCATAACTACCAGAACCAGAGATGTGGTGACTCAGCAAAGCAATCCAACACAGCACTTGTGTTATGGCAAGTACTTTTCCAGAAGCAGGGTGTGGAAAATACCCCAGGAGAGACCACGGTGCAGAAATGCTGTAGGTCAGACAAACTGTAAGCTCACATGGCTCTGAGGGAAAGCACGTTCAGACAGCCCTTTGGGGTGGCCACCAGAGCCAGGTCTATCAGTAGCTGATGATAGAGCATGGGTTACTGCTCTTGTGTGTCCCATGGGCTCCTGAAATTGGTAAATGGCCCACGGCCCAGACTGGGAGACAGCAGGAGATCTGAGATCCCATGTGCCAGGCTGGCAAATGTGGATGAAACTCCATGGGGAGTGGCTTTGGCCATAGAGACTATGAATTGGATTCAGAGGTGTTTGGCCACGACTTGTGGTAGTTACAGCTGGTAAAGACTTGTGTTTTGACAGCGTGGCTGTGCTGATTAGAGGCAGGAGTTGTTTGCAGACATTGCTGTGGCACTCAGCTGCTGCTTTGTGCCAACACAGCAACTCCTGCAGAGATTATTTAGATCAGCCCTGGCTGATGAAAACAGCATCTGTCTGAGGGAGGTTGATGAGATGCCTCCCAGCGTGCCTTGTGACATCAGCCAGTAGGAACACAGGTGATGCTGGAGCTGGTCCCCAGTTATTGCCCTCTTAGCAAGTGTCTTAGGGTAGAAGGTGGAGGCCAGTAAATGCTGTCAGTCCCCAGGGTCTATAAAGTAATCTTATCTGAGCTCAGGGGCTAATTAATGAGTATAGCAGGGATTTGGCTCAGGAGTGGAAAAACAGGCTGGGGTGCTCAGATCCTAAATCCACCAATAATGTAGTTCTGTAACCATCCGTTGCCCACATGCAGGGAGCCCTTGATCTCCTTCTTGTGGCTCCAAGATAAACAAGTGCGGCTTCAAGTGGTTATTGGCATCCCACTTGTCCTTCCTCCTTGAGCCCACATGGCCACTTCACCATCACCTGTGCTCAGTGTTGCTCTTCCCAGTGATGTTTGAAAGCGCCCGTGTCCCTCCAGCCTTCCTGCTGCAGCACAAGGCTCCACTTCCCCTTTGGAAAGGCTCCAGTCTCCTTCAGAGCACTGGGTGCAGGTTTGGGTGCCACAAGACGATTACTTAAATGACTCAGAGCCATGAGAGTGTGTCCAAAATGAGGGCTATGAAGATGGAGAAGGATCTGGATGGAGTGCAAGGAGTGTGAAGGGTGGCTGAAGTCATTTGGTTTGCTCAACCCAGAGCACAGGGGGCTGAAGGGGCCTCATGGTAACCTGCAGCTTCTCACAGCAAGAGGAACAGCGCTGAGCTCTACTCTCTGTGACAGTGGCATTTAGAGGGCTGTGCGGCAAGTCGGAGGCACGTCACCCACCTTGGGGTTTGTTATTCACAGCAATCAGTGCTTTGTGCCACCAAGCACAGCACTGAGCTCCCTTCCCAGCCAGGAAGTGCCATGACTGGGAACTGCCATGGCAGGAGAAG
The DNA here is from genome assembly GCF_039878825.1 of Excalfactoria chinensis. Lineage (NCBI taxonomy): Eukaryota > Metazoa > Chordata > Aves > Galliformes > Phasianidae > Excalfactoria > Excalfactoria chinensis. The sequence continues at coordinate 9,476,868 of NC_092829.1, read as the reverse complement.
CACCTTGTGTTGCTTATTTCTGCTACAGACTGTGACTGGCAGTGGGAAGGGATGTGTTTGTACAGCAGGGAAATGCAGTGGCTTAGTGTTGAATGGCTAAAGAGATTGGTGCCTCTGTCTCTAATACCACTTTATAACTTATTGCTGGGGAGGCCAAGCATCTTTGTACGTGGTTTTCCCACTCCTCATTGCCAATGTTCTTGTTCTCCCTGGAGCACCGTAAAGCCATAGATTGGGTTGGAAGGGATTTTAAGCACCATCCAGCTCCAACCCCTTTGCCATGAGCAGTGACACTACCCACCAGCTCAGGCTGCCCAGGGCCCCAGCCAAGCCGGCCTTGGGCATATCCAGGGATGGGACATCCACAGCTTCTCTGGGCAGCCTGTGCCAGGCCCTCACCACTCTGAGTAATTAATTTCTTCAAAATATCTAACATAAATCTACTCTCTTTTAGTTTAAAGCCATCGCCCCTTGTCCTGCCACATCCCCTTCTAGAAAGTCCTTCTCCAGGTAGTCAGAGCCTGTGTAGAAAGCATGCTGCAAGCAGCAAGGAGTAAACCTGATAATCTTCAGGCCGGGGCAGTAGCTCTCATTGCTGAAGATCAATTTCTGCTTCCTTTCGTCTTTATTTCTCTCTGTGCCTCTGCCTGACCCAAAGCTCACTCTCACTCAGCCCCCTTTTGTGGCTGTAGCAGAGAGGTGGGAACTCCAGTCCCAGAGAGAAATGCAGAGCAAATGTCAGGCTGTTCTGCCCCTCGGCTCCTAGCCATCATACAGCAGTGAACAGCTGTCCCCACATCAGGTTTTACTGGGACCTTCCACCTGCTCCAGATGTAGTGCAGGATGCTGAAGCCATGGACAAGTGTGTGCCCTGCCCTCTGCACACTGCAGGCCTTTCTTCAAGCTGTTACAGCTTGCAGTGTGTACATCTTCTGCCTTTAAACTAGAGATTTTGGTGCAGCCAGCTTTCACCTGATGATCCCCAGGGAGTGATTTGTGAGCAGTAATGAGTGCAGGAGCCTTTCACCTCGAGGACATCTCTTGGCATCCAGCTCCTTGTGCGGAAAGTGCTGACTGAATTTGGGCTGATGCCCAGGCTGGAAATGCTGCTCGTGAGCTTCTTTGTTTGGTAAGTCCATGAGTGATGCCCTGCTGGGGACGAGGGTGATGGGATGGGCGTTGCTGACCTCCATGGGGCACAGTGCATCAACCTGTGCTCTTAGTCCTGTGCTCACAGCATTAAGATTTTGGAAGATGTGAGAGGTGACGGCTGCCCCCATTCTGGAGGCACCCAAGGTCAGGCTTGACAGGGCTCTGAGTGCCTGGCTGAGCTGTAGGTGACTCTTCTCGCTGCAGGGGGTTGGACTAGATGGCCTTTAAGTGTCCCTTCCAACTCAAATGATTCCATGTCCAAGTGATTCTATGTCCAAGAAGCAGTGGGTGGCTTCATCGAAACTCTCCCCATCTGCAAAGGCTGTTTGGAGGCAGAGATGGAGGGGAAAGCACTCATCTGCACGCCTGGGGTCAGAGGGGACAGTGGGGAGGGGAAGGTGGGAACCTTTGTCCTCTCACCACTGTCAGCTTCAAGGGAAGTAGCGTGGGGCTGTGTGGCACATGACGGTAATGAGCAGATCAGCTGTTGGCCAAAGTGCAGTTACACATTGTTGCTTGAAGCTGCTCTCTTCCATGAGAGCTCACTGAATAATACCTGGAGGCCACTATTAGTAATTATGGGGTTGTCAGGGAAGGGTACTGCTGGATGCACATGGCTGTTTGCTTTCACCCCTGTTAGCATCCACTGCTGCTGCTCTCCCCTCCACATCTCACTCCCCAGAGGTTTTTCCAGGCTCCCACAGGATGCCAAGGACATGGGAAGCTTGGGAGAGGAGCTGAGAGCACAGTGGCTGCTGGGACTGATGAGGGCTGAGGTGGGTGCTGGGGAGGGCTGCTTCCCACACTGCCTTCCTGCACCACCTGCACAATGTGCTGAGCCCATCACGTGTCCGTGATGGTCCAAGGTCCGGCTGGGCAGGGACTCTGCAGGCGAGTGCTGCAGCAACATGGGGAGCAGCCTGGCTTTCCTCCTCGGTGTCCTGCAGCTCCTCGGTGAGTACTGCCCAGGGCTGCACTGCGTGAAGGGAGGGGTGACCAAGAGATGTCCATTTGCAGTGTGCTTTAGCAATCATTTTCTGTATCAGAGCTGCAGGCTCTTGCAGTCTGTTTGTGTTGAGATAGCAAAATGCATTTCAAACTGGACAAAGCAAAGGATGGAGATGGGCTCGGGAGCCCAGGCTGCAGTGTACGTATGGCACTGCTGCACCCCTGCAGCTCAGGTTTTCCTGGTCCTGCCCGAAGCTTGCAGCTCTGCACTGCAGGATCTCTTTTCTGTTAAATATGCATGTTGCTTTGATGTTCAAGGACTGCGCTTCCCTGGAGACCAGGCTGATTAAATAGCACGCTGATATTTCCTGGGCTGTGGAGGGTGCAGGAATGTGTCAGAGAAGCTGCATGGGGAAACAAGGGTACTGCAGGAGCGGGTTAACCTCTGCAGCCCGGGCACCCCAGCTCCACGATGGGCTGCATGCTGGGCAGCACGTGGAGCAGGGCTCAGTCCACAGCACATCTTGCAGCTGTGGAAGCATGAAGTGTGCAGTGGGGCCTTTCTGTCAGAAGGACGCAAGTCCACAGCATGGGTGGTGCAGCCCGCATTGACTTTTTGGGGTCTTTTCCATTCTGAAGCTCTGTTCAGCTCTGAACCAGCAAGGACCTCAGGTCCATCCTAGTCTTCCTTCTGTTAATGACAGCTTGCTCTTGCCGTTTCTCAGGACCCCCTTCCTGAAGCAGCTGGAAGCCATCTCTGCTGTCCTCCTGCCCCCCCGGTGCCCCAGCTGCTCATGGCTGGGCTCCACCATCTGCTCCTGTGTTCTGCTTTTCATTCAGGTTAAAACCATATTGTTTCCTCTTCGTTCAACAGTGGTTCTGCACAGTGAATGGTCTCAGCAGAGCCCCTGGCAGACTCAGCCACTACAAACCTGTAATTACGCTCTGAAGCGATCATTACACACTGATAAAGCCTCTGCAGAGCTGCTTAGCACAACCAGCAGATCTCCTTCCATCTCTGGGACTCACAGAGCTCAGGCACTCTGCAGTGCCCCTTCTCCATCAGCCGCAGCCATCCAGCCCCCTCTCCTCCTTGCCTGGGGTCCCCTCCCCCACCTGCCATCCAGCACCCAGCTGACATTCCTGCACACTCATCCACCAGCTTTGTGTGTATTGCTGTAGTTCCCCTCTCCCTCTTTCCTTCCTTCCTGAAAAGATTAAGCATATTAAGAGGAAAAGTTTTCGCTTTTCTTCTTCTTTTTCCCCCTTCACTTTTCTGTCTTACCATCCACACACCTAAATTAAATGGCTCCAGGCTGCTTGAGATTCACCTTCAGCTGAATGTGAATTTCCTACACTGCACCATCCTTGTGATCTTGGAAGCCTGAGGGGGTGGTGGTGCTGGACATCTGTGTTTCCAGCCTCAGGCTTTGGGGCACCAGTGCAGCTGCACCACTGAGCCCCAAACATGATACCAGCCGACAATTTGTGCTAAGCATGCCAGGGGAGGCTCAGCTGGTATCAGGAAAGGGTTCTGCACCAGAGGGAGATGGACATGGTACAGGTTCCCCAGGGCACTGGGCACATCCTGAACTGCTGGAGTTCAGGGAGCATTTGGATGATGCTCTCAGACATAGGGTTTGGATTTGAGGTGGCCTTGTGCAGGGCTAGGATTCAGACTCAGTGATCCTTGAGGTGACCAACACAATGGTGAGGGCCTTCCTTCACATCCCTCAAAGCCTGGTAGGTCACCTACCTGTTGCTGCAGTAAGCACGGATGTTGTCACTGCAGAGCCATGTGAGGAGCAGGGAGATGGAGGCAGTCACGGTCCTGATGCCCCAGATTTGAGGTGTCAAGGTGGTGCAGCACACAGGTCTGAATATCACAAGTGTGGCTACAAACCCCATCACTGGCCACACCAGCAGCTGCGATGTCCTCTGAGGGTCTGGTCTGTGTTGGGATGTTGCTCATGCAGTACTGGCTCAAGTTTGCTTCCCTGCTCCTCCTAGCTGCCACCATGGCTGCCTACAAGAAGTGGATTCCCAACACCAATTTTGAAGCAGCGTCCAATTGGGATAAAGCGCGAGTCCCGTGTGCCAGCGACCAGATTCACTTTGAGAAAGACAAGGTATCAGAGTACTTTTGTTTTCTCCTAATGACACCAGGCATGCAGAAAGCCCTTCACCTGCCCATGCAAAGCATGCTTAGGCTTTTTATCTTTGCTTTCCTTCCAGGTGGTCTCGGTGTTTGTCAGGTCTACCCACGCACTGAAGGACATGGTGAGCAATGCACAGCCGGTGGGTGGATGTAGGGGGCTGTGATGTGCAGCCCATGTGAGTCTGCAGTCCTCACGTGCCGTGGTCCGGTCAGACCACAAAGGAATCAGAGAATCATTAAGGCTGGAAAAGACCTGTAATTCATCTAACCCGGCAGCCCACACACACCAGTATTGGCAAGTAAACCCTGTCCCTAAGTACTACCCCTACCTTCCCTTGAACACCTCCAGGGATGGTGACTCCCCACCTCCCTGAGCAGCCTGTGCCAGTGCCTCGCTGCTCTTCTTGAGAAGAAATTCTTCCTAACGCCCAACCAGAAGCCTCAGCTGGGTTGAGAAGCAGCAGTGAGAGCAGTCCGTGCTGGCTGGCACTGCGCAGAAACCAGCCAGGAGCAAACAGCTGAGTTCCAAGATTCTGATTTCATGTTGGCAAGTAGGGGAGAAATGCCCCCAAAACACTTTCTCTTGAAAGAAATTAACTTTCTCTCTGGGATGGAAGGGAAGAGCCCTGCCACACAGCCCTCTGCAGCAGCTTGCTCATGGCACTGCTTGCATGGAGCAGTCACTAGCCCTGGGCTGAGGCTAAGTGAAGCTGACAGAAAAGCATTTTGAAATGAAAACAAACCATTGTGGGAAATCCCAGAACGTTGCTCAAGAAAATTCCTTTCAGATGCCATTGTTTGTCTGATTTTTCTTGTGAATTATCAGCCCGGAGGCGCTGAGACGGGCACAGGGCTGTGCTGTGAAGCACGCGGGGTTGGAGGCCTTGGTTGGCCCATGCCAACACCCAGCAGACTGGCGACATCCCACCCAGCGGGATGAGACCCCAGCAGAGTTTCTCTCTCAGTTTTAGACTCAGCAGAAAATCGGGTTTTGCTCTTTTATTGGCCATTAAATGCAGACGAGCCCTTGAAATTTACGTGGTGTAATTTGTTCGGGCTGTCTTCCCCGTTAATGGTTTTGATGCTTTAATAACGCCCTGCACCACATTTAATCCCGCTACAAATATTTGGAGGAGTTACTTTATTTATATGGCATTTAAAATATGAATTTGGGAAGGAAAGAATGTACTTGGGAAACGCGTGCAAATGTAATGTAATAAATGATGTGGAATTTACCCAGAGAAGAAAAGAGCAAAATATCACTCCAGTAGATTTTATTTTACTTACAGATGAATGTATAATATTTCTAAAGTACTTTCATCAGAGGACTGCAAAGTGCATAATTGCAAAGCAGCATTATTCATTACATCATTAGCCTTTCAAAAACAAGCTAAAGAGCTGAAATTAGGAAGCCCAAAGGCTGGCCGTGTGCTGGGAGCGGAGGCGAAGCAGCCACCAACAGTGGCACCTGTGGGAGCAGAGCTGGAGGCCTTGGCTGGGTGCTCGGGGGCAGGTTTCCCAGCACTGATGGGTCAGTTCAGGGCAGCTGAGTGGCACCAAACTCCTCCCTGTCACCGGTCAGGCTGTCGTGCTGTGCAGCTCATTCAGCAGCACTTCTGTGCTGAGCATCTGAACTACAAATGGTGGAGGGAGACCCTGTCCCTGGGGGTGTTCCAGAACCGTGGAGATGTGGCACTGCAGGATGTGGTTAGTAGGCATGGTGGGATGGCTTGGGGTTGGACTGGGTGGTCTTAGAGGTCTGTTCCAACCTTCATGATTCTCTGATTCTAAGACTGCCCAACTCGCAGCTCTCTCCTCTTGAAGTATCCCCATTGGCAAGGCTCCATCCCATCAATTTTCCAGGCGTTGTAATGAACATTTGAATTTCACCTCCACCACCTCTCTTTCCCCCATGTGCTGCCGTACTCTGTGGTCACCAGGTGATAAGGAGGCTGCCAAGATAAAGGATTTCACAAAACTGAAATCAAGCACCTGAGCTGTTCTGACGCTTGTGGAGGTGGCATGAAATTCAGCAGCGGGGTCATTAGGGAGCAAATTGGTTTGGAGGCTTTTTGTAGCAAGGCATGGCTGCACCTGCTCGGATGCTGGCCTTGCCACACTAGAGAATTAATCACTTAAATCAGCAGGAATACATTAAGCTTTGGAGTCGCCATGGAGATGCTATACAGCCTTCGGCCAAAAAAAAAAAAACCCCAAAAAATGGAGCTCAGTTCCTGCTGTGGTATCACAGGAGGAAATTCATGGCTGGGGAGGGGGTTTGGCTCTCATTGACTTTCATGAGGATGGTGCTGATTGTGCAGGGGGTGCAGGGATCTGCTGCATGGCAGGCGGAGAAGTGGTGGGAGGGCTCCTGTCCTGCTTTGCCACACACCCCATGCCCACTGTTCCCCCTGGCACAGCTGCTTAGTGGAGCTGAGCCCCACAAGAACTGCAGCCTCCAGCACTGGCACTGCCCGCATCCCCTGGGAGCTGCTGTCAGGATCAGGGGCTGTGGGGGCACAAAGCCCACTTCCCTCAGCTTTAGGGGAAGGCTCTTTTTTGTCCCATTTGACACTTGTCCCTAATTCAGCTACACGCTAAATCCAAATCCAGCTTAAATGTATGTGACTTTGAAGCATAACCATCACTATTAGACTGGATTTTCCATGGTCTTTAGCTGCCTAAAATTGCAGATAAATATTTAGCAGCTTCCAGAGAAGCCTGAAGGTAAATCCACCAAGAAAAACCCACAAAAACCAGAGGTGCTCAGTGCAGTGGTGCTTAACAGGCCAGCATGTCGCTGAAAGCCCATGACCCAGCAAGGAGCCCAGCACCCTGTGCACTGCCAGTGCCCGCAGGGCTGCTCTGCGCCGTGCACTGGGTTCTGCAGTCCAGCCCAGCCCAGCTGCACCACTTGGTGTGTGTCTCACACGAGTCCTGGCTCAGTGCTGGCCAGGGGCTGCCCTTGGGAGCAGGGATGATGCCGCTTTCTATTCTGGGGGCACAGGTGTTGGGTTTAGCCAACCACGTGTGCAGAGCAGCCTCGTGTAGTGTACACAGTCTGGGGGTCAGGGCACAGTGTGAGCATCGCCTTCTGCTTGCTGCTTCTCCCCAGCTCAGGGGAAGAACGTCCATGTGCTGGGCATCTCTGTGCTTTCAGTCTCCAGCACCCATCCCAGCGCCTCCGAGGTGCAGCTGCCCCAACCCTGTCCCTGCTGCCCAGACACTCGTATGGGGCACCGGGGTCAGACCAGGACCTCAGCTCCCAGCTTTATATTTTTAGCTGCCTAATTGTGAGAGCAGAATGTACTCGGCTTTGCTGCAGGATGCTCCCGCTTGGATCCTGGCAGAGATTGATCTCGAAATGCCAATTGCTCTCCGGGGGCGCTGGCTCTAATGAATCGCAATGCTTTGTGCTCACCCCAGGCACCACGCTCTCCTCCCCCTGCTTCCGAAATGGCAGGAATGCAGGTTCAGGAGCCTCACAGAAGGAAATGTTTTCCCTTTTCCTGAAACGAAGGTAAAAAAAAATGTCACTGCAGCGCGTGTGGCGGCACATCGTTACAAGCCCGAACCCTGCGGGCTGTTCTCCAGCAGCGCTGCCGCTCAAGGTCTGCCTGAGGACGAGGTGCTACGAAGCAGCCTTTTGCAGCCGGCCATGCCTATACCTCACTGAGAGCATTTGTCTCTTGCAGCGGGAGGAGCCTACAGAGCCTGCGGTGAGCAGAGGGTTGTGCCGGGGGCTGGTGGCCAGGTGGGTGCTGGGGCAGCTCTGGCTCTGTGTTGCAATTCCAGCTGCTCTCCTGCACTCACTGCCCTTGACCAAGGAGACGAGCCGAGAAAAATGAGCGGAACTAATCCGGAGTAGATGTGTCAATAGCTCTAAGCCTCTGTTTGCAGCTGCAGCCTTAGCTCCGTCCTGACACGCGCTCCCACAGGTGCCGGTGGTTCACGTACCCAGCTGCTGCGGGCTCTGTGTCTTTGCACTCATTTTTCAGGCAATGCAGTGCAGATGCTCCTGATGTCCCCTCGTCCCCCTGCCCAGCACAGCCACGTGTGTGCGGGCAGTGGGCGCAGGTGCTGCTTCACCGAGGGACCGAGTGATGAGCAGACGCAGCAGGGGAACCTGATCCTGCATTAAGCAGAGCGCAGCCGCGCTGCTGCCACATGGCCTTGCCTTGCAGGGGGCAGGCGGGGACGCGGGCAAGGAGAGCAGCCAAGCCCTCATTAGCTTGCAGGGGGTGATGCCACAGTGATGATGTCCCGCTGGCACGCTGCTCTGCCGTGCCCTGCCTGCTGCTGGGGGTGAACATAGAGGGACGAGCTACCTGTTTCTAGCCATGCGGTGATGCTGCGATGCTCCAGGCCCAGGAGTGCAGGCAGTAGCAGGAAGAACAGCAGGGTGAGGCTGAGCCCAGCAGCATTGGGCTTGGAATGGAGCTGAGGGTGAGATTCATCCAGTCAGGAGAGTGGGCAAACAGAGCCCCTAAGGAACTAAAGCTGCCCTGCCTGTCTCTTGCCTGTCCACCTGCAACCTGCAGGCTGCAGCTGCCCCAGCAAAGCAGGAATGTAAGGGGTGAGGCAGAAATCCACTTCCTCTCATGCTGATGCTTTTGGTGGTTGGTTGCACACATCCTGTGTGAGGTGACATAGTTCATCACTGGAGCAAAGCTGGGGTGTGCTGGGGAGCGGTTAAAAGCTGTGCGCTCGTGTCTTTGCTGTTGGATGAGAAGAAATACAGGTGGTTCTGCAGAGAAGAAAAGCAGAGGTGGCTTCTGCCTCATCTTCCTCTCCCTCTCTTTTACATTTCAGCAGTTTCATTTTGCTTTTCAGCGGTTTCATTTTCACTTATGGGTTGAGGTAGCAGGACAGCAGCACGATGCTGGGATTGCACGTCTTGGCTGAGAACAGGGAGGGGCCTTTCCTGTCCTTCTTTTTTGCTGACTTGGACGAGAAAAAATATGACTGTGTTTCAGTTGTCGTTACATTTGGTAATGAAGAGCAGGGAGATAAGTCATCTACCAGTGTCAGGGATGGGAAATGATTAGCGAGACTCCGAGCCTGCTGTATTAATGGCAGTGGAGTAGAGGTTGGCAGTAGCCAAGGAAAGCAGATGAAACTGCCAGCTTTTGGCTCTGCTCCTTTAGTACATGTCACTGCTCAGTTCAAAATGTACTTGGAAAGGGGCCCAGCCTATATGTAATTCCTATACAAAACTCCCAAATGCAGAAAGCTGCTGCCCAACCAGAGTCTCCGTTAGTGCTCTGCAGTGATCCCAGGTGCTTAACCCTTTGCTCTTTCTTGCCCAGCTCATTGCAAACCACCGAGTGGGTTCCCACTGCCTCCCTGTAGGGTCACTGGTGGTGAGAATGTGGCATCAGCTGCTGATGCTGGGGCCAGCCTCAGAAACTCCTGCTGTGAAGCAGAAGTGTGGAGATCTCTCTTGCATTTTGTTTTCCTGCAGATGAGGTGACTCCACAGCCCACCTCACAGTGCAGTGTTTGGGTGAGTGGGGACTGGGACACCACAGTTATGTCCTCGTGGGACATGTGGGCAGCCCTTCCTGGGCTGGGAATGTCCCTGCAGCCCAGGGCTATGGCCTCTGCAGTGGAAGGGTCACTGTAGCTCCTCCAGAGAGGTCCCACCTCCTCCCTGCTCTCTCCACATCCAAGCTAAGAACCACAGTAGACTCTTAGCAGGCTGTCTTCCTTTGCTGTGGGCATAATGCACGCACAGAAGGTTCTTGCGTTGCTTCTGGGAGCAGTGAGAGTGATGCAGCTCACAAATACATGTATGTACTTGTCTAAGTATGGCCTTTGAGGTTTTTCCCTCCTCCTTGTTGAATTGTAAAGCTCCAAAGGAATAGCTTCCTGGACAGGAAAACTCATTGCATCCTGCATGGTCCCCGTGGGGTGTTTGGGATGCTCCAACCCATAGCTGTAGCCAAAGCTACTACTCTGCTGGGGTAGAATAGGACTACTACTAGTAGTAACTCTACTAGGGAAAGTAATGTCCATCAGGCAGGGCTCATCCACATGGAGGTGGTGGTGAAAGGCTGGCACTGCTCCAGCCATCAGTGGCTCAGGGAGAAGGGACTTATCCTTCCCCAGCATGTGCCACCACCTGCTCCTGCATGGGCTCAGAGGAAAACTAGCCAGGGTACTTTGCTTGGTAAAGGAAGCTGCTAGTGTAGAGCTTGGCCAGCTTATAAGCAGGCTGAGTCCTGAGCCTCAAAATGTCACTAGGAGTGACTTTTTCATTGGCAGCCAAAGGGCACATTTATTTTCCTGGCAGATCTTTCAGCCTTTCTCAGTGCTTCAGTGCTGGTAAAACTACCCAAGAGTAATAGGGGTTTGGAGAACATGATGGCATGGTTTCCAGTGAAGCACTGTTCATGCTGTGGGCTCATGAGGCAGCATCCATAGGCAAACATCTCTTTGTGGCTGGTGGGAACATGACGTACCTTGGGGTAGAAGATAGCCGGTCCTTAATGATTTATCTCTCTGCCTCACACCCCCCTGTTTTTTTGTCTTTTGTTTTGTTTTGTCCAGAGCTGAGCACCATATGATAGTGCTGAATCTGATACCCTCACCAAGGTGGTCATGTGTGGGACTGAGCACCCTCAGGCAAAACCGCCTCAGGAGCAGAGCTATCGCAGCCACCTGCAGCACTCAGTCATGAGTCTCGCTTTTTCTAACCTACATGCATATTTAAAGAGCAATTAAGTCAATGTAACCTCAGAATCTCATCTAGCACGTTTCTATGTGAGCACAGGCCATGGTGTGTGGGCACAGCTCAGCCTGGAGGGCTGCCAGCTGCAGGCAGGGAGGTGGTGGAGTCGCCATCCCTGGAGGTGCTGCAGAGATGTGGCACTGAGGGACATGGTCAGTGTGGTGGGGGTGGGTTAGGGTCGGACTGGGTGGTCTGAGAAGTCTTTTCTAGCCTTAATGATTCTGTAGTGCTACACCGCTGGAATGAGTGAGAGGAGAGCAGAGCCTTGAGCATCACTCATGCCTTGATGCATGAAAATACTGGGGGAAACCCAATCTCTAAATGGAAAATGAGCTGGGCTGAATAAGCTGTGTGCTATGAATGAGTCCCTGACTCAGTCACTTGCTGCAGCCCGGCCTGGAGCAGCTGTGCCAGCTGGTGGCTACAAATCCTCCCCACCCCGGCCCTGGGGCAGTGCTGTACCTGCAATGTGGGCAACGTTTGTCCTGCAGACCTCCCTCACACCTCGCACAGGTGCCACCAAGCTGGCTGTGATGTTTGAGCAATGGCAAGTGATGCCCACAGAGAGCCATTGTCAGCCCCCATCCCTTAGTCAGCCCACTGCCCAGCCAGAACCCACTGGAATCCATCACTCCCCAACAGCGGAGACACCTCTAGGCATAAAGGAATCAAGTTTTGCATGGCATCCAAATGTACAAAGCCATTTCAGAGTTGTTGGGAGCACGTGTAAGCAAGAGGAGGAGGGAACTGTGGAAAGAGCTTAAGTTGCTTTTTCCTGCTCTTGTTTCCCTGAACGCTTCGTGGTTTTCTGTGTTGCTATAAAATAAAGTGCAACCCTGCAGCATCCCCATCTGTAGAACACGGAGACAATACCTTTCCATTACACGGGGCACAGGGAGGGTGACTCCTAATGACTGTAAAGTGCCTTGGAGATGGTGAGTGCAATTGGCAATCTAATAATTAGCACCGTTATTTGATGACAAGCCTGGGTGGCTGGCAGCGGGGCTGCACAGTAACACTCTGCATCCCTTTCTCCCTTTAGTACCTTCCCCTGAATGGAGAATTTCTGCTGGCATCTGGTGCTGGGTTTGCAGCTTTCGATGGCAGCTGGGACCCGGGATGTGGCTCAGGTACGGCGTGCAGGGCTGACAGCAGCCATTCACATCACAGATCTGGCACCAGCATTGCTACAAAGGCCTCTGCTGTCCCACCTCGGTGCGGGGTGACTCACCCCTCTTCAATCCAACCTTCTCTTTGATGGCTTCCCTCACATCGCATCTTTCTTCTCCTGCTACATCACCTGTCTTTTAAAAAAAGTGATTATAGCAAGGGAGGCTTTGAAGTTGTAGCAGGGAGGTAAATATTGTTTGTATTTTACCCTGCCTATTAAGCGTGCAGCCACATCAAAGCCCTCATTTGCTTTGCCATGGTACTGCTAAAGAAAACCACTTACGGATTACACAGCCGGGCCCCTGAGTGCTGAACCACATCGTTTTGGAGCTGCCCTTCGGCCCCACAGGTGTCTGCACACCGGTGTTTGGGCACTGCCACATCCCTCAGCGGGCAGTCAGTCTCACACTGAGATTCCTGATGAGCAGCTGATTTGTGTCAGTGCTGCTTATTTACCTGAAAGCTGTTGTTAGCAGGGGAGATGTATCAGAACCATGGAATGGTGTGGGGTGGAAAGAACCTGCTCCAGCAGCTCCATGTCCATCTTGAGCTGAAGGCCCCAGGACTGGATGCAGAACTCCAGATGGGGCTTCACGAGGGCAGAGCAGACAGGGACAGTCCTTCCCTTTGCCTGCTGCCACCAGCCCCTCGATGCAGCCCAGGATACCATCGGCTTTCTGGGCTGCAAGCACACAAGGCTTTGACCTGGCCATGCGATGCTCCCATGGGACAACGGGCATTTCTGGGCAGCTTTCCCAAATGGATTCCTGCAAGCACAATTTTAGAATGGCTGCAAATAATCTCATGTGCTGTATGATCTGGGAAGCTGCTGGGGAAGGGTAAGCAGAAGCAGTGCACAGTGTGACCACCAGGGAAATGGCCAATGGTAAAATGCTGCTCTGGTTTGGGGCTTATCTGCTAATAGGTACAAGGCTGAGCATGTTTCTGCTGGTCTGCAAATTTGCAATGAGAATTTTCATACCTGTTTGTACCTGATTGAACTCTATATTAGGCTCTGTGGCTGTTTTCCTCCCTAACCATATGATTAAGCTTTGAAGAAGAGGAATAAAGATCTCCTGGGATCTGCAGCTGGAGTTCTGCACCAGCTTTACTCAAGCAGTGGTTCTCATTCTCTCCTATCAGGTGCAGTGCTGAGTTTTGCCAATGCAGAGCAGCGCTCGTGGTTCAACCCAGAGCTGTGGCAGGATGTGTCCTCCAGAGTAGACCTGGAACCGGCTGGCCGCATCTTCCTCCTGGATGAGGAACGTGTCCCGTGCCAGTACGACCACGTCATCTTCCAGCCTGAAACCTCCTTCCGAGTAAACCTTGACTCATCGCGGCAAGTGATCCCTGTTCAGAGCATCTCACTCATGGGCCAGGTAATGGGGAGCTGGTGCGAAACCATTTTGGCACCTCCTTGCCACGGGACCATGAAGGTGCAGCATGGCACCCTGATGGATTTGGGGCTATTTCCCTGCTGGCATCCTCTGTGCCACCAAGGGGCTGCCCTCCTGCTCCAGCCTGATCATGCCCCATGGGCTCACAGTTGTCTCCCAGCTTTGCTTCTGTATCAGTGTATAATTGATCAGCGGGATAATTATAGAACCGCTGGCAGCCTGCTGTGCTGCAGCCCAGGCAGATGACAATCCCCATCCTTCTCAGTCAGATGAGCTGAAGATCACAGCCTCTGCAGTGGCAAGCAGGCACTGCCTCCAGAAGCAGAAGATGCGGAAGGCATCTCATCACTAATCTGTTATTTGCTCTGCTGCACTGCCTGGGATCTGCCATTTTGGGGCCAGGCGTCAGGGGACCCGATAAAACCTGATAGCCTGAGTTCTCTGGCATGGATGCTGTGCTGGAGTCGCACGGCGGACTCTCGATCTTCTCCCTACAGGAGCTGAGCAGCCCTGAGGCGTGGGCCGAGTACCTGGGGAGCCCCTCTGCCACGTGGCAGTTCCATGGCAATGCCACCCTGCAGGTGACGGGCACCCGCTGTCCCCACAGCTCCGGCTGTGCCTGCGGGAACTCCCAGGTGAGGAACTTTAGGGGCAATTTCTTCCCATCTGAAGAAATTGGGGAGGGGAGGGACTGACCCTGCCTTGCTCTTCTTTAGGATGGAGACCGCATCTGTGCATCCCTGCTCAGGGCAGAGGGGTGCCCGGTGCTGGCGTGTCACAGCCCTCTGCAGCCCCTTGGCCACTGCTGCGGGGTCTGCGGTGAGTGGGGCCCACCGAGTTGGTGTCATGGGTGCTTCTCCATTCATCCACCTGGCAGGTTGTTAAGGAGCATTTTTTCATACACGGCCGTACTGAGTTTCTTGGTATATTGTACCAAACTCATTAAGAAATGCACCACGTGTTTCTCTGCTGTGCTCTCAAAAGCAGAGCCTCTAAAAGCCATTAGGAGAATTTCATGTTTCAGCAAGTGTTCGCCAGTGTTTTTTTCCCAAGGAAAATGTTTGAATCACCGAATGCAGTGCAGTGACACAGGGAACACGTGTCCCCTCCTCTGTGCCTCACAGCCAAAGCCACGGCAGCTGCCGAGCTGCAGCCTTGAGATGTAGCTCAATGAGGAGCTTCCCGTGGCAATATGGGGGAGGGGGCTTCCTGCTGGAGTATCATGGGAAACAAAAGCCCAGACCCACTGATGGGAAGGGAAGCAAGAGAGGTGAAGTTTCTCCAGGCCTCATTGCCTGCAGACACCCCTCCTGGAGCCCAGTGTGACCCAGCATTATGGAGATGCTGGGGGTTCCCAGGTGCCTTTTGGGGCAACCAGAGCCATGTTACCACCACAGTGCTCTGCCCTTCCTGGCCTCTGATTGTCTGTCTGTCTGCTTTTGAACCGCAGGAGCCGTTGTCACACTAGATTTTAAGCCCGAATTTGACCTGCAGCAATACCGGGACAGAGTGGTGCAAGCGTGGCTCAGCCTGGTACGTCCCAGGGATGCAGGGTGCTCCCCAGCATCTGGAGCCTTCACATACCAGGTTTGGCTTCCTGGATGTGCTGAGTTGCTCTGGGTGCTGCTGCATCCTCCCTCGCTCCCCACAGCACCCACTCTGCTCAATTGTGGTAAAAACTGGCTGCCCGCTGCTGAGCCTGAGGGGGGTTTGCTGGAAATAGCAGCCTAGAAAGCATGGGGGGTTCTCAGCTCTGAGCTGGCTGGAGGAGGAAAGCAGCAGTAGGGATGGCAGCTCTGCGGTGGGGCTTCTGTGAAGATTTATAGGTGGCCCTCGAGGAACGTCCATCATAGCTGTCTGCAGGAGGGATTCATTTCTGCCTACTGCTCTGACGGGCTGTGTGTGTCTGTTGTGTTCTGGAAAGCCCAAGTATGCCGGCGTTCAGATGGCCATCTCCAAGGTGCACAGGGCTCACACCTTCCTGGGACTCCTCCAGCGGGGCTCCACACCTGTCATCCAGATTGTGCTGGTTGATGGCGAGGCCGGGACGCAGACGGGCACTGCTGCAGAACAGCTGGCTAGAGACATCATGGGTGACATCGCACAGCATGGTAAGGGCCTTCGGTTGCATCGAGGGAAGTTCAGGTTAAGAAAAACGTTGCAGAAAGAGTGGCAATGCATTGGCACAGGCTGCCCAGGGATGCGGGGGAGTTGCTGTCCCTGGAGGCGTTCAAGAACCATGGAGATGTGGCACTGAGGGATGTGCTCAGTGGGCACAGTGGGGATGGGTTGGGGTTGGACTGGGTGAACTTCGAGGTCTTTTTCAACCTTAATGATTCTCTGACTCTATAAACTCTGCCATCCTTGGTGTCATAGATCTGGGGGCACCCAGACCCTCTCACCCCCTACAGCCCCATCACTGCTATGCCAGCAGTGCAGTGCTGGGAGCTGTGGGCTGTAATAGTGGCACAGCTGGAGCTCCTGATTGCCTGCAAACAGCACAGCACACTAAGAGCTCTGTTGTGCTGCCTGAGGTCCGTGTCCCTTCCGTCTGGGCTGGCACAGCTCCGTGCCTTCCTAACACACATACGCTCTGCTTTTCTAATGACTTCATTAGCGAGCTTTGCTTAGCCCAGAATTTCACGGTTTTAATTGTAGTGGTGTGAGTGGAGCAGCACTGCAGGATCAGGGGTATCAGGGTTGGCAGGGACCCCTGTGCCAGCCCAGCCCTCTTGTTGCTCAGTGCCAAGCTCAAATGAGTTCTCTTCAAGGATGGGGGCTCCACACCTCTGGACAACCTGCACCCACATTTGCCCACCTGTGCATCACAGGGTGGAGTTCACGTAGCCCTATACGCTCTGTCTCTCACCTCATTCCTTCCTGCCTCCCATAGGTGAAGCTTTGGGCATTCCAGGCGGCAGTGTGGAGGTGGCCACTGGCAGCGCTCTCAGCGGGCAGGCAGCAATCCATGCCTCCGGGCAGATCGCATCAGGGACGGTCCTGGGGCTGCTCTTCGCTCTGCTGGTGCTTGGAGGGCTGCTCTACCTCCACAGGAAGGGAAAGCTGAGGTATGAGCAGGGCTTCTGCAGCAGCATATGGCTCGTGTTGGATGTTAGGAAAAATGTCTTCTCAGAGATCATGACAATGCATCGGCACAGCTGCCCAGGGAGGTGGGGAATCACCATCCCTGGGGGTGTTCAGGAACCATGGAGATGGGGCACTGAGGGAGTGGTCTAGTTGCCATTGTGGTGATGGGCTGATTGTTGGACTTGGTGACCTTGGAGGTCTGTTCTGACATTAATGATTCTATGATTCTACACCGGAGGCAGATCATGACTCCGCTGGCTTCCACCAAGGGTCCAAGGAGGGGATGTTGGAGGTGTGGAGCGGGAGGATGGGTTGGCATCCTTAGGACATCACTTGGCACTGCGCTGTGCTGCTGGGCACAGCCTGCCGTGGCTGCCCATGGAGATCTCCCATTCCTTGCAGCCTTTAGCTGGCAGCCTGATGGGAACAGAGAGCTGCAGCTGCCAGCTTCTAAATAGCAATGCATCAAAGCCATGCAAAGCAGCTCTGTAGACATGAAAGGGGACGGCAGCTCAGGAAGCAGCTCTTCCCCAGTGTGTTCATCCCAGCTCCATGAGCGTGGGCAGGAGCAACTGACCCTGAGCACTTTATAGCACCGAGGGCATCGCAGTCGCTACAGGAGAGCTGTGCTGGTACCTGCTGGGGGGCACGGGGCCACTGCTGTCTGTGGGCAGGGATGCTTCCCCTGCCGCTTGGCACGTGCTGGTGTAACACTTCCCAGCAATAAACCAGTGCCTCCATTTAATTCCTAAAAAAAACCTCCCAGCCTCGTAATTGTCACCTGATGATTTATAGTGCACTGACACTTCCTTGGATGCCGGACAGGCCTCTGAAACCCGCTCTGTCAGCAGTGGGAAAGGAGGTTGTGCAGCTCCCAGAGATGGACTGAGCCCATGTCCCCAGCCGCCCTGCCCTGCCGTGTGTCCCAGGCAGCTCCAGCCCGTGGGACATTTGCTGGCCAGGTTTTGGGGTGGGAGCTCCTGGGTGTGCCCCCCTCCAGGCAGGCAGTGCTGGGTGAGATGCCGTGAGTGGGGACCCACTGCTCAGCCCCCATTGGACGCTGTTTGGGATGGGGAGCCTTAGGGTGAGAGTAATGCAGAAACTCATAAAGCGATGACGGTGATTAAGATGATAAAATGATAACTTGATAAAGGCAATGATAAAAAGTAATTAGCGCTTGTTGAGATTGCAGCGGGAGCAGGTGGCAATTCATTTCAGCTCAGGAAGGGAGCGCGATGGCTCTGAGGCAGAGCGCAGCAGGGCCATCATCTGCGAGCTGACCGGCGCTCCCTGCAGGATGCAGCCCCGGAGCTGAGCTCGCTGCCTTCTGCTCAACATGCAACACCCCATTGCAAAGACAGCCTGAAGCCTTTATCCCTGCGCTTCCTATAGAGCTACTCAAGTGGTGACATCTCGGTGGGGGGCTGCAAGGAGGGCAGTGGCAGGGCTGGGGTTTGAAGGGGTGATGCCATGTCTGTCCCCAGGCTGTGGACGCCTCGTCTCCCCCGGCTCTGGAACAGAGCAGAGGACCTGAGCAGCCCCGAGCCAGGAAGTGGGAAAGGCTTTGACAACCCCATGTTCGATGTGGTGAGTGGCCCCGTTGGGGGCATCGGGGGTGCTCAGTGGGGGGGGGGTTCTTCCCTTCCCCACCCATTGCTTCTCTTTCCTTGCTGCTGCAGGAGCTGCCGGGCACTGGCAGTGTGGAGAAGACGCTGCAGGAGATGGCTCCTGAGGGCCACCAGGTGTTCTACCTCAACCCCCTGTACGACCCCAGCGAGACCGAGACATGATGGCACAGCCACAGCCTTCCCACAGACATTGGTGTGTGGCTCCTGGTGGGGTCCAGGCCATGGGCAAGCTGAGCCCACCTGAATAAAGGTGATGGTGTTGGAAATCACAAACCTCCTTATGCAGCACTCGGCCTCCTGGTGCCTCCTTTGTTCCCATAGTGTGAGTTTTGGTGGTGCTGCTCTCTGTAAGGCAGCAGCAGGGTGTGGGTCTGGGCCTGGCTGAGGGACGGAGGGGACAGGCTCTCTGCTTGCATGGCTTGGGGCAGTGTTGGCACAGGGTGGCCCTGGTGATGTTTTGGGTGCCACACGCTTTCAGGTGCCCACAGTGTCAGGCACCAGGCCTTTACACATCAAGTCTAAGGGTGAGCCGCCCGAAGGTATGGAAATATATGCAAATCTATGCAGATTTTCACTCTGCTGGCTTTTCAGCAGGGCTCGTTGGCATTTCCATAAGGAAGTAACTATTTTAAGTGCATTGTGTTTTGTTCAAGTCTCTGGAAGAAATAATCCTTCTCAAAGGCTCCAGAGGCAGCACGAGGCACACCAGAGCCCTGCTGCAGGTGCCGGCACCGGATCACCCTGCAGCCAGCTCCCAGGGGCCGTGGGCTGCAGGGCCCCGGGCTGTCCACGCTGCTCTGCCCTCAGCACGGCCCCGAAACCCCTTTGCGTGTGGCTCTGCCGCTTGCCGGGCTTCATTCTTAAAATGCATTAGCAGCTCGAGGTCACTTTACAACAGAGGCTTTAATTAAAGCCCAGATCAATTTTTGTCAGCTCTCTCTCTGAGCACGCTCTGTACTTTGCCTGCAGGAGCCGTTTGTTCGCTCACGCAGAGCGCGTTGCGGGGAGGGGGATCTGCAGGCAGCGCAGCGATGGCGACGTGCGGTGCTGGGGACAACGCGCTGCCCTCCTGCAGGGGAACAGCGGGGCTTCGGGCTGCGCGCTCTGTGCTGGGATCTCATGTAAATGGGGGGTTTCATGTGCAGACAGTGTGACAGAGCCGTGCTTTGGGCTGCCGGGGGCTTTGTTGTGCTCTCGGTGCTGAGGGTCGGGCTCCCAATGAGACAGGCTAATGAGGAACGCATTAGTGCTAATGGCCGGGGCTCGGCAGTCACCGCTTCCCAGGCCTTTAGCAGCAAAGGGGTTAACGGGCACCGACTCGCTGCGCCCACCCTCGGGATGTTGCGGGGCGCCCAGCAGCCGTGCAGCTCCAGCTCCGGGCATGCGGCAGTGCTCCAAACGGCACAGAGCCGGCAAGCAGCCCGAGCCCGATGTGCTTTTTGTAGCGGCTGAGGGTTGCGATGCGGGAAGGAGCTGGCGAAGCTGCTGCGGGGCAGCGACCCCCACCTCTCATCAGCATTCAGAGCTCGGCGCCCATCGCGCTGCTCTTCCTTCCGGGAATACAGAGCAGCACTGCGTAAGAAGCTGGAAGCGGGCGGTGCTGCAAGAATCTGGGGGCTTTATCTATGATAAAACAACCAATAAATCCGCATTCCCTGTGCAGTCAGGTGACAAAAAAGTGCTGCATCTTATTGGGGAGCAGGGAAAATATTTACTGCAAGGCCGGGGAACGGCCGATTCCTGAGTTCGTGTTCCTCCTGCGGCTGGATGCTGCACTGCAGCTGCTCTTAGTGGAGCACGTCCCGCGGTGCCGCGCTGTCCTCGGCTCACCCCGCTGCCGTGGGCAGGCTGAGCTCTGCCAGACCCCGCAGCGCCGATACAGCTGAGGGCTGAGCTCACGTCGCCCCTCGGCTCTCCGCCCTCGGGAGCGAGCTGCTCCTGCACTGCCAGCCGTCTGCCCGGCCTGTCCGTGCCTTACTGCGGAGGCGGCAAGGAGCAACAGGCCGCTGGGGAGTGGAATGCAACATGGGACCTGCGCTGAAAGGTGTGTGAGAGGGTGGGGAGGAGACCACAAAACCTGCTGGCGATGCTGTGGATGGTCAGACCTGAGCAGGTGAATTTTTCCAATGCCTGTTGCTACTGAAGCTGCTTTGCACAGAGCAGGTGGGATGCAAACTGGAACTCAAAGTGCTCCAGTAGCCCAGCAGCCACGGCTACAGCTCTTTTCTTCTTTCCTCCCTGGAAATAGGCTCAGCTTAGCACTGGGATATGGTCTGGGGTCACAGTGTGACACTTGGCTCTCCTGAGGGAGCAGTTCAGTTCCCACATCCCTCTCTTCCCTTCAGTGCTCCAATTTCTCAGTGCTGTACGCTACCAGTGCCAGCTCTTAACATTCTTAAGCAAAGGATGCCCAAGCTGACCTTGTGAAAAGCCATCATTGCACTGGCTGTTCAGTAATTCCACACTGAAGTCCCTGTGACTTAACTGTGATAGAAGAAAAACGTTGTGTTTTTACAGTAAGGGTGGTGAGGTACTGGCACAGGTTGCCCACAGAGGCAGCATCTGCTCTATCCCTGCAGACAGCCAAGCTCAGGCTGGACGGGGCTCTGAGCACCTGATGGAGCTGTGGGTTGGCCCTGCCCATTGCAGGGGGCTGGACTGGGTGGCCTCATAGAGTCCCTTCCAACTCAAATGGTTCTACAAAGCAAGCATTCACTGCACCCACTGAGAAGCTGCTCGCTCTCAGCACAGCTGCGCTGCAGACAGGTGTTGGCAGCTCCGCTCAGCCCTGGGCAGCAAGTGGCACCAGAGGGCATTCCAGAGCAGGCAGCCTCCTGTGCTAAGGTGCTGTGCTCAAAGTGACCAGAATTTCCTGACGATAGCACGTCCATCACTGCCTGCATCAGGGCTGAGTAATGCCTCTGTGAAAGCGTGAGACACCAAATTACGCTCATTCTTTGCATAGCTGAATTTAGCTGAATTCCATACTCAGGGCATTAGACCGGCAGCCTCCGGGGAGAATCGAGCGTGCTGTCAGGAGAACATTCTGCTTCCCATCTTGAATTTCCACACTTCTCAAAGTTCTCCCCAGGGCTCAGAACTCTTCAGGTAACCAGAACTGGGAGCCGGAAAGGGGAGAGATCTGAGAAGTGCGGCAGTGGGACACGGAGAGGAAATTCTGCTCAGCCAGATCTGAAGGGAAGGATAAATAATGCATTCAGAGTGAGCAATTCATTTACTTTTCTAGAAACGTTCTCCTGCTTAAATTATAAGCGAGCCCTGGCACTGCTGAGTGCTCTGATTTAATACCCCCATAATTAAAGACTTTGTTGTCATCTGAAGTCCTCAGTGTGAGGAGAAAAATCAACTCAAGAGCGGGAGAAACGTTTTGTAAAAGTCAGAGGCTGATTAGCATGAATGCTTGCGGGAGGGAAGGCTTCTGGCACACAGACCTCGATCCTACTGCCACCCTGTGCTGCGTGTAGGGCACCATTCACACCTCTCTGCTTGAAACGCCCGCAGTGTTTCTTTAGCACTTACTGCTTTTAAAACATGTATTTATTCTTTTACCTCACGTAAGTTGTCCAAATAGATCCCGAAGGCTCCTCATAAGCATAGAATGGTTTGGGTTGGAAGGGAACTCAAAGACCATCCAGATCCCTCGTTGTCCTCAGGCACCACCCACCAGCTGCCCCAGGGCCCCATCCATTCTGCCCTTGAGCACCTCCAGGGATGCGGCACCTCCAGCTCTCTGGGCAGCAGAGCCCGTGCGAGAGCTTTGGCCATAAGGATCTGAGTCAATTGAAATGAATTAAGTGTGCTTTGATGAAACAGCTACCTGAGCACAATCCGCGCGTACATTTCAGCACTGTAATCCACCAAAAGGCCTTGCACTGCTCCAGTGCATACACTTACATGCAGAATCGTGCACCGTCCTTGTAGTGTTCAGGTATGGAGCTTCAAAGTATTCTTCAGGTTATGCAAAGCTTTCACGGACGAGGTGAAGTTACCACAAGACGCAGCACATGTCAGTGACGGGCTGTTTGCAGATGTCAAGACAGACGACCATGAACTTTAAAACCTCCCTCTTCTGCTTTATTGACAGGTAAATTGTTCAAAAATGTTCTCACAATTCAATAATTACAAAGACTTAGACTTACATTAAAAAAGTAAAAACCAGAACCCCCCCATAGCAGTAGTGTCCAGCTCTAACTGAGCCCCTTTATCAAGAATCTGAGAAAAAGAGCAAGTACTGTCCAACACTTAACGTAACAGGATTAAATGTTGACTAGAACACTCAGTTTTAACTAAAGATAAGTGCACGTCCTATACAGTGTTTCAGAAAAGAACATTAGCCATTGGTATATCATTAGCCCACTTAAACCAGATTTTAAATAAGTGACATCCAACTGTCATCAAATTGGCACAGAAGGCACACTAGTGTGACAATGACAAACTGGATATGCCAGCCACTGAATTAATTACAAGCTTTTAATGAAACATGGTCACAAATCTTTTGATTACTAAACGTATAATACATGGAAGCATGAGATTAAATATACACGCAAAACATCACCGCTGCACGTGGGCCATAGCAAAATATACAGGAGTGTGTTGTGCATTTTTCTACATGATCAATACTTGATTAATAATCATGGGGTCTTCATGCAGATGAGGATATATTTAGTGAGAAAAGCAGCACCCCCAGTTACACATCCTTCACGTTCCACTTTGGTAACCAAGAAACCAGATTGACATGGTAGTGTGAGTCCCTTCGCTCCGGCAGACTTCAAGGGCGATGCGCCCATGAGGAGGCCCGCCAGCTAACAACGCAGTGTGCCCTTACACCAAAAAGCCCGGGAGAAACCACTTCTCAGAAGGAGATAGGCAGGAACGACCAGTAAAGTTCTCTTCACAGCAGTAAGGATCAATATTCTAAAAGCCCTGACTAATGACTGGGACTGACGAGGACTAACAAGCGGGATGTGAGTAAAAGATAACCGGTAGTAGTCCTATGTACAAGACTAAAAAGTTGGTAGAAAGATAGAAAGACTGTTACGCAGCTGAATATGTAATGGCTAAATGAATTACAAGGCCACAAGACTATAGCCAACCTTTGCTTGACATCCTGGTGATACTACTGATGTTGGGAACAACCGACAGCTTCCTAGCATTCTCCTTAAGATTTAGGAAACAAACCATTACAGGAAAAAGGGAGAAGTGTATTTTTTTTCTGAGGATGTAACTAGACTGCTTGCATTTCCTACCCAGAGGTCCAAATCGTGTCTAAAAGGATTTCCTGCTAATGAGATATTACATCATTCTATAGAAAAATAATATTCCTGATATTGTAGCAACATTATCAGTATCTCTCTCTATTTCTTTCTCTGCGTAAGAATAACAATATTTACTGGTGGCCTTAAATGCTCCTATGCAATAAAACTGTGTCACAGCTGTGCAGAAAGGAATCAACCGTAACCGAGCAGTGAACAATCCTGCATAAAAAGCTCCATTACTATTTAGTAAAGAATTTTCTTCATTTCAATAGTTTGTATCTACAATCTGGATATATAATTACTCTTGTACAACACTAGAGATTCGGTGTCAGTCTTGGCACTAAGCATCTGAGACAGCTTTGCCCTGCTCTTGAGTACTCCACAGAGCAGTGGGTGACCGAAGCCAGAACGGTGTGAGCGGTAGCGTTATGCGTCGCAGGTCGACTGGTCCAGTCCATCTAATGTGAGCTGATTCCTATGAGGAGAGTTGGGGCTTGGGGGACCACTGGGGTTTGAGCTGTTGGATGGAGTAGAGTGTTTGGTGGAGTCTGAATCGGGCTGTTAATGAGAAACATTAAAATAATTACGCTTAAGATCAGTTTCTTGCACTCAAAAGCTTTCGAGGCGCTCAAAGAATAAAGGAGAGCAACACCTACCATGTAGCATATATTAGATTTCATAGCTAAACACTAATGCAAATACTTTTATTATCTTTAACAGGCCTTAGTGCAGTTCTCCTCTGATATAACATGAAGTATGGCAAAGCTCGTGGAAATTGCTATACCCCAGGCTCCTCTACTTCAGCCACTGCAAGCCTCCTTGATAGAACACATCCACCTGTTCATTGTTACTCTGCGTTCACCAACCTGAGCTTTTAAAGCCATTTTTATAGCCAAGGAATAGGTTTATCTGCCCATGTAAACAATTACAGTGAAATCATCCTCTGTTTGGTGAGAAGGAAGGAAACAAGCACACAAACAGTTTACAAAACAGCGCCAATGACAAAGACAAGCATGTGCAATGCCTGACAAAAGAGTGGAGGCTGCCAAGTACCAGGCCGGACGGAGGTCCAGAAACAGAACATTCTTACTGGAGCTGCCCTACGTCAGTATCTAACACAGACAGTCTATTCAGTTATTTCCCCAGCATTAGATTGGTTGTTGGATATCTGCCTTCACAGGCTGGTCTCACTTCAACAGGATGGCTGGCAAGTTTCCCACTATTTTGGTGAGTTACAACTGTGAGCATTGCACAGATTCACAGCTTACAAAATACTGCACAGGAAACACTGGTACTATGGCAGCTTTTTTTTCAAGAAAGGGAACACATATTTTGTAAAGGGATTGAAAGGTAACATCCTACAAGGATGCTGTTCGTAAGGCTTTGCATAGCTCAAACAATGTAAGACCCTTTGCAGTAAGATGAACCAGATCACGCTGTGATAAAGCCACACGAGGAAAAGTAGTATATAAGTAGAAGGTGCTATTAGATACTTCCTTTTCCAAGTCACAATCTACTGTTTATTAAATCTAAGATGTCCCAAGAAACTGCAAGGTCTATTAAAAACAAAAGAACAAGCTATAAAAACCTACCAGCACTCGTGCCTACAAACAGCAAGTAGAGCAAGAAGCATAACCAAATTTGAGAAGGATGCTACAGAACAGCAGGCAACTGGGACACCCTATCATCAGCACCTTTCAGAAATCAAGATAGCTTTAGAAATGCCTCAGGTTAGAGAGTCCCCTGTTAGCATGCTTCTTTTAATGGTGAGCATTCTCTCAGCGAGGTGACACAGGCAGCCTGAGAATGGCTTATCTCACACAGGCAGCATTTCAACAAAGCCTGCAAGAAGCGACACCCATGGCAAATCAAGGGGTGATAAAGCAATCAATCATATCATCTCCTTGGATTCGGGGACACCACTCTGCTGCAGACCTTTTCAGACTGGTGACTACTGGCACGTAATTTCACATGGGCTATTACACGTTTTAAGATTTGATTCCTTTTCAAGTTACAAGACAGAAAGTTTTCCTTAAGGCAGCGCAGGAAACTATTTAACTAAGTCGTACTTTTTTGCTCTTCTATGCTAATAGACCAGAGAACATTTCTTGGAGCTCTGAGGACATTTCATCAATTAGACAAAATTGCCTCGTCTACAAAGCTTAATCCAGGACACAATACGTCTTAAAATATCGCTATAAAAAGATTCTCAGCTTTGCTTCAGCACTGCTGTATCCAACATACAATCAGATTGTGTTGTGTGCTAGAGAAAACATCTGCAGAAAGAAAATATCTCCACAAAGAAATATTCTTCACGAAGATAGTCTTCATGAAGAATTTTCCAAGATAATTAATTTAATGTAAGAAGAAAACAATCTACAGCAACAGAACGTTGTCACTCTCCATTTAATAACAGCTCCTTTACCTCTTTGTCAAACTCCTGGTCAGGATCAGACATACTTCGGGAAGGCATGGCTCCCCCCACATCGCTGCCACCTGTAGAGAGGGAAGGAAAAACGGCAGTTTTATGTCTCTTGTTGAAGCCACAAACAACACCTTAGAACTGAAAAGCTTGCTTCCAGCCTTACTTGATGAGGGCCACGAAATATAGGTTTTGCTTCTCTGCTGCTGTTGCTGCCGTGAGAGGTTAGCTGTAGATGGACACGTTTTTTCATCCTGTGCAGCAGGTAAGACGCTCTGCAGTTGAAATGAAACACTTTGTTAGCCAGCAACAGAAGCTATCCAACTAGAGGATGCTAATCGTGAAAATTCTGCCGTGCTTTTGAAGCTATTACAACTCGGTGTTGGTAGAAAAACTCTGAACTTACTTGACCACATCCACATATTTTCAGTAACAGACACAAACCCTGAGAAAGACAGAGAAAGAACTAAGCCCCATTGCAGCCATTGGAACCTGTCAGCCAGCAAACCCTCTATGACAGGGCACTGACTGTGCCAATAGCTCTGCTTCCTTCCTCCTCTTGCTGAAAGGATGAATGCATTATCCTTACAGAAGCTAGTGAAGGGCAAGCAAAACCCCGACTAGTAGCTATAAAACGGAGGGGACACAGCCTCAGAAGTATACCTCTGCACCTTGTTCTTGGAGATTTAGTTATCCAATAGCTCACACAGCTGTATATGTTAAATGCAGAACAAAAAATAATGCTGCAAACTTACACGTGCTTTAGTTATCTTACAAAGCACTCATTCCCCCCCCCCCACCCTTTTTTTTCTCTGCAATAGTCCAAATGGCACAAGCACACTGTTCTCATTTCTGACAGGGTGCAGCTACTCCTGCCCTTGCTAGGGAAGCAGAGGATGAACAGGAAGAGGAAGAAAGCAGAGGGGAGCCTTGCAGTGAGGAATGGTCACTCTGGAAAAGGATTTCAGAGGACACAGAGCTTATGAAAGACATGCTCCAAGCCTGCTGGAGGTGATATCAGACCAGAATGCTGAGAGGATGAGGGGAAGGAAATTCATTCTGTTATTTTAAGGTGACACACACAAAAAAAAAGGAAGGAGGAGAGACTGATTATTTACATAACTACTAACAAGCTTCCAGCAATGATATGTACTTCTCTCATTGTCTCCTTCTTAAGTCAGCAAACAGTATGTCTGTACAGAGGATTTAGAGCCACTGCACACAAATAAGGAAGGCTCACCTTCCTCAAAATGTCTAGAAGAAAAAACTGGTACTTAAGATAGTATTTGGGTCCTACATAGTAAATGTTCATGTTTTCTTTTTCCTTAGCAATTGCACGTGCACATACATCTCCCTCCCTCCCAAATGTATTTTACCAGTGGGAGGTCCATGAGAACCTGCATTCCATCTCCTGGTCCCATGTGAGCCACGTGGTTGAAATTTGTTGGGTTAGAAATCATCTTTGACCTTAGTTCCGGATCTCTAAGCATTTCCCTAAAGAAAGCAGAGTGACTTTTACTATCAGCATTCCCAATCTTTGCACGTCATCATGTGGAACCAGTTACAAAAAAAAAGAACTAAATTCTTACCTCCTCTGCTGTATTCTCTCTTCCTCAGGAACCTTAAATACAAATCTTCTTTTGCTCCTGGTTCGAAGCATTTGCTTTTTGCTATTGTCAGATGTTTCTGGCACACTGAGGACAGCTCCTACTGTAATATCACAATGCAATTTTGTATACTTAGAGTCATGCCGACCCAGAATTCTCTAACACAAGTTCCATCTCACACAAAGGTAACATCACTTAAAATTGCCCAGACAGCTTGGTATAACTTTCCCATTTCTCCCCTTGCTCAGTACTCACCTGCAAACTTGTTCTTGAAATATATTAGTCTTGGTGGCTCGCAGTTAAGGAGGTTCAGCGTGCCGTCCATGTTTAATGGTCTGATCTGTTTTGAGGAGGGAGGCAGAAAATTAACTCAAGCTTACCATACACTGGGAAGGAACATCTCACTTGGAATTAACCCAACTAATTTCTATATTCTAAGAAAAGTACTTACCCTTCGCAGGCCAATAGTCTGGACCCATTCCATAGTGTTAACATCAAATACATCAACACCATATTCACTGTACACTGTTACGTACGAAGAATTGCAACCTGCATAGATTTAAGAACAAAAAGAAAACCCTCAGCGTGGCTTCAGAGGTCCACACCTGATGTATATTTAAGCACATTATAGCAGCTGCAAAAATTCTCTCTCAGACTACGTGTACGCTACATTTTAAAACATCATCCTTCTTCCCAGGCCCACTTTCAAACAGATATTTTTGCCTTAACAGACTTGCTAACGACAGCATCACAGAAAGATTTACCTCTGACCCCCCCAAGTATTTTTAAGCTTTGAACGATGATTTCATGAAACAGCAAAACGCCATCTGACGTTTGCAGATGCACACTAATTTGGCACTTGGTAGGAATCAAGCGACGCGCTCGAAGCTCGCTTTTCTACAGATGCAGATGACTTCATTTCGGAAGCAACAAACTACCCATACATCTGCTGCATGCAGGGGAAAACAGGGTCACCATCTGTGAGGTGGGTCATGAAGTAACATTGCAGTTCTATTCTGAATTTCCTTCCTCTTTTGCTAACAATTATCTAGCTTTAGATATTCACATACAGGTTGCTTTCATCGGGTTAACATCAGAATGTCACAGTGGTTAAGACTCACAACCCATTCCATCTCTTAAACCCTTTTTAAAAAGCATAAAGGGCACCTGCAGACAGGCTTATTGTAGGTCCAACAAAAACCAGAGATCCCTACAGCTTCATATCAACATGCTCCTACTCACATAAAGTCTGTGTCCTGATGTAAAGAACAGTTACCAGAAATTTATGGCATTTAGTAGAGAAAAGATAGTCTGGGAGCTGCTTCAATGAACAAAAGGAAAATAACCCAATAGGATCCTCTATACAGGAAATGAAACTGTTTTGGTGCTGTTTTTTGTGCTCATTCACAGAAGTCCTTGGACAGCTACCATATATATGTATTCCAGAAGGGACTTAATGATCAGCTGTTAATTTTATGGGGTAATGGTTGGCTTGGATGTACAAATAAAGGGAGAGCACAGAACACGAGTCAAGAACACTGAGCTCCTGTGTGGCCCAGCCTGCAGCCCAGGCAGAGCCTCACCAGGTCCAGAGACCTGGCCCCATCTGTGCTGGTCTTGCTCACGCTGCAGCTCCCAGTGCTGATCAGGCTCTGAGCACATTGCAGCTAACAGCCCCATGCTGCCTAAGCCCCTTCAGCTCACATCTGACACACTCAACTGGCTGCCCAAAAGAATGGATCAGACTGTGCTTACACTGACCTCAGAGTCTCCTATAACCCACACTATCCATCAAATCCTAAAACCTGCTTTGCTACAGCAGGAGCTACCACAGGGAAAGGACTGTTTTTACTTTGATGGTCTCCTGATGGGACAGTTCATAAGGAACAAAAAACCAGCCACCATCACATCAGGTTTGGGAAGGAAGACAAGGCTGATGGAAAGGGAAGTAATTCAGTTTCCTTTGTCTACTATTCTAAAAAAATAAAACAAACTGCACATACTAGAGAGCTATAGAATAGTTTACAGTAAGACCAGCTTCTAATAATAACTGACAGAACAATTAACTAGCTCATCTAGTCTGCTGAAAAACAGAGAACTGTAAAGCTGATAAAGGAAAAGGAAACATTAGCTTTGGCTAATGGTGCTTTAAAGTAAATTTGCAACAACAATGTTTCCTTGGACCTTTTCCTCGGACTTCTGTACAGAACTAGGTCAGAGTAAAGCAAGCAAACAATCTCAGTTTGAGACAATTACAATTAAACAAACTGCCATTAGGGTCCAGCCTGATCAAACCAATGAGCACCTGCCTGCTCTGTGTGCTATTAAAACAAAAAGATATTTCTTGCCTTCAATCATCTGAACCACTTTAATTGCTATTTGAGCTCCAAACAGAAATCCGAGTTTTATCATGAACTGCCTCTGACTACTGAGAAATGTTTCACGTGTCTCTCCTAACAAGCTGATAAACCAGAGCTCCTGAAAAGGACGGAGCAGATGAGAAGTTTTCCATCACCTGTTCCATTCTTTTTTGGAAATTCTCTCCCTCAGAATACAATAAAAAGGAGAAAACTGCAACCAGCCACCACAAGCAATATTTCTACTTATTTGGTTACCCTAATGAACCTTCAGAATCGCAGTTACATTTGGCCTCCAACTTCCTATTGTGCTTTGAACACGGGACACTGAAGATAACCCAAAGACAGCCAAACATTTAGGTTCTCTAGAGGAGATGAAACCTATGCAGAATTTTACAGAACCAGAATTCTTGTGCTGCCCTGCATCCAGGACTACTCTGTACAAGACATTTTGCATTCACCACCCCTGAATGTGTTTTGGCATCTCTGGATGTGTTTAAAACCTATTTTAAGTAGGGTAGTATGGTTAGGTTGTGGTTGGACTTGATGATCTTTAAGATCTTTTCCAACCTGAGTGATTCTATGATTCCACTGTTAGTTATTCTGTGTCCTGGAGCAAAATAAAGCTTTTTTCTTGCAGCTTCCAGGATCTCAGCCCATGAGATTGCCAAGTCCAAAACTACTGTCAGGATATGCATCCTGTTAACTCATCCAAACTTAAACTGTAGGCACTGAAAGACAAACTGAAGCAAAATAGAATACATGCTGATTATTTTTAGACAAGTAAAGCAGCAACAGGGATATGGCAACAGAAAAACATATACATACTACAGGCAACAGGAGTTGCAGGCCACATTAGTTCCTGCATGCGTGACCTTCGACCTTGCGAATCGACGTATACTCCCATATGGCTGAAGCAAAGCAGGTATTCCTCATTACTGAGCTCCACAGCACAAAGGGCATCAAAAGACTGCTGTGAGAGGAACATAAGTGAGGGGTCATTAGGATTTACCAGGTTTATAGATTGTCCATCTCCCTGGATGGTCAACAGAGAGAACCCAGACTGGTAGCCAACACAGAGCTTGTCCTTGAACACTGTCATCCACTGAACAGTTCCTGGAGCCTGAATTTCACTGAATTTTTTGTGGAAAGGTTTAGTTCTGTGAATTTCATAGCAAAAAACCTGCCGTTTAACAGCTACAAACAAACAAGTCGCAGAACTCTTCTTTAGCGTTCCAGTTGTAATCAATTGGCAGCCTTTAGTTTCTGCAAGCTTAATGTCAAAGCTTCCTTCTGATCCGTCCAGAGAGGCCCAGGGGAAAAGGTGAACGTGATGGTTCCGACCACAGATGAGGATGATGATTTTCTCTTTGGGAGCAAGCTCGATCTGGTACACCTTCTTACAGTCAGCAGCACGGACAATCACTGCAAAGGAAACAAAAGCTGCCGTAAGTTAAACAATAAACCTGTAAGGCCTGGAAACACTGCAGAATTATATACTGATGTCCCAAAATAGATCTAAACACAGACACATACCAGATAACAAAGAACACTGTTAGGTGCTCTGTTATTAATTCTCAGAGCAATGATACAAAGCATTCCTGGAACTCTTTTTATTGAGATAAAGTTCCAAAGCATTGCAGGATAAGGTTGCTTAACCTTTAGGGTAAATTCAGAGAAAAAACTATAAACTAATATCCGTGCTACCTATTCACTGTAACATCATGTACCTTCTGAAACTGGCCCCACATTCAGGAAAAACATCAGCATTTTGAGTAAACTATGGAGTAAGACTGAATTAGCAGAACACAAAGAGGAAATGTAAAGTATTTAATGCTAGGAACTGAGGATACAGGATGCTGTTAGTGTTGGCAAATGCCTTGTCCAAATACAAGAGCCCTACAGCCAGTGGACATTAAATGCCTATAGAGAATGTCAAAAAATGTTGTGTAGGCTGGGTAAAAGGGGATGTAGAAATTAGCTTAAACTAGAGCAGGAAAGGGTTAGTACAGACATTAGGGAATGATAGAAAAGGAAGTAATTCAATATCTCACACTACAGGCTATTCAGAAACTGGGGAGACTTCACTGTTTGAAGATCTCAATATTGAGCTAGCAGCATTGAACAGGCTTGTTTACAACTCGTTCTAGCAAGGACCTTTCATATCAGCAGCTGCCAATTCATTAACACTGACAATTACAATTGCCATTAACATGACAGAGATGACTGTGTATGAAATTATCATTACACACAGGAATTGGCCACAGAAAACTCATGGAAAACATCTTCTAACTTAAAACCAAAACTGATTACTTGTTTTCACACTTATACATGGCACTGTGATGTGGTTACTGTTTCTATAAGAAATGACCTTTCAAATGAAATCTACTCTTCTGTGCAAGAAGCTATCCTGGAATCTCTGGAATTACTTGCATCTTAAGTTATGTTTATATCTAAGTACTTACAGAATGGTGACCACCGGAATTTTATTCAAAGGAATGGCATTCATTACTGTGAAAAGGAATTTCAAATATCTGATGTCCTCACGGACAAAGCAGTTTCTCCTGGAATTGGGCAATGGTCTATTCTAAACAAGTAGAAGCAATAGCACTTTGCTTTTTGCCTCAAAAGTAATCTTACTAGACAGCCAAGGACGTTCAATTCTTATGCAACAAAAAATAAGGATTTAGGATATCATCTGAAACTGCACTGCAAAATTAAATGGACATTTTCTACTTATCCACATTTAGAATTACATTTTATATGGTTTAGCCCCTAACTGTCCTTGATCTCGTCTGCTAGTAAGCCTTTTGGCCTCTATGCTTTCTCTACCATACCAAGACATGTCTGCTTCACTTATCTGTGCTTGCACCCAGGACATAAGCCTAAAGGGAAAAATGCTTCCTTTATTTCTTATCTGTGATGCTATATTATTCAGAGTGTTATGTCTGTGCTGACCAGTGACCAAGCAGCATTCACTTAACCCAGGCACCGGAAACCTATTCTGGATGAATTTCTGGAATGGACATGGTAAGTCATGGGAAAGAACAGGCTAAAGCAGTCCCACTTTTCTCAAAGAGGGTAGAGAGTATTAAAAATGGGAAGGAAAAGAGCAGGTTTGGAAGGAAGCATTAGGTCATGGAGGTAAAGAGATAATGGAAAGGCGGGCAAGTTATTTACTTTGGCCATAATCAGTCACTTATGTGAGTGGTTGTCAAATTCCTACCAGCTGTAAGAAACAGAAAACTGTACACAATGGCTTTAATGGCCAAAGTTTTTTTTGTTGCTTGCACTAGCTGCCCGATTTCTAATTAGTGCCAGTTTAAGTCCTCTGATGGTGCATGTTACACAAGTTTCCATACCAAATTTCTCTCAGTTCAAATTCTAATAAGTGCCTGATAATTCACTGTGCATCAACTGCTGTTATGCGTGCTCTGACTACTGAAGCATTTTGCTGTCTACTGTGGGAACACGGCTAAGGTGAGAATGTGTCAGAATATGCCCAGTAGCCTGTATTTCAATTTCAGCCAGTCAACTGAATATAACGATAATGAACAAATTAGTGTTTATATCTCACATTCATTTTTCATTCTTGTCAATTAAATGAATGCTTTTGATACTCACTGTACTTGAAGGGCTGTTGTGTAACCTACATTAAAACAGTGCTGAAAGTTATGGAGCTCACCGTTCTGTATATAATTACTGCATTAATTATGGCCTAACTTACCGTCACGGGTCACTTCTATCACATACAGTCCTTCTTCTGAACCAATTGCTATTCTATCTCGATCTAAACCACGAAGGAAAAAAAAAAAGGCTATTAGTATACCTGTATTTCATCATATCTTTAAAAGAGACTGTTTTCTTTGAACAGCTGGAAATGTTTCTGGACAAAGATTTTCAACAGTAAATCAATTTTGCTTTAGTTTATGTAGCTTGTCAAAAGCATGCTGTAGAATGTATATATGCCATATTGCTAAAACAATCTGCTCAGCAACCACTATTTACCCCAAGAGAATGGAGAAATCCAAATAACCAGGGTAAGATTAGCACTTTTCCTTATACCTTCCTATTGAGGTGTTCACATGAGGAATTCAAAGCATCAGCATTCTTATGACAGCAGCCCACCTAAAAGCTTCAGCAACTCACACATTTATAAAAGCTAAAACAAACATACCTATGATAGCAGCAGCTAAACTCGCTTTAATAAGAGGCAGTGTACTGTCGTAGGCTTCTTGTGGAATATGCACGACCTGGTTTTTTAGTCTGTTTTTGTGCAGGATAGACTGCAACCCTTCCAAAATTCCAACCCACTTTCTCTTCTCATTCTCATTTTCTGTCAGGATCAGTAGAGAACAAGACTTTGAAGGCAAACCTAAGAGAGAAGCCGTCACCTTTTAACAGAAAAAGAAAATAAAATTAATAACAGTAGAAAGAGTCCTTTTTGCCATTATTTTATACTCCACAAATGAGCTGATTACTTTGTCAGTACTACTCTGGCTTATGAAGTGACTGATTTGTCAGTATTATATGCTTCCCAGAACTGTGAACACAAAATGCCATAACATACCTAAGTTGTACGCAGTGCAGCACATACCTAAAATGGCCACAGCACTTCGAAAAAATGCACAAGCTTCAGCAGTTTTGTTTAAAAACACTCAGTCTTGCTTAATCACTCTGAATCCTAAAATATGGGCAAGGAATCCTGCATTCCTTTCCCACATGAATCAATGCATGCAAGCAAACGGCTCCTTCTTGCTCTGAAATGGAATTTGAGATGCATGCAATAATTTGTCTCAAACACTTTTCCCCATCAGTTTCTAATAGCTTACTGATAATGAAGCACATGCTTTCAGAATCAGAGGCGTTTTAAACCCAATGGTTTTGCTATGATTAGTTCTAGATTTTCATTTTTTCAACTTAATTTTTAAAATATTTGTCTGGAGAGAAGTGCAAATTGCATCTGCATTAATGGCCCTGAAAGGAAACTGCAAATGAAATACTGCACTTCCCCAACTAGAACAAAAATCAAAACAGCTTCAATTAACTTTCAGGGAAATCATACTATAGGTCTCCATGCAGAACATGTTCTGAATAGGAGAATCATACAGGACATTTCTGTATGCATCAACTAAGTCTTAATATTAGTTTGTGCCCTATATGAAGTGAGTGTAGGAACTGTGAGATCATGAGAACTACATCTTCAGTCACAGACAGCAAAACAGCCAGTATCAGCCTTCACTACACAATGGCAGAAATAACAACAGTTAAACAGGAAAAAAGCAGCAAAAGGATAAAAAAAAATAAAAAAGAGGGTGGGGGTAGGGCAGGAAACTGAAGGCTAACTTTACAAGGAATTAAACACCTTCAGTCTATATGCCTTGGTAAGAAAATAAGAGAAGTCCTTACCAAAGGACTCCACTAGAGATACTATTATGATACTGGATGAGGTCATTTAGATTGCACTGTCTGGATGCTATATTCAGGTGGAATCAAATGAAGCTACAAAAACTGCCTCTCTTGCAGGAGAGGGTGTTTGCAGTGAGGGTGGTGAGGCATTGCAACAGGTTACCCAGTGTTGTGGTTGATGCCCTGTCCCTGGAGACTTCCAAGGCAAGGCTGGATCAGGCCCTGGGCAAACTGATCTAGCAGTGCATGTGCATTTCTTTTATGTAGGGGAAAGCTGATCAAACTCAAGGCATTTTGTCATCCAAACAATTATTTCAATACCGGGACTATCTGACAAAAGCAGAAAGTCAAGCAGAGTAAACTTTGTAAATGTCTTCCTTCTTAAATGAACCAACCAAACTTCTCCAATGTGAAAAACAGAAGTGATTTAAGTAAAATACAATTTGGAAACAGTGAGAGTTTTCATACTCAAATGCAAAGAAATACAGATATTGGCTATTAACATACACTTCCCTACATTTTAAAATTGCAGATTAAGTATAAATCACAGAAAATCTAGGAAGGTTTTCTCTTATTTAAAACTAAACACAGCATTCAGACAGAACAGCAGAGATGAACGCACAACTAAGCTAATCATTTTCTCTTGTTTTGGTATTTACAATAATCGTATTTGAAATTGAGGAAACAAGTTTCAAATGTACTTTTTTACTTAAGACAACATTTGTTGTCTCATTTGTTACAATGGTAATTCTCAAAGCTAGAGCCCTCCAAAGCTGAGAAGAACAGGATCCAGTAACGCCAATGGAAGAGGATACAAAAATATTCTAAAGGAATTGAATACTAATTAAGTTAAAATAATAATAATAATAATAATAAAAGGCAACTTTACATGCAAGGAAGCACCAATAGAAAGAGAACTTCATTCTTTCTAATTCAGTAGGAGGAATATCGTATTGGTTTTATACACATTTCAGCACATTTCTACACTTTTTATACTTTTGCATTCAGGGATATCAGAATTTGCATAGCTTAATGAACATTACATGTGGATGACATACTTCACTATGAAAACAGAATACTGCTATTTGATTTGCATTGTCTTTAACAGTAAATTGATAGCCATACCCTGAATATACAAGGGATGTCTTTGCGAGTTGCATGTATTACATCTGGCGCTAGGACAGAGCTGACAGAAAAATCTTCATCTCTGGTAAAAAAACAAAAAGAGAACAAGAGAATCATGTACATGCACACACAGATGTACTCAGCAAAATCTAACTGATATCATGCTGTTTTCAATAGGCTGCTGTCTCTTAACCCTGCCCAGAGGTCACAACTGGGATCACTCATTTGTTATGCTATAACCGCCCTTGACCTAAACAACTCACAAGCTTTAGTTATGGTTCTACAGCGTATGTACATGTAAGTAAGTACACCTGAAGTTAAGTGGGCTGGCTTTGTGTAATTTTGTTTTAGCAGCCACACCTATTCTACAATTAGCAGTAAGAATATTGCTCTTCCAGCCCAGCAGACACATTAGAAATGAATAATTCATACCTCAATGTGTAGCAAGAGAGGGGCCTTTGGAAAAAAAGAAAAATCACATAAAAAGCTCTTGGCAACATAATTATAGTTTGTGGGATTCTAATAAGGGTTTTCAAAACAGCTAGATTTTATTCTCTATTACAGTAAAATAAACAGACATTGGAACAACTTTTGCATTTCAGAATGCTCCACCCCAGAGGGCTTGTCCACACGAGCCTTTTTAAACTGCATTTTGGCCAAGTTGATCATCATAATTGCCAATTTTAGTGTGAAGATGACACTAATGCCACTAAACTTGCCCATGCTAGAATTCACAGCTGTGGTAGTTAGCGTCTATTAAAACATCCAAGAGTCTTCAGAAGACAGATTCAAAGAGGCAGCTACAATAAGCAGATAAAGCATAGGACAGTCAGTATAATATCTGGCTGAGTTGCTTCAAGCAATGTACTGATGAGAATGCTGCTATTTTCAATAGGTCTGCACTTCTGCTGCCAGCATGTCAGAGAACTGACGTTGATGATACTCAGAGAATAAATGTGAGAGCAGAGCAGCAGTACCAGTGCAATCCCATGGTACTACTGGCTGGGAAAAACATAAATCCAGATGCTTGGGAATGCAAACTTCATATTCAGAGTGTGCTGTAACACTGTAAATTATTACACTTGATATTTCTAGAAATTAAAATTTAAAAACTTCTTTGTTACTCTGACAAATGCAGGGCTCAGAACTTTTGCATACCCTGCTCAGTGTTACAAATGGCTTATCATGAAAAAATGACTCCTGTGAGAAGGCAGAGTCGGAGGCATCTGCATGGTCAGTCAGCTGATGCTTATCTGAAAGCTGCTTCAGTCTTCCTAACTTTCCTGCAATTACTGACTACATGACAACCTGACTCACTGTTTAGGTGGGAACGCAGCAGAAGAACCCATCCACCAACTACATTTGTTTTCCATTCGGGCATATGGAATTCTAGGAAGAAGGATGCTAATACTCGTATCAAGATACTTGTGCCTTCTCAGATGTCACTCAACTGACTTACGGTTTTTGAGTCCGTTCTTTCAGTCTAAAGTTTGCTGGCATCTATACTCAGAAAATAAAGTGTTCTTCAAAGCAGACTTTTTATGACCCAAAAGTTTCTTGCATACCATATATAAGTATTCTTGTTAGGGAAAAAATAAAATAAAAATACAGAGGATTTCTCCTCTATCATAATAACACAAACCTGAGATCCAGGACTTGACTTGCAACAACTCCAGGCTGGGTGGATTTTCCTTCAGGCACATCATATAAGAAGAGTTTACAGTCACAGACAACTGCGTAGGCTCTCTGCCACCCTTTCTTGACTCCTGTAGGCTTTGGAACCTGCGTAGAAATAGCTAATTGTTTATTAAATGTAAGCACATGCAGCAGAAAGCAGGGACATTTACATAAACTATAATCAATGCATTACAACACGTTTTACTTGCTCTTCAAAATGGAGTGAAAACCAAGTAATTGAGCAAACATTTCTTCTTCCTTAAGCTCTCATATTCTCTGTTACAGTAATAATGAGGATATTAAGTATCTTTAAGATAAACAATGTGGCCTGAGTTATACACAAATGCCAAAGTGGTCAGGCAGTTTACCTTTTATATTATGTTGGCAGAAATTCTTCATTAAAGAAATGCATCAGACTATTTTTTTTCCTTCTTTTTTTTTTTTTTTTTTTTTTTTCCTCCCTGAGCACCTATTAAAATTTTATCTACTAACCTTCAGCTCTTGTAGTAAAACCAACCCTTTCTTCTACATCTAAAGCAACTAATGTTAAGTTACACAGATGTCACCTAAAGCCATATGGCTTTAGCACAATTTAGCTGCATAGCTGTAAGTAAACAGTGTTGTTGCTTTCTTGTCTAAGAACAGATGACCATTACCTTGACATAACCTTTATAGGCAGTTCCTATTCCTCTTTGCACATCCACACCAAGAGGCCTTTTGGCTTGCTCAGGTGGTATAGGGCAGACCTGAGGTGCGCTGTCCTTGCAGGAAACATGGCATGCAAATGAACACACTAAGTATAAAAGAAAAAATCCACAGTGAAACATGTGTATGAGAGAATCATAACAGGAGATTAATGCAGTCTACCCTTACAAGCAGAAAATTGATTAACTACACTTAAATTGCCATTCAAACATAACAAGATTCCACCACGCTGAAGGACTGAGCACACTTAGATACTGTACAAGACTCTCCAAAGTGCTTTTATTTTCCATTTTAAACCTATTATTTCCATAAAAGGCAGGAAGTGACTTCACATCTCAATTCTGCTTTTAAAAGCATTTGCCAGAAGGAAAGGGATTTGGTCAACCCTGGTGCTGCTAAGCAGCAACCAACTCAACTGCAGAAGAGAATGTGTATTAAAAAAGGAAGAATACAAATTACTGGGTAGGAAACAAGATAAACATAACAGGTGCTCAACTTGATGTTAGTATGCAAGAGAGAGTCTAATGTTACAAAAATAAAGTAAAAACAAAGCCTCCAAAAAATAGAAAGGGTTAAAGCAATAAACACAGGCAATAGACTTGAAGGTATAACAAAGCAGAAACCAAGGGGCAGTGGCTGAAATTTTGTATGATGTGAAAAGGGCATAAATATTTTTCAGAATTAAAGTTAGGAACAAACATATGCTATACTGATCACTACGTCCTTTCTTACCATTCACACCACTTTGTGCTGCACCAGCAAGGGACAATGGTCTCCTGTCTATAGAGTACTTCATACAGAAGCACTGCATTTAAAAAGCACAGATTGCACAACATTTCACTTAAGACACACTTCCAGAACTGCAGAATGAATTAACATGTTATGGAGAGGTACATGACCCACAGTTTAAGGGCCAGATCTTTCCATAGATTCAGTCTTGTTTGCCACTGCATTCCTACCTCTAGGCACAAGGAGGACAGAGACATGGCACTGCCATGCTTCTTCCTCACCATATTATCAGATGCAGGCATTTGGCATACACTCTGTGCACATCTAGTCCTGTACTTAGGAAGGGTCAAAGGACCTCAGGAACATATGGTAGAGGGAGCAGCATGCTTCTGCTAGAACTACAGACTGGCCTACAAACCTCCACCTCACGATGCCATTGGGAACAGATGGGAGAGTACATAGCCCAGGGCAGCCTGCCTGGCTTGCGCACAAGTCATGCACACAAAGCACTGCAGGTGTTGCTCACAACCAGATAATATATTCAGCTCTTTCAGAAGGCATCATAATGGTGGGACTGCACAAATCAAGACACACTAGGTACAGTGCAGGGCCAGTTCCAGGGGCCTTTGAAAGTACAGCTACATTTTACCAAAGCCTCCAACATTAGAAAAGAGAAGGAACTGGGAAAAGCAAGTGACTGGGGATGGAACATGGAAAAAGTTTTCTTCTACTGGAGTTATCTCTATTCTTATGTCAAAGTGATTCCAGTTTTCTTCTGCAGCTATCAAGACTTGGAGCAGAAGACAAAAACATGGTACTAATGATGATCTGTATATGTGTGAAAAGAAGAGATGCTGATACACTAAGGGAGTGCGTGGGGAGAAAAGACTGTTTAAAACTGGCTGGAAGAGAGGCAAAACAAGGATTCTGAACTGCCAGCAGGAGACAAAAGGCTGCCCCAAGGCAAGAGCTGGCAGAGCTGTAGATGCTCTTGGGGAAGAAGAACTGCTGGAAGACCTGTCAGGAAAGAAGCCCTGAAGGATAGATGATATCACCTGAGCATGATGCTGGAGGTGTGGACAGGGTGTCACAGCAAAAACTAAGCTGGACAAAGAAATACAACAAAACTATACTGTAGTATTTTGAACAGACATATGGAACACTCGCTGACCTGATGTGTCTCACCAAGATGCATACAACACAAGAGCTTTTCAAATAAAAGAGATTTTCAAATAAAATTAGCTCCAAATACTCTAACGTAGAACTCAATTGTACACATGCATCACAGAAAGCATTTTAAATAGGCTCAATTGACAGCAAGGCAGGCTACAGGCAAAAAAAAACTAGTACATACTCTTCCCAAAACACAGGGTTTATCATTAGAATTTGTATGTTATCAGTGCATTCCTAAAGTATTTTTTGCTACACTATACAGACAGAAAACACATCTGGCCTGTGCTCACACACACTATATATAAGAGCACTAATGGTAGCAACGGTCTAAGGTGTTCTCCGAATCTAAAAGGTTTGATGCTGATATAAAAGAAATAAAAGGAGAAGCATTCAGTGTTAGCCACTCCTCTCTCTTTCACTCCCTTCCCAAGGAAATAATTGCTTTAAAATACATTGGTGTTTTCTGATTTTTTTTTGGGGGGAACAAAGGGGACAACTTGCAGAAAAATCAGAAAGTCTGAGTGACTCACCATCACAGGCATAACCTTGTCGAACCAATCCCACCATAAGTGAGGTGCAATGACTGCACTGAGTAGGGCTTGTAAATGACTTGATATTGAGCTGGTGAGCTTTAGGCTGTAAAAGACACATTCAGGATGTACAAAAGAAAACAACTTTTCAACTTATAAAATTTAAGCATGCCCATTTCCCCTCCTCTTCCAATATATCAATGTGTGCTATGAAATCCAAGCTTTTAAGTAACTGCATCTTGTAAGAGGTGCTGCAAGACAACAGCAACATTTTTTAGTTCAAATTGTAGAAGACATTCAAACCAAATCCTCTAACTACTTATTCTGCCATCTTTTTTGACAAATCAAAACCCCATCAACTTGCATTTGGTAACACCTGAATAAAAAGAGACCTAACAAAGATACAACACATGACAAACCCAAACAGGACAAACACAGATGGCTAATCAACAAATGGTAATTCTTCCTTAGTTCAGAATATGGTTAGCACAGTCCCCCTACCTTTGGTACAGCTAGAGAAATGGACTGAATGGTGGGGGAAGGAGCAGCAGGCATCCTCTGAAGCCGAATTGGTTCCTGAATCACAAAAAACTGTAATTGAGCAAAATTAGGGTTCAAGAATTTGTTTTAAGGTTGGGGTGGCAAAGCTTATTGTTTTCTGTTTCTTTGTTTGTTGTTCATTTTTGAAAATTATAAAAAATTTGTAAGAAACATTGCCATCCTGATTTAGTAGAAACAGATTGTGTTTTAAAGCACTCACAGGAAAGCCTGCACACTAACAAGCAAGCAGCAGTACAGAAAACA
Source organism: Excalfactoria chinensis (assembly GCF_039878825.1). Taxonomy (NCBI): domain Eukaryota; kingdom Metazoa; phylum Chordata; class Aves; order Galliformes; family Phasianidae; genus Excalfactoria; species Excalfactoria chinensis. The sequence goes on along the minus strand of NC_092829.1, from coordinate 9,434,782 downwards.
TATGAAAATGAGGTACATCAACATACACAGAGCCAGCAAAAGGGTTTCATATTTGCAACTATTCTCAAAGCAGATGCAATTAACACCGTCAAGTTACACATAAGCAACATTCAATCTTGCCTCTTCATACAAAAGCTGCAATATATACTGATAATGAACAAGACAGAGAGACTTTCCACTGAATTACTCTTCAGGGTAGAATAAGTTCCCTTACTTCTTGTTGCTGCTCTGCAGTTACAACTGAAGTAGATGGTGAAACTTCTGATTTGGGACCCTGTGTTTCTTGCTCACTAATGGAGCCAGTCTGCAAAAGAGACAGCAAACATGTTAGATTAGATACCACAGACACAATGAAGTGTTCTCAGGCCAACAGAATGGAAGTTCAAAGTAGCTACAATGAACAACTCACTGCAGAAACAGATGAGAAACTTTTGTTCATTTCTGTATGCATACATCTAACGACTTTATACTCTTAAAAAAATCCTTCTTCAAAACAAATCCTGCCACCTGATGGAAAAAGCTGTAAAGCTGGAAGCACTGAGATATGCAAAACCCAGTAGTAGGCAGCATAAATACTCTAATAGTCTGCTTTTGCCAGAAAGACTGTGTTGATTCTCTTGCAGGCAGGTATAGAATGATGTCTGAGGAGCTTGGCAGTAATCCATAAAACAGCTCATTTCTCATGGTAGCTTATGCAGCACTAAGATTTTTCTAGCACACAGAAAGCCACATGACAAATTCTTTGAGTAATACTACCCAAAGTTTTTAAAACTAAGCAGCTTTTCACAAAATGATCGCTCATCCTATTTCCAATTTGATAATTAAAAATAATCACAATGTCTTGATCATGCTGCCCTATATTTCACTAAATTTTTTTAATCAGAACACCCATTGGAAGCTCTCTATTAACTTCACACGTACATTAGCAACTACTAATTGCCAGCACAAGGGGGAAGTATGCTACAATTCCAGAACTAAAGAAGCTGGGTGTGGAAGCAGGGTGCTGTATTACTGTACTCTGAGGACATCATGGAAATAATGATTAACAAACATCAGATTAGACTTCACATAAATGATGTAATTAGCACTAAAGGCAATGAGTAATGAATCATTCGCTTCCCAGCCAGTTTCAACAGGAAGATCGCTCAAATTCAGTTAGCTCACTAAATAGATTTGGGTATTTGTTACTATTTTTTTGTTATGAATTGATTCGTAGGGCTGGGCCACTGAAGATCAAATTATACCATTATGTAATATGAACAATTTAAAAATGCTAGGTGTGATTCAGCTTTAGACCGTCAAAATCTAAAATAATAATCCTGTAAGAACGTATTAAAAGAAAACTAAACTAGCTCTATTTAGTGGATTAAATACAGAGAAGCTAAAGAAGCAACATCTAGTTTTAGAAGGCCATTTTTACTATGATAGGTCACAACAAAATAAGGAGATGAAACTACTAGCAAGAACTTACTTCTTCCCAAAAGGCTAGCAGAGAAGATGTAGACGAAGAAGAAACAGAATCCTTTGTTGTAACAGATATGAGGGATAAAAATGATCACTTATCACCCACAGAAAAACTTCAGATGGAATACTAGTAGGCTAGCTATCTAGAATGTCTAATATGGCTCAATGATATTCATTCAAACTAAACTAACCTAGAGCAGATTAGACAGACAATCCTTAAATGTACGCACGTGTGAAAAAAAATTGTTAATGGAAGTTACTAAGTACTGTATCAGGAATTTTAATGTAATACATCAAAAAATGCCGCTTGCATTCAATCAGTGAGTATGCCTTTATTGCTGGATCTGTAGACTGGATCTTTAGTACTTACTGTCTTGATGTTCTAAATTACTATTTTAAGCGTATTTGGTGATTCATAAAGCAATATCAAAGTTGGTAGATAAAAGCCATCCAGATTGTAGTGTATGTATGTAATGTTTCTTTTCACCTCATCCACGTAACTCATCTCACTGCTTAAGCAAGAAAGCCAGCATGGCCATTTTCTAACTGAGAACAGCACAGACACAAAATACGCACATGCAAATATCACAGCATGTCCATGGGCTTTTCTTTTTGGCACCAGTAAGAATTTGAAAAATGACAGAGAATGTACAGATTTCACATATACTATCTCACCAGACTGATTAGGTTTTAAACTCAGCCCTTTTAACTCAGCTCCATAAACATAACAGATCATTCATTCCAGTTCCAGCTCGTAGCTTCATCCTGAACCAACAATGTGTTTTGCAAAAAAAGAATAAAAATCTCCAGTCTTCAAGGATCAGGAGTTCACGAAGTAAGGAGAAGTGATTCTGTGCTGCATTTAACAGCTGCTTCCTTGGGGAATGCATGAATTTTTCTAAGCAAAACGCCCACTTGAAGCTGCTATGTATATGATTAGTTTTCCAAGGATCAGTGGGTGTGTCACAATGAACTTACAGTACCATCATCTGTGAGTCCTCTGATTCTCTTCCCAGTCCCTTCTATTCTAACCACCCCAAGAAGATCTGGAGCCGACAGCTTTATATGTTTATTTAAGCACTGTTTGAACTGTGTGAATATTTCTTTCTTTTTTTAAAATCTCAACTAGAATCTTCCAACTCCAATGTATTTAATCCCTTATTAGTAATAGGCTGTGCCAGCCTTTCTCAAACAACCTGAATGTATATCATTCAGCCAAAGGCTTGGGACAGACTTAAAGAAAATAGAATGAAAACTATGTAATGTAAGCTTTTGGGAATATTTCCTAAAGGTGGCAGCTTCTCCTCAAAATGCCAAAATGACTTCTACTGGTCATTCAATTCTAAGACACACTAACCTGACTAACATGCCAGATACATATTTGTTATATAGGGCCCAAGTGTTACTTTTAGGTAATAAAAATACAACTCAGCTATCACATCTTCATAATCAGTTTACGTAATAACTCACTCTGAAGGTCAGATCACGTGCAAGAGGAGAAGTGTTGAAATATTCAAAAATGGAATCCTGAAAGTCTGGAAGTTTGAGACCTAAAACCCAAAACAGAATAGCCTTAGTTAAAAAGCCAAATCAAAGGCTGCATTAGAACTGTTAAAACACAGCAACTTCAATTACCTGAATCTGTTCTGTATTTTTCTTCCAGTTTTCTCCTTAAGCCTTCCATCTCTTCCAATAATTCTCTGTTTTTTGCTTCAGATTCCTTTAATTTACTAATGTAAGAAATAAGATCAAAATACAGTCATAAGTATTTCCAAGTCAGGAATGCCAGCCTCAGAGTCCTAGAAAAAAATCTTTTTTTTTTTTTTTCCTGGAGAAGGGGGAGGGGCTATTTTTTGGTCTAGGCGAATTGATTCTATTTTTCCCCTTAATTAGTACCTCACTACTTGGCTAGATAGTGAAAATTACACTTAAGACTCCTGTTACCACTGCAAATATTTGCCAAACATAATTATTATAATACTAGTTTGGTCTCCCAGTCAGTATATTAAAAAAATAATTGGTTTTGCTTTCAATTTGCTGTTAGCCATACTTTTTACCTCAGGTGCTTAAGATCCGTATCTTATTCCTGAGACATTCACAGCAGTACAAAGTTAACTTGAAAAGAGTTCTCATTTGACAACACTAGAAACGTGCAGTCTATAGAGTAGGATCTTTCCAGCAAAGTCCACTAATCCAAGCAAAAGGGAGCAATTCAAAACAAAGCTGTTACTGTTACTATTCTAATTTAGAGCAGCACAGTAAAACCCAAACATAACCAAAGCAGCTCTTACCTTTCAAAAGATATGTTTGCATCTTTAACTTTTCGTAGCTCTTCCTGAACTAGCTGTTTGGCACGAATTTCTGCATCAAGGGCAGACTGCAATTCCAGCCTAGCTGACATATCCAACTTCTGACTGCGTCGCACTTTCCAAAGTGGATCCTGTTGCAGTAAGTTAATGAATATTAACGTCAGATGTCTAAATGTATTTCAATAGCTGTTCAAAGATGTAAAATATCTTTCACGCTGGTTCAGAGAATGCACTTTTGATTAATTATGGTCACTATTCCCGCTACGCAGAAATCAGCCAATAGCCAGATTTTATTTTGTAAAAACAAAGTAATGATAATTTGCTTTTAATGGTTATACCATTAGCATAATATGCTTGAAATCAAATTGCTAGCACCGAGCATGACAGTCAAGCAGAGAATCCACTGAAAATGGTTAGCTTTCATTGTCCAGACTAGAAAAGTGTACAGAACTTGCAGACTGACATACTGGACTTCAGGAATTTAGATAAATGTATATAGTTTATGTAAGACATAATATCCTAAAAATATAGCACAAAGAAAATGAAGTAATTTGGGTCTTGAGATATCCTGGATACCTAGGGACTTTCACCTAAACAGTTCATATGTTCATTAAGTAGAGTACACTACGTAAATCCTCACCACCTCCAGCTAGTTTTCCAAGCTTTTCAAAGCATTTTTCAGCGCGGACTACATTTTCAGTGTTCTGCGTATTCTCTCTAGTCAGATCAAAATGCAAATAATACTCATGAAAATGAGAGCCTTTTTTATGTTGAGAAATAATTAACCTTAGATCAGGCTCTGCAGAAGTTACAAAACCAGCTGTAATATACAGAACAGAGAGCATTCTTTATTCTGGGCCAACTGCATTTGATCCAATCTTTCTTCTTATAAAACCACTCAACATTATGATCGTTTCCTCTATGATGCAGGCAAAGGTTAGCTTGTAAAAAGTCATAACCTTTAATTTTCACCTATTCATAGGTTTTGAGGGAATGAGTCACTTTTATCTATATAAACCAGCAGCAGAATGACTCTTTCCATGGCATCTGCTAGGGCCATGGGCTTCCATGGCCAGCTGCAAATGTTTCTCCCTTTCCTTATGCAGGTATTTAATACCCGCCAAGGCAAAACAGTGTTTTTGTCTTAGAAACTATGCTCCTTTAAGAGGGTTTCTGTGATCTTCATTATGGATTTAATTTATTGCTTCTACTCCTCTGTACTGTGCAACAGTTTTAGTGGTAGATGTTAATAAGAAATACCACTGTATTTATCAAATTCTGATCGTACGATCCAAATGAATTTATCAATAGGTAAAACTAGTATGTCATTAGCAGAGCAGAGGATTTACTAGAAAAAATGCCTGATACTGAGCAGATATTGAGAATGTGGCCGAAACTAAAACTGTTGGCTTCTTAGACATCTCCAGAACAGCCAAATGCTTGCTATTTTCTTACCAGTGTTCTTGATCCCAGACTGGAACTTCTCAAAGATTCTAGTTCTTCTGTCATTTTGGAGGCTAATGCTTGAAGATAGCCACGAGCATCCTTTTCATCACTTACCCTATTGTGCAATCACAAAAAGCTGTCAGTGAACAGTTTCATGGATCACAGCAACAAAGAATGTACTACCAACTAATTATTGTTTGCATCGGATTTAGGGACATGGCAAACATGAAGAAAGCATGAAAAACTCCCAGCAGAGAAAACTGAATATTGTTTATATTTCCTTGCTTTAGGTTTTTCTTGTATTTGATTCTCTTGATTGTGGCAGTTACCAGGGAAACTGAAGCTTTCCTCCTGCCATCAGGAAGTGTTCTGCAGAGATTCTCTGCTATTTTTTATTGTAACATGATCTGATCTGCATATTGCTTGCTTGTTTTTTGTAAGGGCTATTGTAAAGTCCTCCTATAACGTTTGGAAGGGCAAATACAAAAATTATGAAGCCCCACACCTTGCCTCTCACCACTCAGATGAAATTCCTTTTCAAGCCTAAGTATTCATCAGCAACTAGACTAATCTACATCTAATTTAAAACCACTGATCTCCAGCTGTACCAACACTCAATTTCAGCCAGCAGAAGACACATGTAGGTGACCAAATGTTGTGCATTCAGAAAATACTTGCACGCTAACCCAGGAAATAAGAAGGAAAGACTGATCCAAGAATTAAGTGCAAGAGTGTCTCATACAACTAATCAGGGTCTGTGTTAACATGGACCTTTAAATCATGACAATCTTCCTAACAAAGTTTATCAGAATATTCTAAACTTTGTGGCTTAATAAGCACTTAAGAGTTTGAAGCAAGTTGACAAACAAACCCTCTCCTCTGTACTTAACAGTATCTGACAATTTCACTTAGAAATCTTATTAGCCGGTTATTCTGCAAAGCAAAAGAGAAACGGTTCATCATCACTCCAAAGCACTATGTTTTTGTTTGATCCCAAATGCACAAAAAAGGGCCTGGTTATACATAAGAAAAAGTGTAATCAACATTTCACAAATCTGCAAGTGGCCATCAGGATCTCTGAACAATACATACCACTGAATAATTTCTGCAATCTGAGCTTCCCAGTGAGCAACAGACTCCTTCTTTGCTGCTAGGTCTTGGAGCTCATCATCTAGCTGCCTGTTTTGTGCTGTTAATTTGTCCACAAAGGAGCAAAGCTGAAACAAAAGATTTCCCCTTTACATAAGTTTCATACATTTATCAATGTGTATGTCTACATACTTACAGAATTTGAACAATCCAAAGCAAAGGTGGAGCAGATTGAAGCAAGCACAGAGGCTACAGTGAGGAAAGAGGCTTAACTGTAAGCCATCAGGAAGGCAAGCTGGCACTGTAAATGCTTTGCTCTCAGTGAAGCCTTCACACAGAAGTTGTAAGGTGGTGCCCTCTGAGTTGCAGGAATCAGTTCCACAAAGAGCAGTAACTGAGATGCTAAAGCTACTACTTGGCCAGATCTCTGACACTTATATGGCCAGAATTTCATTTGTTTTACTATATATTGCCTGAACATTTACTGGTACTGTTCAGATCAGTGAGAACATTATTTCAACACTGCAGAACAGCAGAACGTAATACTTCTTGCTTTGCTAAAAAAAAACTTTCCTAAAATAATTACCTTCTCATTTTCTGTTGTTAGCTTTTTGTTATCTTCCAAGAGCATAGATCTTTCACGCTCGTATTTCTCTTTCATTGATCCCACTGCTTCCTCCATTTCGCTGTGCCTAAGAAGGACAAGAAATACAAACATGTACACTAAGACTGCAGAATCTGTAGACTGGGATTTTCAGAAAAAACATGAACAGAATTGAAGTGAAACACCATCCTGAGCTGTTACCTATGCAATGCAGCACACATAGAAAAGAAATCCCTGGTTATTAATGACATCCCTAAAACGTACCTCTCTCGCTTCGTTTTCTCTAATTTATCCTTGAGTATCATGATCTCTTTCTGCAGTGCAAGCTGATGGCTCTCTGAATCATGTACTTCCTTTTTCACGTTTTTCACTTCTAGAACATGTGATGCTTCTCGCCGGACCAGCTCCTCTTCATAGAATAAGATTTTCTTTTCCAGCTCAGCCTTCATTTTCGAAAGCTCCTGCTGATGTTCTAGTGAGGCACCTGCTGCCCGCCCCCCCTGCTTCACCTGCAGAAGAGTGGAGAAAAGAACTCATCAGGAAGGGACTAGAACCCTTATATTTTAGAAACATCATCTGAAGAAGAATTGTCCCATTGCAACACTTTGGAAAAATTGTGCTTAGGTTCTTAATGGCTCAAAAGCTGCCTTCAAGTGTTTAGCTCCTTAAGTGACTGGTCTGCTTACATGACCCAAAGGGGATCAAAATGGTTACAGAGATAACAACATTGGACCACATAGGTTTATTTTAAATAAATAAATAAATAAATTGTAGTTTTTATCCTGGTATCAACAGCTGAGTAAGCAAAAATATTGCAACTCCTGTGTCACAAGTAAACATTAAAAAGAAAAAAAAAGAAGCAACCTTCAGAGCTTCCAGTTCATTTTCCAGTTGTTTGCAGAAGACCTCACTGTGTTCACGAAGCTTGCGTTCTTTTGATGCTTCTGCCATAACTTCTTCAAGTTGGGATTCCAGCTATAAAATCAGAGTAATTTAAAGTCATTTCAACATACGATAGTGCTATCTGTGTCATTCATTTCCTCCCCTCCGTAGGGATGAGTTTTCCAGGGCCTTGAAAACAAATATTTTCCTTATCTCTATCTTACATTACACCACTATAACAATGCTTTCAGAATTTCATGATAATGTTTTGCCTTCAATGATCCAGGCATCTGTCTTTCTCAAAGCAGATCTACTACCAAATGATTTTTGGTACTGACATAAACCACATTAGATATGTGCAGGGATAACTGCAAAGCTTTTATTAATGTTAAAAGAAGGAATCAGCACTAGGAAGTCAATGCAGCTGTGAAAGATGAAAGCCTTTCATATTTACAGGTCAGCTCCATGCCTCAGTATCTACTAAGGAAGCAAATCTGAAAATCCTGACCTTTGAGCCAAGTTACTGTGAAATACTTCAAATATGAACACTGAACACTCGTACCTTGCAATTATGGAATAAAATAGCCTTGATCATCCATTTCTCTATTTCAAAAAGCTTATAGCATCAGAAAGATAATTTAGTAGCATCCAAGGCAGCCATGAAACTAAAGAAGAATAAAAACTGCCTGGTTTTCTTTGCATTCAAATTCATCTAACAAAGTTGTTTTTAAAAGCATTACAGGTAGAACTGTAGACTAAGGTAATGAACTTAAAAGATTATGATCTGAATAGAAGGCTGATGAACATGTTAGGAAAGAGAGGACAGAGGAATTTCTAGGAACAAAGACAGATGATCATGTCTTTCATGGAAACATGCAATAACACTTGAAAGGAGGGCAGAATGCACTGCCAGACATAGTGCTGTAACCCTATGTCTTTCCCAGTTAAATACCGCCTCTAATTCACAGACAGTCTGAAATACTTCCAACTTGCCATGAGTTTTCTAGCACCACTTACAAAGCTCAAGTTCTTTTTCAAACTTCACTCATAGGACACAGAAAATATGAAAGCTTTAACCATAACTCATACATTCTTCCAGTTATCAACTTCTTATTCAAAACTGTAAACTGCCTAGGATAGTAATCAGAAAATTAACTTGTTTAAAGATATTTACAAAGCTATTCTCTACATTAAGAAAATAGTAAATCCCTGCCTATTCAGTCTGCATCACTGTTCTTCCCTCCAGATAAACAGAAACATTCAGCTAGAAAAAAAAAGTGAAGTCAAAATACTCCAACATAAAGCACAACAAGGCATGGAGCATTCTAGGTTTCAAGCTGACCGGAACTCAGAGTCTGCAGGAATCAAAGGAATTAGAGGCTGGGCATGTAGCAAGAATGGTTTCCTTGAGACAAAAATCAGCCTGAGTACAAAGAATAAAGTAGACTCTGCTAATTCTCTGAAACGCCAGAATAACTTCTAGAAATTACTCCACGATCTATTTGGTGAACTACAGTGAAATGATACGGAAGAATTATCAGAGCAATATCTTATAAGCAGAGTAAATAATTGTTTCTGCTGATTTCTCAGTACAATCACATCTGCGATACAGGGCAAGCAGCAGCTGAAACATGTCGCTGTTAGCTATTAATTGAGCTAACCTCTTTTCTGATTTTCTCTGATTTACGGATGTCCTGCCGCATAGCATCATTTTTCTGCAAGCTCATTTCCATTTCCTCCTCTTTGTCACGAAGTTGTCGGGACAGTTTCTGCTTTTGAGACCGCAACTCTCCCATCCTCTCACTGAGTTCGGAGAATTCCTGCACGGCCAGCTTTCTTTGTTGGTGGGCATCCCGCAGCTCTTTGGATTGTGCCTTTAATCTCTCTGAGGCTTCTACAAGTTGCTGGTTGAAAAGAAATGTATATGTATATAAATGGAAGTCAGTTTATTCTTTCCAGGAAAGAAAGTGAACCTACATAAGCATGACTTGAAAACTCAAACCTCTCAGATAACTTCAAATATTATTCCTAATAGTTAATTCACACAAATAGTTCATTTACACAGCTGCAGGAGCATACCAAGACAACAGTTATTCTGTTTCTAGGGTGGCATTTCCAAGAGGACTTTTATTATTCCAGAAGTCTTTCATAGAAATCAGGCTGCACAAGGCCATCTCTTTCTAAGCATATTCATCTTTGGATCAATACCTTATGAAGGTCTTCCTTTTCTTGCCGTAATACTCGGCACTGCTTTTCCAGTCCTTTCAACTTATGCATACAGTCTTCATGCTCTTGTCGAAAAGCCACTGCATCTGCAAGCTGTCCTTCCAGTTTACTTACATCTGCAGAGTAATACATAATAAAGGTAACTGGTCCCAAATACGCATCAAGTAAGGAACATCACTTAAGGAAACTGGCATAACTTCATTCAGAAAATTAGTTTATTTCCATTTTAGGCAGCTTGAAATTAACTCCAGTGCACCGTCAGCTCCATGTAATTTTAACTTTCTCAACGTATTAAAAACAAACAAACAACTCCACACCTCCCAAAGACTGTTATCTCTTGAAGCAAAAAAGCCTTAGCATGGGGATGTTTCATGGTTTGAGAAATACAACTTCTACCCCTTGACAGCACTGAAATTAACTCAGGTCATTTGAATTCCAGTTCTGGTAATTTGTTTCCTAAATATTTTTCATTATATAACAAGCAAGACTTCATTTAATGGTGCAACCAGCAAGACAGGAAATAACCATCTATTTCCCAGAGCTTATTTATTTCCATATCTACTTATCCCAAAGTAGATAAGAGACGAAGATCTGGAAAGGCAACACCATTCTGCATGAAGCAGAATGGAAACCCAACTGCCCATATTCCTACCAGGATGTTCTCTTGGCAGTTCTCAGTTGCAAAGAAGATTAAAAAAAAATTGATCATCGTTAAGTAGAAAAGATAATTGCCTTTAGAAATATTTCAGTCTTAGAGCTTGTAAGAAACTGAACTGTCATTCTCCATTTGGTTTTAATTGCTACTACTTTTACACAAGTAAGAAACTGCACAGGGATAACTCTCTCACTGAAATTGTGACATCTATGGCAGAACAGGAAGCTGAACCTATGCATTCAGAGATCCCAAACACTGCTGTAGCATTTGAAGTAGCATTCCTTTCCTCATTTTAGTATGAAGCTGTGCTAAACTCCCTCCCACTCCACAGACTATACTGCCAAATTTCAATATGTAACAGCACACAATAGGCTGAAGAACTGGATAAACCTGACCCATTTGCAGTATAGCACCTTAATCAAACTCTTTAGACAAACATGATTTCTAGAATGCACAAGAACAGAGTTTGGAGGTTTGTTTTTTAGAGCAAAGCTGATTTCACAACAGATGTGGTTATAAAGGGGGTAGTATTGCTGAACTGTAAAAAAAATATCAGTTGTGACCAACAGTGGACTGACTGACACATGAACCAAGATAATAATTTAAGAAAACATTAGGAATCTGGACCAAGAAAAAGAGGTCTACAAATAAGTGCTCATGAATGGAGGACAATGGTTGGAGGTTTGGGGTATTTGTAACTTGGCATCTGAACAGGCCCTTGTAAACCTCCTAGCCAACCCATCAGGATTCAGAACAACCATATGACTGATGCCCACTCAAAAATTAGACGCTAACAGAAGGTTTTTACGTGTAAACTAATGGCACTGTCAAGCAACAAATTTTCAGTGATACAGATGAGTCAGTCCCTTCTTGGGACAGATGCCAGTATTTCTCTGCAATACTTCCTAATTAGTGCATCACCAGACAAAAACACAAAGGGCGCAGCAGCTCAGAAATATTTAAATATGTAGTATTATTAGTATGCACTCCCACCATTACCTATCCACTCATATTACTAAAGGGCAACTAATCTTTTCTCTCTATTCACTGTTAAACATACATCCAGCAAAATTCCATCAAAAATGTACTCCTCCAAAAGAGAGAGATCAGGATCTCCAGAGACCTTTATGGAAATCAACATGACTGAAAATATTTGCTTGAACCCATCCATTCAATTCATTCCACTCTAGATCTTCCATACTAGTACATGGTATCAGGATGTAGAAGTGGAAGAGAAGGTTAAGTACTTGCCTGAAAATACTTAAATGCCTTTAACTATTCAACTAAAGATTTTTTTTAAAGACCTCAATAACGTTAATTGTAATTACTGCAAAACCACAATATGTATTTTGCTATTTCTATTAACGTTAAGCTACAGTACCGTAATTACTGCTAGTCATGCCAGAGGCTTACCTGTTAATTTGTTCTTCAACCGTTCAATTTCTTCATTTAATTTTTTTATTTCCTTATCGCGGTTTGTATTTACTGTAGCACACACTGGACCTTGGAGGCTTTGCACTGTCTGTGTAGATTCTTTAACATCAGGAAAGGAGGAAAAGTTATTCAGTGAGATACATTTTGATTCCTCTAACAGTAGAAGCTAAGAATCCAAAAAACCATAAGCCACTCACCTTGCAGTTTTCTGTTCAAATCCTGTTTTTCTTGCTCTAATTTCCGTATTTTCTTTTCATAGCCTTCTATTTGTGAAGTGTTCTTTGAGTCATGCTGTACATCCACATCGTTGGTTACAGTGTCAGACTGCATTGCACTCTTCAAAGTGCCTCTATCGGATAAAGAGCTGAAAATAAACACACATAAGTAAAAACCTTTTAATACTCTCAGCAGTCTATGTAGCAGTGACAAGTTGGGATTCCAACTACTATGCAACTTAAACTTACAAGAACATCTAGTTAAACTGTTTCTGTTGAGAGAACTGTCAAAGCAGATATATCCTGACACTACCATGTATGCTGCTGATGAATTAAGATACTTACATTCAGGCATTTAAATATGCTAACATATGTGAACTTTACAAACTGTTTGAATAATTATAATTATTAACTCTCCACTGTCAGAACTTACTACCACCTGAAAATGGGGAATCTGTATTAAGAGTAACATTACACTATGTTAATGTTACCTACCAACAAGCAATGAACAAATCCTGAATTGTTTGTGGCAGACAAGCAACATGGACAAGACTTGCTAGGAACATCTAGTCCCTTAAGTTTCATTCATTTCAAATAATGGAAATTAAATACAAAAGCATCTAATCTTGGAAAACATGATCAAAATACATTCAAGACATATTCATGTGGGATGGAGGTTCATCCATCGATTCATATATAGATTTCTTCCCGCATGGTTACAAAAATGAGATCTTTCTAGAATTAGATTTATTTGGGAAATGACTTTAATGAACAGCACGTCCTTTGCTTACCTATCAGTTGTATATGTAAACCCAACAAAGGGTAAATGCAGTCCAGAAAAGCCTGTATGAGAACTCGGTGGCACCACTTCCTGCATAAAAATAACATGCATGAAAACCCAAAAGAGAACCCATGCAGAGCTAAAGACGTTTGATTTAGTCTCAATGGTTAAAAAGAAACAGCTGATGGAAAGATTCTTCTTAGCACTTAACAATTCACAACTGGCAATTATGCTTCATTGTATAGCCTTCTATTGTCCTTGTATGAACCTTACTTCAGATTAGGTCATTTAATATAATGACCTGAATTTAGAAGCCTACTTTTTTTGTGAGCTGGCACTTGAAAAGGCAGCATTTCAGCAAGTTCAAAGCACAAGGCAACCATTAAAAGAAAACCTGAAACTTCAAGTTCCTAATTAAAGTGACCAGGCATGAAAATGCATGATGTTTGCTTCAGTATGCTTGTTACTGCAAGACACGTCATCAAAAAATCAAGACAAAAGTTCTCCGTTTCTTGGGTTGAAATTGATGAACAAAAATGAGGGAAGGGAACACCAACACCCTCACTCCCAAAAACAGTCTTCTATTTTTTAAGAGACTGAAGTAGCATCAATTTGAGTTCTCTCACCAGGACAGCTGTGATTACAAGCTGCCTGTATGTATTTCTGAAGACAGATCATAATCATACCTGCTAAAGAACAGAACAAAATACAAGCTCCTTGTAAAGGTAAATGAAAAGGGCCAATATATGCCAGCATGTATGAATAAGCTTAAATTTTGAGTGACCATGCTATTTAATGCTACAATGTGAAAAATAAGTCATTTCAAATGCAAAAAAATGTTTTCCACCTCACTGCTAATTTTGGGCTTTCAGGAATTGCAAGTTTCTTTTCTAAATGATAACAGTTGGTAAATTGGGTTAGTTGAGTGGGATTTCATTGTTCCAAAATTTCACACAGCATAACTACTTGTGATCTTCATTTGAGCATTCATGTCATTATGGCTGCAATATGAATACTCCCTGTTGCTATAACGTTGCACCACAGAGTAAATCCACATCATATATGTGGAGATATCACTAAATTTCCTAGACCTGGGAACCTGTTTCATGGATTTTTAGACTTTAAAACAAAACATTTCATTAGCATAACATATCAGCAAATTCACTACTTGCTCCTCTTACAGAACAAAAACAACAATAAAAAAAACCAACCCCAAAAACATGAAAGTAATGATCTCTCTTGAAACAAGTTTCCACCACTGTCTTACAATTCAGCATAGTTGCACTCTTGCATTAGTGATATTTAAATAAAGGACTCACTGGATTTCTCAATACATCATCATCTACATCGAAATTTGAGGTGTCAGATGGACTGCTAACATCTGGAATATAAGGTGCTTCTAGGTTTCGGATGTTATCCCAGTTAAGTCCTTCAAAAAATGCATGAGACTTAAAATCCTCTATTCCATTCTGTCCCAGCCTACGTTCCCTACTGCAGATAAGTCGCTGAATAAGATCTTTTGCTTCTTCAGACACGTCTGTAACATGGGATGGAAACTGGAATCGTTCCTAGAAAACAAAACAAATTGAGAAATTTTTAAAGGAATCCATTCCATAATTTTCAGTGATGGTTTTCAAAAAGAAACTGCTAAATTACAGCAATAGAACTGCAAGCAAATATACAGAACTGTCCTATATCCACTGAGCAGTGGCAGAGTACAATGCAATATGACCACTGATAGATCTGTTGTCTTAAAACAGATTTTTAAGACAAGTATTCTCTTCTCAATACCTTTAAATCACATCTGAATGAAAACAGCTGCCGTTTCAGTAACCCTTAAGAAAAGGCAACTTTTTTTTTTGGAAGACTTACAGGAGTTCTGACACATTACAGAACATTAAAGATTGTACAACATGGGCATAAACTCATTGATACTCTCAGTCATAGGTCCACTGATCTGTTGGAAGATGTACTTCTTGAGGTTTTATTTATTTCTGCTCTTAAAACCCAAAAGATACAAGTCAATTCTTCAGGAAACACTGTTACATGTGAAATTACTCCAGATAAAATTGGGAAAACTTTTTCTGTCTTTTAGTTCACTATTACTTCTAGAAGTTTGCTTTAGTAAAGGTCAGTAGTACTTCTATAGGTTTACAATACAATCTTTCAATGTTTAAATGAGACCGTTTGGGACCAAAACAGCAAAATTCAAATTAAACTTTAAAATGTCAATTAAAACCACATTGATTTTATGTTCTAATGAGACTATAATATCAAGTCTGCAAGATAACAGCTTCAAACTTCCTCAAAAACAGTTGACAGCCATGCAGACAGCATTTAGCACCAAGGTGATTGTATATTTCGATCATAATACAGAAAAGATTGCCACCAATTAGTTAATTGAGGAAATGAAAGCAAGAGGGAGATTAACACTGATCATTGCAAGCGTGACAGCTCTAGATAGGATTTAATATCCTGTCCACCACTGTTTCACTATGAAAGCACATTACTGTAAACACAAGTACATAAACACACCCTCCTACCATACCTCTGGAAGGACACTGTGAACTGGTTTGTTCTTATTCCCCAATATTCAAAATGCATCCAGAAGTTTCAACAGTTTTCTACCACTGACTCTGGACACAGCCCCCTGACCTCATGTTCTTCATGCAGCTCAAAAGTTCATGTTTTTTCTGCCTCTTCTCCTCTGGGCAACTCCTCCTTGACCTCATGCTCTTTATGCAGCTCATGTCCACACCAGCTGACCTGCCTCTTTCCTTTCTTTGTACTGATTATTGATGTGACAGAAAATGTGCACAGCTGCATAAATAATGCATTACTTCATTTCTCCAGCACACTCCAGAAGAAACTTTCAAAGGGCCTATCTTAAGAATTGGTTTTAATTTTTGTTTCATGAAGACTGCTTAGACTTTTCAACAAGAACATTACCACTCAGAGCAAAAAAAAATCAAATTCTGCCTTTCAGATGCCAACATTCCTAAAAATGGAACCAGCAAATCTACATAATTAGATACAGTTCTACATCATCATGAGAAAGCAAAGAACTACCATCACTTCAATATTTATAAGCAGTAACAGTTCCACTGTAAACATTATAATCTTAGTAAATACAGTAGGATGAACGTATTTCTTACTTCGTGATTCATAATCTTCCCATAGGTTTCCACTAATGACTCTGCGTAAAAAGGTGTTTCACCGTAAAGCATTTCATACATGCAGACCCCCAGTGACCACCAGTCACATTCAGGCCCGTATTTTCCCATTCCATCCTCCATGGCTTGCAGTATCTCTGGGGAGATGTAGTCAGGCGTACCCACTGCTACAGAGGACTGCACCTTAAAAATAAGGCAAACATAATTCTGGTAAGTTTTCAGGCTCTCTAAAGCAACATTCTCACTCATGCTCGAGTATTTCTGATAGAGACATCAGTACATAATTTTAGAAAGGGAAGTTAATCATATTTAAAAAAAAAACAAACACAGAAATGAAACAAATAATGCATTAAGAAAGTAACAAAGTCTACATTTTAATTCGCACACAGTAAAACTTCCAAATAGTTATACCTGTTGTCAGAAAGCCAAGAAAGTGTTTTGCCTGTGTGTGCTTTTACACTTTACAACTGCAAATGTTTGCCAGAAACTGAAATGAAAATTTAATAAGCAGGCAGTTTGAGTCCTATGCCTGAGTTTCAGTTTACAGTTTCATCTGAAAATGGCAAAACAAGTTTACAGGGCAAGTAGTATCCTATTTATATTAGGTTTGAAATTGGTTTAATGTCTACGTAGCATAATTGTGGATGCAATATAGAGAATAGTTAATTAATTTCCTTCTGTCAACTTAGTAGGAAAGCCTCGACCACTGGGGCAGTGGAAAAGCAGCTGGAATCTCTAGGAACACACTTTAAGTGTTCACATGGAGTTACAATAGCTCCTTCGAATTCGTTTTATTTTTAAGGTGGCAAATCCTTGACAGACATTTTATGACTACAGGATGCCACCAAGACTCAAGTCTGTGCCAAAACTGCTAAACACTGCATACCAGGAAATGAAGATTTCAAAAACTGCTTCTTAGAAACGTGTTGAACACTTCCCTCAATTTTTAGCATGTCAAAAAGCTTACATTAAAAGTGTTTAATAGTAACGTATTAACATTAAATAGTGTTAGGACCAGGAACTTGCTTAAAAGATCCCACTACAAGTGACCCAGTTTAATTCTGCTTCATACATACTGTGCCATCTTCACTCATTTTCAGACAGGACCCAAAGTCTGCCAGTCGTATGTGGCCATTCATGTCCAAAAGAACATTATCAGGCTTTATGTCCCTATATGACAGAAAGAAGTGAAGAATTTAAATACATAGTCCAAGCTCTGCTTGTAAAGATTACATCAGATTAGATCCAAATAACAAAGACATTTATGTTGGTTATACAGTGATGTAACTTTTTTTATTATACTACGTATGACTCTCTCCATCTGCCAAACTTAAAACATTGCCTGCCACACTGAAACTTATGACTGTGTGGGACTTTCAGCTCTAAGTTGAACTCTGGTTAAATAACCAAGCAGAACAATTACAGTGAGTCAGAGAACAGAACAGACAGGCAGTTTGCTTCATCAACATTATTTCAAGATTGTACACATCACAATATGCTTTTGGAGGCAAGAGAAAATAGCAAAGAAAAGGTAATTTCTTAATCTGGTTTTTGTTGTTGTTGGTTGGTTGGTTTTGGTTTTTTTTTTGCCAAGATTTATAACCAACCTACAGCTTCCTATCTGAGATTTTTCACTGCTTCTCTAAACTTTGTCCGGGATTTCTGCTGGCCTGTATTTTCCACTTGTTATTACAGATTATTTTTCTATATAGTAACTGCACATCACATTTACTTCCATAGGACTTTTCCATCCTGCATACATGCAGCAGTTACTCTAGAAATCTCTGCATTCTCCTGGCTCTGGGACCAGGACAATGCCATTTCAGCAGGATACAATAATGGGAGAAAGTCCCAAGGGTCAAAGCACGTCATTCCTACTGATATGTGTATACAGCAGGCTGTAAAAGGCATTCTGCATACTGAGATTACTAAATGACATTGAACTGTAGCTCTTTACTTGGTATTATTTTTGGTACCAGGAAGGCAGCCAAAAATAACTTTAATGAGAGCCTGTTAATTGAATTTAGTCCAATCAATCACATTTCGTTTCACCAGTTTGCACTCAAATTCACAAAAGATGGACTACAACACCCAATTTAATAATACAAATTTGATGCATACTACATATATATGTATAAATATTAATTAATATCCTCAGAATAGCCAGCATTATTGTAAGAGCATCTAGCCAGTATGTTGGGAGGACAGAGAAGAAGGTAGAGAAAGCAGAACTCGCTGCACCAATTCTGCAGACTAAAAACCAGAACAATCAAGTCTTGCAGGCCAGCTCATATCAGTGTCCTTCCCATTCCTTAGTCAACACTGCTCAGGATCAACTCCTAACATGCCAGCATTCCATCAAATATTATTCAAACTAGCAAAAAAACCCAAACCAATAGATCTATTTTTTTTCTAGACACCATACTTATTCAAATAATATTCTGTATTATTATTAAATAAAATGTGCTTTACATGCAATCTTGTTGCACCACAACACTGAATTGCTTTTCAAATGGGCAGTTCCAAATGTCACCTTGTTACACAGAAGTGGGAGCTTAAGAATGTCTGTTTTTCAGGTTACTGAATTCCTAACTTCTTACTTGAGCAAACTTATGAAAATCATTAAGAAAGGCTTAGCAAACAATCCTAAAATGTACAGAAGTCCTGTCAAACTTATAAACTTTTTCAACACAGACTGAAATTGCTACTTTTTAATCAAGAGCTAATGATTTCAAATTTAGTACCAAAACTACACTATACTGCTGCTCATTAGCAGTATTAAGGCAAAACAAGAATGTTAATCTATGCCTGTCAATATAAATTAAAGGTATATTTACTTGTTAGAATGAAATATATATATATATTTGCTAACCCAGAATACTAGGTTATTTCATTTTCCTTTCCCAAAAACCTCATCAGTAATTTTCCATCGTTAAATTTATTCTATACTATTACAGTTCTAGGTGCTTTCCAGATTTCCTTCCAGTCCCATAAGAGTCAAGCTCAGTGGGAGCAGAAGGCTAAGAAAGCTTATACACAACTGTGCACAGTTTTTTTGTTGTTTTTCAAATAACACCTTTCACTGGAAGCATGAGCCAACCTCACCCAACACATCTATACTTTTCTGCTTTGCATGCAGCTCTTGCTTGCCTAAGGGAACACTGTTTCTGTTCAGAAAGGCTTAATGCCTCATCTCTGTGCTCCACTGTTTCCTATTTACAGCTAACAGGTCATCTAAACCTTTACAGGGCCCTTGATCTCCTCTCCAGAACAACCATTCTTCTTTCTAATCCACTGCAGTTGCCAACCAGTAATTTCTTGGGCATTCACGCATGTTTTGGTCTCAGAAAAATTTATTCCCACTGCCATAAGAGGCATTCATTCAATCCCGCTCAAAGTTGCATTGGGTCAATTAGGCAGCCACCTTCCTTGGAAACAGTGCAATGGTGCCTCTGGTGAGTTTTTCCAAATACAAAGAATTTTAAAATCCCCACATATCATCCACATTTACCCACAAGTGTATTACTGGCTGTATTTCATGGTAAAGCAACTGAAGTCAAAACCTACCAGCCAAGTGAGATACAATGTTAGCCCAAAGCCCACTTTTCCTGAGCACTGACTTCAGCTACCCATCATGAATGTGCCTGCATAGCCAAAAGCAACATTCACACAACTGAAAACCATCATTACTTTTGCATTTTGCATTTTCTAACTTGGTTACTGAAATCAAGCTCTAAGGTCATATGTAGTAGATAAGGATACAACCCACAAGGGTTTCCAGTATTACCATCATTTTGCTTTCTAATTGCTCTATCATACATAGCTGTTAAATCTGAAAATGAAGCATAGAATAGGGAATTCCACTTGACAAAGAGTCTTGAAATGACAAAATATTTACCAAATGTCTTACCCGCACCACTAACAGCTCTTCTGAAATAGTCACTCCAAGAGGTAACCCAAAACAGAAATGCACCTTCCTGGCCTATGTCCTCCTACTTAGAGCAAGGAATGCAATATTCTTAAATGTTACAAGCTCAATTATATGATTGCAGGTACTGGTGTGGAATATACTTCCTACATGCAGGCACAATTAAACAGGTCCACTCATTACCAAAAACCATCCTCTTCCATCTGAGGATCAGGTAAGCAGATTTGCTGTTATTATGGGCTTACAGTGAACACATTTTGTGTAACTTTTAAACATTTGCAGAGTTCAAATTGCTTCAAACTTCTGTGGACAACTGTAGATAAATATTCATGAAGTGAATTGAGAATAAATTAAGAAGCATGATTAAAACTAAAAGCTTTACTGAGAAGTTAGTCATATAAATGTCACTGCTTCTAATACGAATCCATCAAAACTTGGTAACTAGAATATTACATAGCTTATGTAATTATTACACATCATACAGTAAGCATGTGCCCACAGCAGCTTCCCCATGGCTAGCCATCTGTATTTGTAGCAATATCTTTACAATTAATTTAATTGCATACGTGCTTTTCAAAACTAAGACATCGTGTTACCTGTGCACATAATGCAGCTCATGTATGGAATGTATTGCAAGAACCATTTCACCAATGTAGAACCTTGCCATATCTTCAGGAAGTTTGTCTTCAAACTTACTGAGAAGGGTCAGCAAGTCACCACCAACATAGTAGTCCATCACTAGATACTGAAAAGGGAGAAATAAAGAAGTTACATACTGAGACACAGCTGTTAAAAAGACAATATTCTTGAATAACCCCAGTAATGACGGAAAATCATTCTGTCCTTTCTGTCTTTGTGTTCTGTCATCTGCAATGATGCACAGTGAAGGAAAAAAATCTAATATCGACAAAAATTCAGGTAGGTCATCAGTGCTTTAACTGACAATTCCAGCAGAAGAGACAGGAAGAAAAAGAAATCAAAAATAGGACTTTGTAAGAGAACATCAGTGTTATATTAAATATGAACAAAAATACTTGATACCACTTGCAGAACAGAGTTCTTTTGGACTGGGAAACAATAAGGATTAACATTTTAAAGTTTAGTTCGTGCAAGTGGCTTCTTGCCTGAATTGCACATCTATTATCAGGTGCTAAAGTTTGAGGAATTATGTGTTTGAATGTTGGATATTTATATTATACAAACCATTTGCTGAAGGAAACTCTCAGCAGAAGCACTAAGTAACAATCCTTGCATCTTTCAAACAGTTTTTATTAAAATTTCACTAAAATCTTTTCTGGAAGGCATTAGTGCTCACCAGATGGATGCATCTTCATTTAAAACAAAGACTTCATTGCAAATTTCAGCCTTGGTACATTTCAATACTACTAGTGGTTCTGAAAGTGGAACTTAGTACATCAGTATCATCCTGCACTCATCTTGACACATGCATAACAGAGCTGGATGGATGCATAACAGAACTGGCAGGAGCTCCATGACACTATGGCAGGGATTGCTCATAAATCAGAAGTGCTGTCACGCCAGAGGCACTACAGTGGTTGAAAATTTAAAAGTCAAATGTTCATGTTCTTGGACGGCAATCTATATCAATGAAAGAGTAAATTGCCTCCAAGGCCAATCCACCATTATTCTTATTCTGGAATGAAGCAACATGAATATGGTATCATGTGAAAGTAAAGGACTTGGACTTGTTAGGCAATAACCTAATCTCAATTTTATATAGATGGAGAAATAGCAATACACACCTAAGTCCAGAGCACCACTCAAAGCATGACTTGTACATTTTTGTTCCATGATTCCCAAGATGGAACACTATTTCCTCACTATCTTTTGGCTCAGAAGAGGACTCGAAAAGGCCTACATTTTGATATTTTTTTCAGCATTTCACTATAGGTTAAAAAACAAAATTTTCCTATCAGATTATGTTGAAAGCAACCAGCACGTACTGCACAATCCGATAAGGAGTTTTACATGTTTGTAGGAAGACCGCATGCACACAACAATTACGTTTGGCAATGAAAAGCTACAGGCAGGAACCAGAAGTGTTTTAAAATGAATACTGTATCATGCTATTTTCTTTCAAAAGTAAGGTTAAGGGAATTTACAGAGCCTTCTGCAGGAGCTGAAAGGGACTGCCTGTCAGGAAGACACAGTAATGCACTTTTCGGTTCCCACAGAGTTCATAGGCAGTGAGAACTCAGTTGACCCATGAAATAAGGATCCTGAAATAAGGGAACACTTGAGACCTCTTCTACAAGTAAGTCAAATTTTATTAGTCATCTTCCTCACAATGATCTTCTTGCCCAGAGGCACTTCTCTCTTCACATAGGGTTAAAATAAAGGGTATTATGACAGTTAAATTTAGACATACTGCATTTCTTCCTGGGAAGTGGTTACATCAAACAGGGAGGGTGGTTGGAGATCAAAGGGAGAAAAAAAAGACATCAAAATGCTCATGCGAATACTCATAAGGAAACTTTAAGAGGCTGGCAACAGAAAAACACTTTTGTCTCGAATAATAAAGAAAGCATTTATCCTTGAATTCCTGGTAAATCACACAAAAACTCAGAGATTTCAATTTAGGTTATGAACTTCAGGTCACATACGCATTTCTGATGTGCATGGACTGAGCTTTACCTACCCTATCTACTTCAGCAGAATCACCAAAGGCTTACTTAATCCATCTTGACTCATACTGTCTCTGCAAAAACCTTTCTAGGAACCATAAAAAGTCATGCTAACATTTCTACTTAATGTCATTTAAGAGCTGGCTGTTCAGAAAAAAAACTACCACATTTAAAAAGTAGATGAGCAGAACCAGAAAATCAAACTCCAGAACAAATACACTTTGTAGAACTTTGTGTTTCATGCTTGTATTTAATTTCTCCATCATCACATGCTCTACTGATACTAAAGACAAGAAATAAAGCCCCAACTATTTCTAGAGACTTCTCCAATGGCAGCTACTGCTTTTCTGTCTTAATATATTTCCATCTCATTTTTTATCTTTCTGAAGTCTTACTTCATGCAACCAGAGGAGGATAGTAAAGCCCTAGGTGTGGAAAAATACCTCTCTGGTTTTGTGCATAAGAATTGTGAGCTATAATGCAGAAATATCAATCAGAGCAAATAAAAAGAATCAAGGGCTTTCCCTTTCAAAAAGAACTGATGTCCACTCTAGGTTGGCAACTCAAGCTCTGGTGTCTGTTCTTATTATCTTCTTAGATTTGTGGTCCATTACACAAGAGTAAGGACAAGTAGCAAAGCTGAAAAGTAAAGCCAAACTGAACAGGTTCTGTAATGTGGCAGCACACTCTTGAGTTGTGGAAAAACACGATTATAAATTTACTTAAGATGAGCAGAGGTCTGAACAGAGATCTTTCAGCCTTGGACAAGTAAACTACTAAGACAGCATGGAAAAGAGCCTGGATGAGAGCCCACATTTCTGGATGAAAGCTACTTCCTGATGTGTTTTGTCAACTTGCCTTTTTCTTCAAACATAGTTTACAACTGGGTAACTAAAATGCACATACACTTCATCTGTTAGTACCAGACATTTACATGAGATGGATGCTGAGTAACAGACCAAATTGGAAGTTAGCATCTCAGCACATGCAGTACCAGACCTCAGGCAAGCTGACAATCTGCTGACTTCAGCTGCCAGGCAGAGTTGTTGCTTTCTAAATTCTGGAACTTAAATTAGACGTTAGCTGTCTAAACCCTGCTGTCAAGTGAAACCTCAACATCTACATGCCTTTGGGAACTTGGGGAAATGTATTACACTGTTACAGCTTACTTGCAGTGGGTTTTCATCAAATGGTATTAGCAATAGTAGATCTCTCCCTTCACTGTCACTACTATTGCTTTCTGTTACTATAGGTAAAAAAAGAATTCTTAGCCCCATTTTCAGATGCTGCTTGGAAAAATTGTATTACAGCATCTTGAGTTATTTTTATAAACGTATGAAGGCAGTTTGATTCTGAGGGAACTTGAATTTATGAGCAATCTTCCTGAGGCAGTTCCACAGATAACTAGATTTTGAGGGGTGGAAAATGTGGATCTATCATAAAGTATTAATAAAATGGAAATAAGACTGTAATTGAGCACCTAGAGACCTGATGTGCTTGTCACTGTGAAAATCCTATAAAGATGATAGTGAAACTAGCACCTCTCAAGAAATTTGAGCATTATCTGACTTTTTTATGCTTAGTTCCTGAACTCATTGGAACGTTTTCATCAATAAGCTCATTTCTTGTTTATAACAACCACCAGCACATTCCTGACTTGTGTGATAAAGCTAAATACAGTTCGTATGTTAAAGTAACTCACAATTTTCCAGTAACCACCACTTCAGACGACTGATTTGCAGGTTTCAAAAGCATTTCTCTGAAATACTTTATCCTTAGTCTACTTAAAATAACAATTTAATCACCACTTTTAAAATAAAATGTTAACTTAATTTTGCCGTTTCTAAACAAAGCCTTGAATTTGAAACTTTTAATATTAAAACAGCTCTTATTTTCACCGTGTTAACATCACCCCTAAGTTAATTAGTTGCAATGTTATCCAAAAACAAACTTAAGCGTGATACATTTATGCAAGAGTAGACCCGTTTAAAAACAGCTTAGCTAACCTCCGCAGACTGCAGTACTACATGACTTACTCTCTTACAGTTACAGTCAATCCTTTGAAGATTTTCTTCAAGGACAAAACAAGAATGCCAAAACACAGCTGAAAGGCACGAGGTGGACTGATTTATTGCACCAATACACTTAAGAATACAAAAAAGAAAGTTCTTTCATAACATAAAGCTTTTATTTGCTGATGAATCAAACATACCAAATAGTTCTCATCTTGAAAGGCATAGTGCAATGTAGTGATCCACTGGCAATCTCCATTCACCAAGACATTTCTCTCTTCTCGGAAACAAGCTGTCTAAAGGAAGCAAAGGGAAAAAGCCACTGTCAACATCAACAAGTAGTTTTCACAGCATGAATATATATGGATGTTTTATGGGATTATTTAAAATTGCTGAACAGAAGCCTCTAATTCATTGGAATTCAGTCTGCACAAGTGACATGCCAAAGAATCTGCACGCTTGTGGTTAAGCATTCAGTCACACTAATTCTGACTGCGACCTTAAGAAGAAAATGAGTAAAATCAAAACAGCAAAAAGAAACCCATAAACCAGTTTGAGCCAACACTAAACCTTTTTAAAACATATTGTGGAGCAATGTTAGGAAAATTATAACTTGTTACTGTAACTCTGGTTCCTCTGAAAAAGACCTTTGTGAAAATACAGTTTCTTTTGAATACTTCTCTTACATTGCGCTTCCAGCTAATAGGCCTTGCAAACATACTATAGGGAAACAAACAAAATTTACTATTAATGTCTTATCTTTGTCCAGTATAATACACTTCCAATTTCAAGACTCTTTACTTCACATAGCAACCTTCAGAGAAGCAAGCCCTGTATAGCAGGTTTCCTTAGCATATTTACATAAAACCACCTTTCATAACCTCCGAGAGTCCTCTGAAGAAAGAAGAAAAATGTTTTTATTGGATCAGTATTATCAAGACGCAGATCCTTTCACTGCTCTCCATTCTGAAAGCAATTATTACAACACCCAGTAGTTGCAGATTCAGGTTTCGGGTTCAGGATAAGAATTGATTTTTCGTCACTGCCAATTGTCCAGATGTCTTAGAAAATGTACTGTGGAAGAATATTCCTGGGAAACTGAAGCCTCACCGTATATCGATCGCATCTTATAAACTATCTCAACTGTTATCTTCCCCATAAGGAAGCAAAAATCAATTCTTCTACTGAAGAGCTCCATACTGGGGTCAGGTTGTCAAGTCAGTAATTATTGATGCAAAGAGATGTAAATTATAATTAAATGTTAACTGAGTGATTTTCATGTTTACGAACACAAGGCCAAAGTACCACTCTAAAAAAAGCTTGGCAGCAGGAGCGCTCCCAAGTAATGCAATCCTGTGCCCCCAGCACCACAGCCCAGCAGCTCTCAGTCGTTCTGGCACTGCTGCCCGGGGTGGCTGCCAGCACACAGAGCTAGTTTATTTATTTTCAAAGACATCCGTTCGTTGATCCAGTTCACTGTGCAAGCTCAAACAGTGAGGGACTATTACCAATGCTTCTAAACCAGTATGCTTCCGAACAGTTTTGCATCGTGAATTCTAAGTTTCAAACTGACCTTTTCAACTGACAAAACATCACAGAATAATTCTGGTTGGAAAGGACCACTACCATCAGCTAGTCCACTTACCATGACCATCGTGAGACAACACCTTGAAAAACCATATCATGTTACCTCACTAGTGAGTCAGGATTTGGAAGTGTGAGCAGCAACACACTAAAGACTACACATTTTGTTGTCAGAACAATGAATACAAATGCAAAAAGTTTGCCTATTTTTTTTTTTGCTTACAGCCCACCTAGGGATGTCAGCTGATAGTCACTAATCTTTGCTGTACTTTAGTAGCTTCCAACCATATGTTTTTTCTTGCAGCCAGTGCACAAATTAGCACTATTTATATAACTTTGTGCTATGTTTAATGTCACACAGTGCTTCTATTACATAAACTAGCGTAAGAATGTTT
Source organism: Excalfactoria chinensis (assembly GCF_039878825.1). Classification (NCBI taxonomy): domain Eukaryota; kingdom Metazoa; phylum Chordata; class Aves; order Galliformes; family Phasianidae; genus Excalfactoria; species Excalfactoria chinensis. The sequence continues at coordinate 9,407,940 of NC_092829.1, read as the reverse complement.
CTTGGACCACTCACAGAGTGGATAATAAAATACTTCAAGTCTGCTTTTCAGTGGAACTGCCCACTTAGGAGGCTATTGCATACCTGCAGGTTTTATCTTAAAAATTAACAAGTTTGACCACATTTGTGAATTTCTCATTTCCCAAATGCTTTAAGAACTTGACATGCAGGTTACAAGCTCTTGCTTACCCAGGAAAGCCAGACCATGAGAACAGGAAATGACAAAGGAGCACAGCAAAGCAGACAGCTGCCTTTACAGTTCTGCACAGATAGGGAAATCAGTGGAATGAGGGCTCAGCTGGATTGTTACTCATCCCAACTAAGCACTGGGAGAACTACCACTCCTTGTAGCTTTTTCTTTATAGATAACCCTCTTTCAGCACTCGCTTGCCTAACAGGGTAGGAGGATTTAGTCGTGCAATATGAAGACTGCAATTTGTAAAGATTTTTCTCCTCAGGACATCTCTAATGCTTCAGCTATTTAGCCAAATCTCTTAATTAGGTCACTTCAAAAATGACTGAAGTAAGCCTGGTTGTATTTACATCAGAGTTTGAGAGTCCCCAAAGAGCACCTTAGGATTTAAACAAATTCTAGACTGAGCAATGAATTAGTCCTACTGAAGTCTGCAGAGAAATTGTGCTGATTTTCCCCCACAAAGACACTCAACTAAGAACCACTGATGCAGCATAGCCTGGAGCGGAGTTCTCCCGACAGCTACAAGGAGAGCAGGGCAGCAGTGGCTGCTGCTGCCTGTGGAGAAGAGCTGATGGACAGAGTGTGACTAAATCAGCCCAATGCAGTATGAGGGGGCTTAATGAGAGGCAAGGGATTTATTCACAGGAAAAGAGGTGGAACTGACTCACTGAAAGGAAGGGAGAGACTGGGAAGGGTGGGCTGGGGAGGAGGGGAGGCATCAGCAGGCAGAAGAATAGGACAGGGAAGGGTCAGTAGGCTTAGTCCTCAGCAAGTCCCTTGCCTTTGTCCCTTAACAGAACTGCTGCAAGTTGCGATGCATCACACATATTTCCCCCTCAATTCAATTGCTCATTTAACAGCTGATCTACGTAGTACTTTTGCCATAAGGTTTTCTCCTCTGCAGTGTAAGAGTAGGTATTATAGGAACAGGCCATTTACAGCATAGCAGGTCCTTTCCTCACCTGTGAAGTACACATTCCCATTAATGTAATTTGTTGTGACAATGTACATCTCCTTTCATCAAAAATACCCTGTTTTAAATAGGCTTACCCTCTTAACATGTTTGTTTTACAATTTGAATCTGTGGTTCCAAAGTATTTAGTTACAGTTTTACCAGCTATACGAATCCTGTTATGAGCTGAAGGATGCAAAGCTCCTTAATATATGTGCTTTCAGAACGTGAGAGAAAAGAAGAACCTTTCATAATGCATTTGTATACAGCTATGAATGCCACAGTAGCACCAATCTCAGCTTTCCTGTAGTCTTTAACTTGCCTTTACTGTAAACAAAAATCTGGCCAATAAATTCAGGGTAAGAACTAGGGCAGACTGTCTGCTAAACGAATACACAGCAATGCTGAGAACAACAGATGCCTGGAAGGGACTGTCAGACCTGATTGCATTAAAACAGCTTATGAAAAAAAGAAAAAAAAAAAAAAAAAAAAAAAGAATGAAGCTCCTATGCTCATGAAATAATTCTTCCTAATCTGGAAGAGTTTCAATGTAATTTTCCTGATGCTATTTTAAAAATTCTCTGCATTAGAGAAACATATTACTTACCTCTGCCCTTTTGAGCATTTCCCATTTATTTAGAATTTTCATTGCATAAATGCGCTCTGTACACTTCATTTTAACAACTGCAACCTGAAATAACAAGATATCTTTGTTTAACAAAAGCTCAGTCAGAGAAATAAAATATTTAAACAGCTGAACATTCACACACTGTTAATTAAGTTCCTAAAGAATCACCAGCAATCAACTCACACAGATAAATTACAGCTTCTTTTCTCCCTCTATACTCCTCCATTACTGTCTACTTGATGCACAACACACCATATGTGGTCAGCTGTTCATGAGCAAGTACAATGGAGATGATACAGAAAGAGTGCAAAGCTTTTCCTGTGAAGATGTGTAGTAAAATTGTATTATTTGTCAAGAACAAGCAATGTTTGTAACACCATGCCTGCAGACAACAAAGGAATGCTCAGCAGGGCAGCCTTAAAAAACGAGGAAGGCTGCTGTCAGTAGAATTACACTACATTTGACTAATTTGTTCTCACATTTCTGGTTTCAGAAACTTGAAAGATATTTGCCAATTAACATGCTTTTGTGCACTATATGCAGATACTTAAAAAGAAGTGAAAATAGTATTAATTTACTTATTCATCATCTTGCTTGAAGCATCTCACTATGCATCCTGTGTATTAGACTTGCTTAGACTGGCCTGTTAGGAAAAGCAGTTGTTCTTATGGCTTTGCAACGGAAGAAAAAATGCAGAATAATGAAACTTCAAGGCTTGGGAATGCAAAGACTGCATTTCGATTGAGACTTGTATTCTGCAAGAACAAAACTAATTCTTCCAGTAGTAAAGCCATCAGTTCCACAAAATCCTTACGTTTGGCAAAGAAGAGGAAGAATCACAACTAGCACAGCAGCATTTTCTCAGGACTGTACAGGGACTGCCTGAATTTTTCTGCTGCTGATCTATGTAAGAAGCATAAAATGTACCAACTTTCACTGCCTCTAACAGAGTTCTGAGTATCAGTGGGAAAAGTGACAACAATCACATCACTCTCTCCTCTTCTGTTGGTTTACAACTGTTATCTGTAAGGGATTCAGGGGATGCAGCAACTCCAAGCAGAGGTGGTCTGTAAACCAAGGCTGAAATAGTGCAGAGCAACACTGACCTTGAGGAGGGAAAAGAGAAATGCAGTATCTTACTGTAGAGAAAATCGAGATGAGGGATGGGGAGGGAGGTTTGGAACTGCTCTTGCAGTAACACAGGGATGAGATGCTCACATTCAGGCACTTTACTCTGCAGTATACCTGTGCCTCCCATCCCTCAGTATGTGAAGCTGCTGACCAGGTCACACCTACAGCTCGTATGCACCTGCACAGAGTGACATTGTGGAAACAGACTTAAAGGAGAAAACTAGCAGAATCACATGGGAATTTAGTTCTAAATGCAGCTGGGGAAAACATGGTGCTATGAGGAATCCTTCTGTAAGGTATGTATATGTCTATCTACAGCCACAGAGCATCCCAGCCTCCCCTGGTCTACAAATATCTCCCATAAACCCTATGCCGGCAGGAGAGGATGGATAAGTAAACATAGGGAAGTCTTACCCAAGCACAGATGGAACTGTACAAACCTGCCCTTTGGTAATGACCTAAAACGCTTTGCTTTGTTCCCAGCCTCATCACAGCCTTCTTGTTAAAAGCTACTGTAACAGTCTCTCCAGCCACAATTAATAGAGTCGTTTGCCAGATGCAGCTAAAGGTATGCTATAAGTTAAACTGTGCATTACAACCTCTGGGAAACTGTAAGATGTTGATAGATCCTCTATATATGTTAAATTCCCTTTCACACAGAACTTGATCACTTGGGAAATACCCCAATCTTCTGTAGGAGGTAAGAGTAGAACACAATTAATTGCTAGAGAAGAACAAAAGCTGTGGGGCAGAAACAACTTAGAAGTTGGCCTTGCAAGGCCTGAAGTAGCAACAATCAAGTTTCATAACAACACAGTGCTTGAAGTGCTTGGTCTTCTATGTACAAACAGCACACAAAGCAGAATGCAGACATGCATCCGTTGCACTTCATTCTAAGACCATCACTGTTCAATAGCATTGCAGGGCAGCACGAGTTTAACAATGACACATGCTAGACCATTTAGGTGTAAGGTGAGCCCAGCATTGTGGAAGGCACAGGTGAGAAGTTGTGCAAACTTAAGAAGTATACCATAAATAAGAACAGGTTTGGATGTAGAAAGGAAGAAGAATCTGAGGGACCTACACAGCAATTGCCCGGTTGCCATCTATATCAGTGCTGCTTGTTTTCAAAGACAAGGACTGCTTAAGGAAACTCAACTAAAATTTCTTGAGAATTGTTTTCTGTGGAAGAAAAAGTGAAATTACTGAAAGTGCACATTTGCATCTTCACATTAAGTGGTTGTCAAATTATGGCATCAGGAAACATACTGATGGTATGGGTGTAAGGGGGGCATTGGACAGCTTCTCATGCCAGCAGAAAATCTCACGTACCCAAAATAGGAAACCACTTGAGAAAAGTGACAAGAATTTTTATAAGGAAAAGAAACCTGAAGGTACAGAAAATGTCTCAGACAAGTAACACATTTTTGGCCTCAAAGGACCTGACTCCTCAGTCCCTCCCTTCCAATCATGGGGATTTATTTACATTGTAACAAAATATAACTCTCACTGAAGTCGGAAGGGAAGTTTTGCTACTTGCTCAGATTGAAAATTTCAGGAATTGAAAAGCACCAAACGAAGTAAAAAGGTAGTAAGATGAAATAAAGTACTATCCTCCTACTACAGCTCTGAAATTCTACAACAGGTCGCTGTGGACACGTAAGTAACCATTCAGGATTTATTTAAGTACGCTCTTAATTCCCAAGAAACACTCATGGCAGTAGCCTCAGGAACTACTGATTACAGAATACAGGTGTGGTTAGGAAGTCCCTGAACCCACAGCTGCTGCAAGCTGGGAAGGAGCAGTTCTGATCCGTCCCTACAATTGTTTTGCCATACCTGGCCACAAGGATGGGGTGTTGGTAATTAATACAAATACACTTGACTCACAGAGGTTACTTTTGATACTTCCGTCAAGCTACAAAACAAAAGTTACAACATGTCTAACTTCCACAGGCTCGGTTGGAGTGGAGCACCCACGTTTCTGAATACTAAGCAATAACAGAGAAATGTGATTCTGTTTTATTGAGGAAGTCTGCAAACTGATAAGGAAAAGTTTCAGATAGCAGGGGTTTGGCCCTTCCTCCTCAGTGCAGCCCCTTCCAAGCCTGCACAGGGATCAGCTGGCACCATCCCTAGGACTCTTCATGCCATCAAGATTCATGGCAACAGAAACACTGCAATAAAGCTCAAGTACATTTCCTCAGGGACATCAGAAAACCTAATGAATCTTCCTGCCTATGCTTCAACCAACTTAAAGCATATATGTGTCAGAAAAAAGTATGAGAGCTGGAGCTAACGCAGAAGTGAGAGCCAACGGTGGTAACTACTATGCACAACACTATCAGGTCTGTATGAATTTCTGCCACTCATTTCTTCTAGTACCTTTTGCCTCAAAGCTCTGCTTCCCCCGTACTGCAATAAAATAAAAACCAAACCAATATAGCAGAAATAACCCTTTTACACTTTGGCAAGAGCTCTATTTTTTGTTTCTCAAATGGTCTCATAAAAGCCTCTTGCTGCATTCCGCTCTTCAGAAGCCATCTGATATTGACATTCAGGGCGGTAACGTGTAAAGCTATCCCAGACCAAATTCCACCTTCTCTTCTGCCTCGATGAAACCTATAGGGTAGGAATCCAAGCCAAATCAGCCTCAACTAACATGACAGAACTTCCCAGAACTGGACTCTGCCCTTCGGGTGACATGAGCAGCAACAGTAAGCAGTATTAAATCACAAATTTTGTTTTATGTAAATAGTAAGGATGGTCCAAGAAACTGCAGAAATTATTTAAATGCAAGACTGAATTTCCAGAATACATTTAAGACAGTTAACAAAAATACTTTTTACTGGGAAGCTTATGGATTCCTTGGTGCTCGACTTCTTGGAAATCACACTGATTTTGAGGCAAATATAAAAAGAACTTATCATCTCTAAAGGAGATGGGTGGACATTTAGTTGACAGTACTTATGCGAACAGCTCATAAGGTTGTCAAGAAAAAGGCACATGTGGTACTGCAATTGATAGGCAAAAATCACCAGCTGGGATGGGGGAATGTTACTGCCTTGTGGAAACACAAAACCACTGGAAACTCTACATACAGCCATACCTCAGAGAGATGACCAACCTGGAGCTGGTATGAAGGAGAGCTATTTAGATGGCCAAGGAACTAAAGTGCTTCTCAACAGCGGGATTGAAAAAGCTTCGCTTAGAGGAAGCAAAAAGGGGGACATGATTGCTACCTATAAATAAAATTGGAAGAAAGGACAACACTAATAAGGATGATGAAAGAGCTGCTTAGGCTAATGGACAATAAAATTACATGGATAAAATGGTATAAAATTGCTACGAATTAACCTTTGGCAGGAACCTGAAATGGCTGCAGACATTTGAGCAGAGGTTTTAGACAAGCCTTTCATCCATGAGAAGAGAAAATGTCATTTCAGATGTAAACAATTTACCTGCAATGTCTTGTTACCAGACCCATAATTGAATATTACAGACATTTCCCCCAGTTAATGCTTCTAGATGCCTCTTTTATACTCCCTATTTCTGTTTCACGCTCTTGATATCTTAGGTACATGCTACTAAAAAAACACTGATGGAACTGCTTTATTTTCCCAACACTCTTGGATATGAGAAATATTTGACACATAGCTCATTAGTTAACAGTTTAAATACTGCATTGTGGAGGAAAAACTGGTCTGGACTGTTACATTAGTTTTTTTTTTTTTGTCTACCCTACATTTAAAATGAGCAACCAGAGTAACTTTGGTGGTGTCCATATTCCATGGTTCACATTTCCAAAGCAAAATAATAGTTTTTAGCAGACAGCACAGATCTCTGTCCTGCAAATAAGAAATAATTTCTAAGTGCCAAAAAGAAAGATTCTGCATAAGGTGGCCCTGAGCAACAGCAGGGCTTGTCCTCAGCAGTCAGAGCGTGGATGAGTGCAGTGGCACGAGGCAGGTCTGTCTGTGTGGGCTGTCCATCCAGCTCCATGCAGCTGGCCTGCTTCCACACAGCCACCCAGCTGGCAAGGGCCATAGATAGCAGCAGCCTCTTTTGAAGCAATTTCAAAAGCAAACAGCTTCTTTGTCCATTTCTACTTCAGAAAACAACTTGTGAAGAGAGCAGTGTAGTAACGCAAAGCTAATTAAATATTTCTGGGGTACTCAGTAGCAGTCACCAACAGGGGAGGCAATCTTAGGGGCAGTCTGCAGGCTACCACATCCCTGGTTTCGAGATGCAGCCAACTGAACACGGTACCCCAAATCTGAGGATATGGTGCAGACAAAACATAAAGAGCACTGCCTCACACTGCCAACAGTGATTGTCAATAGGAAGTTTAGTTTTTGCATACTCTCTTCATAGTCTAACTACATTCTTAGCCACATAATAATGGGAACCACATAATTCATCAGAAACCCGTGGAACACAGAATCAATCCTGCTCTGCCAACCACAATTTATTTTCTTCTTGAAACACTTTTAGGTGTCTTGCTTCCAGCTAGGATGCTAAGCTTGTGTAGAGGTAGCGAGCATTATTGCTAGATGATTACAGGCATTATCCTAGATGATCCTTACGGTCCCTTCCAACCTAAGCCATTAAAAGCAAAATTAAAAAAAATTACTAAATATCACATGGATCAAGTCTGCAAATATTTACAGAAAAAAATATTTACAATCTATCCGTAGGTAACTGATGCTTACAAGGGACAATTTAAGAATTCTAGTTATTTTTATGCTAAGCAAATTCCACCCTTCCGCTGCAACAACAATAAGTGCTGCTCACTCAAAAAAAACCCTTACTAATAAACAAGGGAAGGAAAACAAACAATTGTTTGGGTCCGATACTGCCAAATTTCCAGGAGGTGTCAGCCACTTTTATACAATGCAAGTTCCCCAACAACATACATCTTGACACAGTTCTTCCCTCAACAGCAGCTTGCTACTGAAAAGTTTAATCTACTGCCAAGCATCTAAATAGCCCTCTATACAAAATAAGGAAAAGTGATGCTAAAGACTAATAAGTACGTTGCTGATGAGGTTAGCTGAAGCTTGCAAAGGAGCAAGTGCAAGTATTTAGGGACATGGTCTCCATTCACAGGACACTCGTCCTATCTATCCTTTAACCACATGTCAGCACTAGGAATCCAGGTTTCCTTGGTGGGCAGAGGCAGCACCAAGCACACAGTCAGCACATCCTAGGTTGGTCTACGTTTCTCAGGTAGACACAATCCCACAAAGCAAAGTTTCCTAAGACATTTCCTTTCAAATAATGATCCACAGTGTTTCCAGACAAAAGGAGCAGACAGCCACATGCAAATTTCATGCTACAGAGATATACGTATTTTTAAAAGTCTAAGAACTGGAGTAGTTCTCCATTCTGTTCTTACAGTCTTTACACTTTCTCCAAGACACCAGACCCTGCACAGTGTTCTTGTTCATGAAGATAGGACATTGAAGTTGTGAAGAGAAATGAGAATTAAGATTTCAGAAAATCATTTTAGTTCTGATTTTACTTCAGAGGGTTTTCTATTGTTTTATTCCTTCTGGAAGGAAATATGTATCTATATGTAAGCCAATTTAAAAAAAAGAGTGAAAGTAATATGTGGGCACCTAAAAATGTTCCAGTCAGGTATATGCACCTGCGTACACCATAGGAGATGGCTAAGAACCATGAGTAGTTTGTCCGTCTTACAGTCAACATTTCAAATTATTATACCATTCTAGCTGTCACAGACACAGTCAAACTATTCCAAACTATTCTTCATAACTATGAAGCTTCTGAAGACAATTAATGAAGTTCTTAAGCCAGTGACTCCAGGACTCAGAGCCTTAAATATTCCCGTAAAGGATATTCAGAAATGTAGTTTACCATGCATGCAAAGTAGCTGGCTAAGTTTATGAGAAAAGGAGAACTGTGTGTTTTGGCAGGTGGCTTCAGAAGAAATCTCCAGGTCCTGAGCTAGGCTATTTTTGTCTTAGCATAATAATGAGAACTTTAAGAAATATTTTTTCTTTTGCTTTCTCAATTCTCCTTTGCTCTAAGAACGTTCACTCAGGTGGTTTTGGATTACCAGCTGTTTTCTTCTTCTCATATTGCTGGAAAAAGCGTGAAGAATCAGGCTGAGTTCTGTGGGTTTGAAAAGGAAAAAGAAAGAAAAAGACACTGCATAACTTCACAACCATTGGGGATTATCAATCTGCCTTTAATTAGATACTGCTCTGTATGGAGGGACACACACGCCATCTCAATCCACTTTTTGGTCAATTCTTGGTCTTATATGTTGTGTGGCAAAATTGATCCTGTCTAATAACTACTATTACGTCTTCATTTGGGTTAAGCTATCTTTCTTCAAAGCTACTGATTTATGCAAAAGTTCTCTGGTAAGACTGAAAACCCCTGGGGTTCTCAAAGAAGTTTCAAGTAGCTAAACTGTGGGTATAGCTGCTATAGACACTGAGGAGAACGGAACGTAGTTTTCAACCTTTCTGAAGTCTGCCTCATTTAGCTGTTCAGCTTGTTAATTTAAACTACTTATTTTTAGCAGGAACATGCTTAGTTTAATTTTGATCAAATTATTTACGCACTTCAACAAATACAATATTTTACAACTGTATTTTGAGCAAATAGGTTTTTGTTTGTTTATAATCAAGAACAAAAAAGAAACCTTATGAATAGCCACTATAATCCCATTAACTAAAGTATAACACAGTTCCTATATGTGTATGACCATACCATGAGAAAATTACTTTCTGGCAAGTGGGAATGAAGATCAGTGAATCTTGGATCAATGATTCCTGCATAATTTGAACTGATCAAAAAATTTTCAAGCTGCTACAACTATAAACCTTTCACTTAAAAGGCAAACAAGACAATGTAAAACTGACAGATAACTAACGGTACCTACTTTGTGAGCTCTCACAGCTCCAGAAGGATGAAATAAAGATGCTTTATCATTCCACTTCTTTGAAACTTCATTTTCCCTGAGATGAAGTGGGAAGGGGCAGAATCTACCAGTTGCTTTAGACAGGTCATGCTTTTCCAAGTGAAATAATATGGAAGGCATTAATTCATGCACCCCAAATAGTATTAGCAAAAATTTCCACAGTGAATGCATACCTTTTATACACCTCCTGACTCAAAGCTGAGGAAAGCCATCCTAAACCTCCTAACAAGTACAAACAGAAATCACTGAAAAGTTAGCAGACATACTTAATCTGCTGCTGTATTGAGAATTCCAGCTGGGGAAAACCCTAAGTAGAAAAGATCATAATTTTGCAAAGCACAGAGCAAGTCCTCCCTTAAAGCGGTAACAAGGCTTTAGAGCTTTACGACATCACACAAGACTTCTACTTCATCACATAAAAGCATGTAAATTCTCAACATTTGACAGAGCACTTTGTCTATAAGTCCAAGGTTGCTTTTAGAAGCATTCTACAACATAGTTCCTCTCCTGCTAGATATCAGAACTTAAAAAAGCATCAGGAAATGAATCCTGTTTCTGTGTGCAAGTTACAGAGAGCAATGTGAAAAGGGTTTACTGTTATATATTCACTGATTTTAGGATTAAGAGGAATATTCTGGCAAAGGCATTCCTAATTCTGGCTCCATCTGCAAGTCACTAATGAAAGGTTCCCTTGTCCCGAAATCATTTTTGATAGCTATAGCATTCACAGGTTTCGTTCTGAAATGGTCCAGAAACCCCTTCTAATCCCGCCAAAAGACAAACCGCCAAAACACTAATCTAAAATTCTTCAGATATCAGATCTGGTCACAGTCACTACAGCAAGTAATTTGGCACAGAAGGACCAAAAAAAGCAGATCAAAGTAGCCCATGCTGAGCCTTCCATCAATATTATATGCAGTTCAGGAATTTTTCTTCAGAGTGTATCCAGTCTGGTCTCCTAGACCAAACATGCTTTGATGCTGCCAGAAGAGTTAAAACCAGTGACTGATTTTTACGTACTCATTGGGGTCAGAAGCACATTTTGTGTATACCTGGAACAAAGGTTCTCATTTAGTTTCCTCCAAAAGAAATCCAGGTCACACATAGCAAAACCATTCTACAGTGGGTTCACTGTCTACAGAACTGTGCTACACTACTGCTTTCGACAAACTCTAACAGACATATAGACAGTTACTTATTACTGACTTGATTTTTTGGGTCCTTTTATTTGACCATATACCTTTTTGCTCAGACTTCTATTCTACACTCCTTCCTTGGACTTACCAACTTGCATTTCCCATTTAAAGTCTTCTCATGTGAGTTCTTGCAGTACTATTCTGCCTAAAAGTCGTGCCCAAGAAACATATTCCAGACAAAAGCTAACACTTGAATGGAACAACCAATGGATTGTAATTTTTCTTTTAAAAACAAATATTGCAACTCACAGAGTTCAAACTCCACTAGAAAGTTAACTTTTTACTCATCAAGATCTTAGTATTTACCTGGACATTTTATTAAGACACTCACGTATTTGGAACAGCAATGCTCACTGTAACTACATACAAACTAAAGCACTACACTGTTACAGAATGGTAAAGATTAGTATATATTCTTGAAACACGAATTTCTGTCTCTGTAGGTGTCTGTTTTTTCCACAAGAGGTCCCTGAATAAAATGTTGTTGATCTAAAGGTATTATTTCATCTACTACCAATTCCACATACACAGAGAAACCTCACTGCTTTCTGAACCAAGGCTGAGTAAGGCCCTGGCATTTTTCTAGCTCCATTTCTAGTCTGCCTATGATAGCTCTACTCCACAATCACTTTGTGAAAGTCTGACATATGAAGGGCACAACATGCTTGAATGGAAAGTCCTGCACAGCACACAGTTCTGCTCTCTGTGGAGAGAGCAGCTGAAGATAAACCTTAGCCAGCGGTAGCAGAAGTTGCAACCAAGTGCTAATGGGTCTGAGTGAGCCAATAATGGCCACCACTACTTGACTTTACTGTTGTACAACAAAAGAATCTTCTTGAAAGAAATCTAAATTTTTTACTTCCAGAAATCCTCTACATAATCATCTGTTTTGCTGACAGCTGTACCTTTAGTTATGTGTATTCAAATGCAGAAAGTGTTGTTCTGAGGTTCTCCAGCAATCTCAGGTATCCTGTGCCTCCTAGAGGGAATATGCTCATGAACACTTTTGCCAGGGTCAGGCCCTCTCCAGCTTCTGTGATTGATGAGACTTTCATTAAGCATATTAAGAAGTACAACTTCAGTCCAGGGTTCTGGGCCTGGCAAGTCCTCAAAACACAAGGCGTTCCTATCATCCCAGCATGATTCAACTTGCCTTCCAAAAAACAGATCCAGCAGCCTTTGATCTTCAAAGATGACAGGGAACAGCCTCTGAGGCAGCCTAATGCGTCGTTCTGCATTACCAGATTGCTACAGAGACGGGCAGATGGGTGGAGCAGCCTTTGCATTCCTACCATAGAAGCAGCCCAGTTGTGTTAAATTACAGCAGCACAGAAGAGTAAGTACATATGGCAAGTGGAAGAAAGGATCCCAAAGTCAGCTGTGCAGCTGCTACATGAGACCACTCAGCTCTCACACACTGAATAGGCGCTTTGCTCCAATGAAGTCAGAAGCAGCTAATCACAGGAATAGAAGACAACAGAAGCTCTGCTTCAAAGTAAATAGCCAGCATCCCACATTTGCAAATATTTTAATTCATCTGTTTGAATCTTTTGTCGTTAGGACAAATGCAGGTCAACTGCATCAAGAAATCAGAAGAACAAAGGATGGGAGTTATGTTACAAAGTAGCTTACCTCACCAAATGCACCTCGTCCAATCACTTTTATGATTTCAAAGTCATCGCGATGAAGCTGCATCTCCTTTACCAATTTTGTAAATGGTCTTGCTGTTTAGGGGAAAAGAAAAAAAGGAAAACTCGATTAACAGAAATTTCCTAAGTCAAGGTAATCCATCAGACAGAAATCTGAAGTACTTGGTTAATTTTTTCAACTACTTCTAGAACATACAAATAGGAGGAAAAAAAGCTCTATACAATTAACAGAATTCTAAAAAGAAGTTCAGTTCCCTAAATAGTCAAGCTTTTGTCTTATGACAAAATCACTATCTCGACCTTCTGGTCTAAATTAGCTCATCTACACCATTTATCCATGACCAAGAAGCACAGTGTGTGACACAGCCCTAATAACTACATGACTACTCAGCCCTCTGGAGCTGCAATCCACTAGAGCAGAGCACGAGATTAACTAGAACAGACATAGAAATTAAATGAACTTTCCTAATTTTACAACAAGAAAACTACAGATTCCACTACAATTCACCCAAACGTATGGATGGGCATTGCCAACTCCTGCCCAGTTATCACAACTTGCTCTCAGGAGGGAGGATGTACTCCATGAGGCCACATGGGAGAAAAAACATCAGCAAAAACACACTGCTGCTAATAAAACAAAGACATATCAGCACTAAAGAACAGCTATGTTGGCTTTTTTTTTTTTTTTCTGTTCTTGGGAAAGAACTTAAATTTGAAAGAAACCATATCTGCAGAGGAAAGCACTAGTCCTATATCCCTAAGAAATGGATCCTTCAAGATGGCGGGATAAGCAGACTCCATTTCCTTCACCACCATTTCTATGGGAGCACTGCACAAGTCCTGCGTCAATCCTGCTGTTTCATCCCCATTTGTTAGCAGAAGTACTGTGGACTGAAACGACTTTTTAACCCATAGAAATGAAAAAACCATTTTCCCTCCTAAAAGGAAGCCACCATTGTTACAAGCTATTCATGCCCTTCACAAATGCTGGCATTTAAGTATTTAGCAAATGCTGGTGTTAGTAAACACAGGAACTTCAGTAGCAACTCTTGGAAAATACAGTACCAAACACAAACATCTGAATGTACAGGACAACAAGGTGGACAGTGCTTCGCCCCAATGGACAAACTCAGATCTTTTCAAGATCTCTAAAGTTTCCAAAAAGTAAATAAAATTTGAAAGCAGAACCTAACACACACACAATCTCATCATCACAGATACTGAAATGGAGTTTATGTAACAAATCAGAGCCCAGAGGAGGCAGCAAGCCAGTAATTCCCTTAAACTGATACTTGCTTTATTGACATTTTGGAGCAGAACATTGTTTATATCAGTATGTAGCCTGCTGCTTTCAAGTACTGGATTGCACAATTCCTACTTCTTAGTAAGTTACATCAAAAAAACATTTCTAGACTGCTTTCCTGTTTTCGCCTCAGGACTGCTGCTGTTCCTCAGCTGCCTTGTATCCAAATGAGCAGCGTACACACAGTAAGACTGAGGGTGCACAAACTTGTTCCACCAAGTATCAGAACACCATTTGTCCTTGCCAGGATGATGCCAAGCAATACGCCCACTAACACAGAATCAGTTTAAGGGGCTTCAGATTTCTTTTTCTGCTTTATAAATTGAGAACTGAAAGTAGTTTTTTTTTCCCATACACTGGAATGAATTATTACATTTCAGCAATTAGTTTTTATCCCAATATTAACAATTTGAGTTGATGTAATACTTAATGAAAGTATTTTATCCTGGCAAACAAAAGCATTAACCGTACTGGGGGTTTTGTTGGCAGCAACTACTGAATTTTGTTATATATACTGTTGTCAGGGTAACTCTAGCTCTGAGTAACTGCATGAGCTTGTTTATTCATGACTGAAACTTCAAGCAAAATTTGGGATAGGCATTCTATGTGCAATGGATTTGTATGCATCACTGTGTTCTCACTCAAGCTGATTTGGCACTATTGTACTTGCACTTGCTTGGAAGAAGGATGTTCTCCACGAGTCCACATAGGGGGAAAAAAAAACAACTACTGATTTTAAGGAGCCAAGAAACGTCTGCTTGCAAGAATAGTACACAAAACAGTCACAGTCTGTGTTTTGATCAATATTCATAAATTGAATGAAATGCCAACATTTGTTTCTTCACTGAAAACTAAGGTATATATGAAAGACACAATTCTTCTCCACAAAATATATTCCAATCATGTTCTCTTCTTTTCCTGATAGATGGAACCACAATGCTTTGTTTACACAGAAAGAAAACATCAATTTGAATAACTGGAAAACATAATTTGAAGCCCATAGGTAAATAGGTTTGTGATTTAGGTTTCTTTCATACATCTACACCACAGTCAATTATGACATCCAACAAAAGATGTTTGCAAATGGATCCGTTTAGAGGGACCAGGCGCCGCAGGAGGTGGCAGCAAGGTGATGTGACATGGCAATGGGGCAGGGCAGGTGCACTCCAGCCCCAGTCAAGGGCAGCGATGCTTTGGAGCTGTACTTTCCCTTCAGATTCTGTTAATAAGTTACTCTCTAGAATCACAAAAGGTAGCGCCTTTATGTCGTAATGGACCAAAGCCTACCTGTGGGCTTATGGCACCTCCTGTTTCAGCGGTGGAACAGTCCAACAGCCACAATTTGAGGACTCCACGTTTTGTTTGGCAGTGCAAGGTTCCAGAAAGCCAGAGTCACAAAAATCACTGAGTGGAAGCCGCCAAATGTTCAGGAACATCTGATGTCTTGTTATTATTGGCAACTTTGTGCTTTAAATAAATGTGACAACTGTAAGTATCCAGCACAGAATCACAGGACAATTCAGGATGAAAGGGACCTCGGGAGGTCTCCAGACCAGCCTCCTGCTCGCATCACTGTCATCGCTCATTTCAGAGCAGATTACCTGGGGTTCTGTCTGGTCAGCCCTCAAAAACTACCATAGATGGAGCTTCCATCACCTCTGTGGACAACACATCCATATACTGCCCTGCCCCAGAGTGTCACATATCAGAACTGATCTAGGTTTTAAAGCTATATAATGAGAGGATAACACTCAGGCAGACCTGCCCAGGAGGCACATCCAAACCGTCTGTCGCACAGAAACCACACTCCCATTATCTACCCGCTCCCTGTACAAAAAGGTATGGTAGGAAACTGTGAGAATTGCATAATATCCATGTCAAAGAAACAACAAAACAATGCAGATAACTGTCTGTGGAGCCACACTCCTGTCAGGCAGATCCAATATCTCATTTAAGATGTTGTTTTCTTTGGAGGAAGAACATGAAAGAGAAGCAAGTTTTACCATTTCCCTCAACCACCCCTAACTTACATTCTAGAAATCAAGTAACTTGCTTGCCCTTTGTGCACCCTTTTCAAAGAAACAGCATTCCTGTGATATTGCTACTAAAACAGCAGGCTGACAGGTTTAACAAGTTAGTGCTTGTATACATGTCTTGAGACACCCACACCCAGGTAGCCCCAACCAGCTTATGAGGGCTGATAAATACTTCTTACAACCCACTCTCTTGAGTTTTAAAGTAGTACAATCCTCTCTTTACATGATCATGAAACTTTCCCTCGATTTCAGAAATGTAAATTTTTGCTAATTCCTCCATCCTTTGTTGGCTTCAGCTTTAATTTCTTCCAACTATAGATCCTTGCTTCCCTTTTCCTGTGCTAGCCTGTTTCCTCTTATCCACCCCTGAAAATGCTTTTTTTCCTCAGTTTGATTTCCTAAGGAAATAAAGGATCACACTTTGGCAGAGTATCCATTCCTCCCTCCCCTAAATTTTGATCTCAGCTCAGATACTTAATCCCCATTTATGAAATTTCACTTAAAATGTCCGAAGATATTAAGTTACTCCCAGTTTTATAATGACTGAAGGTGATAGAAAAGACACCCGCTGTGTCATCCCCATGAAAGGAAAGGCTGTAGCAGGAAAACAGTTGGGCAATCTGCAGCCTGAGCTTCAAAATGGACATACCTTGTCATCCCTAGGCATGGAGGGAGCTATAAGTACAGTACAGTGACTACAAAACCCCCAAGTGAAGAAAGAAAACGTCTATCAGAAAAGATAAGGCAGCGCAGTGGGAAGGGCAAGGGGTTGTGCCAGCAATGGAGGCAGATCCCAAATCCATAGGAAGCCAAACTTCAAAGTTCTTCTGTTTACAGAGAAAGGCAACATTTTGTGCTCTATGGCATATCATTGAGCATTTTACTTGTGCCACGTCCCACCTTCCATCTTCACAACATGCGCTACACAGACACATTTACTTCACCTATCCTGCCTGCCTCTTACTCAATGATTCGACTCTTCATCATTCACTCAGCATTCATTACACAAGCAAATTCAGTGGTGCAAGACTTTGGTGTTTAATCCAGTAATAACCAGAGAAGCACTGCCTAGTTCCCATTGCAAGGCATTCACAGATCTTGCAGAAGAGTCTCTTGAGTAGGACGCTGCTCCATGCTGAGCCATCAAGTCTCACAGTTGGTCAGCGTTTCGTTAAATGACACATACTTACACATACTAGCACAACACCAGCAACACCTGAACTTCCTTGAGATCGATTGCCAGTGCAAAAATGACTAGGTGCTAAGTCTATTAATAAAGCTGAGATTGTATTATAAAACTTAAAGTTGGTATACAAATGCTTCTGAAAGAGCAAACAAAAACAAAGAAACCCCATATCTTTTCTGAAGACATAACTCAGTCACAGGATTAGCTCTGTTTGACACAAGTCTTCTGGCATAAGTAAAGCACAGTGCCAGACCACTTGCAGTCAGATATCTCAATGGTGCTTGGACTTACTTAGATCATATAAACCACATCAAAGTCCTTAAAGATTTAAATGAACAGAAACAGTTGCTATTTTTGTTATAAACCAAGACCATGCATTCCATGGTTTCTGCATTTTGCTCCAGTCACAGAAAAAATAATTCTGGCATATAGGATTTTCAATAACTACCTACATGATGATAGAGGTATTACCATGCTAAAGAATAATCACAGCAGGAAATGCCACGAAGAAAAGGAATCCAGCAGCTGCACTGATACTGATCCTATTGGCATAGCTAACTTTTCTGGCAGAGGAGTACAGTATTTACCTTGAAACATCATCTGTGTGCACTGTTACTTATTAAGCACACTTTCTGTGTGGCGAGACCCAAAAGCAAGTACCACATAGAAGGACTCCCTGGGCAGCAGTATGCTACCATTTGCCAGCTCACTGATGAATGCTACCACCGACACTCAATAGCTGGCCTGCTGCCCGACTCACCCATTCACCTACAGTGAAAGGCACTAAAGATAACACTGGAGACATGCAAATACTGAAGAATGCACAGATCATTCTGAGCAGTCTGAGTGGCAAAATGCACTGCCAGTGCAACTGCTGGCAAAGCAATGGGGTTTCTCTGAGACCTGCACAGCACCAGAGCAAAAGAGGAAACAAGCACTGGCTTACATGTGCAAGAACAAACATCCGACAACTATTTCCTATGTGTATCTGTAGGTCTCTCTGAAAGCAGTGCCTCCTATTTCCATAGAAACTACAGGAGATACAAAGAGCACAATAATACCATTTGCGACTGTTTTGTAGCTGAGAACCTTCTCTATCTCACATTGCTTCTGCCACCACTGAACTGCACCACCCACCACCTCAATGCACTGACATCCACTCCTTGGTCTCCTTACAGAGCATCCATGAATGTCAATGGGCACCATTTTCTCCACATGGAGGAATTCAGTTCCACAACTTCAATGTCACCTGCACAGACCAGACCTGAAGGTAATGGCATGTACTAGTGCAACAGTGGATGCATATATAGCTGAGGAACCTTCTTTGTGAGGTGTACGAGAGGAAGAAGCTCACGGCGGAGTATAAAGTTTGATATTTCATATCTGTTTCCCAGCTGCCACCACTGTGTGGAGAAGAAAAGCTGCAGTGCCTTTCCCTAAGGCTCAAAGCAGTCCTCAGACTGAGCACCAGCCACAGAATCCCTATCTTCAGCTTCAGAGTCTTCAATGACTATTGTGCAGGAGCCCAACAATGTCTGCAGTGCATGATTTTCCAAAGAGACAAACAACAGATCCTGCTTTATACTCAATTCTCATGAGATTTTCATTATATTTTCCTTCATTTTAACTGTTGCAAAGAAATAAAAACATTACTACTCCATTACTCTGCTGTTAAACAATAATCAATATCCAACACATTCTAAAGTTTCATCTTCAACTTCTTCCTCACAAGGCTCAGATCCCACCCAGAAAATACACTCACATTAAGTCATACACAAGCTCACTGAATTACAGGTTTTCTCTGAGACTGACTCCCTGGTTTCCCAGATATTTAAGACAAGTGAAGGGGGAGCCTGCACGACCACTGTAATTCAGGAAACCCATTCTGCTGCTGAAAGACTTCCTCCTCATTCCTTCCCACCACGGCCCCACTTTTATTGTTTGGTTCATCAGGAGTGCTCACGTGGCACATCAAACCAGGAAACATTTCCAGGCAAAAGCTAACTTGTCTGTCCATCCCCTCCCACCGAATCATTCACCCAACATGACTCACTCACAGCTGCAATGCTGGAGCATCAGCCCAGGGCAGGCTGCAGGAAGAGACTGGAGAGGGACAAAATGGCCTTTTTTGGAATTAACGTGGACCTACTTTGCACTGCAATCAGCATGCATCTGGCATGTGAGCATTTCAAGCCAACCTTCAGCACACTAGGACAGTATCTCCCAAGATACATGTCAAAACACTGTAAGAAATGCATGGCAACAAACATGGAATATTGTTTTTGCTTAATGTAGCTTTATTTGTTCTGGTACCTGAATTTTGCTGTATTCCAAATACAAGGCCAATTTTCGCAGGTGTTGGGAGAGACCATTTAAGCCATAGCAAATTGAGATTACATACTGAAGCACATCAGTAATGGAAAACTGTTTCATGCTTCAATGTGAATCACTAGTTCCAAACAGTAAAATATCCATGATTCAATCTCCTTTATTTCATAACAAAGCTGTAAATATTTTAAAAATCCACTGATTTTACTGCAGGACAAACGATCTAAAGAGACAGTTAAGAACAATTTTTGTACAACAGTTTGAGAATTATGACTGCAAAGGAGAAAAAAAAAAAGTTGATCTTTGCACTTATTTTCCAGACGGTTTCAAACGAAAGATGAAGGAAATCTTGAATTTGAGCTCACCCAAATTTCAGTAACTTGAGAGTGATTCCAAATTGTATCCGATTCAAATCTATCACACATGCTGCTAAGAAATGAAACAATTCCAGACTGACGACCACGCTGTGCAGCCATAACCTTCCTTACATTAAGGAAGTAGCACTTTATCACAC
This sequence comes from Excalfactoria chinensis, assembly GCF_039878825.1. Classification (NCBI taxonomy): domain Eukaryota; kingdom Metazoa; phylum Chordata; class Aves; order Galliformes; family Phasianidae; genus Excalfactoria; species Excalfactoria chinensis. The sequence continues at coordinate 9,387,867 of NC_092829.1, read as the reverse complement.
AAAGTTCTACCTTCCCCAATTACATGCTTTATTTCATCTTAAAAGTAAAACTACGAAGACCATAATCACTTTATCAATTCTTACTTACAGTAAATAAACTTCCCTTTTACTTTCTCCAGATAAATGCAAGACATTCTGAAGTAGCTGAACACTTCATATATGCATTATGTAACAGCAAAATGTATACTTTTCACTGGTTCTATATTTACCACATGCCACCTCTATTAAAAGATTGATGCTCCTATGAATAAGCTCCTCTTGGCAAAGCACCTCCACATACATTCAGTGACAGGAGAACAATTCACCTTATGAGGCATCATTTTTCCAAGCCTACATATTCAGAGCGAATTTAAGCTGTATTTAAACTGGAGTGATCTAAGATCCCTGCAACCAGGGGACAGCTTCACAGGCCTGCTCTCTTCCTTCTTGTGTCAGCTCTAACAAACTCTGCTGGTCACACCTCACCGATCTGATTCTGCTCGCTAAAGCAGCAGAAAGCTAAGCTACCAAGCTACACAAAGCAAGCATTTCCAGGTAGTTTAGCAAATGGAATCATCAGCACTGAAGGGTCAGAGAGGCCGTTACGCCACACGAGCAAGAAAAGGAAAAGAGCTCAGTTTTTTGTTTTCTTTTCCAATAGCAGTCATCTTAAATAGCACAGACCAAGGTGAGATGAAGCATGCACACAACAGCCTTTGCTGCAGCCTTGCTGGTGCAGTGCTGGCCTGCCTTAGTGCTGCTGCATGCTAAGCAGAACGAGGAGCCAAATCAGATCACAGTTACCTTTTTTCCATACTTCGTTTCTCATCCAGATCAAGAGAATCATTGGGGAAACAAAAGACAGAAGAGATAGAGCACCAGATCCAGGTAATATTACACCTGGCTTTTGTTGGTTGAGAAATGTTTATTATTTCTTTTTGATGGCTCAAGACTGCAACACTGCACATAAACACCCTGAACTGTTTTCCAACTTGCAGTTTAGACAGCAACACCTCCTTGAAGCCAGGAAGCACATCCTTCTGTTCATTGCACTTTTACATGGCAGCATAGGGCATTTTCTCCAACATCACTCACCCAGTTTCAGAACTTCCTTAGATCCCCAGATCTTATTGTAAGGTCAACGAAAAGTCAAACTGCTGCAGCAGGTAAAGGCGATAAAGATGCCCACCAAGGAATTACTGCAACCAAAGACAAGCACCTCGAGTTTCTCAGAGGCAGAGTGAAATTACCTTTAAATCTGCAGAGAATACTCAAAAAGTCTCATGCTAAAAACTTGTCTCACATTATAGCAAAAGGCTTCGAGAGACTTGTTTATTATTAGAAATAATTTCTCCTCTTCAGCTCCCTGAATTATTTACAAAATAACTCCTTCCAGAAGAGTACCACGTTTCTCATTTCACCTTTATTTTCCTTAAGTGCTCGTGGTTCAGAAAAGCCAAAAACTGTCATTTATAAACAGCAAAGCCTGCAGAATTTTGTTCAGGAATAGCACGCATTTGAGTTGTTATCATCCAGTTATCCTGAAGATTCAAATTGACATATATCATAATATCTGCTACTAATTAAGAATAAATAACCATCTAAAATAGGTGGTGTGTGGTTGGGTGGCTTTTTGATTGTTTTTTGAATACAAATGTTGAATAGCCCTGAAAGAAAACATTTTGGGTAAGTGAAAGGTAGAAATACTAAATACAACACACTTCATGTTCAAGATTTCAAAGCATCCTTTAAACCAAACAGTTACACACAGAAAAGTCAACTTCTAGAACAGTGCTAAGAGTGAATTTTTCAAACCTAACTGATTTAGAGCACAACTGAAGGGCTTTAACACTGCACGTGTATGCAAAGAGTACAGAATTGGATCTAAAATCAGAACACCACCATACCTTTTCCAGAGACACTTCCAGGCTTCCAAGCATTCTGAAGGTAGCTGTCTCTATACAGCTGGGATGAGTTCTTCTCTGTCCTCTATCTACTCCTCACTCTACATTTCTGTCACCCACTCTCATCCAACTTTCTTTTTTTGTAGTTCACATACAATATATTAAACAAGCTCTTTCCCTTTATCCCAATGTTGTGCATGTCAAAACCCACACTTTCACTTTTGTACTGGTTTAGCATTTTACCTCCATCTTTTCTTAAGCTCTTTGCCACATTATCTTAAAGAAATTCTTTAATTCTGTTTCACAGTTTTGAATGATCTCTGAACAGTTTGTCAGCCCCCATAGCACAGGTTAACAGACATCCTTCTAGGTCTCTCCAGACTCCTTGGAGGCTTGGAAGCTCCATGCTCTACCACTCCAAACCAGACCATCAATTACTGCACACCCCACTGTGAGCAGCAGCAGTTGGTTTCCAAGTTCCCTCTCCTTGCTTATGATTGGAGGAGCCAGCAAGGCTTCAAGGCCACAAAGCTGGTATCAAAATTAAGTCAACAAGGACCATTCCAACAAGTTTTCCACAACAGATACAGTATCTGATGAAGTTTTGCTCTTAATCTTCTTGTCTCAAGCACAACTTACCAGTTTCCTACTCTTCCTTTTCTTCAGTTTAAGTAAATTCCCATACTCTTTGTTTAGCGAGTGCTATATTGAAAATCCTTTTGCCATGAAATTTATTTCCAAGCATTTAAGTAGGGGATTCCTTTTCTATCCTCATGTATAAGCTAGTATATTGATTTGAAAATACAAATTCGGGTACTGGCACATTCAGAACATGGATGTGCTAGACTGGTACTCAAATCTTTATCTATACTGCAAGCTCCATTTTGTTGGCTTTCCAACCTTTTTGTTTACTCATACCTGAAAATAACAACCAAAGGCTTGAATGCTCCAGTGCAATAGCAGAACCCTACCAGTGTGGCTGTGCTTGCAGAACCTTCTACTTCCAAAGGAAACAGCGAGATGTACTGGCTTCCCTACCAAAATCTTCTGACAAAGTGCACAGCCTCTGAGGAGACCACAAGCAGAAGATGAGAACATAAGTGGAAGAATAAGAAGGAATTTCAGCAAACCCTCAAAATATGTGAAGTAACTGAAAACTAAAACAAACAATGAAGTCAAATACACAAAGAAGAGCCAAATAGTTGGCTTTATGTTTCATTACACATTAAAGCCATATCCCACTCCTTTCCCCTCTTTTTCTACACAGAATTCAGTATTTTGCTTCACTAAGTTATCTCCAATGTCATCTAAACAAACCTTGGCTCCTTTGCACACTCAGTGATTGTTGTAGCTCTTAAGTAATTCTTTCCATTTCTATTGACTCGCTTTAAAAAACCATTCTGTCCCAAACCACAATCTTCTTGTCAAACTTTCATTCCCGATCCTGTAGCTCAGCATTTAATCGTTGATGTGAGTACCATGGAGCTGATGCTACGTAACCTTTTTGTTCTGTAAACATATCTGGAATTTTCTACTGGAAAAAATTGAGAAGAGATGTAATCTTTACAATTTTAGTTTCTACCCTTAAGATTCTTAGAATTTATGACACTTATATCTCACTGTTTTTAAGCCTGTAGGAAAAGGGGGAGCAGGTCTGCTCATTTAGTCACACATCATTCCATCTTAGGGCTGTCACTGTGAATGCAGTGAGGATGTAAATATTACCAAAAATATTTTCAGTCTCTTAGTCATTTCAGTCTTTAAAATAACATGAAAGCTTCAGTCCAGTTCTTATGGACAGAAGCAAACCTCACAAGTCTATCTAAGTCAAAGACATCAAATAGCATCGTGCAGAAGAATGTACTTAATAAGTCAGAACTCTTATTGTTCCAATCTTCTGCAAAGGAGCTGATGCCTTCAAAACTATTCTTCCGGCAACCGCCCTGATGTTTATACCCTAGCAGCCATGCAATTTTCACTTTATCATTATCTCCTGAAGCTGAAGTCTTTTTTTCACCTTCTTTATAATTTGAATTTTAAAACTGAGATCCTAGCACCATCATTTAAAAAAATTGCTCCCTGAAATCTTCAAAAATAATTATCTGGAGCAGCAATTTGTTGGACTATTGCATGGTATTACTTGTATGAGCAGCCAGAGTCACTTTGTCTCAATTTCTACTGCTCAGATGGCACAAGCAGTTCCTCTTACACAGGAACAAAAATGTACCAAGTTACTGAAATAAGTCTTATAATAACTGAGAAGATTGTGAAGTTGCTGTCAGAAGTTCACCTCCACCTGTTTGTTCAGCAGCATTTTAAGAGAAGAAAAGCTGTGAGCATTTACAGCTGTACTGCGTGAAATCAAAACTGCATAAGTGGGCCTCTTTCTTCTGAAGGCCTGCTCTATAAAAAATGCATTTTCAAAGAACTAGGATGTCACTTCAGAATCTCATCTTTCTTACATAAACATATCAAAAACCCTAAAAGTCAACTAAAAATCTTCTAGTTATCATGTACTTTTGAGTATCATCAGTCCCTTTTCCTTCAAATTCCTATATTACAGATGCAGACACAATCTTCATCTAAGATTCTCCTACAGCCTACTTGGTACTTCCAGAAGGGATAAAAACAGCTGGCCTGACCAGTGCTTATAATGTAACGATCCATACTTTGGACTAAGTGATGCTTTTCCTAGTTCTTTATAATTGATGATTTTTTTAGATTCAAATACTATGACGCCTCAGCAACTCATTTCTAGACAAGTGTTAAAAGATACTTGCAAGTCAACAACATTGATTTCCTCTTCCATGAATTGTTACATACAGCTAAATTTACTTCCTTGCCAGTGAATCATTTTACACAAAAGAGACAGCGTTCTCCACCTAAGTCCCTCCAAAAACACAGAGGACAAGTTCTTAAGCATTATATGGGATATGATGGGGGAGGGAGAGATGAGAGCAAGGAGATTGAAGTAAGAAGTAGGTCTTGCCCATGCTTCTCTCTTGCAGAGAGATAATCCATTATCTTCCACCAGCTGTCACCCATTTCAGAGCTCCCCACAGAGCTCTGAAGGTAAATCACTGGAGCACATTTTCCAGCGAAGTCTTTGTGTTATTTATTCTGTAGTTATCAAGCATATACTTGAAGTAACAACTATTATTACCAATGGGCATGGTGATACATTACAATCAGTGATGCAAAAGATGATGGCAGCAATGTGTGCAAAAGCATTTGTTGCTGCTTGAAAGACACCATTGCAAAGGGACTTCTCTAAATGCAGTTAGTAAACAAGAAATAAAACTTCTGAACAATGAAGAGGAAATCAAGGACATGTAAGAAGTGGGATGACATTTCTCAGCAGTTTTATGCAGCAAGACTTTGCACACACAAAAAAGAAGTGACTACCATGGGGAAAGAACCGGAGAGAAGTAATGGTATCGCAGGTACATCCCAACAGGGAAACAATGTATTAAAACCAGAATATGGTGTGAACCACTTTTATACAATGAAACACAAGCACAGCTGAGGGCTCAGAAACAGCCATACCTTACTTGGAAAAAGGTTTCTTCTGAAAAATTAATACACAAGTTTCCCAAGTACACACATAGCCCTTGCCCCAAAAGGGTAATGGGCCACTACATTATGTGATATCACACTGCCAATGAATGCCTTCCTGACAAAACTGACACATTCTCCAATAAGGATATTTACCAGCCTTCAATGAATCATTTTGAAAAACCTGATAATGTTCTGAAGAGTTTAGGGAAATTTCCCCTCATCCACAGATGCTCAATTGTAGGCAAGTTATTCAAAAACACAAATTATTTGTATGGAAAGTCAAGAGTCACTTAGAGCATGCTCTATCAATACTCACAATGCACTGCTAATAAAGGACGTAGTTCCTGTTTTCTTTCCCAATTATACATTGCCATCCTTACCAGTGATAGTACTTACCATGCTATCTTCCATATAGCAATATGATTTTAAAACTGAAATTGCTACTGTGGGCTCCGGTTTGCTAACGCTCTAGCACCGACAATACTGGTATGAAAAGCCATATTTCAAGTTCAACTTCCTGCAAGTTGTACGAGTTTTTATCTTACAGAGGAAAACAAAAACCAGGGATAATCTCCCATTAGATCTTTACAGCTATGAGGTGGATTTATTTCACCCTGTTGTTAGCAACTGCTTGGTCAGACTTCCTGTCATGTCAGGCATAAGAATAGTCAGGATTCTACTAGATAGAGATCCCTTTGTAATACAACAGATCAGCAACACCTTTATTTTTCCTAAGGGGTGATTCAGCCTCACAGTCATACAGGGCTTGCAGGCTTCCCACAGCCACATGCAACAGAGCTTTAGAAATACTTCCACCACTGTCAAGACTAACAACTAGACATCAGGAAATGGTACTTGGGAAAAAGCAATAGACATAAAGCATAAGTTCAACAGTTCTTAAAACCTGTTCTAGTAACTCTATTGCAGGAATGAGGAAATTCACTTTTATTAGAAGCACGACTGAACAAGAGGGGGAGAAAATACAGTTTAGTTTCTCATCATTTACAAGTCCAAAATGTAGCTAAAATTTTGTCAATACTTACATTCAGACTGCATGGTAAAATATCAACCAATCGGGGCAAACACTTGAGATTACAACAACAAAACAATGAATAGCGCATTCACACAAGTTATTTGAACTATGTTCTATACCAGCAACAACAACAAAGAATGATTTATGGTATTTATTTCTGTTCTCATTCTGAAAAGCCTGAGGAACAACTCTCTCATGTTAAAACATTAAATAAATGAATTCACTAACATGGGGGAAAAAAAACAATCAATCAATAACACAGAATACGAATGAGAACAATTTTTTGATTAGAAGTGACCACTAGAGATTAGAGTCCAACACCCTGCCTAAATCTGAGGTGAAGTCCAAGCTTAACCAGGCTGCCCTGTGCTTGATCCAGCTGAGGTTTAAAGATCTTCTGGGATGGAGCTGTGGAGCCCAATATGCAGACAGCCCCCATTTCCAGAAAGATGTACCACTGACTCCTTTTCCACTCGCTGTTTACCAGGATCCCCAAGTCCTTTTCTGCAAGGCTCTCCAGCTGGTCATTGCCCAGCTTTTAAAAAGTCCATGGTGTGAGTCGTGCTTGTGTTGAACTTTGTAAGGTTCACAGTGTGAAGAAAAAATAACATTGGTATGCAAAAGGTAAACTATCGAATGTGATGTCAGATATCCTCACCCTCCACAGTGCCTGAAACATTAAATAAAACCTTTGCAATTTTTAATAGTACTTGCAAGAGCAGGAAGTTTATAACTACAGTACCTGTAATTCTGATTCTACCGGGGCACTTCTACTTCTGGGTTCAGTTACTCAAGAATGCACACACTGCTAATGCTGAGGAGAACTACTGCAAGCTTCTTCCTAAGGACACATTCTCCAGCACTAAGAATACTTCAAATTAATCCCCCACCTCTCCCCCTGCCAATACGTTTTTCACCTTTACAATTTATATCCAAAAAAGTCAACTTCAGAAAGCACAAGGTCATGGATGCACAGCTGACAGGCTCAAGCCTTGCAGGTACAGCACTACACCCAACCCAGTAAATCCTGCTGGCCTTCAAGACCATGCACAGAGAAATAACCACAGTTCAGCTGTCTCAATAACCAGCCAATGCTTCTAAGGGCAACACAAAGACAATATGAGGGCCCAAAACAGTTTCCAGTTAGGTATCCCCATGGCACGCTGTCTTGTATTACTTATCACACAGCACAAACTACAGTTTAAAAAACAGTCTGATGTTGTCATTATTCCAAACTTAATTTAAGTGTCCAGGAAACCCCAAGCTGAACCGGTAATGGAAATCTACACTTAAAGGAGTAGAAGTTTAAACGGTCAAACTGAATTCCTCAGTACAGCCATATGATGGCATACAATTGAGACACTTTCCTAGCTAGATCTGGCCTGAAGGAAAATTTTTGTACTATTTCTCTGTGACACAAGAAGTACCTTATCTGCAAATTGTCAGGAAGTCTGTTCTGAAAGATGATGTGTTCTGGAATTCAGTAAAAATACCATTTCATCCATAAAAGGCAGAAAGACTATCTACCGCAGACTCTAGCTTCCACCCTTCATTTACAACCAAGCATCCAGGGGTTTCTTACCAGTTATTTTATTTGGACCTTTAGTTCGCTTGTAGTCATTCGTGCATGTAAAAATGTTCTTCTCCCTGCCCTCTGTAATAAGGCAGCCAGGGTGAGGTCCTGCATCATAAAAATGCCGTTTCCTTTTTTGATTGAGTAACTGGACGGGGCTACAGGGCAACAAAAGCATTTCAAAAAGAACCCACTGATAGCACACAGTGAGATCCCACCCTGGCCTTAAAAGAACACATAAGTTTAAAAGAGAGAAAATTCCAAGAGAAGTGACACCCCCATTTCACTCCTGGATAGAGTTCAAATGATCACATACTAGATAACAGAAACTTTATTGCTTTTCTTTAAAATTTTCAGTATATACATCTTAATGAAGTATATGTAACCACAGAAAAAAAAAGACACATGCTACTTCTTTGGATCGAGTCCCAGAACAGGCAGAAGCCAGTAGAACAAAGTCTGCAGAGCACACAAACTGCATTCATCTTCTAGCACTGATAAGAGACAAGAACAGAAAAATCATACACAAAAATTGGGGACGGTGGCGAATAATTGATCCTATCACAAGAAGAGCTAAACTTAAAAACCAAATGTGCCCTTTGAAAGCAAACCCTGGAGAGAACATATTTCAAAACGATAATAGGATCTTCATGTCTAAAGTCACCCTCCTGCTGTTCCTACTCTGCCTTAATTACAGCAAAATAAAAGGTAGTCAGAGCATTCCGGCTCTCAGCATTGATCAGCCACGTCAAGGGCAGCAACAGAACTGGTAGCACACAGAAAAGCTGCACAAAGAAGCCAACTTCCGAGAAAGGACGTGGAAAATTAAGATAGGAGGAGGCATGCTGTAATAGCAGCAGAAATAGCGGAGAGGAGCACCGCCTGTCCACAGGGTGCACATGGATCTCCAGAAGAAGGGGGAAACCAAGGACAGAGGAATTCCACAAGAGTAGGGATGATGGTTTCTGATGCTCCCTCCTCAGATGAGGTCAGATGTCCCTCACACACACAACTCTAAAACTCATTCAGGTTTATAAACAACTTCAATTTTTTCTTATTAAAGAAAAAAGTTCTCAGCTGCTTTTCTCACAGTACTCCAGTATTTAAACCAACTGAGAACAAAAACTGCTGCTGTGCACAGGTCCAAAGCTTTTCCATAAATCACATGCAAGGAAGAAGTACAGTACTTCAGCAGAGGGGCTGCTGCAAACAGGAGGCCACAGTCCTGCCACCGTTGCTGTCCTTTAACTACAGTTCCATTCTCTATAAGAAAGAATCCACATCCCACGAACCACACAGTCCTGAAAAAAACACAATATTGGCAGAATAGTTGCAGCACTCCTTTAAGATTGATTTCAGGAGTTTAAGTTGGTTTCATCTTCATTATTTATCTCTCACTGATGTGTTTTTTAATGAAAACTGGAACAAAAAAACCTATGATTAAGCTGAATTAAACATTCAGACAGAATGCTTTATGCACTTCTTTAAAATCCCGAAAATTAACATTTCAATAAATAGACATAAATGAACTTCAAGTAGAATTTCACAAAGCCCACATTTATTTTTTTGCAGAGAACAAATTATAAATGTGAAAAGAACTTGGGATATACCTGGAGTTGATGCTGCTTCTCATCTTTTCTATTGTTGGCTTTTTGGGGAAAGGCAGCTAAACATATCAAGTCCTTAATGGCACTGCACTTAGGCAAGGTAAGAGCATCATCTCAGCCTGCATTAATGCTCACCTGACTAATGAACTCCATCCATGTCTAAAGTTTGATGCTCAGTGAAGCCATCCCCACTGTTTTCCAAAGCTCGAACTCTTTTACAGAGGCCTCAAGCTGGGCACCCAGAGGTACCAGTCGCATTTGAAGCTTCAGGCCATGGTTAAGTAATAACAGGCTTCAGTGTTAAGACCCTGATGACACAAATGACAGAAATTACTAACTCAGGCACTTCAGGATGCCCACAGCCTCAGCTGGTAATGATGGATGCACACGCTTAATCTGAATGCACCCTAAGTATATCTACAGACATGATTACTGAGGTCTGTGCAAAATCAGGGCTTAAGAAAACAGTGTGTAGTTTCCTATTGAAAAAAGCCACATTCATTATAGGAACAAAGGTCCTCGTAAGTGGAAGCTTGCATTCCAGCAATCTGCACACACTGATGAAAAAAACAGTGGAATATTTTAGTATTAGGAGACAGCTAAAAAGATTAGATCACATCAAACCATAGACTGAATGTACCTGAAAACGTTTAGACCCCAGAAAGCTTTTCTAAAACAAAGCTGCCCCCCCACCCCCCCCTTTCTTTTTAAATACTAGAGCTTCAGTCAGACATATTAGCGAGTGCGATACAAGATCTTTAGTGACTCTGTTCTCATGTGTACCTTGCAAGAGCCTTAGAAAATGAAGCTTAATTCTGTTTGAAGCATTATCAAAGCAAAAATCTAGTAAAAAGTTTCAATAAGCTCTTTCACTTTTCCCAACAATTTTGTTTGTGGGCCATCATCCCAATCATCTGTTCAGGCATTGGTAAATAAGGAGACGAGTCTATGCAGCTAATCTGAATTCTAAGCACTACATTCCAATGAAGGCTCTGATATATTTGCAACTGTTTAGATATAAAAATTCTCCCTTTTTGTAACAGCCACCCAAAATCAGCTTGCATGAACTGTCTCAAATTATAAGGAAGGAACAAAATGTAAAGTTTCCTAAGTCTGAAGAATCTGCTGTAGTTTAACACTCCCAACTAATCTCAGCTAAAGATCAAGATCTCTGAAAACCGATGCATTAGTATATAACTATAAAGCAAATCCAACTTGCTAAAAAAAGCTAATGAAAGAAGTCTCTTCAGCCTGACTCATGCAGTTAAAACTGTTTGCTTCTGGTAGGTGTAAAAGATACTGACTCACCCCCTCATGTGAATTATTTGTGAAAGAAAAGGTTACTTCAACTTGACAAAAAAAGTTCACTGCATCGAGTCTGCTGAATAAACCAACATCCATGAGGTTTCTTTCCACTGAGAACGCATAAGTGGTGCCAACCACGGAAGTTTTAATGGCATAAATAAAGTCCTAATATTACCTACCAAAAAAAAGGAATTAAAATGCCTTTTGTATGTCTACATGAAACTTGTCTGAAAAATGTTAGATTTATGGATGCTTATGAAACCTTATTTCCGCATTCTATGTTATCAAGTACCCTGTGTCAGACAGCACTAGATGCATGTTTCCTATGTGATACAAGCGTCTTGTGAGAAGGGATACTTCTCTATCCCTTGCTGACCTTTCATATATAAACCACATTAAAATATAAAATAGGTCATGGCCTTTAACAAGCAACTTATTAGCAAGCTTTTGGAAACTATCTATCCACAGGACAGAAGTAATGCCCACTTCTTTGGATGGCACAAGGGACAAGCTCTGCCCAGGACAGCTGCCATTTTAACAGCACATGCAGATGAGCATCTCATCCTCCAAGCCACAGTACCTTCACGTTGCCAGAACATGACTCCAGGATTCAATGCCAGCATTGCACAGTATATTATAGAAAGTCATTAAAAGATATTGCCCCATTCTAAAAATAAGAGATTAGAACAGATGTGCTGTAAAGAGTCCATTATGCACTCCGTAAGTGAGCTTTGAACCTCATGCCTTCAGATCACTGGCCTTGACTACAGCGCTCTTAAAACTAATGTGGCAGTTTTTTGCTACTCCATCATGACTTAATCCCAACATCTATTCTGTAAAAGAACCATTAACAGCAGAGAATGCTGAAAGCCAGGGTTCAGTGGCCCTGCTATTACTTGTCTGCCAGATGACCGCCAAAGGCTTCCTCACAAAGGCGACCCAGGCTACAGGGCCTCGACCCTGACCACAGGAAACCCCCCCCAGGGAGCAGGAAAGGCTTCCAGCTGCATCCACACTGCTCTGTGTACAAAGAAACCATGACCACCAGCAGCCTTTCCAGAACCTCTGCGAAGCTGTAGCTCCTTGCCCCAGGAGCCTCACCCACTGCCTTGTGCTACTACTGCCTCAAGTACAAGCAACCATAACAGGCTTCAGCAATCAACTGGAAGGAGGACTTTGGGCAGAGGCAGAAACTCAGACTTCTCATTCATCAGCTGCCTTCACTACCGAAGCAAACTGTCTTCCCAACAGGCTTATCACTCCCTGACCAACTTCTGCCTGCAGAGTAGGATGTCAAACAGGCCCGCAGAGGCTGGAGGTACTTCCTGGCTTTTTCTGCAGACAGGAAGGGAAGGAAAGAGGGAAGTGGCGAAGGAAGAGAACTTAAGCTAACAAATCTCAAATCAAGAAACATGCCATTATTAATTGACACTTTTTCCTGACGTAACCCAAAAAGGCCACGAGGAAGACCCTCATAAACAGTGCTCCAAGCCTGACAACTCTAAGGTCACCTCAAAAATACTTCAAAATAGTTTGTCTCATGCACTCATTTTCCAGCACACCAGTGTCTGCAGCAGACAGAGGATTAGGGCTATCCTGCAGTAAGCTTTGAAGATGCCCTACAAGTAGGCTGCAGAAATGTGACCTTTTCTCAGGTCCACATCCACACATGTGAATATAACCATTCCAAGCTGAGAGAACAGACTCTGAACTCTTATGGGAAAAAAGGCCACTGCAAGTTTCTCTTTTCACTCATTAGAGCTTTTTATTTGAAAGGTTAACATGCCTCTATAAGCAGCTGGAAGGAGAAGAAAGTAGGTCTAGGAGGAGACTTGCAAAACTAACTCACAGACTCTTCTTTTAGCCCCCACCAAAAGCAAGATGCAAAACTTGAAGTACCAGTCCTCGCAGTGACCCAAAGCTGTGAATCACTGCACCAGCAGAACAGCAATGCTGCTGAGCGTTCTGCACGTGATTTTTCCACCTATGGCACAGCCACGCATATAACAGACATCCACCCAAAAGTGGCAGCTCGAGACTGGGCTAGAGATGTTGCTGAGTGTTCTGCACACGCATTTTTTTTTTCCCCTGCTCAACCCAGAGTGAGAATAAATTGCTATTACTACAATAGCATGCACTGCCTGCCTATTACGCCAGGCAGCCTGACAGCAGGTGCCCAGCTGGCCTACTTGTGCTAATCAGCTGCAGACTTCTTTCTTTTCCCCACAGCTTCAGCCCGCCCTCGAGTCAGTTCTTCCCAAGGAAAACAAACAAACAAAACAACAATAGCAATAAGGAAAAAACAAAAGCAGAACACCAGCCTAACTGGTGAGTAGACCCCGCACAAAATGAGAATGCAGAAGATCAGCTCAACCTATTCAGGTACTGGCTTTGAGGGGTTCTCACAAAGAAATCAAGCCAGTGTGTTGTCCAGGTGGGAGACAACACCAAACAAATCCCATGGGGATGACTGCCATCCTGCCCTACACAGAGTGCCGGCAGTACAAAACAGGATCAGAGGAAACAAAGGCTGGAGCAAGAAAGCCTGTGCTGCACTAAGAGCACTCTGACCACCAACAAGGCCCACTTCTGTTAGACTCTGTTCCAAATATGCTTGCCGACTGGCTCAACTACTGCCAGTAGCTGCTGGAGAATGGAGCAGCTGGTTGTGCCAGCCTCTGCTGGCTGGAGCAAGGGGTAGCAAGCAGTGGCCACAGCCTACTGACATAAGTCCTGAATAATAAGGTGATGTCAGATGACCGTGGCTGAGGTGAAGTAGCCCTGTGAGCAGCCATCCTAGCGCTCAGTACATCCGGCGTGGGATTAGGAAAGCTTCATATTCCTCAGCATGAGGGAACAACATGCTCTGTACAGAGGAACACACTGTACCTAAAAGCCAAAGGGTAGGGCAGGTGATGCATGCAGACCCGAGCCATGATGTCTCCTTGTCATGCAGAACAAGGTCAGACATGCTTTTTGCAGGCTAAGTCTCTCAGAAGGTCCCCCTGCAGTGCGCAGACATTACTAAGCACTGGTGACCAGCATAATCCTCTCAGTAACTCCAAAGGCCATGTGCTGTCCTCTTTGCTTGCTGCATCTTTGAGTAGTCTCAGTGGGCTTGGGCATTTTCAGCCTTCCAGGACAGCAGGACTGCCCAGCACCAGCATCTCTTGGGATGCAAGCCAGATAGCTTTCCTGGCAACCCTACTGTGCTACAAGATCTGCTAGGGATGGGCAAGGAATTTGGCCTCAGAGGCACAAGGGTTATAGCAGACCAGCTTCACTGACAACCTTCAGAGTGGAAAGAGAAAGTGTAACTGGAATAAACAGGGCTGGCTGTTGGAGTTCGTTTTTTCTCTCACTAGGTGCAGCATATGCAGTATTGGCTTAAATGACACTAAGCACAGATTTGGCAAATTGTTGCTGAACACGTAAGACATGCGTCCGCTGTGTTAACAGACTTGGATTTCATTTCCACTAGGAACACTGAGCATTATTTCAGTACCAATGGTGTAAACAATCCAGTGACAACCAATTGAGTGAGATCTTATTCAAGAGTTCTTATAAATAAAAGTAACTGGAAGAAAATCACTTCTGGAATCGTCACTTGAAAGCTCAGCTAGTCCTTCTCTCAAGCCACCTAGCATAAGAAAATAATAATCATCATATAATTCCAGTATATGGAAAAAAATATAGGATATCCAAAATCCCGTTCACCATGGGAAAGCTACAACCACCAAGGTTAAAATGGCAGATTCTGATGATGCTTCTGAAGAGATGGAAGACACAGGCTGCCCCTGGGCAAGTGGCCACACCCTACGCTCTTCTATGGTTATCAAATGAGAAGAAGGTTTTGAAGAAATAAGGCTGCAGCAGCCAGGTTTATAGGGCAGAAGCAATGAGATCGATCATCTGGGGCTCACCAACCTCTGCAGGTGATGTGCAAAGTTTCTTGGATGTTGGCTGAGAGAATCTGGCGCAAGTCTCACAGTACAAACATAGGGCTTGTTACACAGCTCAGTTTAATTTAACCTTCAGACTCATGCAGTTTATTTCCATTGTCGGTGATAAGTCTCCATTTTGTCAAAAGGAAATTCCTTCTGTCTCCAGCTGATAATGAAATGTGCTGATCTTCAAAGTACATCCCAAATATTTAGCTACACTCTCATGCTGCCACAGACACATAACAGCACACAGACCTCATGTGCATCAATCCAGAATACCTTCTAACAGAAAAACAAACTGTAATTAAGACTGCACATCATGACATGAGGAAGATTAGTGTGTTTGGCACGATATTTTCCTTATTAGCTGAAGGCAGAAACAAGTTCCTTGTCAGTGGAAATGCGCTGTGAGGGCATTAGGACACAGATAAAAGGTGTCTTGTTGGCATTTACTTGCTTTTAACAGCTTGAAGGAAAGGGAGGAACCCACAGTATCGGCTTTAATTGCTTTTAAGGGTATTCCCGGCTGATGGAACACAAATATACAGCAGTCCAGACTTAGACCCATCCCTTTACCAGGAAGAGCCTGGATTATAAACTTCTATCCCTGCTCTGCAGCACCAGATGGTAGCTCACATACATTTCAATTATTTATTGAATAGGCACTTTGTTAGACTAGGGTAATCCCACGCTGCAGTAAGAGCTACGCACTGTTTTTATTGGGACCTACACTTTTCATCAAGCCAGTAACCTTTTCACACTCAGTGGAGGCTGCAAATAGAACTTAAAAAAGCAATTTTACCAACAGTTGGATAATTGGTCTCTCCATCACACAGAAAACAACAACACAGGCATCCATCAGCAAGGCACAACCACCAGCAGCACTACAGAAGAAGCATATCTCTCTTTGGCCTGTCCCAAAGGATAGAAATCAAGGGAATGATTTAATTGCCAAGGCAGTCCTCTATATCAAACCAACCAGTTCATATATGCCCACTCACTGAAGCAAGCTATCAGCTCGGAAACAAGAGTATGACAACACACCGCACTTCGCAGAAGTCACACAAAGCTCCCACCACAAAACAAATAATCAATGCTCCCCTGGCTGCAGCTTGCAGGGCAGATGTGATAAAGTGGTTAATTATTCAGTTGGCAATCGCATTACTGACGTCAATAGAAGAGTCCAGGAAGTGAATCCTCTTAGTTGGTTAGCGTATGACAAAGAGTGGTGGTCCCCACAGAAATTAAGGAGAACCAGCTGCCCCCACATCTCAGCGCTTCTGTGGAAGCTCCAAGGGCATATTTGCATCCACTGAAGTAAATCGCCCCTCCCCCTCTCTTAGGAAATCCTTTGTTTTGTGGGTTTGTTGTTTTTTTTTTAAGAGAGATCTTTAAAAGCCTCATTAACTGCACACGCACGGCCCAGCTGATAAACAGGACAGGGTTCTGGTGAGCAGTCTTCTTTCCTCCCTCAGCCCCAAGTTCCTCTTCCACGAAGAAGTTAAGTCACCTTCACCGTGCTTTATTATTCATAACTTACTCAGCTGAATAAACCAGTCAGCCACCATGGCTGTTTTAACATAAATTCACTTAAGCATGCACCAGGGAAGGATCCCTACTATTTGCTTGCCTGTAGTCAACAACCTTAACAAAGCACCGAGGGATAGAAAACTTAGGATAAAAGTGCGGTAACGCGTATCCACGCTTCCTTTTGTCCGCTATCGGAGGGCTCGCGACATCACCCCGCTTCGTGCCACAAAACCACTGAACAAAGCTGCCACAAAGGCCTCCTGGCAGCGCTCCGGCCTTCGGGGCCGTGCCCGAACGGAAAGGACATGCGACATAACCGCTCTCCCGCCGCAGCAGGGCCGGGTCCGGCACGGCAGCTGGGCTCGGAGCCCTCCCGCAGCCCGGCAGAGCTCGGAGGAGCGGGACATCGCCCTAACGCTGGGGCTCAGCCTGGCCCGAGGGCGCTCCGCAGCCGAGCGTCTCGCAGCGGGACTCGGGGACTCCGCAGGGAGCTCCGCACCCACAGCCGGCGTTCCCCGCTCCAGCCGCGCTGCGGGACCAACGTCTCCCCCCCAACCCCTCGTCCCCTCCCTTCGTCCCGCCGCTCACCCCACTCGAGAAAGTCGGACACGTATCGGTCGCGGCGAAGCGGCGAGTCGCGGCTGCACTCGGCATAGACGCCGACCAGCAGGTCGAGCAGGGTCTCCACGCTCAGCACGCTGTCGTTGCGCTGCGGCCCGTCCAGCACCAGCTGCTCCAGCCGCTTCAGCCTCACCTTGGCCGACATGGTGCCGGGCGGCCGAACCGGCGGACGGCGGCGCGCAAGGCCCCGGGGCCGCTCAGCCGCGCCGCCTCCCGCCCCTCACGGCCGCTCCGGGGCCGAGCGGCTCCTTCCACGGGCTCCGCCTCAGGCGCGGCCGATCCATGGGCCGCGCCCGGCCTCCCGCTCCGGCCTCGCCCCGGCGGCGGGAAGGGCCGCACCCGCTCGGCTCCGCGCTCGGCTCCGCTCCTCCTCCGCGCCGGGCCCGCCACGCCCAACGCGCCGCGCTCCGACGTGGGCACGGCCCAGGAAGTTTGGGCCCAGCGCCGCACCGTAGCGGGGGGTGAGGGGATGGAGGGGGCGCGCCCGTCGGTTCTTTGCGTCCGCCTCGGCAGATTCGTCGCGAGGCTGAGAGGGGGTTGTGCGTTCGCGGCCGCACTTTCGCCTCCCGGTTTCTTCTCGCCGCTATTGTGGATACATTAACACTGGAAAAGACCGCTAAGATCATCGACTGCTAAGATAATCTGACCCAGCCATCAGCATGTTCCCGCCATGCTCACTAACCACATCCCTTAGTGCCACATTTCTCCAGTTCTTGAACACCTCCAGGGACGGTGCCTCCATCACCTCCCTGGGCAGCCTGTGCCATTGCATTGCTGCTCTTTGAAAACAAATGTCTCCTCGCATCCAACCAGCTTTGCATGCTGGCAGCTCCTGAGGGGCGAATTTGCCCTCATGCAGTTAGGGAGGGCCACGGTGTTCTGGAGAACGTGGCAGGCCACTGCTTCCCTCGAGGGATGATGGCTCCTTGCAGCATCCCCAGGGTGGCCACCTGCGTCCTACCCTGCCTTCATCCCCTGCCCTGCTGCCAGGGGAAGGTCCTGCCGTAGCAAACAGCAGCTCTGTGCCTCGCTGGCAATGGGGCATGGCATAGGCAGCAGGCAGGCAAAGCAAGCAGAAGCCAGTGCTTAGTCGCTGCTCTCCATGATTACTTGAAGAGAGCTAGGTGGGAGACGCTCAAGCTTTCCACGGTGCCTTTGCTTATTTATTACAATTTATTCTGAGAATTGTTCTCCCTAGCGATTGCAGCACCTTAAGGCAAGATGCTGAACAGCTCGATGGGAGTTTACATATCTAGGAATGCAACCAGTCAGGTCCCGATGCAAAACTGCAGTGGGAAGGATGGCTTTTCCTTGCTCCTCTCCGCTGGTGATTAGCCGGAGCACTGTGAGCTGAAAACCAGTGCATGGAGAAGGGAGGCAGCTCGGCACTGAACCCTGTAACCAGAAACTGGAGCAAGGCTGGGGTTTGCATAGTTGCTGTTGCTGAGGTGATTCATCGTCAGAACTAACATGACAGAAATTGTTGAAAGACCTGAGTGATACTGATCATCACCTTCAGGGCCAGACCCTAACAGCGCTGGGAGCTGCCCTTTTCCCAGTGCTGTTACTGCACCAGGAGCTGCCCTTTTCAAGGGCAGAAAGTGTAGCAGAAAGCATTATTCCCAACAAGACAGGGGTCCAGCAGATGACTATGGAAATATCGTTTCTAGGACCCCTTCTGCCTCAAGCCTGTCTGATAGCCCTTTGACACCAAATGTCTGCTGTATCTGAGAGCTATTCAGGTAATAATCACAGTGTACTGTTGTGCATTTGGACCTACTGCCTGGATCAAGAAGTTTTTTTTTTTTCTAAATGACTTCTGTCTCTTTATACTTCCCTCTGCAAACATCCACTTGAGAAAAATATTTCACAGCATAGACAAAAATTTTTGTTCTTCTTCTATGTACCTCCCTGGTCCCAGTTGTTTCACCTAATCTTAAACTGTTTAATATCAGTGATGCATTGATTTGTAGAATCCTTGTCATTTTAACAAATCCAGCTGAGTTTTAAAGATAGAATAGTTTGTCATAACAATATGAGAGTAAGTTACAATCTCTGTCTTTCCCCTTCTTATCAGCTCCTGCAGCTGGTGATTATCACAGCCTTCTTATAAAGGAAACTGCAGCTGGTTGGAGAAATAGCCGCTTGCTGCCTACCAGTTGCTCGAATGTTTCCAGTCTCCTTGGTCTGTTCTACATTAGTGGGATTCAGGGATTTCAAGAGCTCTTTCTGACTTGCACCAATCACTGTGAAGAATCAGGTTCAATGCTGAGAAGACAACAGATGGATGACAGATGATATTGAAGCCTACTTTAGCAGCTATGGAGAGTTTTGTGTATCAGACCCGCACGTGCAAGATTATTTGATTGGTACTGTACGTATTTCAGAATTAGTTAGAAGATTTCAAGAAGTCTTGCAAAGCATTAGGAGTTCTGCATGTTATAAATAATGCTGGATCTTCACAGCAGTGTTTGCAGTTACAAAAAAACAATCTTGCTGAAAAGTGACATTTGGTATACGTATTAAAAAAATGGATGTGAGCTTGAAAATGCAGCTGAAGGTATTCTGCTCCTGTTGCTCTTGTGTGCCAAGTCCATGTACTAAAAATAAATGTGATCTGGCTAAAATGAATTAAATGATCCATCTTACCAGTTCCTTTTTCCTGTGGTATATTTCAGTGGAAAAATACATCCCCTTTTTCTGGTACTGTTCTAATTTTAAAAACTCATTCTCTTTGGGAGGGACAAATGCAAGCAAAATTATTCTCATATATTTTCTGGAATCACTGTGGATTTGCAGAACTGAAGGCATGACATCCATATGGCTACTGAAAAGTTATTTCAGACTTAATCAACTTAGGTCTCTTTTATCTTTTCTATCTTTTTCTCTTTTTCCTTTCTGGCTGTACTCCATGTAACTTAGTAACTACTAAAGGGAGAAATTCTCTTACAGAATTTTGATGGCGACAGGAAATAGCTGTGTCACTTGCTTTATGACTTCAGGAAAATCCACCCACAGATCAATTTGTAAGTGAGAAGAATAAAGAAATAGAGAAGGCTATGGACCGAAATTGCAAATGTAGCTCATTAAAAATAGAGCCCTCTGTGCTAAAAAACACCAGACAAAACAAAACAAGATAATATTGCAAACATCTACTTTGCCAAATACAGACAACTCTAGAAAAAGAAAAAATATTCAAATTGCAATCTTCATATTATTTTTGTTCCAGTTGTTTTTACCTTAATAAGTAGAGGGGAGACTCTGAACAGCTAGAAAAGCTATCTGGAAGACCTAAATATATTCTTCTAATTAAGAAACTTAGATGGAATTTCTAGATGAGAGAGAAGCTGACTACTGTGTGGCAAGGGAAGAATTTTCCAAGGATTCAGAATACAAGATAGAATTAAACTGAGATCAGAGAAAGCTCTTGATAATGAATTCAAAATAATAGAGAATAGAAGAAAGAGTTAAATCTAAGAATAACAGGAGCGGTTTATTGCTTGTTGTTATCATAGACTTTCCTTCCTGGAATTATTTTTTAGGAAACTGTCACCTTTCCATCACTGTTTGTATTTGGCAATATTCTTAAAAATTCCTTCTTGCCAAAAGCAGCATAAATCTACAGCCGTCATCCACACTGGGAGCCAAAAATAGTCTCCTGGTGGAGGCTGTCTTTGATGACATTTCATCATGTGAGTCTGAGCATTGAGGTAACAAACATGACATTAACAACAACATCAGTTTGGTCACCACTGGAGATTGTCTGGTGCTAGCAATGGTGGGAAGTGAGTAGAAATGTTCTCAAAGTCTCTTCTTGTTGTGTAGGATAACAGATGCTGGTACTTCACCTTCCAGGGAGGTCGGTCTGCTTACTGCTGATGGACTAGATGAGCATTTCACAAATGCTCTTTTCTTTGCACATGATGATGAGTGAAGCAGGAGGAAGTTGCTCATGGAGAAGTGCTGTGAAGGGCTGAGAGCTTGTTCATTTCCAATTTTTGCTAAAATGCCTTCTCATAATAATAACAGTAATAATAAGGCAGAGCCATTTAGCAGGCCACTTTCTGCTAAGCGTGTTCTGCCATTTAATGCACTTGTTGGCAGTGCTTTTGTTTTACTCCTGTGAGTCCTAGATTCTAGTCCACTAGAATCTAGTGATTGTATAACACAACATTTTGAAGTGAGGGTGAGACAAACTCGGATATGAAAAAATTTTGCACTTGCTGCATGTTTTTTTTTCTCTTTAAGGAAAAAAATAAACAAAAGAAGCAAAAAGTGCTTAGATGTAACAGTAGATTGTTTTAGAGATATGTCACATTGGACTGGTTTGCTTTTCTTGATTTAAGGAGCAGAGTGCTATCATAGGCAAAGAAATCATACTATCTCCTTGCCTCTTGCAGTCTTAATGAAGCAGGTTCTCGAGCACATTGTTTTCTCCTCACTGTTTTTTCTTACATTGTTTTCTTTCTCAGTAATTTGGGCTTTTTTAAAGTTCACCTGAACAAAGGAACTTGCCTCCCTGCTGCTATTTCAGGACACCACCAGAGGTATTGACCAGTATGTTTCCTGATTACAGGCAGCTTAATACATAGAGCCTGAAACAGATCACATCAAATTAGCCGGCTTCCCATTCCATTCACGTCTTCAGAGCAGCATTAACTGAAGTGGGCAGCTGTTTCCATCAAAATCATTAATGAGGCCACTTGTTCTTCTTTTTTTTTCTTTTTTTCCCCCTTTCAGAATATGTCTGAAAATGACTGAAATGTCAGGGAGCTGCCATCTTAGATGAGCTCATTGTTGTGGACATCTGGAACAGAATGTCATCACTACATTTAGGCAGCACAACAGCTCAGTTTCATTTCAGTTCTGATCTCAAGGCCACAGTATCCCAAGTAAAGCATTGGATCAACTATCCAGTCTGCTGAGATATATATATATTGTTGAAAGTCTGGCAAAGCAAACAAACAAACAAGTAGCTAGACTCACACTACTTCAAAGACCATTAAAGAAGTGGAAGCAATGGTACAGGGATGATATCGAGAAAACCAAGTACTTGTCAACAATGATGGTATCTTGCAAATAGCAGTACCATGTCTTGCTATCTGTATAGCTGCCATTTTCATCATTTAATAGCTTTGTGTTACCACAGCTTCACATCTGCTGCACTCAGTCAGATCAATCTTTGTTCAAAGTGTGAAAAGCATCGTGTTGCCAGAGGCGATGTTTCTTTTGCTCCCGAGTTGATGCTGTACCAAGATCATCCTATATAGTTTTATGGAGTTTTATTTATTTATTTGTGTTGGACATTCTGGCACTCTGGATCAGCCAGGTACAAAGTAGTATTGTTCGTTGCAGGGAACAAGATGAATTTCAGGTGACATATGCAAATAAAGAAATAAATAAATAGGAAATAGGTTCTTTCTTAGCTAATCTGTGGGATTATTTCCCTTGGATTGCTGAGGGTAGCAGTGTTAGTCATGTTAAATTATGAATTAATACTGCATTATATTTATATATAATGTCTTGAGAGAAATGACTGGAGATGAAAAAATAACTTCCCCAGTGTTCTCTCCTGAACCTTTAAAAATCTGTCACTAACTTTAATAGGAGCGTTCCCATGGAGATAAGCACAACTAAATCTACCTATAAGGAAAAGAACTAGTCTGCTTTGAATGCAACATTTTTGCATCTTAAGTACTGTTACTTTAATACATACTTCATTCTTCTATGACAAAGTGCTCTTTGATTTTCAGAAAATGAACAATCAAAACAAAAAGCAAGTTCCATTGTGTTCTCTTCCCTGGTTCTCTCGACACAATGGGGGAATCCATTGATAATCATTTTGTGATAATGAGAAGTTGAAACTAGAAAATATCCCCATGTATTTTGAAGATACAGGCAGAACTTAAATAGCATTCAGGAAAAATATAGTTGTACATTGCCCCAAAAGCAGCAGGAGATCTTGAGCGGAAAACACTTCTGCTTGTTCTGGCCAACCACCTTTGGCCACTGGTGCCTGATTGTGAATTTCCAGATGCTGCTCAGAAAGGCAGAGGTGGGGCCTAAATGGCTTCCATTTACTCACAATGTCACAAGGCAGTGAAAAAAATAGATGTGCCACGTTCAGCATTGCATACCCAGAAAGGCTGCTCGTGATAATTCTTACTTTCCTGTTCAATGGGGCCTCTTCCAAAAGCAAAGTGGTTTTTCTAACAACATGTCCAAAAAGAAAAGTCAAAACATTTTGCTCCTATTCATTTGCCCCAGTCTGATCCTAGCTGCACCATTACAGGTCCGGAAGCACTCAGCCCTCAAGCAAGCAACAATAAATTGCCATCTCACTGTCCCCGTATTTTGTCTTATCTTTTAGCCTCACTTTGTAGCCGTCTCTGTGCAGAACGATGTTGAAATGATCTGTGTGCCAGAGCAACGTGAAGTTCTGGAGACTGCAAAGATTTGTGTCTGTTGGGGTTTTGACTTGCAGACAAGACTGAACACAGTGCTGTGGTCTCCCTGTTTTGGGTGAGGCACAGCAGGGAGCAGCCCTGGATTCAGCAATCTGCTGCCCCATGTGAGATATAAGGGCACGTGAATAGCTTCTGAGGAAGCAGCTCCCATGGATACTGTTATTCCATCTGTTAGCTGTGATGGGGAAATGGGGATGTTTCTGTATGCACAACTCCACCGTTGCCACAGGCAGAGTGCTTTGGGCTGCACAACCCAGAAGAGCGTACACTCACAATGGCTCTTTCTAAGAGGATTAATGGCTAAATGGAGGCTTCTCCTGTTCCTGACATTAAGCAGGAGGGGGACAGATCCACAGCCACAATAAATTGTCATGGCTTCATTGGAATCGATAGCAAACTGCAGAGAATCACGATGTCAATAACTAAACTCCCCAGGGCTAATCTTCAGCTGGTAGAAATTGTCATAACTTCATTGAAATCCACTGATGTCCAGCTGACCCTGCTATTGATTTTGCTGGGAGTAGGACAAGGCCTACATTTAATTTCGTGGTGGTCCCGGAACAGGGCACATTATTTCAAAGCATCCATCATTACTGCAATTAATTGAGGCCTGTCCTGGGCAAGGCTGTCTCTTTCGATCGTTAAAATGTCACTTGCCAATCTATGAATTGCCCCGAGGATGTGAAAATCTGAACTGACATAATATATGTAAAGCAGAAGAGGTTTGAATATTTCAGGTTTCATTTAGGTGTGCAGCCTATGGTTGCCTCAGGTAATACCAAGGTACTACTTAATCTTGATAACACGATTAAGATGCAAATACACATGCCTAATGTAAATGCATTTTTTTTCCCTGAACCAGCCAGCTGGGTGTAGTTTCTAAGAGTAAATGCAGAGTGCTCTCAGTAGGCTTTAGCTCAAGCAAAATCTCAGGGACAGCTTCCAAATGTAATCACTCATTGTCAAAATAGAAAGTCAGGGTCACCTTTTTGACAGCACCATGAGTCCAGGTATTATGCATGGGCCTCACTGAATGTATTACAGAACCACAGTATCACCACTGAGTGAGGCTAGTAGAGACCTCTGGGTCCATCTACTCCAGTCCCTGCACCAGCAGGGGCACACAGAGCAGAGTGCCCAGGACCACATCCAGGTGGCTTTTAGAGATATACATGGAGAAGACTCCACAACCTCTGGGCATCCTGTGCAATACTCCATACACAGCACAGAAGTGCTTCCTAATGTTTAGATGGAACCTCCCATGTTCCAGTTTGTAGCTACTGCCTCTTGCCCTGGCACTGGTCACCACTGACAAGAGCCTTTTCAGTAAGGGCACGATGGTGTCTCACTGGTCATGTACACCCACCTACCTTAATCAAATCCACCTGACTTGTTACTACTGAGAAAATCTGCTTGAGAAGCAACCTCCACCAAGCAAGGTTGATGTATGACTTCCATAGGAAGCACAAAGACAATGTTGTGTGATGGCACATGCAGAAATGCAGGACAGCAGCCCGAGTCCGATCCACTGGACACCTTTCCCAGGATTTTGACACTAGCACCATGCAGATTCTTGTATCTATGGGGCTTTGCAGCAGTCTCTGACCTGCATAGCTTGGTCAGGCTGTCCACGTCACCTCTGGCTTTACCAGTGCTGTGAGTTGCTGTCCTGTTTGCATGGGACAGGATGTGACATTTTTATGCAGTTGGCTCAGGTTAAGCCCAGATGTCTTTCAAGTTAACACCTTTTCCTGTTCTGTCTGCATCTCCTCCTGCCTACTGGATTTCCCCTTGAGAATAACTCCTTGGGCTTCAGTGAATGCTTACTTCATTTTCACTACCTTGAGGCAGGGCTGTGGGCTTCAATCATCACAAAGTATGAGCTGTAATTGCGTTTTAATGACCCTTTATGGTTATGTCCGTGCAGAAAGGCTTTTGTGTTCCCATGGGCACATAGCCAAACCTCCAGAAGTTTTGCTAGCAGTCTTTTTCCTCCATCACACCAAAGGACAGTGGCCAAGTTAGGGAGCAATCCTGTTGTCCTTTAGGCTGTGGGCTTGGGGCACATACTTAAAGTCTCTGATTTGTACTAAACTCAAACACACCTTGGGAAAGTACCAACTATTATGTGTGTGAGTGGCAAATGATGGAAAAAAAATGACTAAAAACCAGGAACATAGAATGTTTTGATTTTATGCAGGTCATGTTGTCCCCAGAGTGGGTCGTCACAGCCAGAGGACTATCACAGCCACACAAAAGTTAAGAGTGCTGGAAGTCTATCTTTTGAATCTGAGCAAACCCATTGTTTTACAGCAGAAAATAAGCCAGCTAGGTATACAGTTTGAGCATGTGTCATGGTGAGCCTGGGTTATTAGCAGTCACTTGGTTTGGAAGCTCTCAGTGAATAAATCTGCTGTTTCGGGATACAGAGTGCATGGCATCTGTGTTGTCAGTAGTCACTGCAGAAGTGAATGAATAGCAGCCTATGAAGAATTGTACTGTACTGATGTATCACAGCTTTCTCAAGGTTGTTGAAAGAAATGGCCGAGGGAACTGCAGTGCTAAAATAGAGGAAGAAACCAAACAGATGGTAAAAGAGTTGGTGTGCTATGAATATTTACAAGGGAATGAGACCAGCTAGCTACACTACACTTAAGGTCTGGCTGTACAGAACAAGTCACTATAAATCACTTCCACCGGTTAGTCAATATTGATCCAAGACAGAAAAGATTCAGGAGCAGCAGAACTAAGGGACCATTTTCCGGTGTATCTGTGCCCTGGGTACTGCTCACACGTTGATGTTTGCTCCTCTCCTTGTCCTTAAAGCACTTCTGCAGCTGCACACCCAGCTCTGCCCCACATCCAGCACTCCAGAGCAGGGCCCATCCTTCCTGTATCTCTGTCCTCCAGCCTTTCGGTGAGCCAAAGCATTTACTGCTTCCTCTCTAGCAGCTCACAATTCTCCTGATTCCCCTTCTGTCTCCCACCTACCTGTTTTGGGCTCCTAATGAGTGCTGAAGCAGACTGGCAGGCTGTGCTGCTTACATACAAGGGAGGGCTGGAGCTTGACTTGCTCGTCTCTGGAAGGGTAAAAACACACTAACTCTCTCCTTTAATAAAACACCCATTTTCACAGAACTTACAGGAGGGTGCTTTGCTATTTCTGTGCTTTTGCCAAATTTGGTAGAAGTTGAGTTCAGTAGTTGCTGGTGCAGGGAAACAACTGACACATAACCAGAAGACAGGTTGCTAAGGAACTCAGGCTGACAAAAGAAACAACCAGAACACCAGGCGTCTGAGAGCTCAATCTGTGGCTTGTAGGAATGTTGATAACAGAAATGCCTGCATGATGAAGAACCAGATGAAGGCCAGGCAGGGAAATACCACGAAGGTTTTGAGGAGCTCAAATCCAGATAGAGACATCACAGAAATGCTAGGAAGAGCTTGAGGTTTTGATGAAGTGTTGAATGAGAGTTATGAAGGATATTGATATCTCTGAGACACAAACAAGAAGGGAAAATTTGATGAATTTGACACAAAAGTAACTGAGAATCAACACGCACCATGATGGATGGTTTGCACTGAAAACCCAACCCAGTTTCTGGCAGAGGTGTGTGATACAGCCAAAACTGAGCGCAAAAAGCTGTGAGGACAAAGCAAAAGAGACTTCTTTTGTGATTTGCTGGAGATAACAGAGCAGAGTAGAAGCCCTAACAGTATGTGAGCATTTTCATAAGCGGTAGTGAAGGAAAGACAGCAAGTCTCCAGGAAGGAACAAAATAGGAGCTTTCAGTTACACAGGATTCAATTGCAGAAAGACAGAAGAGAGAAGGCGTTAATGAGCTCCACAGCAGAGGTGGGCAAAGGTGAAGAAAGAGCGGCTTTTTTTCCAGACTGCAGTAAAGATTTGTTGAGAAATTTCAGAAAAGTTGCAGGAGTCACTTGGGAAGTTCAGGACCAGCACGGCAGCGGGGCATGGACCGAAAAACAGGTAATGGGGATGAAATGAAAACCTTTACAAGTGATTTTTATTGGCTTGGAGGCCTGGAACAATAATGGAAAGGTTGCCAGTGACCTAAATTGCACGCCCAGTTTGGTGAGAGAAGAAAAGTGAGAGTGGCGAAGCCTTCTCTTCAAAAGACTGCAATCTAACTGTGGCACCTGTGAGAGGCAGACCCCTGGTGCCAAGGCTGCACCATCCTGAGCATGGGACTCGAGACAGCCTGAGATGGCTTCGATGCCTGCAGCTCTGCCTGTTTCCCAGTCCAGCTCTCTTTGTCCTGGCTGGGCACAGACACACAAATCCCACTCTCCTCCCCCACTGTGGAGGCTGTATTTTCATATATATGTGCTTGTTTCCGCATGGCCTGTGAATTTCTGTCTCCTAAGCCATTGCTCAGCCTCAAACAGACAAAGCCACACCAGCCAGAACAGTCAAATTCCTGAGCAGCCTTCCCTATATGAAACATATGCTTACTGCATCTTAAAGATCCCTTAAATGGAAGAGCAGTGCATAAGCCTACCATAGCTCATGAGATTTAGCCTAGTGCTAAAACACTGTTTATGGAACTAGTGCTTTTGTTTCATGCTGTAATCTGAGCAAAACACACTTAGCACTGACCATATGGTGTAGAGTCTGCATTCAGTACCACCAGTGATGTCTTTATTTCTCCCAGGTTTATTGCAGCCACATACAATGCTGATGAGCTCAAAAGTTTTCTGAATAGGGCTCCCGAATACTTGGCAGTGTAATGCATGACAGTGCTATTTGCAGCTTGGCATTTCTCCCTGATTTATTGTTCCACATTAGTCATCAACATTAAAGCACATCTCTCCTTTATTGGCTTGGGGTCAGGGACTGATGCCCTGTTTCACTTTGAGAAGCACCCAACTCTGCAAATATTCCCACTGACATTCACGGATCTCCAGTTCGGTTTGCAAAGCAGGTGCTTACGAAGCTGTCATTTGCTTGTACGCAGAACAGAACCGCACACACACACAGAATAATCCAGTTTGTAATTTTCACTGCTGCCTTTCAGAACAGAGCTCCCTTCCTGCTTATTAAATCACAGACTGTTGTCTTAACTTGCAAATTTTGGTAACTAATATTTCATATTCCAACCCAGTAATTTAAAAATACAAGACATTACAGATAATTAAAGTCTTAAAATCAAATGCTTGCTGGCTTGCTCATGTCCTAGCCTCCCCTCATAAGCTGTTCTAAGCTAGCTGTCTATCCAACTTGTTTCTTTACTCCATTCTCATAACACTGCCTCTAGTTAATTAATCTTTAACTTTTCCCTTTATGAAGTGCTCTTTCAAAATCTTGGCACAAAATACCCACTCTATTTTTCTCTTACTATCATCCCACTAACAGCTTTGAAGCACTGCAGTGAATTAGTTATGCAAGACTTCCCATCATTCCACTTTGTCTGTCTCATCGTTGTAAATAA
Organism: Excalfactoria chinensis; assembly: GCF_039878825.1. Lineage (NCBI taxonomy): Eukaryota > Metazoa > Chordata > Aves > Galliformes > Phasianidae > Excalfactoria > Excalfactoria chinensis. Next base: position 9,358,893 of record NC_092829.1, on the reverse strand, counting down.
GGCACCGAAGTGCTGATTGATCAAGACCTGTCCCAGCTAGATTACTGCATCCTTCACAAAGGACCGTATTTTCTTTCTGATACATGTTTGTGCTGATTTTTTGTTTATGTATTTGGTTGCATTTGTCTTTTGGGAGCACAGTCTCACTCTGACAGGGTGGGATCAAGTATTTTTGAACTCTGCACGATGAACGCTGGCTTGCATTTAATTGCCTGTGATGTTGGGTGGCAACAAAACCAGCTCTGCGTTCCCAGGGTATAGAACACCAACAGCTTTCCAGAGCTTCTACGGCTATTGCTCTTAGCAGAGCTGCCGAAAGGATGAGGAAGAGCAGCCTTCATCCTGGCAGCGTGTCATTGCTTAGACACACTTTATAGGTACTTCAATTGCTAGGACATATGGTGCAAAATATGTGCAGGGAAATCATTTCCAACTGTCAAGTTCTTCAAGGCCCCAAGAGACCTCGTTCTGTGGCCTTGGCTGTGATGTGCATATAGCTACGTTCCGTCGCATCCCTTTTCCAGTGACTTATACTCGCTTCAGCAGAAGGAAAAGAAGCAGCAGATTGACTGCCAGCTTTCAACATGGGAGGTTTTATTTTAAAATTACTCTTGTCCTTTATCCCGTGTCTCGCTTGTACCTGTCATGTTGATATTTACTGGTTGGGAAAAGGGAAGAAATACAAGCCTGGAAATACAACCGAGAAAGCAAACATGATGGAATAATTTCTGATGAAGTTATTTCACTTTGCAATGATTCAGCAGCAGCTACCATAAAATCTTGGAATGTTTGTATTATATTTTTAGTGACAGCGAAGTAAATACGAAGCTATTAACTCTCATTAACACCACAGATTTTCTTCAGCTTGCTAATAAACCTGGCGCCTTACTGCTCTAACAGAAAGCACTAAACTTGTTCCGAAAGTAATGTCTCTTATTTCTTTCCATGGAAGCTACAGCAGATAAAAAGAGCACAGTAACACTATTTGGTAGAGCAAATTCTTGGCTACAGAGCACTATTTTTCAGCGTAGTCACCACCTGTGTGTTCTCACATGTGATGAACAAGAGCCTGCATGCTGCACTCATACAAATCTGCACTGATGGAGGTGACCCTCTGCCCTTAGTGCCCTGGTGGAAAGCCAAGATGCTGCCCAGGGCTGGTGCAGCCCTGCAAGTCCATGGCTCCAGGCTTGTCCAAGGTGCTCCATGGCTTCTGCCCCAGCATAAGGCTCTATAGGCCATGACTGTGGTAATGTGTGTGATATGGAGATGGGAAATGGGCTTTCTCCTCCTAAGGTGATGGAGCTCATTTCTTGATTAACTGAAAAAGTCCTTTCATAGGAATTGGAGTGACAATTACTGACAATAGCAGGCAGCTGCTGTACTGTGACCACAGCTTATTAAGCTAATCATAATTGTCTCCCTGTTACCTTGTGCTCCTCCCCGTCTGTATGGGGCACCCATCTGTTGTCTCTTGTTCGGTAATTAAGCCGGAAGCTCTTTAGGGCAGGATCTATCTTTTCATTATATCTTGCACATGGGGGTCCCAATCAAAGCCTCTAGCTGCTACTCTAGTACAAATAAAGTGGCAATACATAGGGGAAAATACACTACTTCTCTTTGATTTGACTACCAGTTACAACTTACAAAGCATTATAACTAATGAAACATCATTTGCTAGAGAGAAATGTGCTCAGCCAGAGAGAACAGGCACATGCCTCGTTCCTATGGAGGCTGGAGGCTGGCAGTGACTGGGATCTCAGCTTGTCATAGCAGCCATCAGGGAATTTGTGACAACCCCAAATGTCCCTGCAGCCCCAGCATTAAGGGTTGGAGGTGCCTTTGGTGTGAAGCTCTTTGAGGCTGGCAGCTCACTGCACTTTCTGGAAGCCCAGTGCTGGGTCTCCTTCTCCTGGTCTCCATCAGGATGAAAGGGCTGGTGGCACATCAGTGCATGCCACACTCCTGGGGCTGCTTTCAGACTCCCAGCAGCCTCTTTGCAAACAGGCACTACCGTACTGCTCCAAGCAAACAGCCCCCAGAAAATCCTCCCATCCCCATAGGAGAACACTGCCAACCCACCCCAGTAGTGCAGTGCATGTTATGAATATTAATCCTGAAGGCTTGCTGGAAAAAATAACCCGAGTGCCCTCTAGTGACATGTACTCAGGGCTGTGCCTGAGCTCTGGGGGACCCAGGGCTGTGGGCTCTGGCTTAAGGTGGTGAAGCTGGAGGAGGTAGTTTGGGGTGACCAGTTCTGTGATGGGCCTCTGTAAGGAGTGGGGTGGATAACAAGGGACTGTCACCACCCTGTGCAAGGCTGCTGTGTGTAGGGTGAGCTGCAGGGACAAACCCACCCGTGGTGACACATGTGGCACAGCCACCCATTTCCTTCCCCACTGCATCCCAGCATCCCATTTCTCTAAGTCTTTGCTTTTTTCCTGACTTGAATTCATACTCCCTCATGGCACAGTGTTTTCCATGGAAACCAGTTATAAAGTCACAGGCCACTGTTTGCAGCACTCTCATTGCTGCCCTTTTGAATAGAGCCAGTGCTGGATGCCAGAAATTCACATTTGTCACCTCCATACCCTCATATAGAATGCAACCAACCCGGGCAACTTCCTACTTTTTGTCAGGATTTTGGTATCTTTCTCCATTTGCAGTTACAGTGCATTCCTCTAAGAAGAATCATAGATTCGAGTTGGAAGGCACAGTTAAAGGCCATTCAGTCCAACTCCCTGCACTGACCAGGGACACCATCAAGTGCTCAGAGCCCTGTCCAGTCTGACCTTGAATGTCTCCAGTGATCAAGAATCCACCATCTCTCTGGGCAACCTGTACCAGTGCCTCACTGCCCTTATTATAAAAAGCTTTTTCCTTATACCCAATCTAAATTTCCCCTTTAAATTAGTTTAAAATCATTTCCCATTGTTCTGTCACAACAGACCCTGATAAAGAGTCTGGCCCCTTCCCTCTTACAGCCCCTCTTTATATACCAAAAAGCCGCTCTCAGATCCCCCCCAGCCTTCTCTTCTCCATGCTGCATAACCCCAGCTCTCAGCCTGTCCTCACAGGAGAGGTATTCCATCCTTTGGATCATTTTTGTGGCCCTACTCTGGACGTGCTCTAACAAGCCCATGTCTCTAATGGTTTTCCACGTTTTGTTTCAAAAACAAGCCCAAATTCAGTGCGAGCTGAGTGGATTATTACTTGGCTTTTGTCCACTGAAGGATCGTGCTTTTTAAATGCACAACTGGTTTGTAATTTTTTTCTTTTCTGTCACTGTTTTGCAAAGTATTTCAGCATATTAACTTGAAATCATAAGGCAAACCCCCAGGGATTCATTCCACACAAAGCCCCCTTTTTTTCCCCAGGAGCTCCGCTTCCAAGGATGTACTCAGTAGCTGTACTTGATTTAAAAAATGGCATCTCTGCAGCTCTGACACCTTTAATGCTGCAGCTGCCCGGTGAATGTTATTTTCCAACTCCTGGCTGCCCATGAGAGACCAGGACGTGTTGCTGCATCTGTGGGTGCTGTCCCAGGGAGGACTACGTTGCTGTCCCTCTGTGGAGGACCGCAGCAGATCCCAGCCTTGGGGTGCTGCCAGCTGCAGCCTTCCTCGTGCTGCAGAGAGGAGCAGGCAATTGCTATCACACGCCTCTGCCTATAAACCAGCTCATAAATCACCCCAGCAGCAGCCAACAGAGGGGACAGAAGCTTGTGATGGTGGTTATCCATCACTTCCAGCCAGAGTCCTCTATCTAAAGAGCTGTATTTCCTATCTTAAATCCAAATCCAGTGGCCTTTGTCCTTCCTCACCTAACTGCTGAGGGCAAGCTAGGAGGCTCAGCAGTCATGCTGAACTAGTTGGCTCATTATGTCTGCTGCAGATCCCGACCTCTGCAGTGAGAACTTGTGACATGCTTTGTGACTGTGATGGGTGCTGTGACCCTGCACCATGTCCAGAAGGAAGAAGCCATGCAAGCAGGGCTGTCACACATGACATCTTTCCTGGGTGTATGTTCCTCTCTAACAGTTACAAATGAGATGAATGAGTTGAGCAGTAAGAGTGCATGTTGCTGCCCACAGGTAGTTCCACAGCCTAACTGCAAGTGCTCTCCTAAACAAGCAGCCCATGATTCCCAACTGGCTTAGTCAGAGACTTCAGTGCTCAGCACCTTAGCAAATGCAGCCATGGGGGTGCTCCTGGTTTCATGCAAACCACTGTGTGAGTGGTGGCCACAGTGTGGGAACGGGCAGGCACCCAGCTCACAGCCACAGGCCTTTCTTCGAAGGGTTCCCTAGCTTATGGATTCAGAAGACCAACTTATCACCTTTCCCAAACATTCTGCCAACCGCAGCAATCTCTCCTGTTTGGTTCTCACCACATCTTCTAGCAAACTGCTCCTGATGAGCCTGGACCAGTCTGAATGAGCACCTGAGAGCTGCCTCTGTTTGGCCACTTCTCTGTAATATTGAACTGAGAAATAAACAGAAGAGTAACAAAAAGCAATCTGCCTTTGGGACAGGATCGGTGCTGTAGTGGTAAATAGAAGAGCAGGTAACTTTCTGAGCTAGGGTGTCTGTGTGTCTGGTGAGGAATGAGCAAACTCTGATTCCCAAATGAATAGTGTATATATACCCTATTCACTTGCTTAGGACCTGGAAGGTTCTGTGGTCCTTTCCTCCTTCTTTCTTTCTGTTCATCTGCCTGCTGACCAAAGAGGCTGATTTGGGGGGTAAGCACTACATCTTCTCTCATTTCTATTATACATCAAGAGAATCTGGCCCTCTGAAACTCAGCGGATCCAGCAGCGAAGGGATCAAAAGGCAGAACCCAGTGCTGGCTGCTGCTGTTCTCAGATGGGGAGAGAGGCATCCAGTCACTCACAGCTGCTCCTGGGCAATAAATAATTCCTGCTGGAGACAAAGGAGGTGGGAAGAGGCAGTTAGAGAGCATGTGCTGTTTTGTTTAGCAGCACATTCCCAACTGAAAAGGCACAGATCAGCCAAGCCACAAGGCAGCATTTATCCTTCCCACGAAGGATTCTTTGGAGAATAGCCTGCAGGCTGCCAGGATAGGGATGGCAGCAATGTAAGTAGCCAGTATCGACCCTAGGACAAGCCAGGACTTCTCCCTGGCTAGTGGGAAACTCAAATGACCTGCAATGGGAATCTGGCTGCTGGGTGCAGCGTGTCTCAGCAGTGCGTGTGGGGTGACCTAATTGCAGCCTTTCAGTACCTAAAGGAGCCTATAAACAGGAAGGCAGTCAACTCTTTGAAAGGGTGGATAACAGCAGGACAAGGGGAAATGGTTTTGTGTTGAGGGAGGGAAGATTTAGGTTGGATGTTGGGGTTGAACTTCTTTACTATTATGGTGGTGAGGTGCTGGAACAGGCTGCCCAGAGAGACTGTGGATGCTCAGTCCCTGGAGGTGTTCAAGGTGAGGTTGGATGGGGTCTGGGCAGCCTCGCCTAGTATTAAATGGGGAGGTTGGTGGCCCTGCTTGTGGCAGGGGGTTGGAGATTCGTGAGGTCCTTTCCAACCTGGTCCATTCTGTGGTTCTGTGGTTCAGTGAGGGAGAACCCACTCACTCAGATGACACCATCCAGAAATACCCTTCTCTTGCTTATCAGAAACTCCAGGCATTCCTAGCACACACAATGCTTGACAAATACTCCGAGCAAGTGATGTTAATGAACCTGACAGTGCATGCTTCTCTCTGCTGGGGTGGCAGGAGCCCAGCCAAATGTCACCAGTGGGAAGGGTGAGGCACAGTAACACAAAATGCCCGCTTTCTCCATACATTTTCAGTACAAGGTGATTTGCGTTTCTGAATAAAGCCCATCAAGCATTTTGGATGGCTCAGTGACTGCTAAACACCAGAATGCTTTTGAGCTCTTTTTTCACTCACTGTCACTGGGTCTTATGGAGTATCTCACAAGAAGAAAATGAAGTGGAATTGAAATAAATTGTCATAGATGTGGCTGCAGGCTCCTGGGTGTTCAATGTGTAAAAGATAGTGAGCACCTCTTCCCTTGCAAGCCCCCCTTTTGCCAGAGGATTGTTTTACATGCTGCTGTTTCTGTTTGTGCTGCAGTCAGGCTCTGTGCATGCCTGCACAGAGGCAAGCAGCAGTCCTGCACTCAGCAGGTTTGGTTTGGGGCACAATGGACAGAAAGAAAGGTGTGGGGAGGCTCGAGCATGAGGGGGAGCAGGACAGGACGTCACCTCCAGGGACGGTGACTACACTTATTTCTGATAGAAGCCAGGATGCCATTGACTTTCTCGGCCACCTGGGCACACTGCTGGCTCTCATTCAGCCGGCTGTTGCCTTACACCTCCAGATCTTTGTCCTTCCACGCAAGGGACCCGCAGCCTCCGAGAAGCTGCGCTTTTGGGGAGGCCCACGAGAGGGAGCCAGGAGTAAAGGAACGGCGGCCGCTGCCTCGCGGAGCTGTGAGTCCGGAGCTCCGCTTGGGGGACCGGGGCTCCGCTCGGATACCTGGACACGTCGCACCCACACCTTTGGGGTCAGCCTTCGCCTCGTTGAGTTCTGCGGGAGGGGTGGTGGTAGGGAGGTCGCAGGACCGGGGCGCATTTATGGAGAAGGATGCTGAGCACAAAGGGATGCTGCACACACAGGGATGCTGCACACACAGGGATGCTGCACACACAAGGATGCTGCACACTGAGGCTGCAGTTCTGCTGGCCAGAAGGAAAGGAACTCTGGAGGCTGCAATCAGTAACCTGACGCTAAAAGATAGCTGTTTTAAAAAGTGGCTGTGTAAGGAAAAATGCAGTCCTTATTGAAAGGCAAATTAGTAGCAGGATCTCTCCAGTGAGCATCCACGGAAAGCATACAGGCCCCCATTATTAGTCCCCTGAAGCTTCCTACCACACTGTGAGAGACACAGCCAGGGCTGGATAAATAATACATCATCTTTTTGAAGTCCCAGAGAGGGGACGTGGAGGCAGTTCAAAAGTTCAATGAGTTATCAGCTCCCCTTAGGGTTCCTTATTTCTCTCGCAAAGGATGCTATCAATCTCGATAACTCGCTAGCTACCAAAAATAATAATAAGTAAAAGATCATTATGTTGAAATATGTGTTGTAAAGCAGCACAGCAATTTGGAAGATTAATTCAGTCCAGAAGGGGCAATAGCTGCCGGCTGGAGATGGGCTGGACACCAATTACTGCTCTCGCTCATTACTTCCATGGACAGGGATTGAGAAAACACCTGCAGTGCATGAATAATTCTCCTTGAGTTAATATGCTTTCATTCAGTGCTGATTAACTCTACTTATACCTCATCTATGGTGATGAGAGCGATGTGATTCATTCCTTTATTTCTGTAACTCTCTGATAAACTGCATTTATTCTCCACCTCTGACCCCCTCACGTGCACACTGCCTATTCATCCTCCTCAGCCCAGGCTGCTGCTGCCATCCCAGAGCCTTCAGTGGCCATCAAGCAGCTGCTTCTCATTTTCTTTCTTTCATTTAAAAGCACCTGCTGCAAAAAATGTGGGTCAAGAGAGAAAACAGACTGGAAATTTCAGTACGATGGTGGGGAAGAGGGGTGTACTTTGTGTGCATAACATCCAGCCTCCAAGTGCTACTGAATAAATAATAACCAAATGGGATCTGTTTGCTGCTTTCAGCCCTGGGTGAGTGATGACTGCAGAGTGAGGGATCCTGGCTGCAGCTCAACACACAGGGCATGGCTGTCTCAAGAGAAAGGGTTTCCATTGGAGTCGCTGAGAGCTGACCTGTGTTGTGGGGTAGGATTTTTCTTTTCCCTGTTATTTTCAATGCGTTCTGCTCTGAGTCAGGGCTACGTTTCCAGCAGGCTGCTGGAGACACTTTCCAGCTGCACACCATCTCCTGAACCTGGCAGGGTGAGGGCAGCAAAGAGGCCTTGGCTGCACAAAATGTTCCTGCTCCCATCAGCACAGCGCTGCCCAAACCCAGCACCAAAAACGTGTCTCAGAACATGAGGTGTAAGGTAGAAAGAAACAACTTCCTGCAACAAGTGGGGGTTTTCTTTTATTCCTTTGCAAGTGGAAATGCATTACTCAGTGCAAATGCTGCTGGTAAAATCCCTCGCATTCACTACAAAAGCGCAGGCATGTGATCGAGCCCAGCCTGAAACTGCGGATTGGTTCTCATTCTGGGAATGGCTCAGGCTCTGCTGAGCTGGCCGGTGACTTGTGTTCTCCTGTAAGATCCCTTCCAGATCTCCAAGTGTTGCACTACAGCAAGCAACCTCTTTAAAATGGTGGAATATTGCCCTGAGTTCCCTGCAGATCGGAGTTGCAGCATCTCTGAGCGATCTGAGATGGATGGGACTGCTAGAGGTCATCTGCTACTACTCCCTGAAGAGCAAGAGGAACTCCAAAATTAAACCAGGTCACCCAGGGCCTTCCCCAGCTGAGCCTTGACTATCTGCACAGCCTCTCTAGTTTCCCATATCTGACCACCTTTGTCCTTCAAACACAATATTATTTGTTTGTAGCTCCCCCTGATCCAATGCACCTCCAATAAATGCAGGCAGGACAGTCAAAGTTCCTGATTGCAGTGAAGCACCTCCAATACCCACTCCCACCACTGAGCTATGGATCCTTTCCCTCCACCTTTCTGAGGGCATGTACCAAGCCCCTGCTCCCCAGCCAGCCTGGCTCTCCTCACCCTTGCCAGGCTGCAATGCTGCTGTGTGTTTCCTGCAGCTGCTCCAGGAGCAGCAGAGCTGGGGAGGGGCTGAGTGTTGTCAGATACTAAAGCAGCTTCCACGAAAGCAAAGCTCTCTGCTCCTCCACCTTGTGCCCTTCCCTCCATTCATCCACACTCTGTGCTGGCACCAGGCGTGTTCTGCAGCCACAGCTACGGAGCAGTGATTTGTCCCCTAAGTGCAGCTTCACACAGTGTGCTACTTGTGGGCGTTACAAATTGCGAAGCAGATTTACAGTGTTCTTTGCGTTGCAAACTGCAGTATTTCTCCATGTAGTGATTATTATTCATCTTTTCCTAAGACACCGTGGGCCTGATCCTGCAATCTGCACTCCTATTAAAGTCGGTGCTGTGGGAGTACTGCCGGCATACAGACGGCAGCAGTAAGACCCAATTAATTCTGCTGTAGGGAAGAGCAGGGCAGCAAACGAGACTGAGGTTTTTTTTCCCTGTGTATGTGTGTGTATTTCCTCATCCCATGGACGCCTGCAAAGCTGTGCATCTGGGTGTGGGCTGCTGGGCTGTACTTGCAAGCCTCCAGGCTCTGTGGGGACACGTCTTCCCTTGCCCTGCCTCTCTCTCTTTCATTTTGTTCAAAAACCACCAGACTTCCACATGGAAATGTCATCCAAACTGGTTCACAACCATAACAGGCTTTGCTTAAGTCCAGGTGATGTTATCCATAGCATGAGTGTTTAGGTTTGGTTTAGAACAAGTGAGACTGCTGTTTGCTGAAGATTTGGTAATTTCAGCTCCTCCTGAGCCACTGAGATGGTGGGAAGGGGCAGAGTCAGGCTTGTAACACCATGATTAGAAAAGCAGGAGGTCTGGAACAGTTGTGTGGGTGCTCCAGCAGCCCTGCTGGTCCCAGCAAGGAGCATTACCTTGTGCAATGCTGCAGGGTGCATTCACGGATCTGACCCCAACCAGCACCAAGAGCCATCTGTGGGCCATTCAGTAAAAACCTCTGATCATTATTCAGCTTCTTCTCCTGAGGAAGACAGCTCAGACATTTGCAAACCAGCAGCTTTGGTCCTCTGTGCTCTCCCTCCCCTATGGGAGGCACAACTATGATTGTGCTTTGAGGAGCTAAGCCCTGCAACAGCTGCCATAGGAGCTCAGCATCCTTGTCCTGCAGCCGCCCACGGGGTTTTGTGCTATGGGGTGGTTTCTGCTACAGGTCACAGTGACAGGGAGGTGAGCATGTGCTTCCATCCGAGGATGGAGGAAATGTGGTTGCTAAGCAAATGGGAGATGGGGCTTTGTACCAACTACAGCTTTTTTTGGTGGTGAGACTGCATGTTCGGAGAAGCTTGTAGAAGCTGTGGCAAGTAGAAACAGATACGTGGTTCTGAGGCCAAGGATGAGCTGATGTCTTCCAGTCAGGAAAAGGGTGTTCCTGCCTTGTGACAATGGGACAGCTCATGTCATTAGCAACTTTGGGCTCCTCAGGTACCGCTGGGCTTTGGATGTGAGCCCTGGATGGGGCTCCCACAAGGCCAGCACCAGCCAGAAACATCTCAGAATGTGAAAAATGCCCTGTCAAAAATGTAAGTAAAAAGCAAGTGGAAAAAGGTCATGATTAGTTACTTTGCTGTCATGTGCACGTATAATAAAGAGCCTTGGGAGTGAAGCCATGTTAGTTCTAATTACAACTCTTTAAATATTTATACAGCTTAATCTGTTCACCTTTGTCTTTGGTACGGCCCAACATATCTGTAGGGCTGACCTTTCTAACTCAGCCCCATTTGTATGTTCTACAGGCCTCTGGGTAACCATTAGTTTGCTCTGTCTGAAGGGGGGGAAAATGCATCACACCAGAAGAGTAAACTTCAGGTAATAGGAATATAACATTAAATAAAACCAAGAGGATATGAGCAGTCTCCTCTGCCGAAGTTTCTGATGCTGATTCTCAACTAATGTAAAAGGAAATTAGCCACCAGATGTGCCCTGAAGAATCGGTGGAGACAACCACACTCATTTTCACATGACCTCCATCAAATTGGAAATAATATCTCCAGCAGTAACAAAGTAGTACATTAACCCCCTTCTCTCACCTCTCAATGCTTCATTATAACAGCTCTATTTAAATGTAATGGGAATGGCTGGGAGATGGATGAGGTGCTCATGGCTATGACGGAGAATTACCTGTGCAGCCAATCCCCTTCTTTATCTACATTTTTCAAATCCTTCTTCAAATACTTTTTTTCCCCAACTAATCGAGGAACCCCAGGCTTATTTTCAAAGAACGCACGAGCCTGAGGAGTGAAAATCTGAAATGTTACTTAATATCCTCCACCCTTGGTTGCTTTCCATTCCCCATTCTGTACTTCAACCCTATAGGGAGTAAATCCATATAGAAACTGTTGTCCATAATGAGCCCGCGAAGAATTTGACAAACTATGTGCAGTCTACATGGCTGGCATCACAAGAAATACAGACAGAAGAGCTAGGCAGCTCTGAAGGTTTTGGTCACCCTGGCAATCTGAAGAACATCTAGTGGAGCATACTTCATTCCAATCATGCTTAAGAACTTACTATGCAGGCGAAACAACACACTTGTACCTCCAGGTTCTTCCACAAAACCTCATTTAGGGTAATGATATATTTAGGGTAACTTAATTAGTTTGCTTCAAAAGTTCCAGATGTCCTCGTGCTGCTCACTTCTATAGCAAATATGCTGACTAGCCAATGTAGATCTGAAATAATAAGTGAATTCACCATATTCTGTTGCATGAGGAGAGGTTCCGATTGGGTATTAGGAACCACTCAGAAGGAGTGGTAATGCATTGGCACAGGCTGCCCATAGAGGTGGGGTAGTCACAGTCTACTGGTTAAGTAGCAAGGATGGTGGCCTCTACCTGAGACCTTTCATGCATTCTCACCGCTGGACCCATAAGAAAACTCCACAAATGAGTGACAGTGAAACTTGCAGTGAGGCTGAATGGTCTCCAGGGTTCATGAATGCTCATTTAGCTGCTTAAGCTCAACAGCTGCTTTCTTCAAATCTTGAATATTTCTTGGAGAGGGCTGTGTGGAATCTTTCATGGAGAAGACCAAATCAGAGGCCAGGCTCTGGGGTGCCTTCCTGTGGATCCCTAACATTGCCAGGCTGGGGATACTGCAAACCATTGGGTCAGAAAGGCATATCTTGAAAGTTCCTGAGTTGAGAAGCCTTGAGTCTGTGTCTTTGGCTCTGATTTGCAGAAATTCTGAAGGAAAAAGATGCAAGAAAATCTTACTTTTGGTGAATCAGAACATCTGATGTTCATCTAGCTCTGGTACTAACTCTACACTTCAGGTACGTTTTCAAACACTACCCAATTGATACTGCTCCTTACTGGGGCTGGTCTTTTTGGTGACCCTGCATAGCTGGACTATAATTTTACAGATAACACAGAATCCAGTATTACAGACTCTGCTGCCAGGTTGAACTGTGGTGGAATAGGCCATCTTTCCAGAACCAGCCACTTGCAAGTGCATAACACTAGCACAAGAGCTATCTCAGGTACTGGAAGGATCTGTAGAAGTGCAAATAAGCAACAGCAACCATGGATAGGCACAGATGTGGCAGATTTGGGCAATGCCTCCAAATGCCTTAAGAGGAACTTTGCTGAACATTGCAGAAGGAGCCTGAAACAGTGGATACTTATAAATGCACAGAAATTATACAATGTAAAAATGAAATATTTAACCAATATAGAACACCTTTCTTCCCCATGCTCTGGCCATATATCTGCTTATCACCTGGTTCTCTTTCTCTCTGTGCACACAATTCAACACAAAGTCATCAGAGACTTACAGATTTGCTGTAGCCACACTGCAGCCACCACCCATTCAGCTACCCTCATACTGCTCAGCCCCATACACGTGCAATAGCAATAGGTCTCAAGCAGAAAACTCACTGGAAAATGTTCCCAGCTCATAATTTCTGCCCCTGGGAAGTGCTTGGAAGTCCCCTGTTTCTGAGAGGAACTAGGGAGTGGGAAAGAAGGTGAATGGCATTCCTGAAACGTGGGAAAAGAAGCATTTAATCAAGGTTGCCATGGAAACTAGAAATGGACAATAAGTACTCAGAGGTTTTATCATTTCGCTTAGCACTTGTAACATACAACCTGTGTGAAGAGGAGCATCATCACACATGGGGAGACTGAAAAATACCTGAATGGAAAAAACATGTGCAAGAGAATCTGTGCCAGTGCCTCCAGAATACATCCCAACAGAGGGGATTCAGGGAAAGTGGGGCAGATGGAGCTTCTGGGTTGCTCCTAAAGAACAGGAATGGGGCACCCTGGAAGGGGGGTTGGATGGGCAATGCAAAGGCAAACAGTGGGGACATTGATTTTGGCATAAGTGCTGAGCAGAGAGCTCCACACAACTTGGAACATACACAGTTCCGGGGCTCTCATTATTGCTAGCCTTGCTTTGGCACCTCCTGGTGGTCCTACACATCTTCAGTGCAACTCATAGCAGTTATGTTTGTGCGTTTCTCACACAGTTTTGTATTCAACAAGCCATGCATCAGTTTCCTCACTCAAATTCATTTTGATGCATCTGACAGGAAAAGGTCATGTAGATCCAGCTCAACCCCTAAATGACAGATCATGCCCACACACCGTCAATACATCAAAGAAGAAGACATTTCCTTGGTTACAGTGCATTCATAGACTAAAAATCACTCTTTGTCCTCAGCACACCAAATACCTACTACGTTGTGGTCATTACTATTTTGGTCATTTCACAGAGATACTTTTCCCATCTGCCTAAAGTATTAAATGTCTTCCTCCTGCTCCCACCCAAATTCCCACTCCAGTATTTCCTTCAGGATGTCTCATACTTACTTATGTGCAAAAAATTGCAGGCATTTGTCAATTGAGGCACATCATGATAAGAAACACCTACCCTTCTCATGAATTACCACCTCCTTCCTCTCCATCTTCCTGAAGTACATGCCAGTGATCATCTGCATCCACTCCATTCAAAGCTAAAGAATTCTTCCATCTTGCTGAAACCACCAACAAAGAAATTCCTTTGCCAGGCAAACAGAGAATACACTGAATCCAGATGCCCAGAACATGGAGATGAACCATAATGCTCAAATCCTCTCTGGAAAAAAAACAACAAAAAAACAAAAAACTAGTCCTTTTCCATTCCAGAGAGCAGACCCAGTTTTTGCAATAATACAGAATCACAGACCATTCAATTTCACATAAATGTCAGTGATGTTTCATAGTGATCAGCTGAACTCTGCAAGCCCAGAGTAGGCATGTGTGTCACTTACAATCTTTTAAGGCCAGCACCAACTCTTGCACATTTCCAGGCTCGTGATGTGACAGAGCAGAACCCACCCCATTACAAATCCCCATGACAACACTTGCTGTAGCTCATCTCCTGGCCCCAGATGGTGAGATCTCAATCAGCATCAAGATGCCAGAGGCAATGGTAGCATGGTTGTTCACTTGATGGGCACTCTCATGGCGATGTTCTTGTAGCTCTGGGCTCTGCTCATATTTGTGATTCACTTTTGTCATCAAAAGCTTTGCCACTAGCAGTGGCCATCCAGTTCTGCATCACTTTTTGGATTCTACCACTCATTGCTGCCCATTCGAATCCTGAATCAAAAGTTTTATCAAGTAGAACTACTTCAAGTAAATGCTCTGCCAGATTTGATTCTGCAATATCAATTCTTGAAGCTGTATCACTTCAGTATCAAATGTCCAAAGAAAGCCCAGATGTAAATTCTTCTACTTGCCCAACTACAAATGCATGTGCATAATCCCATCCAAATTAATGAATCTCATAATCATAGCACTCAGCAGCATGTCCTCCGTCTGCTGCCCAAAACTAATTCGAAAATGGTGCCAGAAACACTAATGGATGGTAGGAAAGGATGTGAATCATGGGAGCCTGGCAGTTTAATACACTTACCCCTCCAGACCAGTGTTCCTGTAGTTTTGGATAGGAATCCCACAATATACTGCCAGTAAATCTGTAGATCACAGAGAAGAGCAAAGGACCACTGGACCTCAGGACATCTCCCAGTGTAATGAACAAACAATGTGCACTAAAGGATTGTCAGCAGAAGTGTCTTAGAATATTATGTTAGTGATACAAGGTGAGTGGGCAGAGAAAACTGATAGTAAGTAGAGAGACAAATATAGATAGATAGATAGATAGATAGATAGATAGATACATACATACATACATACATACATATGTATGTACCTGTTCTTGTAGGTCCAGAGGAGTCCTCCAAAATTTAGAGAAAGATATGGATACTAAAGAGAGAAAAAACTGCAGCCTGTCTTCTCAGTAAGTATCTGGGATTAAAGATGGAACGGTTGGTTTTCACCATTAAGCTTTACACCTGTACTGTGAAAGATTCTCCATTTGAATCTACTTTGTCACAGTGGGAAGAAACACAGAGTTCAATTGGCTTTCTGAGAGTAAGGCCCCTCTCCAGTTATTTTAATACACCTCTTGACTCGTGGCAAGCACTTTTTGAAGCAAAGATCTGCTGAGAATTAGTGTTCCAAACAAGTGCTTGATTTTTTTGCCTGATGCAATGCCAGGATGAATGGACTGTTGTTAGGTTGAATTCTTTTCTTGTTACCAAACAGGTCTTCTAATAGCACTAGCAAAGATAAGGGGATCTGATCTCCATATTCAGGGTGAAAGTCGATCACTGGATCATGATGGAAATTATTCTCTTGTTTTCGGAGTATCAGGTAGTTTCCATTACTACAGGCTATTGTGTTAGTTTGGAAAGAGCACATAAAATACCCTATTTTCTTCAACCCTAATACTGAGATCATTGTGTTCCATGAGAATATGCCCTTTCCCTCTTTTCTCACTGCTCTTCATTTGATATGTAACTTGACATTTTGTTTTTCTTGATGCTTTGCTGTGTAACCTATAGCCCCAAAGGAGTGCAAACCTCTATGGGTCATATTTGTTCAGTAGTAGGTCTGGCAGCTGTTGATCTTTCCAAGCTGTCCATGCAGGATCATGTAGCTGGTTGGCAGACAGAGATTTCTACTCTATCAATTTGAGGTCTTCTGCTTTTCCGTGTTGCATCACAACAGAGATAATCATGTCCCACAAACACGTCTCTGTTCATCTGAATCTTTTTATGGATTTGCTTTGACTGTGTTTCTTCCTTTTTTTGTGTTTGCTTTCTACAGCTATCCTAGGGAACACATTTTCTGGTAGGAACACTCACCAAGTGTGAAGTTAGCGTGAAAACACATTTCAAACTCATAATAACAACCACTTACATCACAAAATCATTCCAGAAAGTTACACTCATCCACTTGGGAACAGAACCATATCACACCAATATCAACATCTCCCAAGGAACTGGCCACAAATAAGACGCAGAGCACAGATTATTCCAATGAATTATTTAGCCAATAAATCTGAACAATAGGTCCGTATGTAAATATTGTGATCTCTCCTCAGATAATCTATGAAGCAGAATTATTCAGTTATGTGTCAGATGAATTATTCAGCCAAAGACTTGGAAATGAACTGAGATTCAAAACATTTGTTCTTAAAGAAGTCCTCCTTTTTATCAATTAATCTTGTTAGCAAGTTGACTTCTGGCATAGGAAAAAACTAAAAGAAAATGAAGCAGAACAGTTTCTTCCTGGAGAGCTCTGAATATATGTAAACAACATCCGTGGTTTAAATGCAGAGAAGTAGTTTTGGACGCCAGTATCTTTCTTAAATCTTTCCTTTCTTCACGTTTGTAACATTATGCTTGGGATTCAAATGATACTGCTCAAAATTTCTGCAGAGATGATCAAGGTCGTAGTTAATGTGTTTCTCAAAGAGACCTGAGAAATCAGTAAAATGCTTCCATTTGTTTCCTCTATTGAGCCATAAGACCCATATCTTCCTTCTTGCACCTCTTCTGAGTTATATCACAGCACACCACTAAGGAAAGGATTAAATACATCAATGGACTCTCTCTTTCAAAGCCACATTCAAATGCTTCTCCAAGAAAAGCAGCCTGTATCCCCCTTGAGCATCTAAACTTGCCATCTGGTAGGTTTGTACTTAATAGTCATTAAGAGGATTATTAAATCTCCTTTTGTATGCAGCAAATTAGGTGGTGGAGGGGGGTCTGTGTTCTATTTCAGAACAAAAAAAAAAGAAAAAAAGAATAGTTCAGAAAGTCATTGTGTCCGAAGAGTATTAGAGAGGCACTAAGTAGAAAGACAAAGGCAAGCGAGCACCAGCTCCTCTGAAAGCTGTAAATCATCCCGACTCCTCGAGTGGCTGGTTAAATTCATTGTTATTTGGGTAATTATTGTCCTTTGTTAGAACATAAGCTCTAAACAGATTTTGAAATTAAATCATCCAACATGAGCAGCCAGGAAGACCTACTGGTGTCAAGGAGGAGTTGTGGAAAAAATATCTTCAAACAAAGCATTTAAATGAACTCATAACTTCACATCTACACTGCTACATTTCTTGTTTTTGGAAAACAAGGTATTTTTCCAGCTGTTCTTTGTGGTCACTGAGGAACTCCCGCAGGTAGCTGGTTGCCTGTGTATTGGAGGCTGCTGGAGGCTCCTCCGTACGTGGATCAGGTAAACCCAAAGAGCTTGCAAATGTATGGGCAGGTCAGAAGTTCAAGAGACCGATGTGACACCTGATCATCTAAAGCAAGGTGACTGAGTGTGCACTATTGATTGCTATTGCACTATTGAAGCCCTCAGCTTTTCCTCTGGATTCGTAGACTGCCTGATTCCTACCAGACTCGTGTGTCAACAGGCCATAAAAAGCCTTTAGTCGTCTTTTCTTTTCCCGGCTTTCTGGAAGAAGTCGTGCTAACAATGAGCCACTGCTTGACAGCTCCGAGTCCCAAGCTGTCGGGATACAGTGTGACTTCCAACATATTGCTTCCAGCCCCCACCACCCACAGGGAATGGCCTGGCACGGGGAGCACACAGCCTGCTAGGAGGAGCCTAACAAAGAAATCCCTCACTCAGTGCGCAGAGCGAAAGGGCAGCACTCACATCACTCAGTGCCATGAAGCCCATTCAGCTTCTTGCAGGTCAAAAGATCAGGAGAGTGTTGGTAATGTTCTGCATTTTTGCATCGTGTCACTCGAATGGAAGGATGCTGGCTGAAAAATACCAAATCTGGTAAGGATGAGGGCTGTTGTTTTGTTTTTTACCTCAAACTGCAGCTTCAAGCCCACGCGGGAATGCTAACCTTACAGGGCTGAAGAAAGAAAAAAAATGCATTAAATGGCACCAGTAACTGTCACTGGACCTGGCTTTGCTCCAAGGTCTGTCAGAGCTGAGATTGATTGGGATGTATGGTATCCAGGAAACAGTCGGTACTTTCAGCTGGTTATAAAGCCATTCTAATTGTCTCGCTACCACCATGGCAACCATAGTAAGAGCCACAGCCCACAATAGAGCTGGGGAGTCCATCTTATAGCCCATCCCATAGCCCTCACATGGCCAGAGAGTGATCCCCGTAGATACAACCTTACTCTGACATCAGAAGGGACCAGATTTGGAGAAGGAAATGATGGCAGCGCTGTTATATGTAGTATCTTATAGCAGCAGTAAGCATAATGATTTAAACAAACCTTTCCTGTTACATGTTTCCTGTTACAAGGAGGCCCTTACGGTATAAGGGATGCCACACAGCCACGTAGGGGCTGTACACCTTACATACCACACTCCAAGACATGCTGTGAGCAGATTTCCCAGCACAATGACCTCGGTACCAGGCAGAAGTTGATCCCTTTTGCTGGTGCCCGGGCTTTCCTTCAGAACATTTAGCTACAGTGACTTCAGGTATTGCAAGATGCTTCACCAAAAAAAAAAATGTCTTCTAAAGTAATAAAATACCTGCAAAGGAATTGGAGATTCTTCCTTTGTTTCTGCAAAGCGTTTTAAAGCCAAATGCAATCAGAAAATGGACTGAGGACTTTCCATCAGCCCTGGGCCTGGGATGATAAATTGTTTTGGAGCCTATACAAGGTGACCTCCACATCTAACAGAGAGGAACGACATCTCATGACTCAGAACAGGGGGTGCTCAGGAGGGGCAGCAGTGATCTACTGGGATGAGAGATGTGGCAGGAGAAAGATCAGATGAACAGCAGTAAATGCACTGGAGGGAGGAAGGAGGTGACAGGGAGACCTGCAGCCTCTGGTGGGATGTGGGAACCCCAGTGTGCCTGGGATGCTGTTCTTCCCAAGGCGCTGCTCCTCCACGCTGCCTACATGCAAAGTGTGATATGATGGACAAGTAAAGCTCAAACCATGGCCCATGACATTGAAGCAAAACCTGATGCAGCCCTGGATTTGCCCTCTGCAGATGTAATATAGCTGAGGTTGTGTTCATTATGGTGGGAGTTTTATCTGGGCCTTGTGAACATCCCAATCCTGTTACTAATTGTTGTTTGCAGTTATTAGTGTTAATTTGTTAGTACTGACAATAAGGGAGAAGACAGTTTTAAGTAGTGAGGCTTGGTGACCAACATCAGATTAAAGTCACTCAGAACTTTATTAGGGGAAAAGAAGACCAATGTTGTTGCAAACCTGGATTTGACGTGCTTTGTCAAGGCAATTAAAGTAATTGGCCTGAGAAAGCAGCTTGCGATGAAATGGAAGGCAAACAACTAAAGACAGAAAACAATTCTATATTCAGAGCCCAGATGTTAAAAGCTGTAATTTCTATTCACAAACCAAGCAGGGCTGTGACTCAACTTTCCCATCACATTTCCCCATGACGCTCCTTCATTACAGAGAAGCACTGCTTCATCTGGAATTATTCCTTGGTAGATGGGCCAATTGTCATTTTGGCCCTCTCAATGGTCAGTTTGGGCATTTCTCCTCTGTACATTTGTCTTCTAAGTCACAAACTGTTGCTTGAGAAATAGCTACTTCGAGATCAAGTTGAGAAACACAAAGAGACAGCAGCAGAGACCGAGCCTACAAGACTTTGGGCAGCATTTGTAACATCTGCATGGCCTACATTGGGAATCATATTGTGTATCACCGTAAGGAACAGGTGGGTCATGGGTTTTCACCTCAGTGTGCATGGGATGAGCCTTTCCCACACCAGTCCTGCTCTATCTCTGCAAATGCAAAATCCTTCTCTTGGAGCCAAGAGCTATTTCTGGGATATTTATTTAATAAAAGCACCTATTCAAGACAGGGGGTATCTTGACATAATGAGTCATGTAATTAAATCTTGTGTCTCAGCAGATCTACATGACCATGGAGAGAAGCGAATACCCTACTGAGAGCCTCAAAGGCTGCCGACGCCACTCAGAGTCCACCCGGGGAGCACCAGGTGGCCAAGGCAATGCTGTTTGCTTCATCTGAGCCTTTCCAACAGCTGCTGTGGGGATGTCTTGAGCTGGCAGAGGCACGGACCATATCACAAGGGATTGTGTGAGAAAAGAAAGGTCACATTCCTTCACCCACACCTTTATGTTCTTGAAACCAGGCAGCCCTTGCCCCAGCCTCATCTCGCCTTTTGACAGATGGAGCACAAGCACCCCCACTTTGCTGAGGCAAAGAAAAACAAACTTAGGAAAAAGAACATAAGGGAACCAGCTCATAAGAGTGAAGAAGAAAAATAGAGAGAATGGTCCAGTAATGTTTGTACCAACCTCAGGGCACACGGGTTCCCTAAGATCTCCCTGGGGTTGTATTCACAGTGACAACTTCTTCCTGAATGTTTCCTGCAGTTCCCAGTGTTATTGAGAGGTCAGCTGTAACATCACCCTATAAATCTACCTTTAAAGCAGTCCCATCTTCAGACAGGAGTAAATCATTGTTATGAGCCTGGGAACAAAATTGCCATAAGCAAATGGCCAGCCCACTGCCACTGCTGAGTTCATCCTCAGCGCACTAAGATTTTACACACCCAAGAGATGTATGGCACATTTGGATTTAAACTGACGGCTGCATTTTATATGTGCTTGTAAAATGAATGTGTAAAAAGCAGCAGTGGGGAGCTACCCACTGTTCCAGAGCAGCTCCTAAGGACAGCAGACACCAGGGCCACTGCTGGGCTGGCATCTGTGTCCATAGCCCTGGCTCTGGGAATCAATCTCTGCATAGAAACCAAAGTATGAATCACACCAACCTGGAGGCTGAGCTCCTTTCTTCCTGCTTTTAGGGAGGTGGTGGAGTCCCATCCTTGGAGGTGTTAGACAGCTGTGGAGATGTGGGAGAGCGACATGGTCAGTGGGCATGGTGGGGTGGGTTGGGGTTGAACTAGATGATCTTAGAAGTCTTTTCCAACCTGATATGTTTCTCTGATATGATTCTACAACCGCGTAATACTCCATAGCTGAGGACTGTGCATCTCCATAGGCTGAGGTTGCACAACTTCTCTCCTCCTTCCCAATGCCAGCCATGTCCCCACAACCGTGTGTCCCTCAGAGCCACAGAGTCCCTGGGCCAAGCAAAGGGGGGGACTCAGCACCTCCTCTGGCTGAACCCACAGCCCCAGGTGTGCAGAGGGATAGAGGCAGGTCGGTGTCCTGGCACCTCACAGCACGTGGGTCGCTTCCCAGCAGGATGCTCTCCCAAGTCTTCATCCCACCACCGCTCCCCTGTGCCCACTCTCACTATGCTGCCCATGTTCTCTGCCTGCCCCACAGATACAAGAGGGGCTGAAAATGCCCCCAGCCACCTCTTTGTGGAGACCGACGGCAGGAGGGCCACAGCCCTAGGGACACCTCTGGGCAGGACGGTGAACGCACACATCCCTTCCTGCTAAAAGAACACCCAAAAAGACCAGACAGAAACTTTGCCCCTCGTGCTTTCAACATTTTCTCAGCAGTGGATGGGGCGGGGGGGGGGTGGAGGTCCCTGCTCCCTGCGCGTCGGAAGGGCACCGGGCGAACCCACGCGGCACAACGGGAGGTGCCGGGCGGCGGGATGGGGGGAGCCGGGGAGGGGGGGGGGGGGGCGCTCCCCGCCCCGCCGGCGCTGCCGGGGGAGTGGTTTCCCCACGCCGGCAGCGGGGCCGGTCCGCGGGCTGGGAGGTGCCGCGGTGCCAGCGGCCGGACGGGAGGATGCGGGCGCGCTGACGGAGCTGCCGGCTCCCCCTCTGCCGCCGTGCATGGGCGGCGGGCGGCTGCCGGCCTCGCCTCGCCTCGATTCGCCTCGCCTCGCTTCTTCGCTCCGAGCCGGTGAGCCGGGACGGGCTCGGGGTGGGTGCGGGTGGCGGAGCGCTGCACCCCGGCACGCTCCGGGCAGCGCTTGGTGCGGGGTGAGGAGACCCTGCGGAGCGCCGGGGGACCTCAGCGCTCGGGCAGCGCTCGGGCACGGAGCGCCGCGTCCCCGCGGAGGGAGCAGCGGGGGATGCAGAAAGGGAGGCTTTGCGTCGCTTTTCTTCTTCTTTTACCGTTGTTGCTATTATTACTTTTCCTACATGCTTATTTGTTTAGTAAAGGTTGTTAGGGGGGGCTGGCTAAAGAATGGGTTCTCCTTTAAAGCAAAACTTGTTTGGCGAGCGGAGAGGCTGTGTGAAGGAATCCCGATGAATGAGAGTGGCAGGGAGGCAGTTGTTGCTCTGCTCTCGCTTCAGCTGTTCCTTTATTTCGTGGTTTTTCGAGGCAAGGAAACGGGTACCGAAATGCACGTTTAGGACAACGATGCTTTGCTCGCAGGGGGAGAGAACCCTGGAATCTTGCGTTATCCATCAGGTGGTGAACGTCACACATAAGGTTACTTGTACGGAAAGAAAGAGCCCCTTTCCCCGGTAAATGAGGACTATGTTGCTCTCGGAGCGAGGGGTGTGAATGTTTTCCTGCTGCCAAATGAGCGTACCACAAAAATTCGCGGTTCATCTGGGACAGAGACGTGTTTGTCGGTTTCTGAACACGGCTGCAGGCGCGGAGGGGAGTTGGGCTGGGCTGCACACGGCGTTAACCCCTCCAACCACAATAAGCAATGCGCAGAGACGTTTGCTTCCATTAGTCCTTTCCTGACCACAGTGCAGTCTGATAGCAGAGAGAGCTCTCCTGGCTGAAGGTTCACATCGTACTGAAGAACTCAGAAGTTTGTGCTCCCGCACCCGCTTCTGAGCACGGTGCCTCCTTAGGGGCAGCCCGGAGCTGAAGGTAAAGCGGGGAGATCTGCCCACACACCACTGGTCCCAAGGCGCTATTTTCCATCTCTTAGTTTTAATGAGCAACGAATTTGGTGCCCAGAAAAGATTCCAGCAAACAGCTCAGGGTTTTGGTAATTAATATTCCATTTAAAGAACACGTTTGTGGAGTCAACGTAATGATTGCAGGGAGAAAACAAGCAAACAGGGAGCGACTCAACCCTGTTTCTTTGCTTTCCTGATCCAGCCTGACAATTTGTCAATCATTTGGAATTTCCTCCAACGTCTCTGCTGCATTACTTTACCAGGAGAAATGAATGTGCCAATATAGTCACAATTTTCCCTCCTTCCTCACAATGATCTCTTTGTACTGAGCAACAGGCTTTTGCTCAGTTCAGGTGTCAGACCCACAGTGTCACAGGTTGACATCGCTCCTTGGCTCTCACTTCCAAAACGATGTCCTCATCTGTGGGCCATTTACCCACACCTGCCTGGTTTGAGGGGGTCGGTCAGGGCAGCCTGGCTGCAGGGCAGATCCCATGGCATGTCCCCAGGAGAAGCCCTGAGGGGATGTCAAGGATCCCTATGTCATCTCACAGCTGTGCCCTTCCCTTTGCTCCTCAGACATCTGTGCTCTCTGGAAAAAGCTTGTGCATGAATCACTTTTCCTGCATTTTCCTTCTTCAAAGGAAGACTTTATTGCAAGCCCCAGGAAAACCACCAACCAGTAACAACTCAGGTGGAATGAAAAGGCTGTTTGTAACAAACAGGTCCTCAAAACCTTAACTCAGCCCTTGTTCGAGCCTCCGTCCCTCTTTGGTTGCAAGTTCTTAGGGGCTGGGATCACCTCTCCTTCCCACTTAGGAGAGAGCATCAAAAGGACCAAGCCTTGCAGAAGGACGCACAGCCCTACTAACGCACATATGCTTTCAATGAGATGATTAATTCAAAGAAATAATTCCACACTTTTAAAAAAAGAATTCATTTTTATCTACATTTTATTCTTGCCTTCCATCACACCCAACCCTATGGCAACAGCATGCAGTGTTCTCCTGCCTTCCTTCTCAGCTCGGGGCAACTTCCCGTACTTCAGAAATTCAATGATGGTTAGAGTTTTAATTCCTAAGGAAAAATAGCATCTAAGCAGCTAATAGCAATTAGCTGGCACTGGGCTGTGGGGCTGTGACACCTGTGGTTGTGCTGCTAATTACCAATAAGGAACATTACAAATCTTCTCATTGTCTTTTTTTGCATGGGAGTGCGTGTGGTTTTGTTGTGGTGGTGGTGGTGTGGGCTTGTAAGCTTTTTTTATGTGGTAGTTTAT
Organism: Excalfactoria chinensis; assembly: GCF_039878825.1. Classification (NCBI taxonomy): domain Eukaryota; kingdom Metazoa; phylum Chordata; class Aves; order Galliformes; family Phasianidae; genus Excalfactoria; species Excalfactoria chinensis. The sequence goes on along the minus strand of NC_092829.1, from coordinate 9,334,734 downwards.
TTTTCCATCAGCCTTTAACGCCTTTGCTGCTTCGGCTGTGCTGAATTCTGTGCTACTAATCTCAATATTGCATCACATCACAGCACTGTTAACACCATATTCTGTTTTCCCTGAAGTTACGAGGAAGTAATTAGTTTATCCTTTAAGTAAATGCTATTCTATCTACCTAACCTCTTGCCCTGTTCTGCTACCTAGCAGTGACAGACAAACAGGCCAGAGCACTCTTTCCCATTGCTAGAAAGGCACTCGCATTTTGCAACCCATTTCCCAGGATGTGTCCACCCAACAATCACTTGCTCTGAGTTGATATTCTAAGACACTTTTTTCCCCACTCATCATCTGTAGCATGAATTCTGAGCCATGCAGAAAGATGCAGGTCTCTCCAAAAGTTAAGTAGTGGAATACTGATGGGAAGATTCAACCTCTACTGCTATACCACCACCATCTGCTTCTGGTATTGTAGGCCAACATAGTAAAATAGGAGGCACTTCTTTTGGAGTCCTCATACTCAAGGAATAGCAGAAGGAAGCTGATTTTTATCAGTTACAATCCCAAAGCTGCTATAAAGGGAGCGACATCAGGGACAGAAGAATCATCATATGCCAGGGAAACAGAAACAAGTGCAGGGGGGTTGGAGTAGGTGACCCTTAAGGATCCCTTCCAACTCAACAGTTCTGTGATTCCATGGCATTTCTTTCTGAGGCCTTTCAGTGATGTCCCATCCCTGTGGGCTGGGATAGATGGGCTCTGATCTGCTCAGTGGCAGCCAGCCCACAGCAGGGGGTTGGAACTGGGTGGACGTTAAGGTCCTTTCCAACCCAAACCATTCCATGATTCTATGCTTCTTTTTAGAAATGCTTGCTCTGACTTAGAAAGAACGCTGTATTTACTTGTAAGGTGTTGGGTTCGTGAAGTTGTTTGAAAGAACTGAAGCCAATTCAAGGTTCACTGCATGAGCAGAGCTCAGTAACACTGCTTGGCTTTGGCATTTCTCATCTCCAAAGTGTGTTCTCAATGAGACAGTATTTGCACAGCAATTACCAGAGGAGATACCCCTAAAACTATTTAACAGCTTATCTCTAATTTTAATGGGGCTGTTCTTTTAATGAGGTCCTTTCATATCAATCAGCTGCTGAATCCAGTGTTAAGAAAGAAACACAAACTTTCTCTTGGCACATGTTTCATGAGGACTCTGTGGAGATTTCCATGATACCGAGGTCTACAAGCATTCGGAGGAGCTCGCTTAGTCATTCTTCCCATCTGCTCTGCTGCTTCCTCCCTCCCTCTGCTGCTCCGCATACACTTCCTGACTGCCTGTTCCTCGGCCCTGGCCCTGCAGCATGGCTGGCAGTCCTGCTCCCCTCTGCTGTTGGGCTTCTTCCTGGGGGCATCTTCTGCTGTGGAGTTCAGGTAGTTGGGTGCTGAGAGAGTTAGAGGAAAGCAGAAAAGAGAAGAGGGAAAAGGAAGAAAAATGAAAAGGAAAGAAGAAGGGGGGGGGGAAGGAAAAAGAAAAAAATAAAAGGAAAAAGGAAAAGAGAAAAGGAAAAGAAAAACAAAGAGAAAAAAAAAAAAAAAAAAAAGGAAAAGAAAAAGGAAAAGGGAAGGCCACCAGAGAAGCACTCATTACTAGCTGCACTGCAAACAGCATTTGCTTAAAGCCTTGAGTCACTCCCAAACCACGCAACTATGAAAATGTGGCCATTGTGCTCCTCATTTAGTCATTTTTCCTTCTTTTCTGGTCATTTATCAGTGTAGCTCTTCTTTGCAAGCAGGGCCAGTGGGAACTTCAGCAGCTTCAGCAAACCTAAGGCTGAGGTCTGTGTGTAGTTGCAGTGCTCCAGAGCTGGGGATGCGTAAGGTCAACCTCAGCCTCACCATGCTGCCAGGGGAGCTGAGGAGGTTGAGCTGGAGGGATCCAGCAGCATGAAGCTCTTTGGAAGCCTGTGTTTTCCAGTGTTGGTAGTCCACAGATGAGTGTTTGAGAAATTCCCCAGGGTGATATTTACCCCAGTAGCTTTTCTGGAGCAGGAACAGTAAAACTGCTGCTTACAGTGAAGTTAGAGGAGGGAAGCAGAGAGGTCTGGAAATAGCAACCTCCCACCCCTTTTTGCTCTCCCCAACCCTGTGCTGTGTCTCATGCTGAAATGCCGGCTTCTCCACATCGAGAGTCATTTCATCTTGCTGCTTCCTGAGGGAGATCGACATCTCCTTGGAGCTTGCGGTGCCAAGGAGAAGCAAGAAGCTTTGGCCTGTGGAGAGCAGAACTCAAGTACTGCGTGGGCAGCCGAAGACAAGAGCTTCTGAAACAAGGAACAGAACAGATCTCTAATCTCCAGAATCTGACACATATCACACTTCTCTCAGTTGCTTAGGAAAGAGATTTGCATCCAAAAAGAAGTGGGAGGTTGAAACAGGAGTTCATACACACGCGGATTTGTCTTCAGTGGTCCATGCAGTAATTTACATTTCTCAAGTTCCATGGAACCCACAACACTCCGTAAAATATGTCTATTACAAATGCACAATCAGGGGAAACAAAGAAGCCAAGTTCCCATCTGTAGGCACTCACCCAAGTGGCCTGAAGTACTACAGGGACTGAGCCACAGCTCCATCCTTGTGGATGGTCATAAGCTCAAAGCATACAAAAACTGATGATCCACAGAGTCATAGAATCACTAAGGTTGGAAAGACCAGTAAGATCATCCATTCCAACCATAAGCCCATGCTTGTGACCGCTCTAGACTGTGTCACTCAGCACAACATCCAATCATTTCTTGATCACCGCCAGGGACAGTAAGTCCAGCATCTCCCCATGCATCCTGTGCCAGTGTATTTGTATTGCTACTCTTTCCAAGAAGAAATTTTTCCCTATATCCAACCTGAACCTTCCATGGTGCAACTTAAGGCCTCTTGTCCTATTGCCAGTTACCTGGGAAAAGAGGTCAGGGAATAGAAACTCCTGGCCCTAGAAAATGCTGACATTTCCTTGCAGGGATATGCACCTTCTGGTACAGTGTGAGCAGCTCCTTCATACCTTCACCCACTACAGCTGTAGCTTTGTCCTACATTGCCCACACACCCACCTTGACTGAGCTGACAGCCCAGTCTGCTGCAGCACAGTGGCCCAAATAAGGCATCCATTCTTCTTCTAGGTGGAGAAAGCTCCTGTTTGTTGGGTATTACCGTGCAGAGTTCACTGTAGTTTGTCAAAATTTTCCAGTTTGCAAAAATCAAGAAGTGGATCATTGCTTCTCTTTCTCCATGCAGTTCTTTGGCCTGTTCCAATTTTCCTCGTAATTGATAGGAGGGATTTATTTTCTTTTTGTAGCACACACAAAGATTAGGATCCTTGAATGGAGAAAAGTTTCCATTTACCCATAGTCTGTAAGGAGGTGAGGTTGGAGGGGATGGGAAGGCCAGGGCTGAGGTCCCCATTTGTTTGATGTGTGGGCGAGCTCCAAGATTTCAGTGCTCACAATTTAAGCAAGGGGCTGGAAAATCCCCTGGGATCACCCCCATTGTAATAAGAAGGGGATAAACGATACCTTTGTGCACAGATCGGTGTTTCAAGGCCAATTTCTACTGCCTATCTACACTTATTTGTGTTACAAGGTGAACCTTCAATGAGACATTGTTAAGCTGTTATCATAATATTTCCATCCGTGCTCTGTAGGGAATGACTTACACGGGAAGCAGGGAGGGAGGAGGGATCTCACCCCAGCCCTGCCTGCTGAGGCCATGGCACATGCTGGTGCCTGAGCTCTGCTTTCCAGATGCCACCCAGCTGTCCTCAGTAGGGATTGCCTCCAGACACAAGAGACCCAGTGTCAGAGGTGCTGCTCCCATCCGGGGAGCTCTGTGCCACTAGAACTATGACCAGTTCTTCTTTCTGTCTTGCTGACAAAGCACATTCACCTTAAAAACATTTACTTTGCAATTCACGTTGAATTTATCCCAAGGAAAGGCATCCACTTCTGTGAGTTGTGTACAGAAGTCTGTCCATGACATAGGGGTGAGCTGGGCTGGGCTTTCCACACACCTGTTCCAAATCCTACTTATGCTCCTGGCTGTCCTTACATGGGACATGAGGCCACCCCTCTGAGACAGACCACAGTTCACCCCAAAGTGACAGAGAAGTCTGGAGGGCACCATTCAGTGCCCATTGTTTTCATAGAATTATAGAATCACAGAATCATTAAGGTTGGAAAAAGATCATCCAGTCCAACCCCAACCCATCCCCACCGTGCCTACTAACCACGTCCCTCAGTGTCACATCTCCATGGTTCTTGAACCCCTCCAGGGACGAGAGTGACTCTCCCACCTCCATGGGCAGCCTGTGCCAATGCACCACCACTCATTCTAGTTTTTCCTAATATGCATTCTGAACACTTTTGTGGAAATCTGTCCTTTTCTACGAGGTGGCAGGAGGATGGGCATCGATCCAGGTGCAGAGGCCACCGTGGAGGTATTTCCTTGGTCTCTCAGGTGGAACCATCTCTACCATTGTTACTGTAGCTCTCTGGAATAGTCCCCAACCCAATAGCTCTGTACTGGAAACTACTGAGCAGACAGGGCTGGAATGATCAGAAAAGCAGTAAAGGTGGAGAAGGTAGAAAAGCTTTAAGAAGAAGTAAACAGAGCGAGGCTTTGCTGGAGTTGTTTCCTGGCAGTTTCCACTGCATAAAGGCTCATTGCATGGCCTCAGTAGCCATGTCTGGTTTTTAAAAGATTAAGCAGTATCGTAGAAGGAGGGGTATTAGTTAATGTTTCCTCTGGTGTCAGCCAAAGAAGATAATCACATGTATTAGGTAGATAAAGTGAGTATTTACTCTTCAGAGAATAAACACATTCTGGTAGTTTCATACACTGCTCAGCACTGAACTCTCCAAGAATACTGATTGGGGAGAAATGATTCTGTTTTGAAATACGGCTTTGTGGCTTCAGGAAGGGACTTCCTCCACTCTGCAGTGTTCAGGAGGCTTTATTTTCATTACAGCTTTAAGCGGCTGAGCCTCAGGAGCTGCCATCCCCTCTCATTGCAGGCCTCATGGCACAGAGTTCCCACAGTTGCAGGTAGGGATTGGTCTTGGTTCAGTTCTACCCCAAAGTCCTTACTGAGGCTGGCAAAGCAAAAGGCATTGGTTTCGGTCATTCCATCCTGCATCGATCCTCATATAACAAAGCCCAGGCATCCACCTAACTGGCAGCTGGGTTGGCTTGGGTTCCAGCTGGTGCCCAGCGCATTCCCTCTTACTCCATTTTGTCTTTCACTGAGAGATGACTCAGTGTAGTAACTGTTCTTATGACATCTAGTCTTCTCTGAAGGAGATTTAAGGTAGATGAGTACTTGCTGAATTGTCATGGGTTTAAAAGCAGCTGTTTTGTAATGGGTTGTGGGATAAAAATCTTCTTCCCAGAGTATTGGATGACATGGTATTGGATGCTCTCTGGTTTCCATACAAGAGACAAGGTCTGAGTGTAGTCATGAATTTTTAAGGGATAAAACATCAGCATCTCTGGAGCTGGTTTGATCACTGGGGGAGAAGGAAAATTGCCAGACAAGAATGAAACCCTTCTGAATTGGATTCTGGGGAAGGAGATGTGATTTTCTCTTTCCCCAGTTTGCAGGACTCATGGCCAGGGGCATGGAGAGAAACTCCAGAGTGCAATGGACAGTCTTTTGCTGTTCTTGAAAAAAACACATAAAAACCAACAAAAAAACCAGTGTGTGGCTAGTCCAGTGTTATAAATCGTGGTGGGAAGGCTTCCAGAGCAGGTAGATTTGTTTAATCACTTGGGCTGGTATCCAAACCACCGAAGGATATAAAATATATACACTAGTGCCATTCACTTCACTGAAAACACCTTTTTCCCATCCAAGGAAATAGCTGTGGCTGGCATGAATATATATTTGGCAAGCTGTTGAGCAAAACAAATTTCTCAGAAGATCATCTTTGGCCCAGATACTGACTATATTTCAGCACTGTACCTCCTCAAGCTCTTCAGCTAAGACTTTCTGACAGGGAAGTCATAAGAAATCGGTGAATAATTCTTTGAAATGGAGGGATCCTCACCTCTGCTCACCAGGCTCCCCATTCTGATACCACTGAAAGTATTATCTTCAGTTTGGAGAAGACCTTTGCAAAAATCCCTTCTCCCATGACATCTGTGGGAAACACGCAGCCATGTAACTCAGTTAACCTTCTCCCAGCTGATTTTTCCTCTTTGTATGTTGAGCAGTTGATACAAGAGCAGGAGTCTTGTACTTTCATGTCTTGAACTGTGTCTCACTAAGCAAGCAAAACCTGCCAAACAAGGAGATACATCTTTATTTTCTATTTTGCCAAATATCTTGAAATTTCCTGCATGAATGGCAACTCTGCCTGCGGTAGAGCTTGATGATCCTTGAGGTCCCTTACAATACAAGCCATTCTATGGTTTGATGAAAGAATTGCTGTGTTTCCCAGTTTCATCAGTTTTTGTGTAGCTTACACTAAGGAAAACAGTTTATCATCATAAAAAGAGTCGTACTGCGAGGTATTTCAGCCTGGGTAATGCACATTATAAGCTTTGAGATCCCTCCTAAGTGAAATCACCTCCCATTTTGGTGTAGAATATTACCCAGTGCTCCAAAGCAGGAATTTCTCTGCCTTCTTCTGAAGCAGCAAGCTCACCATAGCACTCCTTCTCTTGGATGCTGCTGGCTTTGTTGTGGTTGCATTCTGACTCCGTTGTGTTGTCTCTTTCAGGCACTTTTAGGATTTGACTGAGCCTGCACAGCACTTTGTCAGCAGGAGTGAACATCTGCAGCAGTTTTCAGAATCGACGTCCATTTACATGATTGAAGGTAATGTGCTTTCTTCTGTCACGGCCCCATACTTCCACTTGTCCCCTTCTGAGTCTCACGTTCTGACTGGATCCCATGAGCACAGGATTGGGCCCAGCTTGGTGCACTTCTGAGCATTCTCCAGGCTGGGTCACACAGCACATGGCCATGGAGCCCACCAGCCATGCAGGGCTGGAACTGTGGGCTGTAAGCTTCTCACTGCATGTGCTGCAAAATGCACATGCAATCCTGCTGCCCAAAGGCACTTGTCTGTTGTCAGCACAAGCCTAAAGCACATTTCTATCCCTGAAAAGTCTGGCAGGCATATGAACTGCCAGAGGGGCTGAGAGGAGACTCTCTCGGCTTCAAATGCTCCATTCAAAAATTTAGGACATGGTGGCTTGGGGTAGCTTAGGGCAGAGGAACACAGTTGCCCAGCTCTCTGATACCTGCTTCAGAGAAGAGGGGGTTTTGCCCCACTTTGTAAGGAAATCTTTGCCTGCGTCACACAGCCCACCTGTTTTCCGTATCCACGTAAGTGCTGCATAGTTTTGAGCACTGAAATGGGTCTTCCTTCAAGTACAGTTTTGCAACCAAGAATTTTGCAGGTCGGTTTTGCCCTCTGTTCAGAAACCAAAATAAGAATGTGTGCATTGTTTCTCACAGTCAGTGGTTTAGCACTTGTCAACCTATATATTGCTCTGCATGTTACTGACCTTCTTAGTGCAAGCACAGACAGCAGAGAGTGGGCTATTTGTTTGCTCCGTGCCCCTGGAAACAGATAAGGAAAGCAAGGTCCTGCCACTGTAGCAGTTGCATTTAGGATAATCATCTTTGACTGTAGTTGTCACTGAAAAGCAAGAATAGATTTTGCTCTTTTTTTTTTCATAATTGGTATATTTAAGCTTAATTAAACCTAGGGGAAGTAAATGCATCTCTTAATTCACTGCTAGAAGAATTTTAGGGTTCAGAGTAGGTGACTCATCCATCAGAAGAGAATTTATTCTTTGTTTGTAAATGCTATTTATTGCCTTGTTTTGCATCACTATGGCTACTGTATGTCATTGGTGATATCAGCACCTACCATACATAACATAAATGCGAGACTCGCTTTGAAGGAAATGCAGTTCTTATAACCATTTGCTGCTATCAGCCACTTTCGTGTTGTATGTTAGCGTTTCTCACATAAAAGCAGCAGGAAAAGTAGCTCAATATTTTTCCATCAAAACTGTCTGAGGTAAAATTTCTCCTGCACATAAATCATATTGCAGTTAAAAAAGCCCTAAGCAGCACCCATCTGCTTCATTCAGATTCTGTGACTTTATAAACAATTTGCTGATGTCCTACAGTGATTTCGGAGTTTCAGTTGAACTGATCTGCTGCTGCTTTCACGACTGTTTTATTTATGGTTGCTTTTAGAGTTAAATACCTGATTAAGGTTGTTAGGACCACCTCTACATTTCCAGCCCCTATAGATTTCTTCTGCTTTCCTTTTAGTGCTTCTGAGTGGAGACTGAGAACAATTAATCTTTTCCAGCTAAATCCCAATTCCTCTGCCAATTGCATGCCTCCCCGTTCTTTTCTGAAATGCATCAACTACAATCACTTCTGCCATCCTATTCAATCAAACCCTTAAGTTGCACAGATTTCTCAAATGGCCTGGGCTTCAGCAGCTCGGGAGCTGATTCATGGAGGCATCTGCTGTAACACTGGCAGGACTGTCACCATTTTCCCAGCCAGAACCATTTGTCTTTATCATTTAGAAATAATCTGCGGGGTGTAATGTGGTCTTTGGGAAGCACAGAGCCCATTATTGCTCAATAATAGAATTTCATGAGTCTTAACAACATCTTTGAACTCGCATTACACATTTGAAAGTGCACATGTAGATGTATGTGTTTGTTGTCTTGTGGAACAAGGATGTAGAAGTAATTTACAGACTTGGTTCATGCTGAAATGCTGCTAAAATAAATGAGCAAGCCATGGGCAGCCCAGCAATCTGCTGCTGGCTGGCAGGGACTGACCCCCAGGGCATGTAGAGGTGGGATGTGTCTTCTCTGTGGTGGCCAATCCCAAGTCTTTATAAAGCCACAGATTCTCTGAGATGTTTTCCAGGCACACGTGCACTTTTTCATCCCAGTCTCTTTCCTTGATATACGGGATGAGGCACCAAACCTTGGAAAGGATGGTTTAAGCTGGAGGATGGCCAGAGCAATGGCACGTACATCCTCTTGCTGAAGTTCATAGCCCATTTCTGCTCTCCTATTGTGTGTGTAGCAGGAAACGTATTGCTTGATTTGGTGTTGGCTGAGTCCAAGGCTGGCTTTTCAGGGCTTTCTCCAAGCTGATGGATTCCTACAGGGTCAGGCCATAGTCCACAGCTCAGCTGAAGTGTCTCCTCAGTCTGCGATGCTCTTCCTTAGATATGATGCAGTGGGGTGACAGTCTCTGTGCTGTCAAGCTGCTCAATGCTCTGGCTAGTTAAACTCCTTGTGATGGGTTTTGTAGTAATTGCAGATACTGTAAAATTTAGTTTTGTGGGGTAATTGGTAATATAAGCGTGAAGCAAGCTATCCTTGAGATGTTTTCATTTGCATTTCTCAGTAGGAGAAGCCTTAACAAAAGAGGACCAGAATTAATGGCAGCGTTTAGCTGTGCTTAATGGGAACTGCTGTGTGGCAGGTGGTGGTGGTGCCCACAACCTGCATGACACAGCCTGGGCAGTGTGTGGCACATGCTGGTTGCGTGCCTTGGGTGCCAAACAGCACAGGGAGTGCCTAATGGGAACATAAGCGGCTTAGGTTCCTAAGTCCTTGACTGAAATGAGATTTAGGTGCCGAACCTTCCCTGATGCATTTGAAAATCCTATTCAACACTTCTCTGAGTGTTCAGGGAAATAAAGACTATGGCAAATCTAGTCCTTAGACACCAATCATGCTGGTGTGTCTGGAATTAACCATTTAAAAAGGAGTGCTAGTTGGTAAGGAAGTGGAGGAGACAATTGGGAAGGGTAAATATTAAAGACATTACAAACAATCGCAATTAGAATTTAATTCAAGATCTATATTGAACCTTTGATTTGCACTTTTTTAGGATAAAAATGCAGCAGATTAAGCCAAGGTTTAGTGGCACAGCCATACTGTCACACTGTGGGAACCACAACCCCAGGCACATGTGCTAAAGAGAGGAATCACAGGCAAGGGAATACTTCAGAAGCTGCTTAGAAAGGACAGTCTGCAGTGTAATTAATAGAACAATATGTTTGCTGTTATATTAACCGTATGGCTAAGCAGAGAGCTGGGTTTTCCAATTCTGTTCTGATCTTTGCAGCATGACAGAGGTGATGAACACACGGGAACCGGTGATGGAGGAATTTGCGCTCAGTCAATCTCCTGAGGAGGAAGGGGGCCCTTCCAGCCAGGTACCATTGGAAAAACTGCAAAGTGTCCTGATGTTCACTCTGGGTGTGCTCCTGACAGGGGTACCACTTCTCTGGGATAAATCCCATAAACTTGGTGGAACTGGGTTGCTTTGCTGCACGAGATGTATTGCTGTGAGCAAAGTCAGTGCTAAACTCAGCTAGCTACTCCGGCTGAAAACTGTTGTAGGTTAGAGTCCTATCCACAGCTTAATGATGTCCAATGGAGACAAGAAAGTAAAATGAAATGAGAGGCAACACAAAGCCAGTGACTCAGCAGGAGAGCTTGGTTTGTTCCAGCACCTTCCAAGCCCTCTGGCCAGGAGAGCCGTCCTTTTCTTCCTGCCGCTCCTGCCCACTCACTGCATGCTCCAGCTTCCTCAGAAAAACACAGCGCGGCTTCCTGCTGCTCCTGACTCATTCCTTGGGGGGACGTGGTACAATGCTGGGTGCCGGGGGAAAAACACGAAGTGATTCGTGTGAGAACAGCACAACTGAAAATAGCGTTGAGGTTGTACAGGTGCCTTGCCTAAATTTTTGTTGCAGCATTAACAATCATATTTAATCACAGTTTTTCATTGGTATGTGTCATCTCCTCAGTCTTGAGAAAGATGGAGAAAGCAGGAATTCTGTTGCTTTGCATTCCCCCTGCAAGGGGCTATGGGCCATTGTAGCAGCTTCTTAAAAGTTCCTTCCAATCAAGACAGATGACATGGAAGTTTCCTTCCAGATTATAAACAGCTCCAGAGGTGTAATAAGAAATGAGGGGGAACTTTTCTGATAGTCAGCATGAGCTGCCTGTGAGAATATCCTTGATCAGAATGAGTTTTTCCCCATGTGAGTGCAGCTCTGGGAAGCAATAGAGAGGTTTAACTTCAGTGATTCCCTTGGTCTAACTACATGAGAAAAGTCCTTCTTAATTGTGTCTCAATTTGCAAGGCTAACAATAGTGTATAAAATTTTCCATATTCATGTAGTTTGGAGTGATGAATTCCCATGACAATACCCAGGGGAGTGGAAGTGTGAGGATGAGAATTACTATCCATCCTCATCTTCAGCCATGCAGTCAGATACAGGCATTGCAGAAAAGACTGAAATGTGCTTGCTGCTTCCCAGACACGTTGGAAGGGAATTGTCCCTTCCCACAGTCTCACATCCCCATGGCAGCACTTGTGCCAAGTGGAACAAGTGAGGCATGAGCTTTCAGAAAGAGCAGCTCACAGGATGAAGGGAGGTGGCAAAAGTAATGGAGCAAACACCTCTGGTGGATTATACCACCATGGTCAGCAAACAATGTCCTGGGGGATATTGAATCATAGAACCAGAGAATGGCTTGGGCTGCAAATCTAGCACGAAGAACTTTACAGTCCATTAGCACAAGATGGAAAATTGAAAACCAAGAGATGAGGATTCAGCAAGCAGCAGTAAAGTTTGTGTGATATTAACAGCCTGGAGGTCCTGGAGTGAGTTTTCCTTCAGTTCAGTCTGGCCTCCAGCAAAAAAACAACCCAGAGATAAGTTACCCTGAGGGACTACAATGAAGCAGCTGTATTGGAAAAGAGAAACAACTATTATGTGTTATAATATTCGTCACTAAAAATACCTTGTTCAGCTTCAAGCTCCAATCACTACATAATGTTTGACCTATAGATTCAATATGAGGAATGAAATAATAGCTGGCACCGTCCTCTGTGTAAAGATGATCTCTGGGGCTACCTGTTTGCATGAATGCATCATAAAGTATCGTTTCACATGACAGAAAATAGTTCTGTGGCACAGGGGTTTCTTAATAAACTCACTGCATGAAAATGTGAATAAATCACATCAGAGCAAAAGGAAAGGCTGCAGCATACATGAGACTTAGCATTCTGGCAACAAGCTTTGTATCCTACAAACAGACAATGAAACACAAGGACTTGGCGACACAGTGAGTTTTATTGCTAGTGTCACCATTTTCAATGCGCATGTTGGATCACATTAAGTCACTGTACGAGGTTGAAGGGGCTTTTGGATGGGCGTAATAGATGGTAGTGCACATCTGGTGTAGAAAGGATGCTAAGATGGAGCACGCACCACACTTGCTCTGAATACACATCCTTGGGCAAGGCTTTGACAGGAATGTCCCCATGTGTCTCACCAGGCTTTCCCAGATACACGTGAGAAGTACCCCAAGCTGTCCAAGAGACTGCCATCGATTGTGGTGGAGCCAACTGAGTCCGGTGAGGTGGAGAGCGGGGAGCTGCGCTGGCCTCCCGATGACCTGAAATCAGCAGAGGACAAGGGTCTTCATGGTGACCAAAGAGTCTGCATCCAGCAGCAGCAGCAGCAGCAGATGGATATGGAAGGTCTGAACGAGCAGTATGATCCTTGCTCCCCATAGGAAAAGGGCAGTTTCAGGCTCAACAGAGAACCAAATAACAGTGGGTGCACAGAAACACCTGCACATGGAGTGGAGTCCTGTGAACTGACCGAGTCCTTGAGGCTTTTGAGGTGTTTCCATCAGGTTCAGTGCTGGCCACTCACAGGGCCAACAAACTGTGTGCTGCACATTAGCAGTTCACCCTAGGAAACAATAACCCTGTTCAATAGCATATCTCTATCTCCCTATCTCTTAGCCTAGAATTAGAGTATTTAACAGCTGCATGCTTTCAAAGCGTCACGGTGTCCCAGGAGTGCATTAGTGTAACAGGAGCTCACAAATATGTAGATATGATAATAGGGTCACTGTGGGCTAAATATGCCTAAAGATAAGACCTTGTTAGTGTACTTCGTACTCTACTTCTGGTGCCCTTTTTTTCCATCTCAGCGCTCTCATTTCCCCTTAAAGAGTGAAACAGTTTCCAATTCCATGCAACAGCATTTGCCCCGCAAATGCCCAGAGACATCAGCTGGGATGGGGTGCAGGATGCACCTTCCCATGCCTTCAGAGGGACACAAGCTTTGATTCTGTGGTGTCACATCACCTACTGTACCAGTCAACATTCCTAGGCAGAGGCAACCACAGGGTTGTATCACTCAAGAAGAAATAGGACCCAATCTATGGCTTGGACCAGAGGCGCGTGTTGGCCTCTGTGTTGTTTTTGTGCAGTGACATTAGGACTTGCTACATCTTCAGAACCAAACATTTGAGCACTTAGACAGCAGGCAGCCCTCCCACTTTGGTGGCTGTCTTGCTTTTAATGAAAAGGGTCATCACCTCGTCTCATTAATACCCATCCCAAGGTCCGAAGTCCCCTGTGAAGTCAGGCTGTGATGCACTCAGAGTACATTACTCCAGGTTTAACTATTGGTTTGCAAGTACAACAAATTACCAATTTCAAGGCTGAGTGCCCAGCAGATCATCTGCCTCATGGAGCAGGGAGTCACATAAAGGCTGTTGTACAGTATGGGGGAATCAATACTGACAAACCATTTCTTTGCAGATACTTTAGTGCATCCAGCTCCAGAAGTGGAAGACAGCACAGATACTCTTGAAAGCAGAACGGAAAAGGATGAGTAGGAATTCCATGGCCTCAGAAGTGAAACTTCATTATGAATGTTGTTGACAAGCTAACACACTCTGAAGATATGTCAAACTAACCTGTATTTAAATTTGCAAGGGTTTTATTTAGTACCTGGTAGGAAGTGTATGGGCTTTAGAACTGTTCTTTTCAACATTTTGACTTTCAGGCTGAGATTCATATTATTTGTTTAGTTTGTCCATGGGAAACAAAGGGACTTGTTGGGAAATGCACCATAGATCTGAGATTGCAAAGGAAAAATGTTCCTAGTTTCGATTAGCACATTTCATTGGATTTACCTTTTTTAAGCAAGGCTGCTTTCAGGTATCAACAGCAGGACCAAGGGGTTACATTTCTCCAGAAGGGGTGTCTTATATCTAAAACCTTTATTGTTTTTAGCCATTTAAAACTAGCACTGTGATATTATGGACAATAGTTGTAATATAATGTCACCATTTGATTTTGTAACTTTTGTATAGAGATGCAAGTGTAAGATTAGACTCCATCACTACGCAGGATCTCCAGGCTGCCGCCCTGGCGCGGATCAGAGCAGATCTCTCCCTTTGGCCAACCTGTGCAAACTGAGGTGAACCAGCCTTGTGCTAACTATCTTTTCAGTAGGGCTCAGAAGTTTCAGAAACACTTTCTTGCTGTACATTGATGAACTGGAATAGCTAGTCTCTGGTGTTTGTGAGGCTGTTTGCTGTAGATTTGGTTGGGTGGGTTGTGCTGTTTGTGTGCTCTTTGGGGACCAGGCCCAGCTGTGCTCTCCATTGAAGGCAGCAAAATGGCTCCTGCTTTTGCTTAGGCTGGATTTGTCCCACCTTGTTCCTAGAAGATGTTGTAACTATTCCTTTGGTATGTTTTGTGTATAAAATAGATGCAGAGGCTCAGCTCTTCCTCCTTCAACCCAAGCCATGCGATGGTTGGGTGGGTGAAGGGAGCTCCATGGCATGGCCCAACCTCCCCTTTCTTTTGCGGAGGCTTTTCACCTGGTGCCAGGTCCTCTCCACAGCAGCCTCCATCCTGCTCCTGGGGAGCCCTCACCTGGCCCAGCCCTTTGGCTCTGGTTGCACAGCCATCTCCAAGACCACGGCCCGCAGTGGGATGAGTTCTGCACATACTGGGCTTTGATGGATGCTCTTTGTCTCCTTGTCTGGAGATGGATCCGTGGGCCATTTCACAGAGGTGAGCTTGCTCCTGCACAGGGACCTTCCAGAGTCTCCCTCCTGCTGGGCACCATCCCATGAGAAGTAATGATCTTGGCCCAAAATAAAACCCCTTGGACAGTGTCGGTGGAGATAATGCATGTTCTGAAAGGGTGCGACTGCTTCAGTGACAAGAGTCTTGAGAGCTACGAAGCTGGATGCCTCCATCTCAGCAGAGCCGGACAGGGTCTGTACATCCAATTAATGTTGCAGCCGGAAGAAGCCGCTTGCTGTGGGTGGAATGAAATAACAGGATTTCTTAAAGCATTAACTCCTGAGTTGACTTTCAAGTGCATTCTTCTCTCCAGTAACCATTTTCTCTAAAGGAAACTTTCAATTGTGTGATGATGGATAACATTTACTGGCCAGGTGTATTAATAAGATACATTTATAACTTCTTAGCAACCAAATTTAATATATTTACTTACAAAGAATTCTGTGCAATGAATGTTTAATACAAAGGAAAGAGACTATTTTACTTCAAAGCAACATTAACTTATGTACAAAATTATAGCTCATTATTTGGGGTGTTTGGGATCTAGGACCCTTTTTATAAGCAGTGTAGTGTAGTATAATGTGATACTGAAGTTTAACTTTGCTCTCTCGACCTATATAACAACCTGTTCTGCCTTTCTGATGTAGACATCCTTCCCCACTCTGTCCCCAAATTATTCATAGTGGTGGGTGCACCAGATCTCAGTAGAGCTGCAGAAGATTCTGGGATCACCTCCTATGCCTGGCTGCGGTGCCTGGGCACAGGGTGCCCTTTAAAAGGTGCCCCAGCACTGGCTGTAGTTTACTGGAGCTCTAGGGAAAAGTAGCGACGTTGACGATGTATTTTTGGCCACGTGATTTCCTTGACCCTGTGCCTGCCCAGCTCCATGGGGAATGACAACAGACGTGTCATTTGATTTGCTTTTCACTTTGTAAAAGGAAAACCAGTTATTTGGAACACTTCCCCTCATTTTATGTGCACTCTGTCTGCTCTCAGATGCTCCCTCCCTTCCTGTTCTGGATGGCCCTTATCCCATTTCCACCTGAGGTCAATGGCACTTCCCTAAATAAGTTTCCCAAAGAAATAACAAAATGCAACTTCCACCCTGACAAAAAGCCACACGATGCTACTTTTTTTGCTCGTCGTACACAGCGCTGCAGCCCATGCAGAAATACCAGATTTCCTTCTTCCAGCCCCACCACTCCCCTCTTTCCTGTTTCCTCTTCCTGCTACTCCAAGTCTTTCAGCTGAAGCAATGGATGCTTCAAGACCTCAGCTTTCCACTGAAGCTCTGTGGCCCCAGTTTAACCATCACGCAAAGCCAAACTCCTCCTCCTTCTTTTATTTTTCTGAGCATGGGCCAGAGGCCCTAAAGTAGGTGAGCAAGATAGAGAGAAACTTGTTTTATATGAACAGGCCCTATTTATTCAACTTGCAGGTCTATGAACGTCCACTTACTTTGTCTGTGTGCAGGTGTTGTCTCTATGATAAACTCGGTCGTTGTTTTGTATTTTTTTTTTTTTCTGGATGAAAAGCTTTGTAGAAACAAAAAAGGAAAAAGAAAAAAAAAAAAAAAAAAAAAGACATTCAGTCATATTTTTCTAGTCCAGCTTGTAGAATATTTCATGTAGCGCAGAAAGGAAGATTTATGGAGTAAGACGTTGTTGGATTTTGCTCTGTTTCTGTTCTTTCTAATTTTGTAAGATGCCACCTGTACATAATACTCAACTAATGTATGTTCAGTAGATGTACTACACCATTTAGCCTATTAAATGCCTATAACAGACTGATTGGATGTGGTGTAGCTGCAGTGCCTTGGTCTAAAAGCCCAGAGAAAGTCTTGGGCAGCTGCTGTCCCACTGCTGCCCTCTATCCCATGGCTCCTCCACAGCTCAGCTCAGTCTCATGCCCATAGCACTCACTCTCTCCACCTAGAATTTAGAGTAACTGAATCATTAAAGTTGGAAAAGCCCTCTCAGATCATCTAGTCCAACAACCAGCCCATCCCCACCGTGCCCACTGACCATGCCCCTCAGTGCCACATCTCCATGGTTCTTGAACACCTCCAGGGATGGTGATTCTATCACCTCCCTGGGCAGCCTGTGCCAATGCACTGCTGCTCTGTCTTAGAAAAAATGTACCTAATAACCAACCTGAACCTCTCCTGGTACAACTTAACTGTGTTACCTCTTGTCCTATCACTGTTACCTGAGAGAAGAGGACAACAACCACCTCACTACAACCTCTTCCCCTATGCCCTGTAAGGGCAGCACCTCAGACCTCGCTGCTGCTGCTGGGCTGTTCCTGGTGGCCCTCACCCCATGTGGCAGCCGGTGGCAGCTGGCACACAGTCACAGCCTTCCTAATGTGATGCACTATTTTAGCATTTTCTGGAAAGGCTTTTATAGAGCCCAGCAGGAACTCACGTTACTGGAAACCTATACTCCTGCAAGGAGAGCGGGGTCATGTGGCAGAGAAGATAAGAGCTAGAGATAGTCAGCACTGAACAAACAAATGATTTTCCAAAAACGTCAGCTCACCCAAATGTTAGGGATTGGATAAATGGGAGTGAAGGCTCTGTCACTGTTTCACTTTTGAGAGGCTCTGCTCACTGCACTGGATGCATAGCAAGGAGTGCTGCTGGGGGACAACCAGCTCCTTGGCAGCCATGAGTGGCCCTGCCACCCACAGCGGGTGGTGCCTGGTGGGCAACATCAGTCCTGAAAGTGAAATTGTCTGAGTCCAAGGGAGAGGCAATGACCCCGGCCTTGGCACCGTGCACTGTGAACCTGATGCTTGGTGTTACTCCATACTGATGTTTCACTTGTGCCATGCATGGAAAATCTGTAGTCCAGGTATAGATTTCCTCACGTAAGGAGACTGACCCTAACCCCTATACATTTAAAGGCCATTTATTCCAGCCCTCTGCACTGAACAGGGTCACCCACAGCTCCATCAGGTGCTCAGAGCCTCGTCCAGCCTGACCTTGGCTGTCTCCAGGGATGGAGCATCTACCAGCTCTCTGGACAACCTGTGCCAGTGCCTCACCATGCTTACCATAGACAAAATCACATCATAAATTGTGGATTTTCTTGGCAGCATTTATTTTATTTTATTTTCAAATCCAGTATGTGTGGGAATTCAAGTGATCCCTGACAGCAGCAGGGAGCCCTGACACCCATGACAGATGCAGACCATCCCTCACGATCCTGCTACAAAAGCTGCTACCTGTGTGTACTGCTTCCACCTGCATTGCAGCAGGACGCCTTTCCTGCTTTTGTCTTTGAGACAGTGGCTTTCATTTCGGGGACAGTAACTCCACACTGTTTGAATTCATTCCATTTTGAAAAACAAGGATTATAACAAAGGGTTGTGTTTTGTTTTGTTTTGTTTTTTGTTTTGTTTTGTTTTTTTCTTTTTTAAAGTTTTCATCGAAAGAAATTAAACTCAAAACATTAAAGAGTTGCAGTTTTCCTCTAAGAATGCCGATAAAGCATTTTCCTCCCTTCTCTCCAACACTTAAATGGATGTTTGCAATCAAGCCAGCCGTTCTGCTTCAGCAAGGCTCCTGGAGTGTGACAGGCTCTCTTTATGAATTAGTCATTTAATTTACGGAACGTAGGTTGGGTATTGTCAGATACTCAGGTGTCCTCCGTGCCCTGACAGCTGCACTCCCCCACATTACCATTTAGTAGGAGATACAGCCTCCGGGATGCGGCTTGGGCATACAGCCAGAGCCAGGAGCTGGGCTGTCCCATCAGTTAGACTGGATGATTTGAGGATTGGACTAGATGATTTTAATGGTGTTTTCAAGCATTAATGATTCTATGATTCCATTTGATGATTCTGTCAGCCCAACTTGTCTGGCCTTGGAGTGCTCACGTGTCCTCCAGAATTCACCCTTTCATTTCATCAAGTTCTATGAGCACAGCATTGTGGCAAAAATACAGGGTCAGCACAAAGTAAAGTGGCACAGGATGAAAACCAGCAGCTCAGATGTTATTTTACTGGTACCAGGTTTAACTTCCACCGTGCTGAACTGGTGGAAGTTTTGATCTAGTAGGAACAAGAAACAGACTTAAGATGAACTTTGGGAAGACTTGGTGCTTAAAGCAAAACCAGAACATAAGCAAGAAAGAAGAACAACACTGAAGAAGCTGCCTGACCCTGCCAGCCTCGGCTCCTCTGTTCTACTCAGGCTCTCGCTTTGTACCACATCCGGTGCCCTGGTTACATTTAACGACCCTTTAGCATAGGGCTATGGACTCAAATTCAAGCTGCACCTCCCAAGTGTAATTGCAACTGAGGAGACACACCTGAGTTCCCCAATTCACACACAGGCTAAGGGCTCACTGCCTATTTATAGCTGGGCTGGGTTAAATAAAGTGCCATATCCACTGAAGTTTCAAACAAATTCCAGGCATGACAAAGAGCCCAGTACTCTTCCTCACCCTTTTACCTTTTTAAGCCTAGTTCATGCGTGCAGAGCTAAGTCTCATTTCAAGTGATCCAGAGTAAGAGCAGAAATCGAGCCACTGCCCACTAGAAATCATCTATATGTCTTCCATATACATTATGAGAAAAAGAAGCGATTAAAATACTACACGGTTTTGGTGTATGAGTACAAACCATAGCCACAGATATACTGATAGAAACCCCCCAGATTTGGTGGCATTGCTTTGGGCCCACTGCACTGAAATGCCATTGGACACTGAGTGGAGGGAAGAAAGAACAGAAAAAGGGTGTTTGAAACCCCGCTTTACAGAAACGTTCTTAATGTACTGTAGTTGAAGTGGTAGGAGAGCTGCCTACAAGCAATGTAAAAGCAGCAATTCAGTGTCTCTGCAGATCCCTGCCCAGAGTACTCTCGCATTGCAAGAAAAACCTGAGATAAGTTAACTTATTTCTCCTTCTTTTTTGCCCAGAAAAGCTCTCATGCATTTCTATGAAGATATAAACTCGTTCTGCCATGCAAAACTCTGCCAAGAGCTGTACTTGCTATTCCAGATTTACAATAAAAATTGCATACAAATGACCTAGATATATAAAGCATAGCACTTACATTGGGTTTTGGCAAAGTCCACCATACACAGCTAACCAGAGAGCATACAGGCTTGGGAGAACACTGTTATGTGATCTTATGGAGTTTTAAGACATGAATGTGTGTAGGTCATGGGAGGAGAGAGAAGCAATACCTGATTAATGCTGGGAAGTATATTTCATATGCATTTGTAAAACTGAGAGGCCAAAGGAGAGAAATAAGAGCATCTGGAGGTATAAATCAACCTGGTCCACCAACTTGGTACCTGACTTGAAGTCATTTGACCTCTTGTGTTTCAGCCCCATAAAACTGGATACGTGACTGATTTCCAAAATGAGAACCAGATGCTGCTGTGCTTTAGTAAAACCTTCCTGCGTATGGAGCCATGCCTACTTACAAGGACATTTCCACACCCTGCATATTTTTATGTTTTGAATTCAAAATGATATAAGTTCTTACAAGTTCCTGGTAGAAGCGTGATGCAGGTGGCAGGATGAGACCATGTTTTACATCAAAGCAGAATACGGCTGTCACTATAACATGATCCCACCTGGAGCATTCACAGACAGCAGAGTCTCTGTAACATCTGCAGTAGACGACACATAGCAGCGGGTAGATGTGTGAGTACTCCACCATGGTGAACCACGGTCTACAGGAGTTAAACATACACAGAACGAGATGGAAGCACAGAGCACATGGTGCTAAATATCAAATATCTAACACTCCTAGACTGAACATCAGCTCTGCAGAGAAAGATGCCAGAGGAAACTCTAAGAGCTGATATCCACACTGAATTTACTGTGAATAGCACTGCAGTCCAATACTCATACTGATATTACAGGCTTTACAAGGCAACACTAATTGTTTTACTTTACCATCTCAGTTTTCTTTTCAGTGCAGTTTAATAAAGTTTAAGACCACAACTGGAATTCACAAGTTGAATTTTATCAGGACCACATTCATCACCACTAACTCAGAAAACTTACTTATGCCACTCTTCCTCAGACTACCAGGAAAACAGTAAAATCTGCATTTAATTTTCCCATAATTAAGATAGATCTTCCCTTTGTGCATTTGGTGTTTTTTTGGTGTTTTTTTTTTTTTTGTTGTTGTTGTTGTTTGTTTGTTTGTTTGTTTGTTTTGTCCTTCCTAGGGTGATACCATTCCCCTCTGAGTAATGGTTTATGGCCAACTCAAAGCAAGATGCTGTGGATACAGTATACAGCAAAGAGCAGGAATCTCTGATGTACAAAAACAACTCACGAAGCTCTATTAAAGTAGCTCAATTCATAACACAAAAGCTTAAAATAACCCCAACTGTGTCCATGCAGCTGTGCTCACAAACCTTTGATGATCAAGTGTG
This sequence comes from Excalfactoria chinensis, assembly GCF_039878825.1. Taxonomy (NCBI): domain Eukaryota; kingdom Metazoa; phylum Chordata; class Aves; order Galliformes; family Phasianidae; genus Excalfactoria; species Excalfactoria chinensis. Next base: position 9,313,383 of record NC_092829.1, on the reverse strand, counting down.
CACAGAGGTAATTCCCCTGGCTGTGGATCTGCATCAAGGTGAGTAATGCATTGAACGTGGGTATTTGATAAGACAAGTGGTAACGGCCTCAAGTTGTACCAGCAAAGGTTCAGGTTAGACATTGGGAAAACTGTCTTCTCAATAAGAGTGGCAATGCATTGGCACAGGCTGCTCAGGGAGGTGGTAGATTCACTGTCCCTGGAGGCATTCAAGATTCGTAGAGATATGGCACTGAGGGACATGTTTTACTGGGCATGTTGGGATGGATGGATGGTTGGACTAGATTACCTTAATGGCCTTTCCAATATTCACGAATGTATGATTTGGACCACTTGGAGCCTCCTTTTGAATCCATGGCTTTCCCCATGAGCTGTGTCTTGCTGAAGAGCTCAGGCTGCTCAAACAAAGGAAGAATTAAAACAGAGAAGTTGTGATTCTTTTTGGTGCAACACAACCTAGTCTCTACTGCCCCAGAGGCTGGTGGATTTGTCCCACAGAAGTTAGCTAATATGCACCGAATTGGCTAGGAAGCTTATTTTCAGCCTCTGCACTCCTACATGACAAGCACACAAAGCACCTATTAAAGATTAATGCAGCAGGCCCAAAGATGGGAGCTCTCTGAAAGGCACAGCGCAGCAGGCCTTCGTTAGCACACACGAGCAGATGGACACACTGCTGGGAGCCGATGCACGCACTGTGCTGCACTGCACTTCCTCCTCCTGCCTCTGAACTTCGCAAGCAATCTCCAAGTATCCATAAATGATTCAGAGGTAGGCGTATTAACCAGGGGTAAAGCATTGCTTGCTGGGCTGTAGGAGTCTCTACGCTGCTGCTCTGGTTCTGGTTTCATCCCATCTATAAGCATAGCCATTTCATTTAATTGAGATGAAGTCACATATGGAGATTTTTGTGTTCGGTCCCCAGATTTTCATCCTTTCCATCTTTGCTTTCCTGGAGACATCTGCTTTTCCTGAGTCCAATACTTTGCATTGTCACATCTGACTTCCACATCCCACATACACCCGTGGGATTTATGAATATTCTTATGGATGGGATCTGGACCAGGACAGAGCATCTGAATCCCACACAGGTCATGGCTGGTATTGAAGACGTGCAGTGGTCACACAAATATTACATAAAGTTAGCTGCAAAGACAGATGTGTGTTACACTGTCCTAGCGGTGGAAGCACTCATGGGGTGGAGCTTAGTATTGAGATGATTGTACACACACAGAATTGCTTGGGTTGGATGGGACCTCAAGGTCCATGCAGTTCAATCCACCTGCCACAGACAGGGTTACCAACCACTAAATCAGGTCTAGATCAGGTGGTCCAAGGCCCCATCCAGCCTGGCCTTGAACATCCTCAGTAATGGGGCATTCACAGCTTCTCTGGACAGCCTGTGCCAGTGCCTCACCACACTCTATGATGTACTGATTAAGAGCACTGACACTCTTTGCATTTTTCCTCTTTTCATTCCAAACTTAAGAGCACTAACTTATATATCTAGTTTTTCGGAAATCTTTAAAATTAAAAAGACTACCAAATAATTCTTCTGATGCCTACACAGCGTGACACTGATCACTGCTGCTTAGCAAATCGGACAAGAGTCATCATACACAACATAAGAGTTTGCACAGAATCTAGTGGTGAGATTGCCATGATTTAAGAATTTCATCTTCTGATTAATATATGGAAACGTGCGCGCAGTTACCAAAACATGTTACTGTTCAGTCTTTGCCTCTTCTCCTTCTTAGACGTTTGCTTTTGTGTTGCATTTCTTGTGTCGACGTTGAGCCTTCTACACGAAAAATGAAATAGTTCAAATATTCCACATTCCTATCAGCAGTCGCCTGATGTTGCTACACACCCACCTCTCTTGTCCAGGACGCAGCTGCCTCTGTTGGATGCAAACAGGCCAGAGGGAGCTGGGCTGAGGAGCCACGTCTCCAGACTACAGAGTGGAGGGATGGTCAAAAACTTTTTGCAGAGGGAATGGTGGGACTTGCCTCTCTGTGTCCTATGCTCTAATGCAGAGATTTGTTCCACACTGTGTTCAGCCCCAAGCACTGCACAGCACCCTGTGTGATGCCACAAGCATCTCCAATGCTTCTCTGGAGTTGCAAACTGGAGCATTGCTTGGCTTTTCGCTGAATGTGCATCTAATTCTGTGGCATCTCTGTATCTTGTTAAAAAATCATCCAGCCGAGCAGTTTAGCCCACAGCCTGTAGCATCATGCAAATGAAGCTGTATTACCAAATACTGAAAAAGAAAACATTTTTCAGAAAAACATGTTTGAAATCCTTGAACAATCTCCTCTTTCTTCAATGTAGCGTTTCCAAGTGGAGGAAAAAAAATACCTAGACCTGCTTCCAAAAACATACTCCTCACCATAGAAACCATAAACTAAAACAACTCTAGTAGTGATTGCAGCTCAGTGGAGCATTTTAGTTAATACGTTATTTGAGTAAGAGAGATATTTGCAAAACATTGCTGCTAATCCTGCCGTTGGCCATATGTGGAAGGGCTCCAGCTGATTTCAGCAAAACTCCACCCATAGGAAGTAGGCAGCAGAATGAGGGACACAATGAGCTCTTGCTTTTTTTTTAAGCAAAATAACCTGTGAGCAGCCATGTCTCAATGTAAACTAATCAGGATGAAACATGGGTTTGGTTCCCTGTTGCAGTTCAATTTTATTTCCCTCTGTCCCAGCAGAGCAGTTTGGGATCTGCTTTCACATTGCTGTGTGGGATGACCACCACAGCCTTTGCACGTGGGTAGCCAAGACTGGCTGTGGGTGTGTGGGATCGCCAAGCAGAGCTGCAGCATGAGGCCCCGCTGGGCTCCTGCTGGCACCACCACACACTGTAGCTCCAGGGCTTCAAGGCATTCATCCCACAGCTCCTTGTGCTGCCCCAAGTCAACCCATCCCATTCTTTCTCCTTGCCAGGAGTGGGAGAACATCTTTGTCTTTCTTGGCACAAGTGGAAAATGTTAGCGAGCTCAAGAAGGGTTTTATAGCCTGCATCCTTCCTGGCTCTGCTCCTACTCACACCAGCTCACCTGGCCAAAAGTGCCATAGGATTCATACCAGAGGATCTTTGTGCATGAAATGATAACAAAGGGTTTGATCTCTGCCTAATTCCACAACAAAGAGCGTGTCCTTTGGACCAGATTTCTCTTTCTGAAGTCCCAGCCATTCCATTTAGTGCAGGTTGATTTATACCTACCCATTCTCTGTTTCCCATGAGAAGTCACAAGCTCAGTTATAAAGGCAAACCTCTGAGTAAATTTATAGCCTACATCAGGTTTTTCATCTTGGAAAGAAGCAAAGCCATAAATTTCCCATACGAGTGCCTCAAAAATCATCCCTTTTTTGATTCATTGTGCCTGAAAGTCTTTCTGAGCCAGAAAATGCAGACCTCTCTGGGATATTCGAGTGTTAAGCAAAGGACTGAAGTATTGCTTAGGAAGCCTGTTCAGCGCTCCATAAGATGAGAAACCCAAATAGGCAACTGCATATGTAATCTTCCTTCTGACAGAGTGAAAGCAGCCTCTCCATCACACACACAAAAAGCAGACAAATACTCCAAAAGAGGCCAGTGCTTTGCAACGTGAACGTTCAGAGTATCAAGTACTTGTTTAAAGACACTGAGACAGCTTTTGCAAAATGCATTACCAATTGAAGACACATGTATCTGTGCAGATATTTGCAAAGCTGGGTGGTCCAGGCACAGGGACCTCTGAGCTGTAGCACTGACAGCTCCAGGTGTGCAAAAAATTCTGTGATTGACTTTAAATTACAAGATATAAAACAGATAGATCTGGGCTCCCTGGTTGCTCTTTGCAGCAGAAAGAAAAGACGTACTGCATTTTCAATCATTTCTCTGTAGCACAAAAGGCTAAGAACAATCTTCAGGAAAACTCCAGATTGAGATTTGATGATAGTGTCCTGGACTCTGGTTGTTGGAGTCGTGAGAGAACATGATCTAGGGAGGAATAAAAACATAAGTCAGATAAAAAGGCTCCAAGATCCCTCACCATATCAAGCCTACTTTCTGCTGCTGGGCCAGACCCATCACAGAATGGCCTGGGTTGGAAAGGACCTCAAGGATAATGAATCTCCAACCCCCCCCCCCCCACCGCCACAGGCAGGGCCACCAATCTCCGCGTTTAATGCTAGACCAGGTTGCCCAGGGCCCCATCCAACACCTTGAACACCTCCAGGGACAGGGGATCCACAACCTCTCTGGGCAGCCTGGTGCAGCACCTCACCACTCTCATAGTAAGAACTTAACCTGAGGACATAAACTCCGGAGCCAGAATCTTGTGCATCTTGCAGATCAGGAGGCTCACCAAAGCAGACACTGAGATACCCTACAAAGCACATGGAAATATTAAAAGAGGGGAGATTTAGACTGGATATAAAGTTCTGTCCTGTCCTCAGAGATACTCAAAATCAAGCTGGATCAGGCACCTGATTGAGCTCTAGATATACCTGATCACTGCAGGAGAGTTGGACTAGATGATCTTAAAGGGTCCCTTCCGACTCAGAAAATTCTATGATCTATGATTTGTGCCCAGGCAGCAGGCCATAACCCACTGCTGGTTAGACAAGACAAGACATGACATGGCAGGAAGAATTTCCCTCTATGCCACCTGAGGAATGGAAAAATATGCTGAACAGAAAAGTAAACAACTTAACCACGCTTGGCACTTCAGTGACTCCCTCCAACATGAGGCTCCCCAACATCCCCAGCCGGTAATTGGAAGAACATGGCCCCAAAGCGCCTGACCCTCACAGGAACAGCTCCTCCATGTTTCCAGAGGAGCTTGTCACTGTACGGGCACTTAGGAGCAGGTTTTTCTGTATCATCATACAATCACAGAATCATGTGAGTTGGAAGAGACCCTTAAAGCTCATTCAGTCCAACCTCCCTGCAATGAATAGGGACGCACACAGCTCCATCAGGTGCTCAGAGCCCCGTTCAGCCACACCTTGGCTGTCTCCAAGGATGGAGCACCCACCACTTCTCTGGACAATCTGTTCCAGTGCCTCATCACCCATACTTAAAACACGTTGTTCTCACACACCTTCTTATCTCCTCTCTTTTACTTTGAAACAATTTCCCCTTGTCCTATCATAACAGATCCTCACCTGCAATGAAGAACGTGCTTGAAAACCAGATGTTTCTTTGGCATCTAAATAGGATGTTTAAAAAAAATGCTCTTTGTACAGGGGCCTGTGAGATTTTCATGCTTAACCCCTCTAGTAATGAGTTCGGTATTACAAAATTCTTATCCACATCTGCATTCTCTGGAGTCATTTTCAGCTTTCTGGGGCAAAGGCTGTCTTTCCTGAGTCTATCTAGTGTTTAGCAAAAGACACCTCTGGTCCCGTTCTGTCTGTGTGACACAGACCACAGAAAGCTAGCAGCTGGGAACTTCTCTCCATTGCGGCTGCTGCAGCAGTGCTACCAGTGACTCACAAATCAGTACGCTCCATTTCCACCAGGCTTTTCACGGGCAAAGGGAGGTGTTTCCACAGCACAGCTGCGGAGGAAGCTGCAGTGACAGTGCATGTGTAGGAGTTGGGCTCTGCAGGCGCCTCAGCTGCTCCTTGTCACACCAGCCACGTTCTGCTCCTGTATTGCTAAAAAGCAGCAGAGGACAATAGCTCTTAATATTTTCTCCTGTTGGGACAAGTACCCCTTGTTTAAAAATCCACACACCTCTATGCACACCTACGCAATACTCCAAATCACTGCAATATGGGGACTCAGATGCTATGAATAATATAAATATTCCTTTGTATTTGCTAAAAGATTTAAGCTCTCCCTTCATACACACACGCCCCTGTGTGCCTCTGCATATCTGATAATAGGGGATTATAATACAGCACTGTTATTCCTGCAGGATTTGATTATTTAACATTGTACTGAGCAAAGTTATCAAGAGAAATCCTGACGGACAAAAATAACTCGTTGTTTCAGATGTGGTGTTTGCAAAGTAGGAGCCAAAAATAGCTATTGGCTGGTTGGCTTCAAATATTGCTGACCTTTCAGCACACCCAGCAGAAACAGCCAGGGCAGAAATCCCTGTGCTCTGGGCGTGCAGAGTGAAACGCCTTCCTCTCATCTTTTCCATGTGAGTCCTGTTAAGCTTGGATCCAGTCTTGTTTGCTCTCAATCCCTTGGGCAGCGTGCAGAAGGGACTGCAGTGTCAGCCCTACAGGGAAGACTTTCTGTTCTCCCAAGAAAAGAGGTCTGTGCTAGCACCTGCTCAACCCCATTTGATGACCATCTTAACATCAGTTGCTCTTCCTCAGCCATGCAGATGACTGAGGGTCTCTCCTGCCCCTTCTTGCTCCTTTGCAGTGTCTCCTGTCTGTAATTTCTTCTTCTTGCCCTTCTCCTATCTTCCATTTAACTGAAAGAAAGTCCTCAGAACACACAGGCACCTCTTAAGTTAGGGAGCTGACACGTGGAGACATCAAGAGTGAGTGAAGGTGATAGCTGGAGGAAAGGGCTCATGTTCTCCTTCTTTAGGATCTCTTGGTGCTTTGACCCCTGGGACCACCTTTGGACAAGCCCAGGAGGTAGGTTAGACCCCATGGGACTGGGATGAAGTCTCAGAAGACAAACCTTGTGAGAAGCAGCTCCAGCATGTCCCTAGCCACTCTTCCTTGCCTCAGAGCACACTGCTTCATTTGCAAGATGAAAAATAAGATAAAACATCAGCAGAAAAGTTCATTGCTGGGTTGGAGGAAACACCTGCTAGTGCTAGAACTGAAGGGAAGCTCCAGCTAGCACCAGGCCCAGAGTTCTATGGGGCACAGACAGTGGCTGTGGGGGAAAGAGAGCGCAATGCTGCTTTGATAGCTCCACGGTTCTCTTCCTTATAGTGCACGGAGCTCACGAAAAGGAGAGATGTGGGGAGAATTCACCTGTGAAATCCTGCAAGTGTTCCCATGCAAACTGTGATTATTACTAAGGCTCACACATTAAGCTCCACTAATTGGGATTTTCACAGACAAAGATGCTCTTGCTACAACACCCTCATCAAATCTTAAATCATTCCTCCAACCATTTCATAACATGGGCAAAACAATGCACTTTTTTTTATGCTTTATTCCCAGAAACTGCTGTTTTAGGTCAATATCTTTGTATATGCAGCAAATATCAAATCACTTGGCTACATCAGAATAGCTTCAAATATATTTCTCAGGTTAAGAGAAAACTCATTACTCAGAGGGTGGGGTAAGGCCCTGGCACTGCAGCCCAGAGAGCTGTGGGTGCCCCATCCCTAGAGATGTTCAAGCCCAGGTTGGATGTGGTCAGAGGTAACCAGCCTTTGGAAGGGGGTTGGAGCTCAATGATCTCTAAAATCCATTCCAACCTAAGCCATTCCATGACTTCAGCCCAAACAGTAAAAGACCACAGACTGAAAAACAGGGGGAAAAGGGTCTCCTAACAAGAAGCACCAGGTGAGGAGCTTTGCTTGCAAGTAGCTCTGGAAGGGCAGCCTGCAACAGAAGAGCAATAGGTTTTTCCAAAAGTGATGCTGGCAGCAAAAGTATTGCAAAGTTTGGTGTACGCATGAAACAGTGAAAGGAGGAAGGTGATTACATGCGTAAATCCTAGGGATTCTGATAGCACTTGCACCTCCAGCAATACTGCAAGAAGCACATACGTTGGTCAGACACTGAAAAATGCTCTACTGTGAATCTGCTGGGAAAGGACTCATCTTACTTTGGAATTTCTTTAGAACAGTGTCAGCCCGACTGGCTGAGGGATGCTCCTTGCCAGCAACGTTCTTGCTTATCTACCTCAAATTTGTTTTTCTTCAAAAGAAACAAAACATGGGGTGAAAGCAGAGGAGAATCAGCATCCAATCTTTGAAACTGAGCCAATTTTAAACCTGGTGTGATCTGCATCAGTGATGTGGATCACCATGGCAAAGCCATTACTCCACGCCTGAAATCCCTGCTGACACCAATAAGTATTTTGCTTGCAAAATACGAGCAGGAATACGCAGCAGAGAGTTCATTACTGAGGATCTTCCATTAACCCTTTCACCAGCTAAGGCAAAATCTTGTCTTGCATTGATGGCAAGTTGATCTCAAGAACTATCTGCAGGTGAATCAGGCGCTGACAGCAACAATATCAGACCTGACCTGCTTTGTCTTCTTTTGCTCCTCATCCCTATTTTATCACTTGTCAAAGACAAGTGTATGTTCTGCGTGACAAGACCATCTCGCAGAGGGTTTGCATACAAAGGGCAGATTACAGAGAACTGAGAGTAAAGCCCTTGGGGACACTTGTGTAAATTGCAGCTGAAACAGATGGTATTTAAACAGAAAGTCTGGGCAAGGTTAGGGAAGGAAGAGGGGAGAGGGAAGTCACAGAGGACCTGGAACAGATTGACAAGATTCTGTAGCCTTGGCAACACCTTCTTCTGATTGCCCACATCAAATGTGGAGGATAGGGCATGAAGGATGCTGCTAATCAAGTGCCATCTCCGGCAATCTTCCTTTCTGCCACTCTGCTCTGAAGGAATGCTGCCTTTCTCTCAGTTCAACACTAGTCCTGGAAGGAATTAACTATGTGGACTTGTCTCTGCTCATAAGCTGTGCAGAAGCAGCCTATGACAAGGGACTGCTGTGAGATCCACTGCTCAGACACCAAAGGGACACGCATGGAGAATTGGAAATAAGCTAGGGAGAACTATGCCTTCAGCAACTGCCTAGAGAGCAACAGAAATGGGCTGGTGGAAACCTTGAGCCCTGCCATTGCCAAACACTGTGATCTTCCAAGAGAAACAGCCCTCAGATACACACGGATTGAACCAATCAATCTTCCTTTAATGAGTTTGGTGAGATCAGTGGTTCAGATATAGTTAAAGCCTTGGCAAGCCCCTATAGAGGAGCACAGAGAAGGCAGGCAGGCACCTGTGCAGTGCAACATGCAGGAAAACCCAGGCTGCTGAACACTTCTGGCCATATTAACTTCAGCAGCTTGCATACTCTGAGCTGTACCCTTTGTAATCAGTGGAGAGAGATGTTAGTGGAGAGCAATCCATCTTACCCACATAAAGATGCTTAAAATTAAGGGAAAAGGGCTCACCACACAGGACACAAAGAAAACAATGTGCAAAACTTGTGACATCAGGGGTCTTTAGAGATTTCCAAGACAAATGAAAAGACAGAAATATTTTCTCTCTGGAGTAATCGCTTTGGGATGACACAAACATTCACTTCAATGATAGAGAGATGCCATTTTTCAATTGGGCATCTCTAACTTTCAGAATAAAACTTGCTGCGTCAGCTGGCAACTTACCTAAAATGTACAGCTTCAGCATTTTCCCTATACAAATATATCTAAGGCTTCATCTCCTAAGGAGAGCATAGGATAGATAACATGAACTCTGAGGTAAGCAATTCATATTCACGTGAGATTACAGGAGAAAATAAGCAAAGAAGTGCTACTGAAAGGGTTAGCAGTCAGGGGGAAAAAAATGGGTAAAAGGAGCAGCAGTGGTGCCCCGGTATGAGCTTGGCTGCTCAGAAATACAACCCAGCTCTCTGGGGGAGCCATCAGTGAAGGCTCTACTTGGATGTTTCCCTAGCACAGGACAAATGGCAACCCCTTCTGCATGCTGCAGTTCCAAAGGGGTGGTGAACAGTCACCACTCTTCTCCTCTGCTGAGTACAAACGACCCAAGGACCTCCTAGACACCACAAGGGAAATCCTCAAGCTTGAAGTTTCCAAATATATTGTTTTTGACTCTTCCAGTGACATCTGCCTTGTTCTGCTCCTCTTCTCCAAATCAGCACTCTATCGGCAGTATAAGTCATCAAATTTCAGATCCCATAGCAAATCCCAGACAGAAAAATCTTTGTTGGCACTGAGGCTCTGAGAATGGCCAGCACTTGTTCTCACCTCTCAGAACTCTCCTGCTGCTCTGAGTTCATGGTGCTCACAGGGTGCTCTACGCACATCTGTAGCTCCCTGCTCCTTTGATGCTGGAGCCATGCACTGCTTCAAACAAAGCCTTTAAACCTTTTCTATGAGCCAACATAGCTTTAAACAACACTTTCCCCCCAACTCATAATGGACTATTGACACAGCTGTTCTCTTTCATTGCTCAACCTATGGAGCAGAAGTACAATTTCAACACCAAAAGAGCATTTGTTAATTTTCTCTGCTCCTCATCACACCACTCTCCCATTTTGCTAACGTACAGCATCAGAACTGAGCAAGTGTTCTCATGGAGTCTGGAGACTGTGATGCATGCTCACTCCAGCCTCATGCTACCTCCTCATAGCAGGCGCTGGGAGGAGATGTTTTCTGGATATCTTATCACTTTTTTTTCTTTTTTTTTTTAAACAGGAGGATAATATTTCTGTTTGCCTGTGCCTTTCTGGGTGGGTTTGCAGCCCTGTTTCTGGGAGAGCATCCAATGTCCTCTGCCGTGTTTGGAAAGGGTGGCTCCCGCCGCACCGTGGGCCTGCAGTTGATGACATTGGCAGCTGCAGCACACTTGGCCTGCAGGCCGTACTCCCTGATCGATTTTCATCCCACCTCTCCTCCTTTTTCCACAAGGCCTCTTCCCTCCAGTGTAAAGACAAATGTCTCTCTGGTTACGCCTCACCAGCCCCACTGCAGCTGGTGCCATGTATTCCCAAGTGCAGTGGCAGTCACCACGGTCCCTGTTTTCCATGGGACAGAACCTGAAACCCTGCAGGAAACTCAGGTCAGTTTCCATCCTTTCCCAGCCAGCAGCTGCCATGTAAAGCCATGTAAAATTCAAGAGCCACATTTTGTTAACAGCGAAGAACAAAGAACACATTGATGTAAAGAAGAATCAAATTTAGTCAGAATAAAAATAAATGGTGTTCGCAAATCACTCTGCTCCTGGCACCTCTGCTCTTGAAAGGGCATTTTCCTCCCTGGGTTTGCTCAGTCCAGCAGCTCAGTACCTCCCTGCTCTTGAGACCAGATCTATGTGAGAAGTAGCTCCCTCCATCACTCACCATCCAGGCTGTGCCATCCCTGCTCTCCTGGGGCAAAGCTGCCCAGACCAAGTGAAGTGAAAGCTTCCTGCCCCATGTCATTCCTTATAGGCTTTATAAGAACACACATAGGAGCAGAGAGCTGCCTGTGGAAAGCAGTGACTGAGGTGTTCAAGAAACATGGAGATGTGACACTAAGGGATTTGGCTTAGTGGGAATGGACTCATAGTTGGACTTGGTGATATTACTCATCTTGTCCAAACTTAATCATGGAATCACAGAATCGTGATGTCATATCTTTGCTGCATCTCAGCACAGATCAAGCCCAGTGCCTACTGATGGTGGAAAGCCCTGGCCACTTTCTGCAGACAAAGCACTGCTGGTGTGACTATCACTGCTTAGAGCTGCTCTGTGCCCCTGGGTCCACTGCCATCTGATGCACAAAGTCCCAAATCTATCTTACAGAATTGTTGAGGAGGCTTAAAAAACAGAGTGGTGATATATTTGACATTATTCAAAAACATATTTCAGTTCTTTTGAGTTTAAAGCTCTGGTCTCAGTGCTGCTAGGAGCAGTGTTCAATGTTTTACACACCTGTGACAGCCAGAACATTTTACTTAAGAAGTAAAGCTTCTGCATCTAAGAACTGGGACTTAAAAGTTAATATGACGACCACAAGAATTAGCAACACTTCCTTTAGTAACAGCAATTTTCTGAGTACTTCAAATAGTTGGTAGCCAAAGGCCAGATTATGAGATCTATGTAATGATAGCAGGACCACACTCACAACAGCACACAAGTATTCATATGATTACTTTTTGCGTTCAGGTAAAAAGAATGCTCTTGAAAAGAAGATATCTGCCTGGATTGCTCAAGAGGTCAGGACTTAATTCCCAGCTCTGCTGCAGATAAACTGACATTTCTCAACTGCCTCTGCTTCAGTTTTTCTCTTTGAATACTAAGCAAAGTAGTTGTCTCTCAAAATGTTGAGGACTCTAAGGCTGTGGCTTATTTTGTTCAAGTTTCCAAAGAGCTTAGAAAATGTCACATGCCAGAATTAGAAATCGCAAAGCATCATTGTTTGTATCAACTTTGTCTTGAACCAAATTCTCCTCTTCAACTCGCTATCCTCAACTGACACGTTCCTTCCTTCATACCTTTAATTGCTTCAATATTTCACAACTACAAGACTTATAAAATTAACTAAAATGTAAATTGAATGATAGCTTGAAGGAAGATTGCAATTACCATGATTTCGTTTGTTACTGTTACATCCCGTGGTATGACAGGTCTGTGCAACAGGTGTGCCAATTAGTTGCAGGTGATAGAGGCATCTGCAGTAAACCTACCTTGCCATGCCTCAGGTTATTCAGTCAACACTGTCTTGTGTAATTACCATACAAGCACATACCTTGAATATCCAGCTATGCAAGGCTGAGAGATGAGGGAGAGAGATCTTCATTCAACAAGAAAAGAGAAACACTCCCAAAACAATAGTCAATACCAAGAGGAGTAGGCTTCCTGAAACAAGTCTCACTGGAGGAAATTTGGCATATGGGACACTGCAATCAGCATGTCATTGATAGCTGCACCTGGAAGACAGTTTTGGTGGAAACATCAGCACAGAGTTAAGATTCCTCTGCTGTGGGATGGGAAGAAGTGGTAGCTCTGCCTGCAACACAAACGCTGAAGGAAGGATTCTATCCCAGAGAGGCCACAGTGAAGGAATAGATGAAGGTAGAGCTTCTGCACACACTGTGACAGATTGTTGAGAAATAATTTAGCAGAATATGAAAAACAGACTGAGAACTGGTTGAGTCATATTATTTTGGGGGAACAATTGTCTACTGGGACTTTGTTGGGACCCTACTGTAATCTCACCTGGTCAAGGACAAATACCACAGCAATGATACTGGGCAGAGACGTGCTGGAAGAATCATATCACTATGGGAGTCTTTACCGCCCCAGGAACAGCCTGGAAAATAAGTGCAGCTGGTGATGATATTCCTGACTATCATGGCTCAGAAACCAACATGGACTGCCAAGAATCAGGCTGAGTTAAACTTTGCACAGGAAATAATAATACAGAGGTTGTTCAGTTACATAAATGAAAGCAGAATAAGAACAGAGAGGTTCTGTTATGTGGTAAGAACATGGCAGAGATTAAAGGCAACTGAGGTGTCTCCCCAAAACCAAGCAAATAATTTCAGTGAGAAACTGGCTCTGCAGATAACAGAGAAGGCAAGCTGGACAGTGGACAAAGACAGCAGAAGGAGAATTATGCATAAAGTAAAGGTTTGAGACATTGTTTCAGAGCCAACAAGTGCAGAGAAGAACAAATGTTCTCAATTGGAACACGTAAAGTCATGGTTCTGGTACCAAGGATCCTCAAGGGAGCCAGGGCAGTTGTACATGACGAAGCAAAAACAAGTGTAGCACATACATAACAGGATGGTAAAAATAAATGAATAAATAAATGAATAATAGTCTTTAGAACAGATTCTAAAGAAAAAAAAAATATCTACAGAAAGAAAATAGCATAGAAATGCATTAAAGTAATTTTACTTAATATCGGGAGGGACAGACTTACCTTATCTCTTCCATTTGTGTAAAGCTTTCCAGCTATACATTTCATCAGGCTGGACAGTGGCAGAACAGATCATTCAAAAATACAGGAGGGCAGCAAAACAAAGCAACACGTATCTAGGCAGGAGGTTCAATCCTAGCATGGCTAAATATGCATTTTACAGAGAAGTGACATGGGAAAAAATCCAGAAGGTTTAGACACGATCTGTCTGCTGGGGTCAAGAAAGATCAGCAGCCCCTCTCAGTCATGGCCTAAGGATTTCTGAGGCTGCTGAAGTGTCAGTTACTTGGTTAAGTCAGAAGACAAATGAATCCAGGATAGGCACATACTTTAGCTAGACAGTCATTTCTAGTGGCATAAAGCCTCTCAAAGACCAGTGACTGGATGGTGATTTACGCCAGTGTAATAACAGCAAGATTTGGCCAAGTAGAATCAGTTATCTTCTGTCTTCTTGTACAATGTTTTTGCAGTGAACTGCAATAGCTTTGGTGCAATAAGCTTTCCCTGATTCATTTATTTTGTTCTGTGGAAGAGGCAGAAGATGGAAGCAGAAATAAGCCCATAAAATGCAGTAGCAAGTCTAACACGAATAGTGTGTTGTGATTCTCAGAGAACTTCACGCATCATAAAATCTAGTAGGACAGTGCCAGGGCATCCCGGATCCATTTATTCTTGTGCTACCAACACACAGCACAGTTCTATGCAAAAGCACTAAAGAGTTCACCAGGACCTGCCACCTATGGTTCAGAGTTAACCAACATTAGGGCAATTCCTGTTTGAGATGTAAAACTGAAAACTTCTTAGGGAACACCTATCAGTGAGAACACCGAGTCAAAGCTAAGGGTGATGGTCCACAGGTGCTACCAGCAGAGCTCACCTGGGACCAACATCTGAGACCATGGCCTGACTCAGCCTTCATGCACCCAAACAAGCAACTCTGTGCCTCAGCATTCACAGGGTTTGAAGAGAAAAACCACCATGCTTATGCACTCCCATCTGAGCAAAAAGGTGTCTTCAAAGATGCTGCCAGTGAGTCAGAGCATAAAATCCATGTGATGTTCTCTTCCCTCTTCCGTCCTCACCCCCGCATGAAAGGAGCTGCCTCCTCACTTCCAGTTTTGCAGAACCTAAAAGGCATTCCCATCCATAGGGAGGATAGGAGCGCCTTTGTTTGCTTTTTAAGAGGCAAGCCTCAACCCAAACCAGTTCACATTTCAAGAAGCTTGGGCTGTAGCTTCTCAGCTCACATCCACCCTATATTTTTATCCAGAAAATATTTCTGATTAAAACCACCATCTAAGGAAAAAGGAAGGAAGAAAAAAAAAAAAGAATAAAAAAGTAACCCATATAAACCTCTATCTGAGCACATAGGAGAGTAGAGAGCACAGGAATATGGGAAAATGTTCTTTGGATATGCCATTCTCACTAATGCACAATGCAGTGCAACTTGTCCCAGCATATGGGCAGTGGTGCAAACTGGGACTTTGCAAAGTTCAATCTTTCCTTTGAGGTGTCGAGGAGAGCCTCCAAACCCTGCCAACCCCTACAGAAAACCTTGCAGCTCAACTTGCACAATGAGCACTCACTGCTGAGATGGTGGTTGCACACAAAACCATGTGAGAAACCAGCACTTGTGACACAGTGCTACCTATGGACGCCATCATCTGCCCAGTTTCTGCTGTCAAACAAGTAGTCATCAGCCTATCTGTGTAGGATTGCTGAAAAGAGGGTCCTTAACCATCACCTTTGGCAGGGAGCAGGCTTATGGGGGAGGTTGAGATTAGCAAACCCACTGCTCTTAGAATACAGGTAAAAATGTTCAAGAGAGGCTTTTACACTGTGGTTTGGCCACCAAGAAGTCTTAGTGGCATGAAAATGACATATTTAGGCCTACAGAGACATGCAGTAGAATGTGTATTGCTAGGTCAGAGCAGAATAGCTCCTCTTCCCCACCATTTAATGAGTGCTTTCTGCAAACCAAGGAAGCTTTTGTTCTGGTTTCCTACTTTCCTGTTTCTTCCTCTTGGCCACTGAGTGACATTATTATTACTCTTTTTTCCTAACCAGCCCTCTCCTACATGCCCGTACACAAGCATGGTTCCACAGGCAGCCCAGTAAATTCACCATTTTGGTTTCACAGTTGTTGGCTTTTATTTCTTTTTAAATTCTACCCACTATCTTCTCCAAATCACAGTTTTCAAAGGTTAGACAATGGAAAGTGGGAGATTTGGAAGTAATATCTAAATATAATATCCCTGGCAAGCAGATGAGGGAAAAAGTTGAGGGAAGGTTATGAAAGAAGGGAGTGGAAAGGAAAAAAAAAAAAATCTAACTTTGAAAATCGACAATTGGAGATGAAAAAAAATATCAATATTTTCGTGGTTCCTGAAATTCCAAACAAAATCGCTGCTTTGCCAACAATTAAACTTCTCGTGACTTCCTCCTCTCTTGTCACAGAAAAACATATTCCCATTTGATAACGTATGCATTAAGCGAAGCCTGAAGAACAAAATCACACTGGAGCACTGTGCCCAGGGAAGGGCTGAGCTGCTGCTGTGCCTGCGTGAGAAGAGAGAGGCAGCTGGGTATATTCCCCTCTCACCTTGTAGAAGTACACTGGCACATTGCATACTCACCTTGTGGCACTTTCTTACAGCAAGACTGCAAGTCTTTACCCTGCAGAACTCTGTAGGGTTCTTCAAGCTTCAATATCTTCCTCAGCAATTTTATAAATGGGATAGAAAAGATGTTTATGATATTCACAAATAGCATTAGCATGGGTAGGCTGCTCCATGCTGGACCATCACTGAATATAAAGTAGTCTCAAAAAAGCAGAGATGTATCCTGAAAAAAAAAAAAAAAATAAGGTAGGATAAAATACAGTATGTACAAATTCAAGTCCCACACGTAGGAAGGCACAGGCATACAGAACATACAGAAGAAGTAGGTCTGTTCTGCTTAGAGAAGGGAGGATAAATTCAGAGAACACTAAAACAAGTGCTAAAATTACAGAAAGGGAGATAGAAAAAGAACCACACAAAAAACCCCAAACAGTGGGAATAGCAAAGCACAGGAGCCCTAAGCTGGGACACATGGGTATGTGCCTCTGGACATCTAAGAAGAGGCTGCACAAGTACCTGAAGAGGTGGCACAGCCACATCAACCGAAATAACTCGCTGTCACTGCCCATTTCAGCTGAGTTTGCTGAGATTTTGATGGTGGGTGTCAGTTTTCTCTAACAGCTCATCAAATTATGACTTAAAAATAGCTCCGGAAAGGCTCAGCGCTTCCCAGAGATGCCCAAACCTCCTCTCTCTCTGCACGCCTTTCCCCGTTGCCTCGTATTTCCACTGGCTTCAGTGAAATGAGGGCTTTGCCGGCTGCGGTTCTTTGACCACATCAATGACTGCTCCCAGCCCAACGTCTCATTTCTCTCCCAGCCGCTCTGGGAGGCTCTGGAGCAAACAGCTATTTTTAAAGCCTCCATCCTGCCACACGGAACGTTTGCTCGGCACTGGAGAGTGTGCTCGAAGAAATAATGACTGCCTTTTTCTCCAAAGACTATTATAGCTGATGGTTAAAGTTCACTAAAAAAAAAAAAACATGTTTCTGTCTATTTGTATGGAAGGTATACTTAAGGAAAACCTCCCCCAAACTATACTCAATCAGCACAGGGCACACAGCTAAACACCACTCCTGACATTTTAAAAAGCCCTCTGATTTTTCTTTTCTTCTTCTGACAATGAGGCCAATTTTCCCTCTCCTGGGTGCAAACCTGCCCTTGCTTTTTCTTTTAGCACCTATTAACTTGACCTCACCTTTACACACGCTCTTCTCCAGGCCACTAAACTCAAATGGGATGGGAGGTGCTGCTGATGGAGCCATGGAAGATCAGACAACAGCATAAATGTGAGAATATTATCAGCACTCACTGCTTCCTCTTATAAGGATCTGGCAACCCCTGGGCCTTTGAGATTGATCATAAGTGTCCCCTGTGCCCAGCTGATTTTCCAAGGAGTTGCTCTGAGAGTCAAGCTGGGAATACAGAAAACTAAAGACAGCAATTCTTCTCACCCAGGAAAGGAAGCAAGCAGGGTTTAAAATGTGTTCCTGTTGACTCAGGGCTGCAGGTCTTCAGTACTTCTGGCCTGTTCTCCATGAAGAACTGACTGATTGCAGTACAGACACCTGTGTTTTGGCGGTGAAAGCAAATGGATAGATGAAGTTTAAGCCCTTGCCTAGTCATAACCTTCAAAATGTAGCTTGGTTTCTTGCTGACCTTACAGAAAATGACTTTGACTGCTGCTGTCACTCATTCTTACAGTCTGGATTGGAGGTAGTTGCCTCTCCCAGCTGAAAAATAAGCAGTTTTAGAAGCACAGAATCGTTAAGATTAAAAAGTCACCTAGTCCAATCAACAGCCCATCCCTACTATGCCCACTAAACCATGTCCCTCAGTTTTGTCACTTAGAGCTTTAAACACAAGCAGGAAAAAAGTACGAACCTCACCCTGACAAAATAGAAAAGCCATCTACTGAGAGAAGCCAAAATTGTGTGTATTTGTTGGAGTAGGTCCATCCCCAGTTCATAACCACAAGCCCAGCACAGGTCCCTTGTAACTGCCCAGGGGTACCTGAGCGATGGAACAGACAATGGGACCAGGGAGGAAAGAATGAACAGTCATGGTCCTTCTACATTAGTTTGGATCCCTGTGTTCTCACTGCTTGTTTCTCAACCAGCAGTAACAAGTCCCCCCAAACATTTAGACAAAGGGGCACCTCCCAGGAGCCCTTTTCAAGGCTGGGACAAAACAGACTAGGCACTGGGCACAAGCAGCACTGATTTAGTGCCTCATGTTGGCTTTATTGGCCAAGCACAGCCAAAATACAAGAGAACTTAGTTTCTTGAGCTGTGAGCATCAAAAGGGTACAAAAATAAGCCAGCCTTTGGGCTTATTTAATAGAGAAGGAGGCAGAGCTGCAGGGCAGGCACGGTTTCCTAAAGCCACAAACAGCTTCTAGATGAGACATAGGGATAGTTTCTTTTTTTAACCTTTGCTTCTAAATTTTCTGCTGTAATTACAAGCCCTGTTATTTTGGTTTAAGACTTCAGTCTACTTGGGGCATAAAAATGAAGCAGGAAGAGGAGGAACTCCCAGCCTGAATGCTATGGAGGGGTGAAAAGCTTGCAGTCAGTGCCAGGAGGAGAAGAGACCATGCTCTCTTCTCAGCTTCAAATGAGCAAGGAAAAACAGCAAAGCACATTGATTCATCTGCTTCACAGAAAGAGGCGGAAGGAAAGACAGACCTAGATATCCAGATGAGATTTTCACAGCTGCACTGCTACTGTATCACACGCTCAGCTCTCACAAGGTGCTCAACATTCAGACGTGAAAGCAGATCAACTTGTACAGGCTCCATCGTCCTGCAGATGCCAAGAAAGCACAAAGCTTGGAGGGACCCGGCAGATCGACACATGATGTGTGTTGTGGGGTAACCATTAAGTGTGGGCAACAGCAGAGACATTTTGGGGGTGATTTGAACAATGAGACATTTGTGGCTTGGTGGAATTGTCTCTTTCCACCGGCCTGAGCCAACACGGCACTCCAGAGCTCAAATACCTGCGTTGTTTTTCTTTCCAGATTTGATCCCAAATCAAATATTTTAGGAAATCAGAATCTGAGCAACCTGCAAAAAGCATTTTTTGTTATTCTTTTGAACCGTGTAGACCAGTTTGAGTCATGGATCTTTCCCCTTCACTTGAGCGATACTGCAGAAATATTCACTTAAGGACACATTTATTTTGGGCCACTTGGGGAGGAAAAAAAATAAGCAAGCTGTCTTTTCCTTTGCTGCAAATAACTGCAGGAACATCCCCTCATGGCACATGGCTGGTGGTGGTATGAGGAGGTCAAAATTGGGCCACTTAAGGAACAGAGATTGTCAGTACTGAACAGGAAACCAAACCTCTGCTTTGTAACAAACGTCCTATTTAAAAATCTCAAGAATGGATCATATTTCACTCAGAAATTTGAGCAATTTAAGAAATAATTTTAGGGCCTACATTCTGATAGAAATGAAATCGAGAGCAGGGTTTTCTGAGCTGTTATGCTTCCTCAGCAATTCCATTCCAGTGATATTAGACAGACTATTAAAATAATGACATTAAAGAAAAGGATTCGTAACAAAAATTCCACTTTTTCCTGGTGGAAAATTGTCTATTGGCATTATTTCAGCTCGGCGTAGTGCTACGAGCTATTTTCTGTCCTACGTGATGAATGTACAGCACAACTGGGAACCCATGACAAATGCACACATATAACCCTGTCCATAGGAGAATATTCCAATTAAGAGGGAAAAGCAGATGTTTGCTTTGCATTCTCGGGAGTTGTGGTCAATTGTATGGAGTAAAAGCACAGTGACAACCTGATGCTTTTACATTAAAACAAAACTGAGTATTTCAGAATGCATCCTCTAACCGGTGTGCTGGCAGGTCTCCGTTTCTCTACAGCTTCACAAAAGTGTCTTCAGATTGGAGAAGCCAAGCAGGTAAACCACTGCCCCTGGAGGCAGGGATGCAGACCGCACACTGGATGCAGCTGTGTGCTAAAAACAGTCTGGAAAGGAGGCAAACCACCTTCATCTGAAATGGCTTCTCAGTTCTAGTCATGCTGAAGGCTGAAACAAGAAAAAAAAAGAAAAACACTGACCTCTTTCATAAAGCTTGAGTTCTCTCAAGGAAAAAGAAAAAAAAAAAAGCCCTATAAAAGCTATTTTTACTGTTTTCAGAGAAGACTAATTTCTGTCTTGCTAGCAAGCACTTACATCCTTACTAAGCCTCAGTTCAGGTGGAGCTGTACAGTCATGTCACTTAAGAGTGGAGAGAATTGAGAATTATTGGTTGATAGGTGGATGGTCATGTGGGTCTTTTCCAACCTTGGTGATTCTGTGATAAAACAGCAACTTCTTTCAGCATTTAAGTGATGGCAATGGTCACTTAAGACTTCTCTTACAAATAACACCACATTCTGGTGTAGCGGACAACAAGCAACTCCACTCCTTTCCCTGAATGTGGCACTTACAGTCCCTTTAAATTAGATCCTGCAGGACTCTTCCAATACAAGTGCCTCTTTCCCTCGTGCTGCAGTTCTCCTGATACATCTTGGACAGGCCATACACCCTCTCCCCAGACACCAAAACTCCCTCCTGGCTGTCACCACCTCCCATGGGAACCACTCATACCTTGCATAGACCTGGTTCATTGCTCACTGCACCTGGGACCACCCATGAGCCCTGCTAAGCATCCACTCTGTACTCTTGGTCCCCAAGAACTGTACTGCAGCGAGGACACATCCCATGCTGGAGCCACCTCAACTCCTGGCATTGCATATTGTGAATGTCTTTATATCAGGAGTCCCCCACTTCCAGAAGCAGCATAGGCTGAATTACAGATATTTCCAAATCACAGAGGGAAGAAAAACATTTAGCAAAATTATGTAACAGAAAGTCAAAAATAGCCTATTACCATCTGGTTGTGCTATTTTGAAGACCAAAACACCCTCAAGTCTTTTTAAAGCTAACTACATTGTTTGCAAACTCACTTCTTTATTTTCCTTCTTTTTTAAATGAAACCTTGAATTTCCCAAACCCAATTTACCTCAAATTATTTGAGCCAGCTTTGCTTCTGAACAAGCCATACACAGGCTTTGCTCCACATCAGCTACACATGCTGTAAAAGTCCCATCACATTATGTAGAAAGGATGGTGCAGTATCAGGGGTCTAAAAAGAAAATAAAACAGACCCCAACATTACAGTGCTTGTGAGGGACAAGGTAACCCCAACTGTGTCAACCTTGTAGCACCGCATCCCTAACCTGGCAACAGTTCCTGCTCCAGGAGGTCCACAGTGGGTATCAGGAGATGACTATTGCAGCCTGAGTGCAAAGCCTTGCTTTGTCAGGCATGGAAGAGCAAAACAGACAATAATAATAACAGAGGTGCCATTTTCCATGGCAGCTTAAAGTTGCCTAAGTGGAAGCTACTGCCTCCCAGCACCCTTAGGCCCCAGTTAGGTGACCCTGCTGCTTGCATCTCAGCCCTGTAGAATCTGAAGAGAGTGTCCACTGAGCATTTAGAAAGGACACCAAATTGGATGCCAAGATGCCACAGGAGTACAAGCTTCTGCTGCCTGACTCTGCATCCCACCGGTAGGTCTGGCTTCCAATGAGCTTCAGCCATGATGGGCAGCAGAAGTGCCACATCTGCTTCTCATCTTACTCAGTGCCACAAGGGCAGGACCAATTAATGCCACTGTCCTTGCTCTGCAGCCCTAGAGGAAAGCTTTGCCACTCAATGCTGCACTGCACCAGGCTCCCACCAGCCAAAGCTCAACAGACAGGGCTGTGCCTGCTGCTGCTTTCAGCCACCCAAAGTGCCAGCATTGCCTTTCAGAGGTGACAGAGGCACTCAGTGCATTCATCACCCCTCTTGGTCAGTGACTAAAGATCACAGACCTACTTGATCAAAGCCATTATAAATCCTGCAGCCTGGCACTTTTTTTCCCCAACCTCATTTTCCACATCTCCTTTGCTGTCCAGCACTCTACTCTCTGCATCCTTGTCACTCCTGCTCAGAGAGCCAGCTACCCACAGCAATCTGCTGGCTTGTTTGCTCCCCAGGCAGTCACAGTTAATTGGGAAACTCAATAAAAAAATAAACGTTTTGAATTAATCTTCCAAAGAGCCATTAGTTAGCCTCTGTCAACACTGAGCCCTATTTGGAGCCCAGCTAACTGAAGTACAGTGCTCAGCTGGCTCAAGTCCTCACCCTCTCTTGGAGGTCACTGATCAATGTGATGAACACGAACCACTGCGGCACTCGCTCTCCCTCTTCTGTCATCCCAAGCAGCAACCGCTGGTGCTGGCTGTGTGCCCAGCCTTACTGCATGCTTTTCCCCATCATCCTGGGGGCAGCAATGTTCACCATCCCTGTTAGCCTCATGTACAGGGCAGGCTAGTCAGAGAGGGTCAGAAAAAACAACACTCAGTGTTGGAAGTTTGACATATCATGCTGGTCCAAACACAAACACTGAGTCCAATCAACTGTTTCAGATGGCTAAAAGTACTTTTAAAAAAGCCCACGTCAGCATTTACAACAAAAAGCATCCATATGGCATTTTTAGTTTGAAACTGACTGTTTGAGTTTTACGCCTTCCCAGCAAGTGCTCCAGCACCAGCTGAGGCTGCTGAAGTTTATCAGGGAACTTCTCTGGCAGCTGAGGACAGAATCCCCCCTAAAACCAGCAGGCAGCTCTGTAACAAATGTGCACCTCATCTTCGGCAGAGCAAGTGTTTGGACCTCCACAAGGAAATCTGCCCTGCAGCCAGGTGTCTGCTTGGAGATGGCTCCTTTGAGCTTTCCAGTACTATCTGCCTTTAAATGCGTTATTTTGTTTCAGAAAGGAATCGCATTCTCTTTCATGATTCAGATTGGATTTCGTGCAAATCAGCTCTGTGCTCCTGAACCATTATGTGGATTGCTTCCCTCTTCCCTTCTCCCATCATCACTTCCACTTGTAATTAGGATGGATGAGAGGCTGTTAATAGCACAAAGGTTAATGGCAATGCAATTCACAGTACAGCACGGGCAGTGTAATGGCAAATGAACTGATACAGGCATGCACTTATCTGTCACCTCCTCCCCCAAACATACTGCTCCAGTGTAGCTGTGAGTGGTGCAATGCCATTTTCCCTTGGCCACTTGGAGCACTTTGGGCAAGGTGCTCAGTGGGGTGCCCCAGTCAGTGTTCTACTTGCCCTGTACCTTCTCAACACCCTGAAGGGGCTGAGCTGCTCCTGAAGGGACCCTCCCATAGTCAAATGTACAATGCAGCCTCACTCCTACCTTTCAGACCTTATTTAGGTGCCTAGTATTAAGCAAGATGATCCCAGGCTGTATATGAGGCCGTTTCCCTATCTTCCCCTTTTCCCTGGACAGGGAGGACAAAGGAGGAAACCTGAGCACCTGAGGGCTGGATACAGCAAACAACAACTGCACCATTGCCAAACACAGGTACAAATCATCTCACTGCTTCCGCTCACTCCCTGCTTATGCACCAGAGAACCGCATGAGCTCATCAGCACAGTGAGCACCCACCCCCACCCCTTTCCCACTGTCCACCACAACCTCACCCCCTGCCTCCCCAGCAGTTTCCAGAAGCACTGGGCATTTGTGAAATTCCCTCCCACACAATAAGCCTTGCCCTCACTTTTTGCTTCTGGAGAAGGATGCCTATATTTAGCTGAAAAGCTAACCTCTTCCACCTGTGCACCAAAAAGCACTAGAGTCAGGGTCTTCTTTATGCATTACCACTCTCTCAGCATCTACATCTGCAAGCTGTCAAGGCTTCTTTTGCAAGCTAGAGAAAGCATTAAATAGGAAGGGGCAATGCTCCAGTTAGAATCATAAAGGTTGGAAAAGACCGTATCCATCACCGACCATCACCACCATGCTCACTAACCATGTTACTCATGATTTGCAGAGAATAGTCAACTCAGAGAGGAAGTGCTCTGCTCTGAGTGTTTGGTGGCCCTGGAACAGGAATCGCCTCATACCAACCAGGAGCTATCTGCAAAGGGCTTCTTCAGTTGTCCCAGACTAGACCTCACCCATGAGCTTGACAAGAGCCTTGGCATAGAACCTCCCATTTCCTTTGTACTGACTTCACCCACTGTGTAGTGAGAAGTTCCCAAGGCCTGGACACAGCTCGTTTCGTGCCAGCACAGCCTCTCTCAGTGCTGGCAGGTGACCTTGGAGAAGATGCCTTCTGCTCATCATTTCCTAGGTCAAGCCTTGAGAAACCTGGATATGCTCTGCTATGGAGAAAAGCCTTTATGTCCATAAATTGCATGAGAAGCTGCTAATGACTACAGAAATAACTACAAGGAGATCCAAAGCCTTCACTGTGAGCTGTTAGCGTTCGTTTCTAGCTGTCAAAGAAAGGATCTTGTTTGCTGCTAAATGCTGAGGGGCTAGGTAAAGTCCCTGCTTTGGTGCCTGCCTTGAAGAACAGGATCACATGGGAGATAGCCTTGCTAGTGCACAGACATTACAAGGTTGTTGGGTAGAGCATGTAGCAGATGGCTTATTTTGCCTCTGCAAGAGTAGATGTGCAGGAAATATGGGAAGGGAGACAAATTGGACTTGTGCCCTGTTCTGATACTTTGTGTACGAGAGGCTGGAAGTGTTTTGTTTTCTGCTTTTTCCTTATATAAAAAAAAAAAAAAAGAAACATCAAGTTTTGTTTTGGCAGAGGTCTTCTAAGAAGATCTAGAGACACAGAGTGGGAGGTTTTGCAGCTTCTAGTGAAAGGGGGAGAGGAGGAGGTGCTGAACTGCAAAGATTCCCCTTCCAACTGTTGGTTAGGAGTGGAGATAGATAAATGTTAGCTAAATACAGACTGCTTAAAACGTTTTGTAGGAAAAGCAATTCTACTTGAAATTTGTCAGCTTTTACTTCCACTGTCATAATGATATTAGTTCTCCAGTGAAGAAAAAAAAAAACCAGAACAAAAACAGGGTAGACAAGCCATGAATTGCTAATGTAAAACAGGAAAGCCAACAATAATTAAAAAGAAAAAAAATTGCATCATTCTCACACAAAGATGTTGACTAAGTGCCCATTTCTCCTTAGTTTCCCACATTCTCTGCTTCTTCTTTCTTTTGCCATAAAGATGCAACTTCCACCTTACGGGGCAAGTACTCTCAGGATGCAGCACCATGGGAATTCCTGACCTTGACAGACAGGCAGCTAGAAGATGCAAGCATACAGTCCTATTAAAACTAGTTTCTCAGCTCTAGAAACAGAGAGGAGGTTTGAAGCCTCCTCAAGATGGAGGCTGACAACTCAAGTCATCAGAATGTTTTTCTGACGTAGGGAAAGCAGCGTGTTGACAGCTGTTTCTGTTTCCATTGGACCAGGTAATGGGCATATATTGCCTAGTCCTAATCAGGCTGTCTTGACTAGAAGTCAGGACCTTGAAGAGCAAATCTGGAGCATTAAATTCAGACAAGCTTACAGAATGTACCTGTAGAAACATCAGCAGGAAAATCAGCTTGAGCAGCAGGAGAGATGGAGAGCACAGCATAAGCACAACCAAGAACAAGCTGCTTCCAACTGAAGAACAAGAAAGTGATGAAACTCCTGAGCACCGTGGCTAGAAAAAGAAGACACTGAGTGACACCATGCAAGAATACCAGAAATAGATACAAGACATGGATGGTGCTGCCAAAGCTCATTCAGTACTATCCCTAAACAAAAAAAGGGTGCAACAACAACAAAAATATAGAAACAGGTGCTATCATGTCCACAAATACATCATTACAGAAAGGCCATAATATTAAACCTTTCATAGTCAAAGTAACTGCAAGTACAGATAAGGATGAAATGAGTAACATCACTGGACCACAAGGAATTGTTTCATGTATTAAAAATAAAGATGGATGCTTTGCCAAAAAATAATAATAAATCACTATGTTAAAAATCAATTCTTATCTTTCTTACCCCAAGTTAAAAGTGAAACATTCATATTACAGAGTACAGTTTCTCTTAATTATAAAGAGCTTGTATAAGCATACAAGGACTCTCTGGACAACACTGCCAGTAATACAAAAGCTTCTCCCCCCACCCAAGTAATTTTATTTAAAAAGGACAAACAAACAAAAAACACTCCTAGTGTATGGAAGAAGACTTGAACTACAGCCCTCAAACCCACTTATCCACACAAGAACCAGTTATTGATAACATACACCACACGCACACAAATACTGCAGTTGTTTTTTTTTATGATTTCCTGAAGACAGAAGGTAAAAGACAAAAACGATGTCAAAATGCCAAAGGACAAGTCCTCCTGAAAATAAACAGGCTGTTCTGAATATCCTCATGATTAATAATTAGGACAAAAACCATCGACAAAAAATATGCATCAAACTGTACCTGCAAAAGATCAGGTTGAAAAGAGCTGAACGCTACTGACAGGTTCGCCCAGTAGCACAAGGTAGCAAGCACAAAAGGGCACGCAAGATCTCTTCCAGACCTCAGAGACCTACAAGTGAATGAGCTGCAACTACAATGACTCAATCAAAACTGACATGAAATAGTCTCTCTAACTGTGAAGGACAACGAAAACATTAAATAGACCTTTTACTTATTATGTTGACTAGAGGACACTTGAAAGAAAACTTGCCTTTATCAGCATAATGATAGAATTTGGTGTACATCACAAGCAAGAATTATCTTAGAGGATTTCAAAGACATTTCCAATGACGGAAAGAATCAGGGAAGCTCATCAGGATAAAATTCCTGCCATTTTCTTCCAGCAGCTCTGTAAGAAAAGCTTCAAAACAGAGCTAAATGCCCACAGCCGAGCCTAGGAAAGGAATCAGCCCCTCAGAATGGAGAAAATATGTTCTGAGTTTCCTCACTAAAGAGATTTAAATGACTAGAACAATCAGGATGGAAACATGCCATTGCCTGTTCCAAAGCAATTCTTTTTGTATAACAGTACTGAACAGAGCCCACAACCCTGTCAAGAACAGGCTTCCAGTGCAGCTTGGGTTTTATCCTTTTCTTGCACTGACCATATTCTCCACATCATTCAAACAAATGGAAGAATAGCAACTACTTGGTGCACAAATTTTACTGGCTTTTAGAAAGTCCTTGACAGTCAAGCTGAAGCCTTTCTACAGCAGATACTCTCTAACTCCAGAACAAATTGTATCACACTGAAGGTCCATCTAGCTCTACTTATTAGCTCCAACAGCAGCTAACAACAGATGTTCAGGGGAAGAACACAGGAATGGAATATGGTGATTTTTTTTCTTCCCACCATTGTACTTTCCTCATTCACCATCCCAAGCAAGTGCAGATCAAGGTCTTCTTGAGTCACATGATCATCTTTGCATCTAACTAGTGTCAATAGGTATTCATTTTTCATGGCTATCTACTCAAGGTTCTATCACCTCCAGCATCTTCTAGCAAAGTAATTTACAGCTCTACTGAGTGATGTGGGAAAAATTAACCTCTCCAACGTTCCGAGCCAATCTCCCGATAATTACAGTTGATTATTTTGTACTAAGTGATAAAGGGTATGATCGCACAGTATTCAACTCTTGCATCGCCTCTCAGAATTTCACAGACCTGTATATAAAATGAGAAAAGTCATCCAGATGCCAAAAGTGGTCTCAGTTCACGAATGAGCACTCAGTACTACCACTAGGGATAAAAATCAAAAGTTTCTCCTTCCCTCAACTAGAATCATTACTTTGATCTCTGGCCTTTTTCACAGCTATTACAGTTCCAGGTTTGGAGCACATGGTCAGTACTCTGGGCTTATCCAATAACTTTTATATCCTTAGTGATAAAGAGAATGCTACACAGCAGGCAGAAAAGCTAATTTGAGACAGTTAGTAGCCAAAGGATCTTAAAATCAGAAGTATCGGTGCATCCTCAAATAACATCATCTAGAAACAGAATCCTTGAGAATTTCTAACAGGTTTATTTCAGCAGTAACTTCCCTAAATCTGATGGCTTCATTCACACTAGAGGATTGCACTTCCCCTCCGTGGCCCCCATAGAATTGCAGCAGCTCCAGGACCAAGCTACAGCTTTTCAGCAATAGCGCACTAATAATATGCAAGTCTTAGAATAGAAGTCTAGCCAACAGTCATTAAATAACTTAATAACATTAAATAACAAAAGCTTTGTCTTTTGTACCTGGCAGGTGAGACGTATCAGGATGACCAGGGTGGACTGAAACTTACCACGAGCATCAGTAACAAAGCGACCTCAAATATCACAATCCCCAGAGTATGAGCAAGGCCTTTGGATACTGCCTGAATGTTCTGGCTTACTATAGTCTCTTTACTCCAGGTTTTTGGACTTCGGCATTTCCCAGACTTGTTTCCCTTCTCATGACACTTGCTATTAGCAATGCTACATCAGAAGGGTCTCACTATTCATGCAGCTGCTTAACCCACATAGTCAGAAACACCTCATTTTATAAAAGATTGGGGGGTGGGGGGGGGGAGGGGAAGACAAAAGCTGAAAGCATACAAAATGTAATCTTGAACAACCCTTCCGCATTTGACTCAGTATTCTAATGATGTTTTTAGTTTGATTTGCGTTGCATGATACAGCATTAGGAAAACAACAGCTTACAAGTTCTAAAACATCTTCTACTGGAGAATTACACAAGCTAACAGAGTAACATTGCTAGACAGCCTCATGTAGTTGTTCACAGACTTTCAATAACAATCCAAAATTATTGTCTCTTAATACCTCCAGACTTTGAAGGAGCCTTTCCTGTTTGTAACAGACAGGAAATCAGTTCCTTGCACTCATTCACAGAACATTTTGAGCATCTCTGTCAAAACATCGGCTTCAGCAAAGAAGATACTCTGAAAAGCTCAACAATAAGCATACAGACAGCAGTCATGAAAATTCCAGGGCAATTTCAAAACAAGTTCTTGGGTTTTATTTGTTTTCATTTCCTAAGAGCTATGACCTCACTCTAAAATAAGCACAAGGTGCATTTGGTGTGGGCCAAATACTCTCTCGATATCTCTACTGTTGCTTCTACATATATACGACAGAGAGAAATAATTGCTGGAGACTCAAAAGCAGGGAGGTCTCAAAACTCAGTTCCATAAGGCAAAGGCCTCCCTTCATGGTCTGACATGAAAGGCCCAGCAGATCCACCAGGGCAGCAAACAAACATTTGCAGCAGCCATCACACCACGAGTTCATCTCCAGCAACCTTCCAGTTAGGGAATGAGGCTCAGACCTGGCTTTGAAGTATTTCTATGCCTCACATACTGCAGCCCCATCAGTGCCAGCCCCATGGGGTGCAAAAGTCATAAGCTCTCAGAAAGTCAGAAGATTAAAGAGTAAAAGTAAGCTTCCAGTAGACTCACCTAATAACTTCAGACCTCTGCCAACTTCAGGCTGCCTCAGGGAAGATGCTTCACAAGTCAGAGAGGGTCCTGCAGGAGCATCACGTTAGCAGATCTGCACACAGCTCAGGCTGTAGTCATATTCTCACCCCAAGGCACTCTGCACCAGCTGCCCTCTTGCTCTTAAATTTTTAAGCAGTTTTGCACACTTGTACTTTATTCATTCAGCTTTCCCTGCCCCTACAGAGGGGCATCACTCACCAGGGAGCAAAGGGATCCCACAACTTCTCTCACATACCCAAAGCACAAATTCCAGGCTTCAGAAAGACCCCTTGGTCGGTTTAGCTTAACAATACTGCCACAGCTGAGAAGGAAGCAAGTAATCTGGGCACATCTTTAAGAAGTTTTGTTAGCTCACAGCTGGAAATTGTCAACCATCAGTATTATTTGCTTATCGTTAATATCAGTTTAAACCAATAACCCTCTGAATCTCTCAGTGACACAAACAGAAAGCTGTGAAAGGATTTTACTGCATATTGCTTCTCACCTTCCAAAAACAACACAGGGCTTCCAGGAACCCAGTGCTGTGCAGGCATTTGCTGAGCATGGATTTTCACTGTGTTCTTTCACAGGTGCCCCATGTAATGAGGATAATGGTTCCCAGCTGAGGAGCAAGAAGGTGTGAGGTCCCTTGGTGGGGCTGTTTCACACCAGAAGCCTGTGTCACAGATCACACCCTGAGGTGTAAAACCTTGTTCACGTCCTGATGGCTTTGGATGCAGCTGGCTTGTCAGTAGGCACTGAGCAGGGCCTATGTTTGGTGGGAAGAGGCTCCACTGCTCACATGGTCCTGAATTTGTCTCGGTTCATTATCTGATCCTTGTAAAAGCAATACCATATCTGTTTTCTGTCTCTCCTTTTCAAGCCCACGTTTTTCTTGAGGAGGCCGCACTGCTCACCACTTCCTATCCCAATGGGGTTGGGTCCTTGCCATACTGCTCAGTGGGTTGACAGCCGGGAAGCAGCACCTCCTGGCAGCACTCCTCTCACCCTGATGCATCTGCTGAGGAACCAAACCACTCAGGTTTTGCAAAGGATACAAGGCTGCAAGTGGAGTCTAACCCTGTGCTTACAGTGCTTGTCTAGAAGCCCTGAAACAGCTCTCAGAAAACACTGTTGGGCTCAGACCTTCTTTAGAGAGTAGATAAAGCATGAAGAAAGTTCAGGCAGTCACTGCTTTTGCCTTTCGATGGTTGGTTTCTGCAGCACA
Organism: Excalfactoria chinensis; assembly: GCF_039878825.1. Lineage (NCBI taxonomy): Eukaryota > Metazoa > Chordata > Aves > Galliformes > Phasianidae > Excalfactoria > Excalfactoria chinensis. The sequence continues at coordinate 9,282,563 of NC_092829.1, read as the reverse complement.
GGCTGCAAGGATATAGGGAACTCTATGGGGAAGAGATGTGTGCTGAAGAATATTTCTGAGTCACTGATCAGCGAAGGAAATAAAGGGCCTTGGAGCTTCTTGCTCACTTTAAAGGGAAAAAAAAATGGATCATTGATTTTATTGGGATTCCCCTAGGCAAAGCAGTTCGTACCTAAAGTATAATATATTTTTATTGTGCCACTGAGGACTGGATGCAAATGTTCATAAATCTTCCTTTGAGGAGGTTATCATTCAGCCATTTTAAATAACTTTGTGTGATGCGATTATCTTTAAAGCAGCCACTGTTGGCATGTAGAAGATGCCTGTAGGGAGGAGAGGGGCCACTTGGTTTGGAATTGTTCTCATGGATGAGCATCACCAACAGACTCAGCTGCATGATTCCCAGTGTCTCAGTGGGGCTGGAGCCATGATGTAGCTCTCAAGACTGTTGGCCAGGAGCTCACTGGTACAAAAAGAGCTCTGGTACCTCTGTATCCACTGCAAGAAGAAGCTAAGTTAACAGCAGGTAAGGTTACAAGGAAGGTAAAGAGTGCAGGAAGATACATGTCACTGTAGCACCTGACGTGTTGGAAGAAGTAGACAAAATCAGGCTCAAAAGGACTTCATCTTTTCAGTTGAAGATGAACTCAAGAGGATGGATCCTGCAGAGAGCACAGAGGGTTGGTATCCACAGGGCTGCTGAGCTGTATGTACTCCATTAAACACACTGTCGCTACATGAGGGTATCCTCACATCAGGCCACACAGTGACTAAAAGCTGCCCTTTGAAACAGCTTCCTCTTGTGCAGAAAGCATCCTCAGCCTCTCCCAGTACAGTAATTACGTGCAGAAAATAAAGTCTGTAGCATCCAGCTTCAAAACTAGCAGAAGAAAGTTGTTCTTCAGACAGCAGGTGGCTACATGGGACTCTCTGCTGCATGTTTTGAATGCATTCAAGAGGAACCCGGAGAAGTTCCTGGGAAAAAAAAAAAGAAGGAAGACAAACAAAACCAAAAACCCCAAACCCATCCTTCTGGGAGTTGCTAGATACTTGCTACAGACCTCAGCTCAAGAGGCACCTGAGCTGAAAATGGTTTGGAGAGGGAAGGAGTATCTCTATCTGATTTCTTATTCCCTTCTTTGTACATCCATTTATGATGGCTCTTAGGGATGAGATACTGGGCTGGATGGACCTAGTCAGATCCTCTGTAGCCACATTTATGCTCTTTTATATCAAGACACAGTGCTCCAAATAGTCTTTTTACCAGTGTGGCAGTGTCTGTTCATTGGGACCAAAATGAACTATGTGGGACCTGTATAAAGGACAGGCTGAGGAATGCAGGAAATTTAAACAAGAAGTGAGCACAGAAGCCAACTCCCTAGAGCAGCTACACCACAGAGAGAAAAGGTTTTCTCCAGATAGCCCCCTGGGCTGTCTCTTTCCCCTGCACCCTGATGAGGATGGCTGCAGCTGACCAGCTCTTGGAGCAAGATGGACAGTGTACACTAAGAACTCCAGTGGCAGACTTATCTGTAGGGGTGTAAAAATAGAGACAGAAAAGGACTAATTGTTGTTGGGGCTGTGGTCCCACTGTTCTTTCTCCTCATGGGAGCCTTGTTTGCATGCACTTGTTTCTCTTGGATCAGCAGCATGGATGAAGGAGATACATGGATTCCAACCATACAGCTACTACTTGACCGTAAGTGCTAACAAAATAAAGTATAGGGATGTTTTTTTGTTGTTTGTTTTTTCCATATTCTGAAAATAGTAACAGCAGCAAGCTTCCACTTCTGTCTCATGTACTGCCCCTTGCTTCCTTGGCACAGCTGATCTGTCCTGTGGGGCTGTGCCAGGTGGGACAGTACTTAGCGAGCCCATTTGGAGGCATGAAAGGAGCTTTGTGCTGCAGCAAGGCTACATCAGGACCAGTCTGCTCAGTCCTCAGACCTTTTATCCTCTCTATGGATCTTTAAGAAAACCCAGGCAACAACAGTAATTAATGCAAACCGGTGCTTGGACATGATCAAGTTGTACTGACCTGAAGGGTGTAGTGGAGGAAGGCAGCAAACACGCACTCCAGCGTCAGAGTGGCTCAGGTCTGTCCCTGTGCTGTGGTGAGGCCAAGGCCAGCAAGTGTAAAAGAAGCATGAAATCCAGTCTGGAACAGGCAGTCAGTCACAAGTAAGCACCTTCCTGGGGGCTGTTGACATTATTATTCTAGATCAAGAATCAAATCCTACGTGTTAGTTACTTAGTAGGTGAAGTTACCATGCCAACTCATATGCTACCTATTTTTTTTTATTATTATTATTGCAAGAGTAGGCAGCGCTCCCTTGAGATTTCACAAAAGGGGAGGAAAAGTGTCAAAGTGCCAAGAATATAATGGAATTTCTAGTCTCAACCCTCTTCCTCATAGGTCTGTTTTTCAGCACACATCGCCCTCCTCACAGCCGCAGTGAGGCTAAGCCAAGAGACTCTCAGAATGGTAATTTAGTGGCCAACCCACGGTATTGTGGTGCTACACTTCAGTAATCCACAGCTCTCTGCCCCCGCTTTGCACAAATTTCAGGGAACTGATGCAAGGAACTGGTGCCAAATTATTGCGCAGCCTTCCCCCAACCTCCCCTTGATTTCCCCACGTTTCATTCTTTCTTCTCTCTTTCTCTCCTCTCTTTCTCTCCTCTCTTTCCATCTGTCTCCTTTCCCTCTGTTGAAAAGCCTTTTCTTTCTGCCAGTTACCTTCTTTTTTCCCCCCCCAGTGTTGTCTTTACTTATTTTCCTTCTCAGAACTGTTTATATTCCTGTCTCTTTCCCCACTCTTATTCTCCAGGACTCTCTGGCACCACAAGGACACAGAGCCAATAAATGCTGGTGCCTCCTGCACCGTGCCAAGACAATTTTCCACACCAGTGACACACTCAGGTTGTATATCAGGAAAAGATTCTTCACTGAGAAGGTAGTCAGGCACTGGAACAGGCTCCCCAGGGCACTGGGCATGGCTCAAGCTGCCAGAATTCAAAGTGTGTTTGGACAGTGCTCTCAGATATAGGGTTTGGTTTTTGTGTGGTCCTATGTGAAGCCAGGAGTTGGACTCAGTAATCTTTGTGGATCCCTTCCAATTTAGGATATTCTGTGATTCTATGATTCTAACAGTTTCAGATTGGAAACAGCTCAGGATGAATGCAGAAGTGCTGCTGTGCCCAACCTTTCTGGAGGCAGAACCAAAAGGCTGCCTGAATTTTGTGTGCTTTGCTTTCTCCCTTGAGACTAAAAGCCACTGGCTCAGGAAGCGCGGTGCTGCAGCCTCTCCTGGGGAAATGAGGTTGTGCAGGATGTCCGTTCAGAGAGGGGGTGTGGAGAAGAGACTGGGGGTGGAGGACTGACCCTGCTGTCCCACATAGTGGTTATTACTCAGGGTGCCCTCCAGCAGCTAGACTTGCTTGCCAGCCTGAGCTGCACCCAAACATCACTGTGGTTTACTCCTGTCATGGGGCTGGAGTGCAATGGGGATTTGTGGTGAGATGAGGATGGGGAAGCGTCAGGGCAGATGCCAGCAATGTCTCTTCACATCACAGGGACACCAGGTGGCTCCATGTCCATTCATCCTGCGGGTGCAGGAGATGCCACCACAGCCAGAACAAGAACTGCTGGAGAGTTTATGGGGAAAAAAAGGTGCACTGAGTGAAATGCAGTCAATGCTGGCACTGCCTCCTGGCAGCAGCCCGTACGTTCTTGGCACAGCGCTCAGCTGGAGCAGCACTGGAGCCACTTGTGCCCATACAACTGCAGCTGGTTGTGCCAACACTGCCACTTGTTTGGATGACACAGCGGTGACAGGGTGAGGACACCCAGCAGAGGCTGTGCAGCTGCAGTGAGAGGAATATGGCCTCCCATTGCACACTGCTCCTGCAGCACAGAGGCACTGCCACCTTGCATGCCACGTCCCTTGCTGCATGAAAGTGCTTGGATCTAGGATCTACCAGCATCTGTACAAGTAAGCTCTGCCTCCTGAGAAGGAAAATAACAGGTGCCTGCATTAGGTTTGCACTGCATTTTCTTTAAGACCTTCGTGTGAACCAAAAAATAATGCAGCACAGACCTTTGTCTGAAGTAAAAGTCCTTTCAGGACTCGCAGCATTTTACCCTGCTTATCTGTTCACAGACCTGGTCACGAAAGTTCAAGGATGTGATATGGGTTGTGACTCAGGAGCTGGCCATGGTCAGCACCAAACAGGATACATTAATTTCTCCTGATCAACATCCAAGGCCAAGTCCTGCTCCTTATCTCACTAACAGTCTTATTGCTGGCCATTGTATTCAAACACCACCACGCACAGTGTGGGCAGCCCATCCAGAGGTGTTCCATGGTTTTTCACAAATAGAACAGCAGTCCCTGTGAACGATTAAACACAGCTCTAATATCACGCACTGTGTGTTGATGCTTTCTGTGATCAGATTTCCCACTTCCATTTCACCTTTCCTGTTACCATCAGACCCTCTAACACATAGAAACCCCAAGTAAGGATGTGTAATGGGGTTTCCCAAAAGTGCCTGGTGGTCGTAGCTCTGCTCCCACTGTGGCTACTGGGTGTGAGATAAACTCACATCAACTTCCCACCTTCTGTTACCCCAAAATACAAGAAATGTGTTAGAATTACCAAGGTCAAGCAAGAATGATCCTTAGAATTTGTTGAGGTTGTTCACAGGAATGAGAACTACCCTCACACACAAGCTGTGCTCAATAGATGAGGAGATAAGAAGTAATTCAAGAAATTACACAAGTACAGGTACTGGTTTGCACATAACAACCTGAATCACTGCTTGGGGTTTGCCTTCATCTCCATGCAGTGCCCTCACATGGTGGAGTGGATGACATGATGTAGTGGGAAGTAAATCTGAAAACAAACTGCCCCTGTGCTGGGAGCAATCACAGCTTGAGAAGAACTTGTATTTCAGAATATGATGCTGAAAAGAAAACAACAAAAACACAGAGAAGTTTAATGTGGAAGCTTGAAAAGGCTTGTTGGCTATATTCTTTCAATCTGATCAAAGTCAGCCACATGCTAGAAAGAATTGTTTAATAGGTCAAAGAAGAGGAAATGACTGATGTTTCTCTGTGATGTGGTGCAAAGATAATCACCATGAGGCCAAACACATTTCAGCATCAGTTTAGCAGATGAAGCCAGAGAGAAAATTAAAATGCGGGAGACAAAATGCGAGATAGTCACAGAAGCAATACAAATTTGGCTTCAGTGTTTGTCCTTTGATTCTTTAGCCGGCTGGGGAAGAAATCTGTGTTTGCATTTCAAATGAGATCTATCAGTCCAATTGCTATTTTGCAGTTGTAGAGAGAAAGGGTTTATACCACCTTTCTCCCTCAGCGTTATGTCTCTTATCCTTATTTTCCCCTTCTGAGTAAAGGATTCCCAAATGGTTGATTAGAACACGGAGAATGCAGAAAGATGGAAGAACGTCCTTGGAGTTTTATCCTTACCATCTGAATCTGATCACAGATGAGGGCTGGATCCTTCAAGAAGCTTCATCTGGGGAAAAACAATTTCATTTTACAGCTGAGTTTGGTGAAGTTCCCTCCTGCATTTTAATCATCTCTCTGGCTTTATCACTTATCATCACCTCCTGCCCTCCACTTCTACCCACAGATAGCTGAAAGCAGAACAGAGAGGGGTTCGGGATGATCAGGCAACATTTCACACAGAACATTAAAAAAAAAATAAAAAGGGGGGTGGGGGGGGGGGAGAAAAAGAACAAATGAAAAAAATAATTGATTTGGTTGAGTCAGAAATGGATTTTTCTCCAAATCACTCGCTGGGTATCCAGGTAAGCAGGCTGCCTGGTGGCGTGGCACCAACCCATTGTCAGAACAGTGTGTCCTACAGAGGGATGGGAAGAGGCATCCCTCTGGGAAGGGATGGAGCTCAGAGCCACATAAAGCCAGTGCTGGGAGGGGCTCCATAGAAACAGTCAGAAAGCTCAGCTCCCTCCCATCTGCTGAGTTCAACGTTGGTTTTGTTTTCCCTTTCTTTCCCGGCAGCATCGGAGGGAAGCCCACTCATTGCTGGCTGTATCAAGAAGCAGTTAGGATTCCAGGCTCCCATACAGGGACCTTGTCCCTGGGGCTCAGCCATGTGCTGGACCCTCCCTGGGACTTGCAGCAATACAAGCACTGCTGCAAAATGGAGTTGTTTGCAACTGCAGCACCATTCCTGTTGGGTACCAACAGGGATTGCTGAGTGGGAGCTGTGGAGCTGCATTCCCATCCCTCTTGCCCAGAGGAGATAGGGTTGCCTTGCAAAGCTGAGGTTGTCTCCCAGCATTGTTTCTGGCTCTGTGATTTGCAGGACATGGACCCAGCCAGGCTCAGTGAGCATTTTTCTTCAGGGAGCCCAGCTCAGCAGCGGCACAAGTGATGAGGGCACAGCATTGAGAGCATCATCTGTTGTCCAACTTCCAACTAATGCTCAGCTTTCCAATAGATCTTCAGCTTTCTGGATACAAGAGCTTGGCTTGGTCTTAAGAAGGACATGACCCAGGTTATACTGTGTCTTGCAGAGCATTTCATGTCTTCAGTATTACATCAATTGCATTAGTTCAAGTTAAAGCACTTATATTGTTGAAAAATAGAAGAGGTTGGCAAGACTTACACAGCTTGAGGGGAGAACAGGCTGAAACAGGTTGTTCAGACTCACACATGATATGTTTGGTGCTGCACAAAGCACGTGGATGAGTTCCCTGTGAGCTGCCTCCTTTCCAGCAGTGAGGGGCACAAAGTAATCCAAGCTATGCTGCTGAGCATCAGCAAGGCAACAGTCAGCTTTGGGCTGGCAGGACACAGGGACCTTCACCCTATCCTGTCCTGCCTCTGCAAACTCTGTACTCCTCTGCTTCCAGCTGATCAGAGAGGAAAGATGGGTATTCAGGCTATGCCATCATTCATTCCTATTTGTGTAAGGTTTACAGGGCAGGGACAGAGTGAGTTTCAGATCCAGAAGTAGATGGTTTCTCACTGACATGATTCAGACAGTAAAACAATGATGTGCTTCAATCCTCTCACTCTGCCAGCAGCAGCGCCTTGCAGAAGAAAGAAAGCAGAGGAAAACACTATAGGACAAAATATTTACTGCAGAACTCCAAAGGAAGGGAGCAAATCTGCTGTACCCTACATATATGCATGTGCATGAACACACCTACCTGACCATGCAAATGTGTGCAGACAGGTTGAGATTGCAGCACCCACTGGGATAACACAGTGGCAGCCCCAGATGAGGAATACCCCTCTGTGTCACTAAATCAGAGCCTCCTTCCAGCTACCTCCCCCACAGCCCTTTTGCACCCACACAGACACACAGCTGATGAATACACTCCTCTTGCTGATGGTCTATAGTGAAAGGAGAGGATATCAGTTTTTCAACCATGATACACAATTTTCACAACTGCATCATGCAGCAAGAGGTGCATGCAGGGGCAGAGCTGAGCAAAAAGCCAGTAAGCCTGATGCCTTTGTTTCCAAAGTTGGAAGAAATACAGGTTTGTCTCTCCAGATCCAGCACCATCTGACTTTTTTGTGTGCTGAAGTAGATAGAGACAATTAAGATCACTTACTCTCTGCTTCTGGCTCCAGTGCAGTGAGGATTTCGCAAGAGCACTTTGGATACTGATGGCCCCTGCACACCCCCACATCAGCCCTGGCACCCCTATGGCAACAGCCCCATGCAGCCCCATGCAGTCTCACCCTGATAAATTGTGGGCACAGATTCAGCCTCAAGTACTGTAGGTCTGCATCTGCTCCACTCAACTCCTTTGCTTTTTTTTTTTTCTTATCCCCTGGGAAAATCTGATGTATACATTTCTTACATGGGCTGCACAGCACATGCAAATGTCAGTGTGAACTGGAGCTTGATTTCGTGCGACAGCACCGAAACACCTGGGGACCCATCACAGTGCAGCAACAGCGATTTCCCCAGAGCTGCTGTACTGCAATGGGTCTAAAGCCTCCAAATTGCTGGAGGAATGCAGGGATTGCCAGGGATGCAGAGATAGAAACAGGGATGAATAGGCAGGATCAGGGATGCAGAGGCAGGACCAGGGATGCAGAAACATGACCAGAGCTGTAAATGCAAGTGAAATCAAAGAGGTTTGATGAGTGCTTGCCAACCAAGCAATGCTAGAGGAATTGCTGTTTTTGTACCCATTTTTGCAAGAGATACAGGGAGGAGGGGCAAAATCCACCAGCACACGCGAGCAATTCATTGTCTCCCTGTCAGCACTTTAAATCAAATTAAATTCCACAAAAAAGAAAGCAGTATTCTCACAGCAGCACCTGCTATGCTACTGCAATTAGGACTCCTGTATAGCCCCACACATTAGGAGGTTTCAAGACACAGCTGTGTAAATCCTCTCTGACTACAAAAGAAAAAGAACTGCCTTGCATGGTCAAGGCCCCACTGCCACTGAGGTGACCCTATAAGGAAACAATCCGGCACCAAGAAATAGGTACTCACTGGTACAGCAGATGAGTGCAGTTTCAGAAGAGTTGTGGATTTAGGGTTTATGAAGTCATTGATATGCGAATTAAGCACTGACTGACTGAGACTAACTCTTCAAAAGGAGTCATTATAATCTCTATAGAAATATAATGATTCCAGTGACAACATCTTCAATGAAACTTCAAAAACACTTATTTAAAAAAAAAAAAAAAAAAAAAAAAAAAAAAAAAAAAAGAAGAAGAAGAAGAAAGGTACAGAAATATATATTTAAAAAATGAGCTAGTTCTCAGGTTTCCCCAAGTACCAAGTTAAGGAAAATACAGCTTTCCAGAGCCTCAGCCCTGGGGATAGACACTGAGGCTTCATCCAGACCCCTCACAGCTTCATTGTCCTTCTCTGGTCACACACCAGGGCTTTGATACCTTTCCTGTAGTGAGGAGCCCAAAACTGAATACAGTACTCAAGATATGGCCTCACCAAAGCTGAGTACAGAGGGAGAACAGTACAGAGCTGTGGGTATGCTGGACATCACAGCTTCCATTGGCATGGGTAACACTGAGGGGTGATACCTGCACCCTTTGGCATTGAGAGAAATCGACTAGCTTGTAGCATTGTGCAATTAAGAACCAGCCTGTCCCTTTCAGCTTTGAGATATGGTTTAGTGGTTTGTTGTAGCTACAGTAATGGGAGGATGGTTGGACTGGATGATCTTGTAGGTCCTTTCCAGCCTTGTGATTCCACGATTCTATGATTCTTCTCACTGTATCAAACCAAACCAAAAGAGGTTTCTTTTAAGGCAACTTTAAAGCTCTGTTGGTACTTCTCAAAGCCCATGCTTGAGACCATCCTGCAGCTGTGCAGCAACAAGCTGAGCCCAGGAATGGGTACTGGCTAATCCTTTCGTTTCTCTATTTTTATACAAAGCATAACTACAGAGCCAGTCTACAAACCCCATAACACATCATGGCATAGAATACAAATAAATATTAACTCAGGTTAGATATCAGGATAAGGTTCTTTACCAGATGGCAGTGGGCATGGAACAGACTCTCCAGGGCACTGGGCATGGCCTTGAGCTGCTGGACTTCAAGGAGCGCTGGGACAACACTCTCAAACACATGGTCCGATTTTGGGGTGGTCCTGAGGAGCCAGGAGTTGGACTTGATGATCCTTGTGTCTTCCTTCCAGCTTGGGATATTCTGCAATTATCTTGGCTTTGGTGAAGTGTTTGAGCACAGTGGGCTGGCAACGTTGGTGCAGTGAAGCAAACCCTTGCAATGGATAAGGACAAGGTCCTTGTCCTTTATGATGCTTTTGCAACACCCAACATCTGGCTGCAGTGACAGACACAGCAGTAAGTGTCTGTGACCCAGAAGTGATACTTTTAGCCATTCAAATGAAGTAATGGAACGCTTTAACTCTGTTTGAATTGCTGAGTACAGCTTTGCTCCAGCTCACAGGGAGTCCTCAACTCAATGGAGAAGTTCTCTGGAGCCAACTGTGACGATGGAGTTGGTCATCCACTCCATGCAGGAAGATTGGGCTCCATACCACAGAAGCCACAGCTTTTCCTTATAACATCAAGCCAATATTTTTGCACATCCTAGGGTGAATTGCTAAGGGAAGCATAACACTTGCACTCATCCTCAGTTGCTGCCATGCTCAAAGTGCTTCCGCTCTTAGATGCGTTTTGGCAGCTCCCATGATGAAAGTGATCAGGACATCCTGCTGAGGAGGGTAGCATTTACTTGTTGGAAGCCACAGGCTGTGTCACTGAGGTTCAGAGACCTCTCTGTCATTGTCTCTCAGTCACTGTCTGATGGGAGCCCCAATATCCCACAGCCCTGTGCTCATTGAGGAAAGTCCTGGACCTGTTAATGATATCAAAAAAGAAGAAAAACAAAGTGAGAGATCCTGATCCTGCAGGCCAATTTCAGATCTTCTCCAGCAGAGGAAGGAAGAGTTTGGTTTTTATCCTGCTAAAGCTCTGACGATGCGTTTCTGCAGCACTGGGAGATGTCATGGAAAATCCTCCAGGCCCTCCCTTCTGTAATGAAATGAGCACTCGTATTCATTCCTCGTAGCATCTGAGATGTGGTATTTGCTGAGCTCTTTCCATAGCTGTGTAGGGCCCCATCACACACCCATCCCCTGGGCTGCAGCACCTCCCTCTAGGCAGCACTTCCTTGCTTTGCAGAAATGCAGCTTCCAAACACCTGCCAGGACTTTCTACTTTATTATTAGTGCAGGACTGGCTTAAATCATGTTCTCTCTTTTCTTTTAGTATTGCACATTCCTTGTGCTTGACTTTCCCATGGCAGCATTGCCGCTCGCACCTGGGGCTCACTGCAAGCCCTGGCGCTTACCACAGCTCCCTCATTGGGTTTGGGGTTTATTTATTTCGAGCTCTGGGAACAAACTGGTGGGATGAATCCTTGTACTTTCCCTACTAAATAACCTCACACTAAAAGAGGAAGAGGAGAAAGAGGAAGCAGGGACACATTGCCACTGCTTCAGCCATGGTGCAGGAGCAAAGGTTCTGAGGCACCCCAGAGGGGTCTCCCTATGCACATGGAAGCAGGAGCACCTAAACCACTGCCCAAATTCTTTTCCAGATCCTGATCTTCTCCAGCTCTGGTTAAAGTTATCTTTACAAACCAGTAACTTTGCAGAACTTGTTGCAAAAGCCATGTGGAAAAGCATGCTGATACTGCAAGATTCAAAGCTCATCTAGGACTAAGATTATTTTGCTTGGATGGAGCTCTCAACATCCACAAACGTGAGATTCCTGCAGCTTCAGCTGGGCAGGGTTCTTGGATGTTTTGACACATTGCCACATGAAGAAGCTCAAAATGCTATAGATGGAAAAGGAATTGATGTTAGCAGTGACCAACCATTTGTGAGATCAGTTCTCTCTAGGAGCACCTCCTCAGCTCTGGACCAGGCCCCAAGAATGAACTGTCTGGGACCAACCCACTTGGCATGGGCTGGCTCTGGGATGGGGCAGCACAGCCAAGGCAGGGGGAGTGGGGATGCATGAGCACACACCACATCCATGGGAACTGAGGAGAAATGGATTGGGCTTGAGGGTCAGTTCGCAGTGAGAAGGAAAAAAGAAAAATCACTTTTCTCTCAACTGAACAAATTAGATGAGGAATGAGGCTGGGTCTCCATGGAAACCCCTGGGGCAGCTTGGTTGTCACTTTTCGCAATGGCACCATGTTTTGTGAGGGGAAAAACATAAGTGTTTGAAAGCCTGTGAAGTGGGAGCTCAGGCTGTGTGTACAAAGCCCTTCAGAATGCACACAAAGAACCTTCATTCTGCCCCCATCTTGGGCTGGCTCCCACCCTCTGCCAACATTTCCAGAAATATCCAGGTATTTAGGGACACAGAGCTTGTACATCACTCCCAGATCTATATATCATGCCTACATCTCCCCTTCCATTTCTGCATCCCCATCAGCCTGGCATCTGGACACTAGCACCTCCTTGCCATTAAAATCTATCACCAATAGGGCTAATCTTAGTAAGATAGAGTGAAAACACTTTAACACCACCTTGTTATGAATTAGGAGACACGTAAGAGGAAAAAGGAGACAAGTTCTTGTAATGAAGCAGCTAAGAACAAGATTGGCTTCCCATTAAAGCCAGGTTGCAAATCTTTCATTGACTATAGCGTGCAAGAATTGGCTACTGGACTACAGCAGGTGCTTGTCACAGAATTCCTAACCACAGTCCTGCAGTATTTGTGCTGTCACCTGAATTCATCAGGTTGTCTCTTAATTCCCAATCCATTAGTTTGGCATCTTTTCTGTTTCCTCCTCCCTGGCTGAGTTTCCTGATGAGAAGGTCCCAGCCTCGCCTTGTCTACCAGCCTGCTGTAAGCCCCCAGGTTGCGCTGGTGATTCATCTGTTCTCACGACTGTGCCTGGAGGCCCAGAAGGAAATGAGGCTGGTGCTGCTTGGTGGAAGGTAATTTCACAGTGCTTCCTCCAGATGGCAAGATCTTTTCAGGAACATGTGTTCCTGTTGATGGCAGGGCTGAACAACAGAACCAAGCGTGCCGGCTCGGCATGAAGGCTGGCACAGCCACAATGCTGCATGACTGTTGCTGTACCAGGAGACAGATCAGCAAAGACTAAGCCAGAGATGGCCTAAGGCACTGCTGGGGGGAAAAAACAGGGCATTCCCTGCAAGGATTTGCTTTTCTTTCTTTGTTCACATTGAATCGAGAGCATGGGTTTATTTAGGAAGAGCCTCATGGCCTGGATGAGATGTCCCACAGCTCAATGGGGACAAGGTGGTGTCCATGTGGTGCCCACTTGTAAGGTGGAATGATACAAAGATGGTAACAGATATTCAAGAGGTTATTTATAGGAGAAAACTCACCAATACAGATGCCTTTGCTGAGAAATGCTGAAGCAATCTCCACCAGGGAGCAGTCTCAAAGAGATGCTGCCTTAGTGGTGGTCAGCCCTTAAATGAGGTCTAGAGGAGGTGGAGTTGAGCTCCAGGAGCACAGCTAGATTACTCTCACCTGTGCTCCCACAGCTGACCTGACACTTGCCTCAGCTGATTAATCAGAGGTTCAGGCCGTGATTACCAATTTCTCATACACCACTGAACTAAGAACTGCAGGGTTTTTAGTACAAAGTCCTCTGAACGTTCAACAGTGCCACCATGGTTCTGCCCAGAAAACGTGCTCCTGATAACAAAGGGCTGCTAATGGTGGCTTGTAAACAAGAAGGCTTTCTTGAAGGCTTCACTCTACAAGGACAACAGAGAGCAGGAAGGATTACATGTATTATACCATTACCCAGCTTCACTATTTTTTGGCACTTCATGACAATAGGTGCTTTTTTAATTTGAAACCCCCTGCTGGAACAAGGAGACTGGCAGAGGAGGAGGTGATCAGTCTGAACACAAAGACATTTATTTGGACTTGGTGTAAGAAGGGGCTTTCCACACCTTGTCATGTGTTGACTAAAGAGTGCTCTCCCTTTGTTCCTGTTGTCACTTTGCCAGAGCAGAAGTGCTGCTCATTACAACCTTCCCTAACCTGACAAGGCTGCCTCCACCTGAAATGTGGCTCAGAAGTGGCTGAAAATAAGAAGTTCAGTGCTGGGCTGTGTGGATGAGGGGGATTCCAGGCAGGATCTCCTGCACCCAAATGATGCTATGCTTAGTCCCAGCTTTCTCACAAGGCATCCTGCCACCAGCCTGCTCTGCACTGTTCAACGCCATTAAAACCTCCCAGTCACCAGAATGTCCATAGAATCATAGGATATCCCACAACAGAATGGATCTGTAAGGATCACTGAGTCCAACCCCTGGCTCCACACATGACCATCCAAATCCAAACCCAATGTCTGAGAGCACTGTCCCAACACTCCCTCAACTCCAGCAGCTTGGGGCCGTGCCCACTGCCCTGTGCAGGCTGTTCCATGCTCACAGCCCTCTGGTGCAGACCCTTTCCCTGACCCCCAGCTGCCCCTCCCCTGATGCAGCTCCATGCCGTTCCCTCAGGCCCTGTCTCTGTCACACAGAGCAGAGCTCAGCACTGCACCTCCACTCCCTTTGAGGAGCTGCAGCCACCATGATGCCTCCCCTCAGCCCCTCTGCTCTGGGCTGAGCAAACACAGGGACTTCAGCTGCTCCTCACACACCCTGCTCTCCAGACACTTCCCATCTTTGTAGCCCTTCTCTGGACACACTAATAGTTTTACATCCTTGTTGCTTTGCTTTGAGCTCCCTTCAGCATGCCCAAAAGCTGACAGGAAGGAAGAAGCCAGGGCCAGCAACCCCATGGATATTAGTTCCCAAAGCAAGGAAAGGAATGTGGGGCTGAGTGTACAAATGCATAGCTGCAGGCACAGTTCTCCTGGTCCTTCGCCTGCACCTGTCAATTATTACTCAGACTGGGCCACTTGTGACCTCCAGAAGTGGGGCAGCACAAGGTGAAATGGACCCATGCCCATGTATCAGCTCCGGGCTACACTTGAGCCCTCACCCCCAAATGCCCAGGGACTTCACCCCACACAGGGCAGGACCAGGTTCCAGGTTGCTTCTCCCTCTGCTGCCCCATCGATCCCAGCTGCCTGAGCCTTTCATCTCACCCACAGCACAGAGCCGTCCTCTCCACTCCCATCCTAGAGGAAATATTAACCCACATCTGGGGCTCGTCCAGCATTTCTCCTCCTCTTTTTCATTCCTCCTAACTGCGCAAGTCATAGCGAAAGTGAAACACGGCTCAGGTGAAGCTGCTAGAGGTGCTGGGCACGAGGGTCCTGATCCTCCTTCCACTTCCATCTGTGCTTTTCCAGAAGGCAGAGGAGGATGGCAGGAGGCCCCATGCATGCGACAGCCCCTTAGCCAGAGCATGTGCTGCTGTGAGCTGGCAAGGAGACCCATCCCAATGCCTGCCCTGCCAGCAGCCTGACCTCCACCACACCTCTCCAGTCTCCTGCATGAAGCTGCTCTCCATTCTCCTGGACCACAGCTGGATTATCTCAGCAGACAGGATCAGTGCCAGGGTGCGTATCCCTCCTTCCCCTTGCCTGTAGGTTCCTCCTGCCATGTCTCCCTGCTCCACACCACCATAGCCAGCCTACAAGGGAGGTTTTGAGCCTTTGGTCCCCTCCCTGCTGACCCCCTGGGAATGGGATGCCCCCCTCTCTAACCCCGATGGCTATTTCCTCTGGGAAAGAGCAGGGCAGGGTCCAGGCCCTGCTGTACCATGAGCTCAGCCCACTCATGGGGCAGTGCAGTACTTGCAGCTCATAACCTGTGAAATAATTGTACCCAGGGGAGTGGGAGTATGGCCAGGCTCAGATAGGGAAGGCTGAAATGTAATTGCAGTGTCCTAACACATGGCCATAACCATGTTTCAATCTCTGTCTCCTGTGAGCTGGACAGAACTGAGACAGGCTGGGATGACTTCAAAGAATTGCTGCTTCTAATGATTTAAACTGATTGCTGAGCTGTCTCGAGCTTGCTGTGGGGAAATGCACCATTGCCTATCCTCAGACCCCTGCCACGTGCAGCATCTCTGTGACTGGGTCACGCTGGCAGCCAGGGAGAGTCAAGAAGGCTGCAGGGACCACTCACCCTGGACATTCAGCAGCAGCCAGATGGGGACTGAGCAGGGCAGGAGCAGCAGCGTGACCCGCAGTTGCCATGTCTGCATCAGAAAGTGAGAATACCTTGTTGACATTCAGCCTACATGGCTGGAAATGCGCCTAGAAGAAGGGAGGTAAAAACATGCCTTGTTGCCAGATAAAAATGATATGTTTAACAGGCTTTGGTATCCTTGACATCCAGCAATTCATTGGCGCTGGGCAATTAGCTGCCATTTGCCTGATTTAAGGAGTTAGGTAGAGCCTTCCAGTAGCACGTGCACAAGGAGGTTAGAGAAACCATTTTGGTAATGTCAGGATGAAACAACACACTCTGTCCTTGGATTAGGCACAGAAAAAGGGCGGACCAGATTTTGAGTCCTTTGGAAACGCAGAATCCTCTCATCTCACTCTGTGTTTTCATTCACTTTAGTGATTACCAGCAACCTTTTTGGAAAGGCCTTCATTGAAAGACAAGATGAGTACAAATACAAAGGTATATCTAAGGAGATCAACCTCAGAACCAGATCCTGCAACAAATGATGTGGAGAAGGAAAAGATGGAGGTTGCTTCAGAGCTGGGCAGCCCAACTTTGAATGATGAGAACACGGGATTTATTGAAAGAGGTATTAAAACAATGCTAAGCATCCGGAGATCCAAACGAAGGAGCGAGAAAGAACAGGAAGGCACTGGCACCTGGAGAAGAAGACTACTTTCTTTTCAATTCCCCAAGAGCTCCGATGAGAACAGCACTGAAATCCTTGATGGTTTGGAAGAGATTGTTGATAAAACAGAAACAGATCCCACAGAAGGAAAACCTCTTTCAGGTAAGTAGTGAAATACATGCAACCTTCAAGTAATTTAACTTTCCAAGTCTTTGGCCCAACAGAGATGCTAAGGAAACTAGCATCCCATTGTGGGGCAGGGACAGCTGTAATACCTTGCACAGACTCATTGGTGTGTTAGCTGGCTCAGCCCGGGCAGGCCACCTGTCACTGGACAGGCTGCTCTGTGCTCTCCACTACCCTAGTTTAACCATATTGATCACCTTTTATGATCAACACATCTGTCAGTTCATGTACCAGTGGATGCAGCACACACCATCCATATCAGTCACTAATCCGCTGAGCACAGTTTGGGAAGTGTTTGTATGACAGCATCTGAAAGTGCAATGTGGGCTATTCCTATTCGTTCTATTGCCTGCATTGCTCTTGTGGACAATTTCTGCTATGTATCTTTTGGGCTGCACTTGGCAGGCTACTGTGAAGCTTTGATAAATGGCCCCATTGAGTAAGGTTGTAAAATAAACAAATGGGTGATGTGGCTGACCATCAGAAATGCAACGAGTCAACAACATTCGCAGGTCCAAGAAATTTCCACTGTTGCTGAACACAGAGCACTTCAGAAATAAGTGTCAGTCTCATGTGCTTTGTCAGTGTTAGATAGATTGGTCCTAGACCTGTCTTAGCAGGTGTGAACTACAGTGACCTTGTTCTGGGTTTGTGCACTGCTCTCCTGCACTTTTTCAAGGCCAAGGTACTACGGTGCATCCAGGAGATAGACTGAAGTGCCTCAATATGGCTTGATCCTTCCTCAGCCTAAATTTCTAGATAGAAATCCTTGGTGAACTGCATCAGATGTCATGGGGATCAGAAGGAAGGGCTGAACTTCTGTCCCAACTGTAACATGTTCCACTGTGCCATAAAGTAATTTCCTGTTTTGCACTGATAGGTTGTGAGGTTGGCAAGCTGGATCTATGCCCAGCTCATAAGCTTTGCCAGTCTGTTCTCAGAAGCTCACAGAGGAGGAGTTATGGGAGATCTTACCAGAAAGCATTCTCAAGTCCTGCAGTACACAGGCTGAGGAGCTGCAGAAGTAAAACCAGGCTTGTGCCCAACAATTCACCATTGGCACAGACTAAAGCAGCTCTGTCTGAAATGCATCCCATCCCGAGAGAAATAGGGGAGGTGGTGAAGACTCCACCACATGCACCATCAAGCTGCATAATGGTTAATTGTCTTTCAGTTGTCTTCCTCCTGTTACCATCTGGCTGATCTTGTATTCCTGAATTAAAGATCCATTTAGCACCCGGTATCACCTCCCTGAATAATTATCCTTGATAATGATTAAATGGTGTTTTCTCACTTTGCTAAACAGAACAGAATGTCTTCCTTTAGTCTCTCGCTGCAAGATCTTGTGCAAACATAGGTTTTATATTAATTTTTTCTAGAAGAGAGTAAGTTAACTGGCACAATCTTCCACCCTTCTGAGCCCAGAAGTAGCTGTAGCTACTTATAGGCCCTCCTCCAGTTTCTGTGTGTTATATGCTGCATCATTAGTTTGGTTATTTAGTGTATTTCTGTCTCCATAAAGCTACTTCCACACTGCACATGTTATTTGGTGCATTTGGTATCAAATCTGTGTGCAGAAGAACCATGGAGCATAAATGATGAGTTATGGGCCAGTCCTTCATCTCTTCTTTGAGTGCTTTCTAATTTTTCCCTATCACTTCATACACGTGCGCAGCAGAAGCAGTAGCCACTCACATCTAAATAATACCTTCTCCCTCTCACTCTTTAAAATTCACCCTGTGCCCAGCAACGCAGTGGGATCTCCTGTTCACAGCAACTGTTACGATGCTGGATACCAAGACAAGGCCTGAGCTCTAGGAGAAAGCACCTGCATTTTGGGATGCCCCTCCCAATGTACACACCTCCCCAAGCCACAGGGCCAGCAGTGCTGGGAAATCACGTGTTGCTGGTGAGAGGCAGTGCCTGGCACCTGACTGTACCACAGGACAACCAGCATTAAAGAGATTTTCTTTAACCTTTGTCAACATATATAGCTACTGGTAGTGCCCCAGTGATGGTTGGTAAAAAAGAGAGGCTTTTAAAATTAATAGAAGATGATGCGACTGCAATATCGAAATATCACTGCATCAGACATCAAGAAAATTTAGATGTGAAAGCTTTAACAAGGGATCACAGAATCACAGAATTGCAGGGCTTGGAAGGGACCTCAAGAGCTCATTGAGTCCAAACCCCTGCTAAAGCAGATTCACTGCAATAGGTTGCACAAGTAGGTATCCAGGTGGGTCTTAAATATCTCCATAGAAGAAGACTCCACAACCTCTCTGGGCAACCTGTTCCAGTGCTCTCTCACCCTTACCATAAATAAGTTCTTCTGTATGTCAGTACTGAACATCCTGTGTTCAAGTTTTAGGATAATGTGATGCAAATTGTCATCAAAGCTGTGAATTTCATCAAGTCCAAAGGGCTGAATCATCGCCAATTCTAAGAGATCCTTAAAAGTATGGATGCTGATTATTGGGGTCATCATTTACTTTTCTGAAGGAAGATGGCTAAGTTAGAGTAAAATGATTGCCAGAGTGAAATCAAGTCCTTTATGGAATCAAAAGGAAGATTTGTGCCAGAACATGAAGATTACCAATGACTCACAAATTTCTGCTGGATTTGACCACTCATTTAAATCAGATCAATGGGCATCTTCAAGGTGAAAATCAACTTATCCATCCTATGTTTGAAGCCAGAACAGCATTTGAAATAAAACTTACATTATGACAAGCTCAAGTTATGGCAAATAATTTCAGGCATTTTGATACACTGGCTAACCACACTCCTGTGAACAGTGAGAAATATGCAGCCATGCTTTCTATTTGTATAAAGGAGTCCGCAAATAAGTTTCAAGATTTCCCCCCAGAATCATCATTTTTTGGGATACTTGGGATTCCATTTTCTGTCAACATAAATACATTGCCTGTAAATTTTCAAATTGATGCATTAGTTGCACAAAAAACAAGGTCGAACTTCTCACTAGTTTATGTTTTTATTGCTCTCTTGTTGTTGTTTTTTTTTTATATATATATATTTTAATAAAGAATAAATTAAGTTTTGTTACTTTGACACAGTAATGTTATTCTATATGTGACACAAGACAATTCCTCTTCACTCAGTGCAGCCCAGGCAAGCCAAAATGTTGGACAAGCAAAGCTCAGCCCTCAGAAATGCAGGAGCCAGTTTAGCCATGATGGCAGTCAGGGATATCTCTGTTCTTTACTATGAGAGTGGTAAGGTGCTGGAACAGGCTGCCCAGAGAGGTTGTGGATGCCCAGTCCCTGGAGGTGTTCAGGACCAGGTTGGATGGGGCCCTGTGCAGCCTGGTTTAGTACTAAATGTGGAAGTTGGTGGCCCTGCTTATGGCGGGGCGGTTGGAGATTCATTATCCTTGAGGTCCCTTCCAGCCCAGGCCATTCTGAGATTCTGTGATTCAGGAGAGCTTACATATTGTGGAAGACACAAAAAAGTCAGGACAGGAGGGAGCCCTGGTTTAGCCCAAGGTTACATCATAACTGGAACGTTCCCAAAATATCAGGATCATCCCCCAGGCCAGAGTATTGATATTGTTATTGTGGGAAAGAAGAGCATCTCTGCTAACAGGAATCCTGCTGGGAGTGTATATCAAGAACTGTTCCTGCTGACAGTCCCACTTCAGCTTCAAATTAGCAGAGCCAGAGGCAGTCTTATGCAGTATGAGATCCCAGTGCAGCCTTGTTAGCCACTGCTTGAGGTTCACCTGCAGGGCTATGATCAGTTTTTCTGGTATTTCCTGTGTATGAGATATGGTTCTGTCTGTGCAATAAGTGGTTGCTCAGAACAGTCCTGCACATCTTTCTGTGGGATATCTTGTCTTTCTACTGGCCCATCCATCATCTAACACCTGCTTTGTCCCAACCTCTTTCCCTTCTTCTTTCTGCAGTAATGGAAATCAATGAGCTTATTCAGAAAAAGCAACTTCTGGAAGCATTTGCAAGCATCAAGTACATGGAAGATGAGATGATAGCAGAACGGGATGCAGACAAATACAAGGATAACCCCCAGGAATTTTTGAGGAAAACCAAGGATGTGGATTTACTTTACAGTTCTATCACGAGCATGATCCGGTCCATTGTGGTTGGAACACTGGAGAACCACACAGTGGAGGAGTCCACACTGACCTCCCTGGTGACGTTAATCGCCCGTGAAGAGGCAGCTCATCCTAATACAGGCTGTGCTCCTGATCCTGGGTCAGACTTGCTTGGAGCACCCAGAAAGTGGAGGGAGGAGTGGAGGGAAGCTGTTAAAGAGGGCACTAGAAAGAGAGTTCTGGGCATACCCATGGCATCAAAGGAAGAAGACAAAGCCTGGCTTGATCTCCACTTAAATTTTCTCCAGAAATACCTGCTCACAGACTTACTGAAAATCAAGTCAACAGTAAAAAAGTGCTACCCAGAGGAGTACCAGGTGTGCGAAGTGTATGTGGAGGCTTTTCACAATGCCATTGCTTCACACTTGCAGGATCTCTCCCAGAGGCCACTGGAGTTCAGTGAGCTCCACTCCTTGCTTGACTGGGTGGCCAACATCTACCACAGGTAAGCTGCTGCCTTCACCACACATCTCAGCCTCCTTCCAGAGAGACAATATGTCAGGAAGCTTCAAAACACAGAGTTATTTTTTGTTTCCTAAGCAAGCAGAGACATAATTGCTTATTTAGTAGAGACGGATAACTAGTCTACTAATAGATGGGCACAAATGTTTGAGTATAAAACACTCATTGTTTCTCACACATCTCAGTTCCTCCTCCTCCTCCAAACTACTGTTCTTACACATCAGGAAGCTCCCCCTTCAAGAGCTGCCTTACAGCTCTGATAAACCTCCTCACTTTCTGGAAATGTTTTACCACGTCCAGCAGCTGCTCAGTGAGTTTTCCAGGCACAGGAAAGGGCCTGCGGGGGAACTCTGCCTTCTTCCTGTTTAATTAAAATCATCATGCATTTGGAAATAATCCTTATTACCCCTATGCTCAGGGGTCGTAGCCAGCTTGAGGAGTTGCCAAGATACGGCTATGAGGAGTTAGACACATTAAAACAAATTGTAGAATCATTTGAGAGGGAAGGGACCCTTAAAGGTCATCTAGTTCAACTCCACTGCAATTAATGGGGACGCCTACAGATCACTCAGGTGCTCACAGCCCCATCCAGCCTGACCTTGAATGTCTCCAAGGCTGTGGCTCAGGTGTCTCATTTGGTTGGGTGAGAAGTCCATGATTTTAGGACCTCTAAAAGCTTTCCATAATTCAGCAGTGCCCAAAATATGCTGAGAGCTGCATGGACATAGGACATACCAAACAACATCCTTAGGGCAGACTGGGTTTGAGGAGTGAAGGCAGGAATTCTTTACAGTAGCTGTTCTATTGGACATTGTCTTCTTTTGAAGCCAAAGGAGAAATCTAAGATAGGTACCCATAGGGGGTCATGGCATTGAGTGTCTTCAGTTGTTCACCGCCTTAGACCACAGCCCATCACCTTCTGCCTCAGAGACTAAAATCCAGCAGGAATACACAGTATGGTGGGAAGGAGGGGTGAGGCACCATCCACAGGAGATGAGTCTGTTAGTAAGTACTCAAGAACAAAATCATGTCAGAACAAAATCATGTCTACCACAATATATACTTCTAGCAGGTCTCCAGGAATGGTCCTAAATAGATGCCTAGGGCGGAACAAACACAAACCGATAGGCTCACCCTAGACTAGTGAAAAAAAGACTGAAGGTAGGAATACCAGCACTGTGCCTAACATTGGCTGAAATGAAATGTGAGGCAGAGCAGGGCAAGCAGCGACAGATTGCTTAGAGCACTCCTGCTCCACAGTAACTTTTGTCTTGGGAACATTTGCACCACAGGTGGTCAACAGATTTCTTCTGTAAACCTCCCATTTGTTCCTAAAACCTTGTTTATGGTGAGGTGAGCCTGACGACATGTGTGCAGCCCTTTCAGCAGCGCGGCATTGGATGATCAACTCCTTGGACAGGAATGCTGTGGGAATAATGCTTGCAGGAGTTGTGGGAAGAAGTGGGTGTCGGCAGCCAAGTTCTGCACCCCAGTGCAGTTTCCTCACCATATTTCTCTAACTTGATGTAAAAAACATATTGGGAGCTTGCAGCTGTTTAGAGCATTGCTTGCAATCGCTTTGCTGTGTTGGATGGTTTCCATTTCACTTTCTCATTCTAAAAGAACTTCATCCTCTTTTGGACTCACCCCAAATTAGGAGGAATTACCTGGCCCAAGCTCATTATTACTGCTACAGCTCAAACAAATGAAAAAAGGGAAAAAAGGGAATATTCTTCTTCAGTGCATATTTGAACCAACCTTCTCGGTCATAGCAGAAAGTTATTGCTTATTTCCATTGTGCCCTTGTGAAGGAGCAGCAGATTCCTGCAGCAGCTGAGCCAGTGTCATGGTTTCATGATGTTCATCAGTATTCCACATCATAATATCATGCAGTGCACTGGGAATTAAGGAGTGCCAATGCCCCAGTGTACTGAAGTCCCTCTCTGGGAAACCTGAACTATGTGACCACAGGAATATTGACTCCAGTTTTCTATCAGTAGGCTGAGATTTTCCTGCTGAGCAGTCACTCTGCAGTGGTTTGACCTTGTACAGTACAGTTCTCATTTGCCTTGGATCCAAACCCAGCTCTGTGCTCAGCGGTTTGGCTACAGGAACCCCTTTTTGGTAGTCAAGCAAGTGAACAGGCAGCATACAGAATAATGCCTTTGCATCTTTCTTCCTTGCTAACAGGTGATTGCTTGCAATTTATGCCTGGCATTAATCAAGTTCATGAATATTTTCCTCTTCTTCTCCGCAGTCATCACAGACAAAAATGCAGTGTGGTCTGCTGGCAGATCACAGGGGCAGCACGCTCAGTTGCACGGGCTAATAACAGGTTTCTTGCCACGCAGAGTGGAAGGCAGGTACTGCCTTCTTTCCCCTGCCCCAGCTGCCCTGCGTCCTCAGCACTGCAGAGGGAACTGAGAAGAGGAGACACGTGTCACCCGTCTCACTTGGCACTCAGCTGCTGCAGCTCAGTGTCCACCCACTGCCACCGTGTGCAGAGGACATGCAGTGCTGGAACTGCCTGTATTGCAGGCACGTGTGGGCTTCCCAAAGGCTGACCCTCACAGCCAGCCCTGCTCTGCCATCTCCCTTTACTATGTGTGACCCACAGTGAAAAGGAACTGGCTGATGTTTGCCATGATGTGGCATCAGCGAGGGACATCAGCACTCAGCACACTGCTGCAGGAATTGCCCTGAAAGGCATTTCATGGAATCAGCTTTATAAGCCGTAAAGGACCATAAGCAAATGAATCAGCTTCATGTTGTTTATTTAAAAATGTAAATTCTCCTAGCACTTTTCATGTCCAAACAACTCAGAAGTCTCATGATCTCTAAGGTGGGCTGCAACCTCAGATCATTTTGATTTTGAATAATTAAGATTTTGAATAGCAAGGAAAGATTTTCTCGTTAAAGCTTGAAAACAAGTATCACAATTTAAGCCTTAAGTATATTTCTCACAGCTTAATAATTACGCAGCTCATGCCACATGAATATTCCATTGGTTTACTCATGCTCCAAAGCAGCATAATTTGTTCCTTTGAATCCTTCCAGTGAACTGTTTCTTGGTCACTCTGATCTCAAACCAGAAGTTCAGACAGGAAATCTGTCCCTGCTACTAACAACAGCGGACTGGGATAGACTGAATGATGATTACATCACTTTTGTAAAGGTAAGGTCCTTTCCTTTGTCTCCACGTGTCTCTTGGGAGGGAATGGGGACTCTGGCCTCCAGGCAGAGGTTTCTCATTGCTATATCATTACAGAATCATAGAATCGTTCGAGTTGGAAGGGACACCTAAAGGTCATCCAGTCCAACTCCCCTGCAGTAAACAGGGACACCTACAGCTCCACCATGTGCTCAGAGCCCCATCAGGCCCGACCTTGGCTGCCTGCAGGGACAGGGCATCTATCACCTCTCTGAGAAACCTATTCCAGAGTTCTACCACCGTTACTGTAGAAAATTTCTTCCTTATATTCAGTCTAAATCTCCCTTCTTTTAGTTTGAAATAATTTCTCCTTGTTCTATCGCAGCAGACCCTGATAAAGAGTCTGTCCCCTTCTTTCTTACAACCCCCCTTTATGATGTACCATGGTGTTGAGTCCTCTCAGCACCACTTGAGCTTTAGTCAACAGCAAAAGTGCCCTTAGTAATGCTAGGGCCAAAACAGGCCACCTAAATCTGGGCCTGGACCTGGGTAATGGCAGGTGTAGACCCACCATGATGGTACCAGACCCACAAAGTATGGCAGGGGCACACTGCTGTGCTGCGTTGCAGGAAAGGCATTGCAAAGTTAAACATGTTAGCTGCTAGCTTTAGAGCGTGTGAGCTCCTCCAGCATGGCTGAATGATGCTGAACCATATGCAACTTTGGGCATGTTCCCAGCAGAGGACCTCTCTGTGCTTCAGCTCCTTGTAGGAAGGCCCCATGGCACATATCCCTCTGCCATCCTTGGCTGATACTCTTGTATTATTTTTTGGCGGACTCGGACATTTTCTTTTCTTACAAACCATTTCCGAAATAGGTTTCACTTCAGAATTTTCTCAAGGTGAGCTCAAGGTTCCAACTGAATAAAATCAGTTTTGCTCTGTTGTTTCAGTGACGACCCTTCTGTTTCACCAGCAACAAGGCTGATTTATCAGCCAAGACCGAGCACTTATGCAAGTGCTGTGAGCCAGAAAGGACTGGTCTGATCCTTCAGTCTGACCTTGTGGCTAACATGTGCTGGAGGACTTTGCACTGAGCAGTAAAGCAGCTGACTGAGCTACCACGAGGGCAGGCAGTTGGGACTTTTTCCAAGCAAACACTACAGCCTAAGTAAATGATCTGGAGGTTTAAATACCTTTCCTGCAAAGGAATAGCATAAATCTTCCTGCCAGGGGCATCACTCCATCTCAGTTTGGGAGTTCATTGTTGTGGGCATCTTCAGGTTTTTCCTGTGATCCTGTGTAGACTGAAATGTTCTGGACCAAGCCGTGCTTATCTTTGTGCACAGCTCAAGGATAGCTCATGTATGCCGATAAGTAAAACATCATATGGCAGCTCTGTGCTGGAAGCCCTCCTTTGCCTCCTGTAAAGCAGCCACTGAGGGCAGTTGGAGAGAGGGAGGTGCCCTGGGGAGTGCAGGGCTTGAGAGCTGTGCCATGTTGGTTCCCTCCATTGCTACTGCCCTGGTGGGACAAGCCTCAGCCCTGCCTATCCCCATGTACCCACCAGCTGCTTCACCCATACTTGACTTTAGCTTCTAATATGCATTCTTCCTTCCCATGTTTATCATTTAGGGTAAAATCAAGAGCTATTTTGGAAGAGTCCTGACACTGGAAGTGACGGAAAAGTGGGAGAAGGAAGTTCCCCCAGAAGTGAAGGATAACCTGTACCAGTCCTCAGTCTCCTTTGACATTCAGTCGGTACTTAATGAGCATGGGCACAGCACGGGGTGCATGGTGGTGCCTCCCGGTGCTGCCATAATGGATGTGAGTCACACGCTCACAGAATACATTAGAGAAGAAAATGCCATTTATTACAACTTCTAGCTCTGCCACTTGCCTTCTAGCTGCAAATTAAACCTGCTGTCAATTGTGTCAGCAACATAATAGGCAACTGATTTTAAAGTCCTTAAATCTCTTTGATTAGGAAAAAGAAAGAAGGGGAAAAGAAAGGCAAAAAGAAAAGGGTTGTTAGAAAAACCCCTTTACTGAAAGAGCAACTTTGTCCCAGGGCTGCGGCTGCCACACGGCTTTGTAGGCAGGGACAGCCACTTCAATTTAAACAGCATGAAAAAGAAAAACAAAAGCTCCTGCTAGCTCCAGGGCCCGTAGGGTAATGAATCCAGGAGGGGTTTAGATTAATTTCCCTCATTTTAAATAGGGTTTAGTCATTTCAATTAAATAATAATACTTAAAAAGAGAGAGAGAGAGAAAAAAAATAGAGAAAGAAAGAAAGTAAATCAAAGAGTTGGCTGCTACCGTGACTCATTTCCATGGAGTACTATGGCATGTTGGTTGATCACCAGGAAGGCAGATCTGAGTTGGATCAGCATATGGGTGGGATGCAGCTGAACTCTGCTGAGGCAGGCAAAGCCAATGCAATAGGAATCAGTGAAGGCTGGAACAGAGGAGGGGGGCATGGCTTAGCTCCCCAACTGTTGTGTTGTGTTTTGTCTGTCCCATTCATTGGAGCTTTTCTTTGCTGTTTTTAGATCATCGGGGAGCACATGAAGTTATCCGAAATCATCAGTAAAAAGCTGAAAAGAAAAACTCTTGAGCTGTGCCTGGCTGAGCTGCATGAATTCATACCAAGGTCATACCTGCTCTGGGCAGTGCATTCCTTTCAAATTAGTTCGTAAAAACCAAGGGAAAAAGTTCATGCACTGGGCTGAATGCTGGCTTGGAGCAAACATAAGTCTGCACTTGGGAGCCTGACAATGAGCAAACTGCAAACAACTTGGAGGTTGTCATAAATAGACCTAGGTGGGACTCTTTTTAAGTCCCCAAATTTGAGGCCGATGCTCCAGCAACTAGCCTGGAAAAGGACTGTAGTCCCATCCACCCAGGACCTTTGCTGGACGCAGGTCTCTGGCAGCACCTAAAGATTCCCAGCCCCAAAGGCTGCTTGCCCCAAATATCCCCTAATCATCCTTGATATGTGGGAGCTCCTGCCAAGAGGGGTTTTGACTAAATGAAGACGTAGGTTGCCCAGAGAAGATATGGGCTCTCCTTCTTGGAGATCATCAGAAGGTCTGGATGTGGTCCTGGGCACCCTACTCTGGGTGTTCCTGCTTGAGCAGAGCTTGGACCAGATGAATGCAGAGGTCCCTGCCAACTTCATCCATTCTATGATTTTCCTGCATCCCATGGCTGTGGACATTGAAACACAGCTGATGGGACTCTGAGCAAATGATCCCAGGTTCAAAATGACAAGTGAGCTACGGTTGAAATAACATTTTTCTTCTTGGATGTAGTCCCTATGTTACGTCCCCAGACCTTGAGGTGGGGACATAACACGGGGTGGCTGATGAACTACCCCAACCCCTCAGCACCACTCTGTATGCCCCTCCATGCTGGGAGGGCCGCATTTCGAAGAGGCCACAGCTACTCACCAGAGTGGGAAAGAAAGGACGTTCAGCATGAATCAACTCTGAGCGAGACTAAAAATAATTGTGCATTAACCTTTAGAGTTTCACACCTCTGGCAGGCGCTGAGTGGGTAGTTTGCTAATAGACGCTTTGCTGAAGTGCATGTGGGGGAGAGCAAGCACTGCCTGCTTAGATCGTGAACCTGGGGCATGGCAGGTGTTCAGATTATGCTAAAGGCAATGCTTTCTCTTTTAAACTCTCATATCCCAACTTGCTTCTGATACCTTGAGTGAGCAGAGCAGTTCAAACCAGCTATTTGGCTTTGAGTCTGCCTGGTTGTATAGAAGAAATGCAGTACTTATGGATGTAAAGTGCAAGCCAGGGCAGCAAAGGCTCCCAGATGAAAGGCTCACTGAAACTTAAGCTTTTTCTTAAACAAACACAAGGAGCGAGTGCTCAGGCTGCTCCACGCAGCTTGCTTTGGGCTGCCAAAGGAATGGAGACTGGGCAAGCCCATGCAAAACTTGCCCTGACCTGCAGCCTCCTGCACTGTGGGGTCCTGGGTGTCAGAGCCCAGGAACTGGATTCCTAGCACTGATATGCTGCCTCGTTCAGCTTCAGCTTATGTTGTAAAACGTGCTTAAGAGAGGGTACAACCCTCACTGCTCCAAAAGCCAAAGGTATTGCTGCACAGGTTGACAAGTTTGCATATCCCAGCCTCTCTCAGAGTGAGGAAAAGTCAGGGGTCTCACCCAGGAACTCTCATGTGCAGAGATCCTTGGAATTTCTCCAAATCTGTGCTGCTTTCATATTCAGGCAAGCATACCCCAAACCAGTAATTACCTGCTATGTATTCCCTTCTAATGCACATGAATGTTAAGACAACTGGGAAAAAAAAAAAAAAAGTCCATATAAGCAGAGAGACTGGGCCAGCAACCAGTGTCTTCTGACATCCCACGCATGCAATGTGAGCAGTGCTCTGCCGCTCTCTCTGTTCCCATTGCCAACAGCATCCCCTGCGTTTCTCCTGCAGGTTCAGGAAGGAGTTCCTGGAGTGGAACACAGTCCATGACAGCCCCATGTTTGCACCCTACTTTGCCGCCTACATCAACAGCTTCCATGACCTCTTGTAAGTCCACATCTCCTCTCCTTGTAGGGATGGGGAGGGGAGGCGAGGGATGGAGAGGAAGAACCAAGCAGTGTCAGGATGGGGTCAGCCAAAAAGGATGCCCAAGGGGTACCGCAGGACAGGCTGGAGATGCAGGGATGCATTGGATTTGGGGGAGCTGTGCTGCGGTGCCCTAGGCTAATGCCCTCCTCCAGCCTGGGCATGGGAGCTGGGAACTCTGCCTCTCGTCCGCTGTCCACCTCACGGGGGGGATGTTCGCTAAGAGATGCGGATGCAAAGTCAGCTCACTTGGGCAGAAGGGTGGAGAGAGAAGCAGGAATGAATCTGGTGCTTGCTCGTTAGTCTCATTTTCAGCCTACCATTCTAGCCTAGGGGAAGACTGCTTAAAATATATATTTTACTCTTGAGATTAGTAACACGAACCCAGCCTGACGACTAACTTCGGCGCTAGGCTGGAGGAAATCCTGCGAAAGCACAACCTGCAAACAAGCCGACACTATCGCCGGGCGGGCTCTAGGTGGCACGGCGTCCCCAGCGATGCTCTCCTCTGCCTGTCCCCGTTCCCTCCAGTTCCCCCGCTTGGCAGGAAGGGGAGAAGCCGGCAAGAAGCACGGCGTGGGCAGGTGCTGGCAGTTGTTGGGCTGCTTCTGCCCCGACATCAGAACCTGGGATCCCAAACAGCTCATCTGCCGGGTGCCCAGTGATGGGGCTCCTATTCCTCCCATTCGGGTTGTTTTTCTCCTGTCTGGGCAGTCAAAGACATAGAAACAAGCTGGTGTGCTATGAGACCCAGAAGCAAACACAGCACATCGAGGGTGTGCACAGGATCACAAGTATTTTGGTGGTGCCACCTTGGTTCCTATGGCCCAGAAAGCCAACCATATCCTGGACTGTATCAAGAGAAGCACGACCAGCAGGCTGAGGGACGTGATTCTGCCCCTCTACTCTGCCGAGACCCTGCCTGGAATACTGCATCCAGTTCTGGGGACCCAAACACAAGAAGGATGTGGAACTGTTGGAGCAGGTCCAGACGAGGGCTATGAAGATGATCAGAAGGCAACAGCACCAACCCTATGGGAATAGGCTGAGATAGTTTGTGCTCTTCAGCCTAGAGAAAAGAAGGCTCCTGGGAGACCTTACAGCAGCCTTCCAGTACCTGAAGGTGCCTACGGGAAAGCTGGGGAGGAACGTTTTATAAGGGCATGTAGAGAGAGGACAAGGGGAAATGGCTTTAAACTGGAAGAGAGCAGATTGAGACTAGATATTAGGAAGAAATTATTTACTGTGAAGATGGTGAGACACAGGAACAGGCTGCCCAGTGAGGCTGGGAATGCCTCTTCCCCAGAAGTGTTCAAGGCAGGGCTGGATGGGGCTGTGAGCAACCTGGTCTAGAAGGAAGTGTCCCTGCCTGTATCCTGTTGGAACCAGATGATCTTAAATGTCCCTTCCAACCCAAACCATTCTATGATTCCATGATTCTGTGAGGTATATTGCAACAAAGCAATGACAGAGAGAGCAAAGGCAAGGAGCTTACAGTGCCCCCAAAGCCTACACGTATTTCATTAACCTCTCAGAACTCCTCTCTTCTTCCTCATGAGACATTACGTAGCCTTCCAAAATTACACACTTTCCCTCAAAACCTCCACAGATTTCCACCTATGTAGTTTACTACCCCAGTTCACTGCATGGAGGGAATCAGTGTGGCCCTAATGGGAAGGCTGACAGCTTTTCCTACTATAGCTCTTTGGTGCTCTCTCAAGTATCTGGAGATCATTTCACTGAAGTGAAAAAGTAACAGGCTTGAGTAATTGTTCTGCATGTTTGAACTGTTATACCTGATGAGGAAATAGGTGTTTTTTAAAGTACAGTTACTCATTTGTGATTAAATTGGATTGTGCAAAACAATTCAGTATTTTGACCCCTTAAGAGTTTCCAAAAGGAAGTACTGGAGTAGAGGAAGTTGCAAAAATGCCCAAGATACTGATCTGGCTGAAATGCTTAGTTAGTTTATACCTAAACACTAACCCCCTGGTGTTGCTCTCTCTTCAGGTCAGGCTTAGAAACAGTGTTTAAAGTCAACACTGAAGAACTGCAAAAGATTTTGGCAGCTCTGACAGAGGACTTCACAAATGTGTTTTTAGATAAACTGAGAACAAAAACACAGGTAAGTCTCAGCCACATAATTCCGAAAACATGAGTGGTGTGGGCAGGAACAATACAGAAGCTGAGCGCCATTGCCCTTTACTTGACACAGCACCAAACTCATATTAAGAGGCCTAAAATGCACAGTGCTGTGATGTAGATTGTGCTTCCTAGGTGCTGTAGATGGGCTTTCTTCTCTCAGCTGGTTGGGAGCCACTGGCTCTGACTGTAATAATGGGAGAGATGGGGAAAACAAGGCCCTTAGTGCCATTACTTTTCACTCATCCTAAATCGCTTTCTAAATTAACAAGCATAACTTTCAGAAACCAAGGCAGACACGCAACAAGAAGCCTCTGACTGAAGCCAAGCCTGCTTGACCAAGGGGACTTTCCAGTGATTACAGCATTTGTTTCAGAGCCTTAGGGACAGGCAAGGAAGGAGCCAAGCCAAGGCATTGAGCAAGAGAGATGAAATGCCGTGAGAACTGAGAGCTGCCGTGGCACAGCATTTCTAAACAGCCTTTCAGCAGGCTGGGAGCACAGTGGGGTGGAAATAATTGGGAATGAGATGGCCAGCAGCACAGGCAGCAGACTGAAGACAGAGATTCTGAGTGCTAAGTGGAGGAAAGGACAATGGGGATGTACTAGAGAAGGGATTTTTTAAACTTGTCCCATACAGGAATCTCTTTTGGGTACCACCAGAATCCTCTAGCAGATATTTATCTGTTTCAGCATAGAGTCATATTAATTCCAGGGCAAAAGAAAGAGCCTTCTGGGCACATTTGGTCAGTACACCTTGTACCCAGGACAGGTGATACCCACAGCGCTACTGACCACAATGCATTAAGTGCAGGATGCTCTCAGCCACCATCCTTCCACAGCCACATCAGAGCAGTGAGCTAAAGGAAGATCCCAGGGGGACCTTGCAGGGACACAGGGAGTGCAGACAGCCCCTACAGTCCATTGAGCAAGGGCCTGCTGTCATTCATTGTGGAAGCATAGCTGTGGCTCACTCCCCATGAAAAGCTGGGCAGATCACTAAGTTAATGGGAACAGTAATGAGCAAGAAGATAGCTGGCATCAAGAAACCATTTGGGCTTTTGCTTGAAGCAATCTTTGAGCCTGAAATAAGAACATAGGATGAGTGTCCAGATTTGTATGGGAGATTGGTAATCACAGCCTGAACCTCTGATTAATCAGCTGAGGCAAGTGTGGGGTCAGCTGTGGGAGCACAGGTGAGAGTGATGTAGCTGTGCTCCTGGAAGGGGTGGAGCTCGACTCCATCCCCTCTGAGACCTCATTTAAGGGCTGACTCCCACTGAGGCAGCATCTCTTGGAGATTGCTCTCCAGTGAGGACTGCTCCAGCTTCTTCAGTCAAGGTACCACCACTGGTGAGCTTTCCTTTGCTTATTCCTTCTGTACATTTGCTGCCATCTGTATATTAACAATCAATACAAGATTACAACCTAAAGCATTTCCCACTGGCTCATGTCTAGTTAGGGAACCAAATAGTCTGAATATTTCCAGTGATACTACTGAGTTGGTCTTTTTTCAGCCACTGCTCAAGAAAATCCTAACCAAGGACTGGATTTTGGCAAGAGAGAAGCCAGACTCACTGGCAGTAGCAGTCTCACAGTTCTCAGAGCACCTGCAGCACACAAGGCAGCCCTTAGGAAAGGTATGTGACTGCTCCCACACCAGGCACTGTGATACTGTGGGACACTGCTTTCTCTTGCATGTTGTGGCCCAACCTGCAGCTTTCTTTTCAGCAGCAGGGGCTGTTTAGAGCCATGGGCACTGCTGGAATAGGGGCATTCAGCTGTCATCCAATGTGAGAATATGCAACATCTTTCCTTTCCGTGGGTTAAATGTGGGAATTGATTTCTTTAAAGAGGAATAAGATGCATGGTGAGCATCAGCGCTGAACACTGTAACTGCATGAATCACAAACTTATATGCCTTTATGTACTCCTTTCACATCTATACAGTTGTGAAATAAATGGGTACATAAGAACACTTTCATATTTAAGATCTGCCTCTGTGCCAAGCATAAGGCTGTGAGCATTTCCTGTACACCCTCAGCTGCAGTTAAAGATCCGCAGATTCCCCTACCCTCTCTCACTCATTGCCATGACCTTGCAATGGAACCATGGAAAATATTCTATTTGTTTTTTTCTTAAAACAGGAACTTCTATGCCATGTCCATAAGTATGTGGTAAGGGAGTATATTGTGCAGATCATCAGACCCAAGAAGAAAATGAATGGAGAGAAACGGCAGCAAGTGAGAGAAAGGATAAACCAGGAAGCCAAAATCCTTAATAATGCTCTCATTGATCATGTACGTCAGCTCCCTCCTGGCATCCCTTGGCTGCCCCATTCCCATAGGTGCAATGTCCTTACTTGGACCCTGGGAACCAATATTGGAGGCTCTCAGGGAAGGGAGACTTGTTAAAGTGATTTAAACAGAACAAACAAGGTGCTCAGTGCAGATTAACAGTGTGGGTTTCTATCCCAGAGGTTACTCTGAGTGTAGCTCTAAACTTCTCAGAGTGGTTCTCATGCTGTAGGACCATACTCAGCCTGTGACACATTGTTTATGTTCTGTTGGGCCATGGGATGCCACTTATCTCTGAAGGATCCCTGCCTTGGGTACAGCTTATGGAAGTGATACCAGTGACAGTCCATCCCAGCAGAGTTTGCATATGGAATGTGATAGGGAGAAGGAATTTGGATAGGATGGGATGGGGTGGGGTGGGATGGGATGGAGTAGGGAGGGGGAAGGAAGGGGAGGGGAGAACAGAATGGAATAAGAGTAGTTTATGTGTTTTGTGGCTAGATAATATTGGGCTGAGATTTTCAAGAAAGCCGGAATTCAACTCACTGGGTTTTGCAGACTGTCAGGTATAGGGGGGAGCTAAATCCCACTGGGATTGTTCCCTGGCCAGGCGGGTTTCTCTCAGTGGTGACAAAGGCATCCCCACATGCATCCTGCTGCATCTACTTGCTCACAGGGCTCTGACTCCAGATGGCTCCTTCCTGCTATAAGTCACATTGCCAATATCATTGGGGAGAAGAGAAAAGACAGGATCAAGGAGTACGTCAAGGAGCTGACTCAGGATTACCCGGACATCAGGTAGGAGAAATGGCAGAAGCTGGAGTAATGCACGACAGCCGAGAGCTGGGCTCCATCCCAACAACACTTTCTCACTCCATACTTCAGCCAAGCTCTTCAGCATCTTCCTCCTTAGATGCCAAGCTGCCAGCAACCAGGGGGAATCCCTGGTTATTTTTCTTTCTGGTGGCTTCATACTTTCTTTTTCCCCTGTCTGATGGATCTCAGGATACACACAAGTAACCTCAAATGCCTTTTCATTTTATCACTCCAAATTTGTTGCACTTTAAAGCTCCAGGTTGCTTTTGGCAGCATTTGCACAGCTCGCCAATTCGCTGGCTTTAGCTCTGGAGCAAATGGTTTGTCTCCTGTTCCCAGGACCAGGTCTCCAGTTGCCATACACACTGATACAGTTCATCTGCAGTTTCTGAAAGGGGCTCAACGCAACCACTAAGTCTTGGAATAGATTTCAGATTCTTTCTTTTGTACTTTCCATTTGCTGTTCCAAAGCAGCATCTGCAAAATTTAATACTACTGGAAAAGTAAACAATCTAACTTACCAGCTCTGTCCATGGATGGACAACTGCATATCAGAAGCTATCTCTTCTTCTACGGTTTTTCCAGCAACAGTTGAAATATGTCATATTAAGACATATCTTGAGCTTACCTGAGTTGGAAAATCCAGGACATGGATTTGAAAAAGGACATCTGTTCCTAAGTAATTTCCTTGATGAACGCATCTGTTCCACAGAGAAATGCCTTAATGCCAGTATGCTGAAAAGGAGGCAGTGCTCATTCTGGGAAGGATGGGAATGTAAATGAGAACTGATCAGAATTAGCTATTTGAAAACAACTTTCCATGCAGAAAAACCATTTACAGGGCTGAGATTTGTGGTACTTTTTCATCATTAGCCCTAGACTCAAGCCAAGTTTTAAGGTTTGTCCTCTTGGTTGACCTATTTCCTGGCATTCCATTATTGAGTAATATTTTTAACAATTAACTTTGGAAAACTAGGTGGAACCAGCTAGTCCTGCATGGCTTCCTGCTTGTGCCTTTGTTAATTCTTCCCCTAAGTTCTCAGGGAGGTATATACGGAGATTACTAGAACAGGGTATGTTTCCAAGTTCACTTTCCTAGCTGTAATCTAATTAATGCCTGTCAGCTTCCTAAATATTAGCACTTCCATTACTTAACTCAAAATAATCATTAAATAAAAGGTCTGCAGCCTCTTGGGAAAACTTGCAAAAGACGTCACATGTAGGAGGAGACAGAAGGAATTCCCTTAAGCGCAAGCCCCTAAGCCAATCCTCACTGGTATATCTGGAAGATGCAGACCCCATCCTGGTGGTCCTGCTTACACCACTCTCAGTTCTCCAGCACGGCAAGGGCACACCAACCTGTCACCTTGCCGCAACATGATGGTTACTGGCTTCTGGTATTGCTTGTTTTCTGCAGGAAGGCACACATCGTGGCCATCCTCGCAGTCCGAGGCCTGGGCTTCACCAGCAGAAGGATGATTCTTCAGCAAGGCTTTCACCACACATTGGAGAGCCCTGACAGTGAGGATGGCAACATGCTCTTTGCTGAAATCAATGTGCCTGCAACCATCAGCTGCTTCTAAAATACAACCAGCACAGAAGCCAGCAGCCTCCCTCCTCCTACACTGCCTCTACAGCATAATCAAAAAGCTGCTACCTCTCCTCATTCCTCTGTAAAAACAACTTCTAACTGCTGTGGGAAAAGGGACCTGGGGGTGCAGAAACTGAAGGCAACAGACACACCAAGTGCCTGACCTGCTGCAAGAGCCCCAGGACAGCAGCACCCACCCCATGCTCAACATATGGATTTCACTGCTGGAAGGCTCGTTTGATCCAAGGCTGAATCTCTCTTTACTGAAGAGAGCCAAAAGAAGTTAATGCAGAGCTATATTAAGGTTTGGACTGCATGGTGTATAATTACACAGCAGAACAGCAACAGCCTCCTTCACAATTAGCGTCCCTGAGCAACCCCAGAGCAGAGCTTGGGCAGTGATGTGGGACTGCCCACACCTTAATCTGTCCCTAGTGAACCATCTGAGTGAGCTGACATGATACAAGGTCGGTGGTGTTGTGCTCTGATGCCATACACCTGACTGAGTGAGGCAGCCTGGGAGGGCAATCAAACACTCTGCTTCAGACATGTGGTGTACAGAGTACTGCCCTCCAGGACGGGCCCCACAGCCTTTGTCCCCCTTGTGTTCCAGCAGATTTTCCTCACTTGCTTGCCTTGCAAAGCTCACACTGGACCTGAGGCCTGATCATTCCTTTACAACCTCCAAGTGGAGGCAGATGTGTTGTGATTGGATGTGCCATATGAAGCGAATCTGCAAGTCCTCCAGGCCAGCAGGAGAAGGGCCACACTTAAGCATGTTCAGATGTATTTTAACCTGGTTCAGTCTGATTGCTACGTGAAACTTCATGTGAGGTAGACAGGAATGGGATGGGATCCTCCTCTGGCATGAGCCAACGTCACCCCATTGAAGCTGCTGCCATTCATCCCTGTTCTGTGAACCATCCCCTTTTCATTAGGACTATGTTTTGCATTCCAATAAAACAGAAGAAAGGTCTCCTAGGGCTTTTATTGTGAAACACGCTGCTCTTGTAGGAAAGTGCCAAGGAACTCAGTTTAACCCTGTTCACTTCCTCTGCCTGTTGCAGCCTGTTGCTTTCAAACCATGAGTCTTCTTCCTACCCCAGAGCACAGCTTTGTTCTCAGCCAGGGCAGACACAGCTCACTCCTACCCTGGGCGTGCCCAAGGAGTGTAAGGCTTCCTTAAAAGTATCAAAGGAGACAGAATAGGCAAGCTCTGGCCCGGTTTAGCTTTTGGGGGAGATCTGGCACATTTCACAGTGCCATGAGGAAGGTGACAGATATTTTTGTTTTGGAGCTCTTTGCTGTTTTGCAATTCTCTTTGCTTCTGGTTTGAGGTAAAAAGCAATGCTTTCAGTCCTCTGCATTCCAGACACCAGAACTGGCAGCTAGGGTGACCCATGGGCTGAAACAGGCTTTGGGATGCTCAAATTGTCCCCATTCCTGGACAAACCCCCACACTCAACCAGCCTCAGCCAGGCTGGGAAAAGGCAGCTCCCAGCAAGTAAGGAAGGGATAAACTGAGACAACACAGTGAAAACACGGGAGGCTGCCCCAAGCTGGGAGGTCTGAACCAATTCCCTGACATATTGCAGATGCTCTTTAGTGCAGCAGCACACTGAGCTCCCTGCAGAGTGGTGCTTTTCAGTAGAGCTCTCCGTTGGCTTAATGTAATAAGGATATGGATTGAGAGGAGGATTTCAGTATCACAGCCATACTGTGCGCTGGGAAACATGACCTAACACCACCTAGCAAACATGAATGGGAAGAAAACATTATTATCTCAGGGGCGGGTGAAAAGTAAAGCTGTATTTGTTTGTGGCTTCACAACACTAGAAACTGTAGCACAGTTCTCCAGTAAAACATTTATCTTGTGTATTTTGCAAATTTCTCCAGGAAATCTTGTCACAGTGGGATTCACAGCCGCAAAGCTGGTCAGTTGGGTTCCCTGTGTGCTGGTGCAGTCACACAGCAAGCACTGGCAGGTAGAGCTGTGCTCTGCTTGGCGCTGCTCTGAGCTTTCATCTCGTTGAGACATTTTCAAGTAACGCTGCTAAATAATGACATGAAAAAGAAAAACAACAAAACAACCCACAGCATATCTAAACTATTTACTTTAGCAATTATAAGACATCAGTACTGACGTAAGCAGCAACTTGTGGCAAAACTGCATTAAGTTTTAAGGAAGAATGGTGAGAAGTTGTGAAGAAGAACTGCCTGTAGCCCTATGACCACAAAAAAATGTGACTATTTGCCCAAGAACACCAAACAAAAGTGAATTTTGACTCCTTGCATTAACCTTTGTCAGTCAGAGCAATTACCCCCTGACATGCTTCCAGTGTAGGACTGGATGTTTGTAACTGTAAACTCATATAAAGCCATTCATAGGATCATGAAGATTGGAAAAGAGCTCTAAGATGGCCCAGTCTAAGCATCAACCCATGCTCACTGACCATGTCCCACATCTCCATGGTTCTTGAACACTTCCAGGGATGGTGACTCCCCCACCTCCTTGGGCAGCCTGTGCCACTGCTTGACCACTCTCTCAGAGAATAAATGTTGCCTAATATCCAGCCTGGACCTCCCCTGGCTCAAATTAAGGCTATTATCTCTCATCCTATCACAAGGGACAAATGGTCCAGCCCTGTGATGGGGACAGATGTGCCCAGTCCCTTTTAGCAGCTCTGCATCACCCTGTGGACACAGTGGAGAGAGCACATAGCTGATACATTCCACCTGGCTGCTTGCTCATGGTGACACCAATCCTGTGGCTCCCCAGTGCTGCATTGCTGTGAGGGATTGTGGGGCTGCAAGCAGCCTTGGCACTGCTTTATTTTCAGATGCCCACCTATAGCAAGTAACGAGATGGGGGAGTTTCTCTCGCATGCACATATACAGCAGCTGACTTCTGATGATGTTCATTATAGGTAATCCCACAGCTGAAATCAAGGAAATCAAAGTAGTCATAATGGTCCGGCATTGTGAACAAGGGACAAAATGCTGGGAACCAGTTCTGGAGTAAGAAAGCTCATGACTTGTACTGCACTTTTTCCAAAACCTGGGGAAAATACTTCCTGAAGGAGCTGTGCCATGAACACAATCTGACTGAGTAGATAAGAGGAGATAATGGAATTAATCATCATTAGGAGAGAAGCAAGGCTAAAAAAAGCCAGTGGTTTATGATTCCAAAAGCACATCACTTGCACATGTGGACTTCCCAGGTTACAATGTGTGAGTGCCTTACACATACCTTCAGGTGGAGAGCCCTTCAAGCCAATAGGCCAAGAGCATTACATGAAAAAACATCCCTTTTTGTCTATTTTATCTGGGTAAAAAATCACCTTTATTTTAACCAAATTACTTTTGCTCATTGATTTAACACTGTGGCAAGATTCACCATTCAGCAGCCCACGCCACACAGTCCCACCATGTTTCAGGGGGAGGATGCCACTGCTTGCTTTCCTGTTTGAACACGAACACACCATGCCCTCAGCTCTTGGCCCTGGTCCTTTCTTTGGGTGTCTCTATTTCCATCTAAATGCCTTTTACAAGTGATTAAATACTGAAACAGTTTAAGAGTCTGTATGTCCTGAGCAGATGAATGAAAAGAAGACTTGTTTTGCTCACACTACGGCCGGAATACTTGAATGAGTTCCTAGTTTTGTGCTATTAGACTTCTAGAGCAGGAAAACAATCTCAGTGTAACAAAACTGCCTACAGGCAGGCAGCAACATTCACAGGGATATCCTTAAACTTCCCAGAGTTATTCACAGCCCATTGCAAACAACGGCCGTTTCTCTAGAATCAGCTCACCTTGGGCTGCAGCATATGGCTTCAGCTTCCATTGCCTTAACCGTGACATGAAAAAGGAATTGACTTGTTGGTCTTACAGCTTTGTTCCTGGTGATATGCTTGCATAGGATGTACTGAGCAGAATCCTCTGGGGAATGTTCTCTTCCATAGGAAAAAAAAGAAATGTATAAATGAATAAATAAAAATAATTTTTTAAAAGCATATAATTAAAAGTATATTCAATACTATATGTAACAGCCCTTTCAGCCTCTCATAATTGAAGCTGCTTCTTCCTAGCACAGGCAGACAGAAGCATGAAGGAGTGAGAAGTGCACACACATGGGTTGCACTTCAATACTGCCCCCAGAACATTGTCTTTACATGGGCACTGGAATAATATTTTCCTTACCCATCACGAATCCTTCATGCTTTACTGCACTAAAGGGCCTTACAACTGCTACAATAACCGCAGACAATGCCAAGGCAGTGAGGAAGGTTCCATGTCTGCACCACTGGGGCAACTCCCATGAGAGCAAATATACTCATAGCACCCTGCCCTCCCCAGGGCATGAGCTCCGCTGGACAGACAGGAGCAAAAACAAACATTAGCGTCCTGAAGAGCTAGCAGGGTTTTTTGGATGTTTGCTGAGGAAACAGGAATATTTTTTGAAAGATCAGTGGGAATTTCAGTTCTCAGGAGATGCTCAGATCTCACTCGGGAATATGGCTGTATTCATGAAGAAATAAAGAATGCTTCTGCCAGTAAATACCATAGCAAAAACTGTTGGTTTATATAGCGCAGGATGAATTCCTTACTGACTCAGAGGCCTTGAAACACAGGCTGATCGCAGATACTTGGATTTCCCCTGGAAACTTCCATCTGTGGCCCTTGCCAATTCTGAATTGGCTTGGACATGTGAGGAGATCCCAGCAGGAGGGCAACTACGAGGAGAAATAAGCGAGCTCCAGGGACAAAACAGGAACTCAGAACAGAAGAACCCCCTACTTCTTCTGTGGCCCTCAGA
The DNA here is from genome assembly GCF_039878825.1 of Excalfactoria chinensis. Classification (NCBI taxonomy): domain Eukaryota; kingdom Metazoa; phylum Chordata; class Aves; order Galliformes; family Phasianidae; genus Excalfactoria; species Excalfactoria chinensis. The sequence goes on along the minus strand of NC_092829.1, from coordinate 9,242,091 downwards.
AAGAGGCACTACTTCTACAGTTTCTCACTTACTTTCCCTGCATAATTTCCCCTTTGCAGTGATGGGAACATCATAGCGAAGGCCAGGCAGGATCCGGTGCCACACAACAACCTTTGGGATCAGTGTTTCATTCCCTGATCTAAAATTAGGCACAGCCCACATCCTTTGCGGGGGAGTGAGAGACTGAACAACAGTGAGCACAGCCATGCCCCAGCCTGGCTTTTCAACACATACCACAGCATTTCTCCCAGAGTCATGGGCAGCGGGTACTCCTCAGCAATTGTGACCCTGGGCTTCCCACCCCAGAGCTGCTGCAGAGATGTTGTGAGCAGATGGCTGAGACCCATCCCACACCTGAGCCTGCCTGCATGACCTCACAACATGCCCACTCATCCACTGACTGATGCCAGGCAGCAGGAAGCACACGCTCCCATCCATGCAGAGATAACTGTGCTGCCACATGGGGAAAAGGCACTTCTAGCTGCCTTCAGAAGGATCACAAGAGTGAATAAGTTACACCCTCCCTTTTTGTCTGCTGCTTCTCACTAGTTCACCATGCTATGTGTCAAGGATGCCAACCAGACATCAAGCAGCTGCAAAGAAAAGGTGCCATTTCACATGGGCTTGGGTAATTTGTCCCAGGCTATGGAGCTGCTCCATCAGAAGAACAGAGATGCAGACAAGGAATATCCAGTTGGCAGGGATGTCACAGCGAGCTGACCATGCTTCCAGCACATCTCCTATGGGCTGTGGGCATGTCAGAGACAGCTGGGCACAGAAACCTCAAGTATGGAACCCCTCAGTATGGCTGCCTCAGAAATGCATACCTTCCTCCCACAGATACCAGGGTAACCTCAGCCATGGATGCCTCCCCCACCAGAAATATCATGGCAAAGGTGTCATCAGCCTCAGCTGTGGGCCACTCCTTGAGCAGAAATGAAGCGGGGATGCAGACCCAGACTTGCATACAAGCCCCTCCTTCAAAAAAGATTTAGGCCATTCCATCCAGATTTGAATTCCTGATTCATTGCCCTGACATGTAGGATCTTTGATACCAGTAAAAATCAAAATCAGGAAAGCTCTGTATGGTTGATTCAATTCAGATGTACCTAAAGACAGCAGAACCTCATGAAGCTTGTGCCATTGGTAGCCAGGTTCTCAAAAAGGGCTCACACCTCCACAGCTGACAAATCATAACTCTGCCACAAGTCAAACCACAAACATCAGCCAGCCTCAAACAGACCTGGATGAAAGCATCCTGTACTCTCCATTTAGGGGTGAAGGTACCCTGCTGCAGTAGTTGCCACCCTGCCTGGCTCTCAGATTCAGCTGATTGATCGACCCAGCACAAGGGCAGGCTTTAGCTTGTAAGGCATTATCTCTGTAAATAGCCAACCTGATAGTCCCCTTTAACCTCAAACTGAGCAAAAATTAACCTGCCCAGGGAGTTCTTCAGTGAAGGCCACAAGCAGGCTTCAAAAGATAGCAGAAGTCTATCCATTGTTGCATGGAGTCCAGGGATACCATGCTTAAAACCATGTCTGTTAACACTAGTCTGCAGTTGAAATGATTTCAGGACACATACGAAAACAAAGATGGGCCAGGGAAGTAGTTAATGAAATAATAGGAACAATGGGGTTACATCTTGCCATCTGACACGTGATACAGAACCTAGATTTTTCTCCAAATAGCAAGGGGAACTTACCACTGATTTCTTCTTGTGGTTTAAACCCTATTCCCACAGCTGCCCTTGTTAGAGCGCATCTCAAACAGTCTTTTCAACCCACAGGGATTCAGGCATTCCAGCAGGACTGTCCTTCCCAGGAGGTATCTCCATCACTCATTGAAGATGGGCCCTACCATCATCTTTAAGTTATCCAGATAGCTGCAGCCAAGTTGCATTGGTACGACACAGAGTAAACCCGAGAGGAAGTATAACTTCATCCGAGTAATTTTGGGGATCTTTCTGAGAGGGGAAGTTGTGGATCCACCATCTGTATTGCTTGCTAATAGGAAACAGTCATTGAGTACAGCAGGAACTTTTCCCTTAGCGGTTAGCACTACATGACACAACCTGCATGGAGAACACTGGCACCCAAACCTCTCTGTCCCCACCCCCACTTCTGTTCCTGCCCCCAAAACCTCCCTATTGCTGTGCTCTGCATTCATTATTTGGGCATATCACCACAGGTCTGTGTTTGGTTGCTGATGGAGAAAAAGAATTCTTGCTTCCATTACTTGCAGCCACAAATGCTGAAAAGAAAGGCACTCCAGTCATTCACAAGCAATGTATTTTTGTGAGCTCATAATCCAAGTAATCTTTTTATGATCTGGGTGGTTTGAGTTAAAATGTACAGCAGTCTTGAGGGCTAGATCCACTTCTCCCATCAGTTACCAGCTGCTCTGCCTCAGCTGCTGAGCAGAGGCCATGCCTACTGAGCCAGCAAGCTACTGCAGAGCTTGCTGAGCCTCCACATGCCTCTGCTCAGAGCTGGGGCTCCAGACCTGATTAATTCTTCAGAACTCTCAGCTCTTGTGCTTACCCCAAGCCATACAAACTCCTGGACAGTGCTAGGTAGATACTACTAGTGTGACCTCGTGGCCTTTCATCCCACAATTTAATAAGCATCCAAATTTCTGTTTGTGCATGCCTTTCTTCTATTAAAATAGCCCAGAGTGAGCAGAACTAGCAGAGGTACTTCTGACTCTCCCAAGTGCCAACCTCACTTGGTGCCCCACCAGCTCCATAGCTGGTCCCCACATTCCAAGTGGAGGGGTAACAAGGTGATACCTGCTCTCCTTCAGAGTTACTGCCAGCCACCTGCACCCAGACCTGTTAATGCCCTAATATTGACGTATGCACAGCTGGATTTACTTAGGATTAATTAGTTTAGCTGATGGAAAATCCCACAGGGCAATTTATAGTTCCCCTTGCTGCTAATAAAGGTAATTAAACCAAGCTCAAACAAAATCTTAAATTCCATTCAATGAATAATCAAGTTGAATTAGTAGGTTCCAGGAAGGAAACCCTTACCAACCATCACAGTGATCTGTATCTCGACACACCTTTAGCTGGCGGAGAAGGGCAGCAGCTTCCCCAGCACTCTGAAAGAGGAAATTCAAACTTCCCTTCAACACATTTTGTTTGATTCTCTTCTTTTCTCATGGTCAAAACTAATCATTTACTCTCTAGGGTGAGAAGTTAACAATTCTTTTTATTATTATTATTTGTTTTCATGACAGCGATACATCCCTCTCGTAGGCTCTTGCCTATCTAAATTTGGGGTTTAAAACTTCTAATGGAGACAGTTTCAATGCTCAACACGGAAAAGGTGAATGAACCCACGTGAGTTCACTGTTTAAATCTGTGAAAGCATCTTCAAAAGTAAGTTACAAATCTCTGAAGCAGCTCTTGTTTCTTAAAGAAAGGTGCAGCTGAGAAATATATAATTCATATTAGGAAAACTGAAGATAAGTTCTTGGACAGCATAAACTATAAACCCAGAATATCAAGGGTTATAGAAAATTTCAAGGCCAGGCTGGATGTGGCTCTGGGCAGCCTGGTCTGGTGGCTGGTGACCCTGCACACAGCAGAGGGGTTGAAACTGGATGATCATTGCAGTTCTTTTCAACTCAGGCCATTCTATGATTCTGTGAATATCAGTGTAGCCCTATGCACTGCATTCTGAATAGCTACAGAACATAGAAAAATTCCCATGCAGTACTAGAATATGTGTAGCTTGGTTAGCCTCTAAATATCACATAAGTCACCACAAGATGCCTGTCTGGGAAATCAGATGCACAGACAAGCAGTGCAATGATTCGGTGGATCAACAAGAGATTAAGTGCAGAGGAGGATCTGTTTCATGTAAATGAATGTGGCGCTTGAAGGATGACATTCAGAAGAGCACCCCCTGCCTGCAGACAGCAAATCTTGCCCCATTTCATCTGCCCAATGATTTTTATGCTGACATGGCACCATGCATTTTGTTCCCATGGCGGTGACACTGATAGCCAAGCAGAGGAGCCAGCCTCAGGGAGTCCCATGGGGGAACCCTCTGCCCAGTGCAGCCCTCAGACTGACCTGAGATGAATCAATGTTTCCCAGTGACTGGAGATCATGGGTTTGTCAACTGGGGTAGCCCTTCTACTTCCTCTTTGGCAGCTATTGTGGAGGTGGATTGGCTTTTTTCCATTTTCCTATGGTCCTTTTGTGCAGACACTCCCAGAGGTGAAAGCAGCAGCCTCGGGGAGCAAGATACCCAAATGGCATCAACCAGGAGAAGGAGCTGCTCTCCAACACCGTGCCCACTGATCTCAGAGCTTTCTTCCAGCACAAACTCCAGCCCCAGACTATGTCTGCCACAAGGGAACCCCCATGCTGGGCTTCCATTGCCCACCATAATCGGGCCACCACACAGTGCTGAGCATGCGTGGCAGCAGCCAGGCACATCAAGGGGAGGACACCAGCAGCGTTTTACAAGCTCTTGGTTTGCACTAAGCTTTAAGTCTCCATTTCATTTTTGGCATTTTGATTAGACCACAGCTATTAGATGTAAAGCAGATACCATCTGAACAACCAGATGCTGATCCTGCTGCCTGCTTCCCAGTAGGAGACAGAAGTTTCCTCAGGAATCCAGCAGCAAGGTCAGGCATTGCAAGACCACTACATTGGAATTTCCACCTGCAGAGCAGCTGCTTCATCCCAGCTCTCCCTTAGAATCAAAGAATCAATAAAGCTGGAAAATACCACTAAGATCACCCAGTCCAACCCCCAGTCTGTTACCACCATGCCCACTGTCCAAGTCCTTCAGTGCCACATCTCTATGGTTCCTGAACACCTCCAGGGACAGTGAATCCACCACCTCCCTGAGCAGTCTGTACCAACGCCTCACCACTCTTTCAGAGAAGAGATTTTTCTTAATATCCCACCTGAACCTCCCTGGCACAACTTAAGGGCATTGCCACGCAGCTATCATAGACACAACCCCCGTGTCCCATTCACCACTCCATCAGGATGCTGGGGCACGTGCTACCAACACTTTCCCGAACTAACCAGGTCCTCCCACTGGAACTTCTTCGCCATGCAAGGGGATTTCTTGCTTCCCTTTAGCCTGAATCGAAGCGGGCGGAGTTTCCCAAGCAGCGGGCTCCCTCTGAGGTCGGGTCTCCGCCTCTGTGCCCTCCCTTTATAGTCGAGCTGCTCCCGGGCTGCGCAGCCAGTGCCGCTGCAGGGAGCCGCCGCACGGTAAGTCCGCCTGTCTGTCCTATTGTCTGTCTGTCCTATTGTCTATCTGTCCTTTCACCGCAGCTCGGGGCTCCCACCCCCCCGCAGGACCCACGCTTCTCCTGCCTCTCTAATTGCCGGGTTAGCGGGCACGTGGCTCTTGCTTGCGCTCGGGACAGAGGAGTTAGGTGGAAAGTGCTCAAAGGGGACCCCGACCGAGAGGCTCTACTTCGTTATGGCCAGAACAGAGAATAGAGCAGACAGCTGTTCCAGCAGCAGTCAGAAGTGCGATGGCTCCAGGTGCATCCCAGGGCTGGGGACGTGTCTGATTTCTGTTGCTCACTGCACAGGTGTCAGAGCATCGGTACAGGAAGTAAGCAGTGGCTCTTGTTAACACACTCAACCAGATATAGATCTTGGGCACCAAAGCATCCTCAGACTCCATTGCATGTCAGGATCCAGATCGTGTGGCACTTCCCACCCCCTCCTGCTTTTGTTTCTTTCAAAAGGAAGTGGTTTCCTCCCAGATTCCAGGAAAATAATGGCTTTATGATTCAGTCAAAACAGCTGTGCTGAAATGCCCAGTTTCAGTGTCTGAAAACGTGTTGTCCCAGGCAGCTGTCATGCCCTGGGTCGTGGTGCTGAGCTGACAAACTTCTGCTTTGCTGTGCTCTCATCTTTGTAACCGTGGAGGAGGCATCAGTGTGATCTTTCAGTACTTAAAGAGAGCTTATAAATGGTGAGAAACCAACTCCAGGAAGAATGATTTCAAAGTAAAACATGGGAGACTTAAGTTAGATCTCTGGAGGAAATTCTCTGCTCAGAAGGTAGTAAGGCCCTGGCACTGCTGCCCAGAAAAGCAGTGTGTTCCTCATCCCTGGAGGTGCTCGAGGCCAGGTTGGATGGTGCTCTGGGCAGCCTGAGCTGGTCAGTGGTGTCCTGCCCATGCCAGGAGGTTGGGAGTGGATGCTCTTTAACTTCCTATCCAACACAAGCCATTCTATGGTTCTGTGAAGTGTGAGCCAGAAAAGTGCTACTGTGCTCAGCACCCACCTTTCCCCAGGACACTGAGGAACCTGCCTGAAATTCCCTGGGTAACCACCCCACATCCATTGCATTAGCTTCTCAGCCCCAGCTGAAGGCTGGTTCAGGGTTAGGGTCCTCGTGTGTCTCGGTGTAGAACCTCTACCTGAGGCTGCTGCAATTTAAGGATGTGGCTTTCTGTGGCTGGAGCTAATCTAGAAGCCGTGGTTCCTTGCCATCCACTTTCAGAGCTGAAAGTGTGAAGAAAACAGTTGTTCATCAAAATATCCAACTGCCTGCTCCCGCTATGGGACTTTGGGGCTTGCTACTTCTGATGGAGATGATAAAATGGGAACAGAGAGCTTTGGAGAAGTGGTTTGGCTATTCTGAAGCTTCAGTGCCCTTTCTATAAAAAGAAGCCTGGAAAGCCAAAGAGTTTGAAAATGATGATAAGAGAAGTTGCTGCGGGAGCTCTGGAATAGCCACTGGAATTCCTGTGTCTTCTTGGTCTGTTTATCCCTACCAGCAAACCTGGCAAGCTCTAAGCATGAGAGTGAGATTCGTCTTCAGGAATAGCAATAGAAAAACAAAATCCTGGAGTGCAACATCTAGTTTGCCTTTCAGCAGCAGCAGTTTAAAATGATCCTGCCTGCTTCCAAAGCAAGAAGTGAAAAGAGCCAATTACACTGCATTTTCCCTTTTTTATTTCCTCAGTGCCAATGCATATGTGTAAATTTTATCTTCTCTTTTGCCACTTGAAATTTTTCCATTCCCTACGCTGGGTTGCAGGACTGTTTCCAATTGTGCTACAGTACTTTAGGGAGCCCAGACCCTCCTTTAAGAATGACAGAGACATTGTGTGGCAATCTGTGTGTTGTTCCCTGGGCAGGAGATAGTTTGAAGGCAACTCAGAGCACCTCATGCCAGATGAGATGCCTGGGGCCATTCTCCTCCTTCCTTGGGTCCCTCATCACTGCTGCCCCTGGGGGTACTGGTGTCCTGGTTCATCTATGGATTGCATCTCCCAGGCAGAACCAAGTGCCAGCTCCCAGCTTCACAGTGTATTTGTTCAGTACCAATCTGGTCAACAAAAATTGGTAGGAAAAAGAAAAATACTTCTTAAGACGGCTTCTCACTTTGCAAAGATTGGAGCTGGTGACTCAGTAGGCTCTTTGCTTTGGTTTCTTGGCAGCTTATTTAGGTGTTGCTGCATGGTCTGAGTAATGATCTGATCCACTGCAGTGTTCTCATGTGGGTTGTTGTGATCCCGCTGCCATGGCGAGAAGAGGAGATACAGGGAACAAACTTTGCTGAATAACTTCTGTGGGAGAGAGGGGCTTTCCAGTAAAACCAGACAAGAATGGGATCAGGAGGATGGAAAAGGCAGCAAGTCCATACAAATGCAGAACAGAGTTAATTAGACAGTCTCTGCCAACGTGGGACAATCCACCCCTCATCAATGAGCTCATCCTAAACGCAGAGCTTCTTTAAAGGATCTGAGCACCTGATGGAGCTGTAGGTGTCCCCATTCATTACAGGGAAGTTGGACTAGATGATCTTTAAGGGTCCCTTCCAACCCAAGCAATTCTGATTCTGTGGAGGCGGCAGCTCAGTTCCCAGCTGGTCCCAGTGCAGCCATGCCGGCAGTCAGCACCACCATCATCCCAGTGGCACAAGCCCTCAGTGTGGGATAGCAGAGGATGCTGCCTGGGCTGTGCAGCTCTTCTGGGTGGAAACAATAACACTGAATGTATTGTGCTGGAGACTCATGCTACAAAACAATAGTGGGGATGATGATAATAGTAGAGACTATTATTAAATAGAAAATTATCAGTAATGATGACTTGGGATCAATGTAGAGATATGATCTTAAACCATTAAATTTCCCAAAACTCAATTATGAACTCCTTGCTTTGGGAAATGACAGTTCACTTGGGAAATGCCTGCTGAAGTGATTAGGAGCCACTGCAGTTCCAACCAGAACTGTGGGCAGAGAGGAGTATGCACAGATAGCCCTCAGCTGAGCCTGCAGTGTGTCTGCTCTGCCATGGCAGCCAAGAGTGGATTGTAGAATCACAGAATCATTGAGGTTGGAAAAGACCTCTAAGATCATCTAGTCCAACCGTCCATCTACCATCAATACTGACCACATCCCCCAGTGCCACATCTCCCCATTACTTGATGCATCCAGAGACAGTGACTCCATCAGCTCCATGGGGAACCTGTGCCAGTGCCTTGCCACTCCTTCTGAGAAGAAATATCTCCTACTATTCAACCTGAACTTCCCCTGGTGCAACTTGAGCCCATTCGCTCTCATCTTATTGCAGTGCTGCTGAAGAGGCACAAAGAAATGCAAAGCAGAAGTGCCAGACTGATAAAGTGTGGCTCTGAGTGCTCGATCTGGTCGAGTGTAAGCGCTTTTACAGCCTTCCTCAGATATGTGGCTACCTTGGCTTTTATTAGTTCAAGCTGAAAAAACACACCCAGACTCTTCCCTGCACATTCTTATGTCAGTATTTCTCAAAGATAAATTATATTTATTCCTCTTCCTATGGAAGAAGCAGCAAAACAATTCTGAAATCCTTTTTTTCTGATCATCATTCCTCGAAACAAAAGGCAGAAGTGACTGCTACCTGAAAGCCACCTTTGGCTGTATGGAGGGAAGTAGTGCCTTATTTATGTAGAAACAAACAAAAGCATGCTTTGTTTGGGATGATAAGGATCAGTTGACTCCTGTGCTTGCACAAGCCAGAAGGATGGAATTTGGCAGAATTAATTTAAATCGTGGAATCCTAGAGTTGTTTGAGTTGGAAAGGACCTCTAAAGATCATCTAGTCCAACTCCAGCATAGTACTGAGAAATATGGGCTAGCTCTTTTCTGCTCTCTTTTTTTCCCTATTCTAATGGATCATAGTGACCAGAGTAGCCCCGGTGCAGCATAGCAACCCTTTCTTCCTTCCTCCCCTAGGATTTCCCACAGGGAAGGGATGTGTGCATGGCTGCAGGGGCCTGGTGTCCCAGCTGTAGCAGCAGCCCAGGGTTGCATTGTGCTGCAGCCAAGGTCACTGGGCACACGCTCAGTGAAAAGCCAGCCAGCTGCATGGCTGCACTCCTTCCTCTGCTTCCCAAAGGAGCTCTCTGCTTCATACTGCCTTTGCTTTAGAAGCTTTATGGACACTGAAAGTGACCAAGCAGCAAAGCAGGGAGAAGAAAAGCGTTTCAGCGATGCACGCTTGTTTGCTCCCTCCGACGTGGTGCTTCAAAGGTCTCCAACCTGTGGAGACACAAAGGAGGAATTGCAGTTAAAACAAAAAGAGCCACATGCTTCCAACTGGTTTGCCCAGAAATGAGTATCATACTTTATATCAGCATAATTCATACCAGCAGCATAAACTTGCAAGGGTATTTGAAGATTGCCTTGTGACTGAAGCCAAATTTGTCCTTTATTTACAGTCTAAGTCCTCCACTCTTACGTGATAAATGTAAGCCAAAATGTGCCTGAGAGTTCTTCATACACAATTATATTGGTCTCCCAGAAAGCTACTTAGAAAAAGTGCTGGAACAAAAACTATTTCCATGAAATTTGTTAAAAGAACTTATTAGAATTTGTGGTCATGATAACAAATTCATCTGCTGTTCATTATTTGTAGTGCAGGAGCATTCAGGTTGTTGGTGGTGGAGCAGGACTGCAAGAGGAGAATGTCAGCCACCCCAATCCTGCTGCCATGCTCCTGTGTCCCCTTGAGCCAGGAGAGGACTGCTCTGCCATGCAGCCACCCTGTTGGCTGCCAATAGCTTTGTTAAGCCTGAGTTCATTGGTCTCTAATGGGGTGGTGAGAAATCCACCCCACACGTGATTTCTTTCTGCATAAATCATGGCCCATGCTGCAACTCTGTGTTTCAAGATGTGCAAATAGCTCTGTGAGTGTTTTCACAAGCTGATAGGCAGCTCAATCAGCAGGGATTAGCAAAAACAGCTCCCAGGAAAGGCTGGAATCAGTCCTGTATGAAAGCAAGGGGGACGTAAGTTGCTTTGAATAGTGGCAGGACACTTGTCTCACCCCACCACACAGCCTAACTCTTCACGAGGGTGGATAATGGCAGGACAAGTCGAAATGGTTTTTAGTTGGAGGAGGGAAAATTTAGGTTGGATACTGGGGGGAAATTCTTCACAGAGACAGTGATGAGGTGCTAGAACAGGTTGTGGATGCCCCATCTCTGAAAGTGTTCAAGGCCAGGTTGGATGGGACTCTGGGCAGCCTGGTCTGGTATTAGATATAGAGGTTGGTGGGCCTGACTGTGGCAGGGGTTTGGAGCTTGATGATGCTTGAGGTCCCTTCCAACCCAAGCCATTCTATGATTCTATGCAGGCAAGGCTCATTACAGAAATGCTTTTCTTTTGATGTCAGTATATCTTGACACTCTAGACTGTGGTAACTTTTATGTAAACTGTTACAACCTGACTGATATTTTATTGTTTTTCCCTTGAAATTTACAGACTAGGAGGAAAATGATGAAAATGTTACCTTTTTTCCAAAGTGGTCCCATTGGAATACGCAATGGAACAGCGGGTTGTAGTGATGTAAATGGGCGGCTGGAAAACCCTTTGGCTTCAGTGGCTGAGCACGTCCCTGCCTGTCCTTCTGGAGACGAGATCTGGTCCAAGGACCAGGAGAAAATGAGTGAGAGGCCGGAGGCAGCCTGCAGGACCTCGCGGGCTTCTTCCATCACCAGCAATGGGAGCTGTGCCTCTGCTGGGGAGAGTCCGGAGAAGGGGAAGAAAGGAATAAAGGGGATACTCACAACTGCACTTAAGAAAATGAGGAAGGCCAGGCCGCCCAGCAGTAAGTGCTCAGCTCGCTCCTCAGCTCACCTCTGCATTGCCCCATTTCCAATGCCTTCTTTTGAAACAAATCAGTTATGTCTGTAGAAATTACTCCAGCTGAGTTACCACTGATACCTGGAACAGCACATTACCATTTTCCTGTTTTACAGGAAATCTCACACCAGATACATCCTGAGATCAAGTCTGACATTTTTACCATCATCCCACAGTAGCAATTCATTAACTCTCCAGACATCTCCTTCCTCCTTTATTTCAGGCTGATGCACATCCAGCTTGCAGCAGAAAATCCTATTTGTTGCTAAGTAACTTTTGTTCTATTAGATTTGTGCCTTATGCTTTGTGCTATAGAGTTTCTGCCCACCAACTATTGAAGTAATCCCGTTGTTCCTGTATCACGCACCCAGCCCTCGGTTTCAATAATGCCTTTGTGTAATCAGCAGATGTCAATTGGGCACTCCCAGCTTTTGTGTGAAGTCACTAAAGAGGGCATTAAGTGAAATGAGGTTCATGAATAACATAAGCTTTCTCCGCCCAGAGTTTTCAGTAAAAACCTCGTGTATTTAAGAGAACTTATTTTGGGATATAACTTTTCCAGTTTCATGATTTCCCAGGTTGCACCATATCAAGCAACTGGTAGCAGTTCAGGCAGGATAGCTTAACTGTATTTATCTCACCTGCTAGATGTGTCATCCAGCCTATTTCTGGAAATCCCACATGGTATTTCCTCTAGTGCTTCCTATTTAACTACATCTTTCCATCTATACTTTTCCTAAAGCCTTGCTTCCTGCTTGAGGTCATATTAATGGGAAAGAATTGGATGGACCTCTCCCTCAGCTCATTCTTTCTGAAGGTTGCCTCCTGCTTAAGCAAAATGTCCTCTTCACTTTGACAGCTCTGGACTTGATATGAAAGTGTGATTTCTTTCATCGTTTTGGGAAAATCGTATGTTATTCACACTCACTCTCTAGCAGTTTTAGATTTTATCAGGTTGTTTTGATAGATTTATTCCTCTCACATCCCTTTAGACTGCTGGGCTCACTGGCAGCAGTGGGGTAAAGCATATACTCAGTTTTGGGGGCTGCCTTTCATTTAATCCCCAACACTGATGCCACCCCCAGAAAGCTTTGCATCTCTTCTTGTTCTCTATGCAGTTAAGCTGTCTTGCTCTTTGCTTTATTATGTTTAGCAAATTTTATTGAGAGTTAGGTCTGGTAATTCACATTTTGTTCCAACTCTATTGTCTTCAAGGTGATGCTGAATATTTACATTTTTTGCCCTAATATCACAGATATAATATCTAAAAAAAAAGATAAGGCTGATTTTTTTAAACTGTGCTCACAACTTCAGCATTGTGCTGTGGAGTTTATCAGTGCTACTCAGCTATTTCTTTAATTATAACCCCATAAAACTGACTTCTGTACCAAAATTACTCTTACAAAACCCACAGGAAGTCGACTTCAGTTTCAAGACTGGGCATCCACATGGCAGACATTTTAGCTGCTTTGCTTTGATCCCCAAGCCCCAGTTGTCCTTTGGTCTGTGTGGCCAATCCTTGAGGCAAATAACCACACTGTGCAGGAAAACATACCATCTTAATGGGCCCTTTGACTGAGCAGCCCTGGTGCCAGGGCACGTTGCCTTGTGCCTATTCCTCCGCTCCAGCTCCTTTCAGAAGAACAGTTACATACTTACATATACAGCTTTTGTTCCCTGATTCTTTTTGTTCCTTGGGAAACTCTCAGTGTATCCTCGGGGCTATTAAAAAATTCAAGAGACTCTCAGAGCCTTGCATAGCAAACCAAGCAAACAAGAGGCAGCAACAACAAAAAACACAATTCGGAATTTTGGAAACAAAGTCATGGGTAGCACATGAACATCTGCTGATATGTAACAGAGCAGGGATAAGCATTCAGATTAGCATTATGCTACTCAGCAGGGGACTAGGAATAACCTGATCTTTAACTAAAGAAAGAATTTCTGTATGGTAAAGGAACCCAGGACTTAACATTATAGAAATGAGAGCATTATAAAAATGGTATTCGAAAGCTGTGTTTTTTATACAAAACAGGAATGAAGATTTTTCCTGTTGGGTAAAGAAAGGCTGTTCTTTTCTCCTCAGTCAAACAAGTCATGGATCTCCTTGAAAAGCAGAAGCTCTGTGATGCTGTCCAGCATCTTATTGCCCTGGAGAAGAGCATGTGTGGCAAAAGTGAGGAAGAACTGACCATCACCCAGCAAGACATTGAGTCCCTCTATGAGGTCCTGAAGCACAAAGTCTTCAGTGTCTTGAAAGACTCTGTGCTTCTAGCAAAAACAAACCCAGAACTGCTGCAGCAGGCTGTAGATGCACTGAAAGAACAGGAGAAAGAAGACCAGAACTGCATGTCAGAAAATCTGCCTGAACAAAACGTGCAATTTAGACCTAGAAAATGGAAAGATCTTTGGATGGCCACAGTAAAGGAGTCGGTAGATACTCGAATGAAGGACATGAGTCGTACTCCTAGAACTGAGAACCTCTCTGCAGTTGGACAAAACCTCCTGCACATGGGGAAGACAATGAAAGAAGATTTGATGGTAGTTGCACAGTACATTAAACAGCTTTATCCCCCTGAGTTTGATGTGTTTCGCACGTATGCAGAACTGTATCACCACCACTTTGCCTCTCTGGCAAAGAAAGCTGCTGAGTCTCAGCTGGATGACAAGGATGTCTACCTTCTCCTCTCTTGGGTGCACTACATTTACCCAAAGTAAGTGATGCTTTCACACACATTTTGTACTGGTGACCAGCAGGTTCTCTGGCTGCCAAACCAGACATTTGCTTGATTCATGGATTGGTATCACTTTGATGCAGTCCAACCCATGGTTAGGTTTTAGAGTCAGTGATACTGTGCTAACCAGGCTAACCTGAAGGCACATCCTCAGGGCTGCTAGGCTGTAACCAATTGTCACTACACCACACAGGCAGTGGATGCCCACACAGATATATAGGGCTTCACCTGTGGCCCTCATTCTTGGAAAGTCTGGGAACTCCAGCCTGTGGCCTACTGGAGCAGAAGGCAGCCAGTAAATAGGACAACCTGAGCACCCTGGGCATGGAGGATGTTGTCCAGGGATTACCCGAAGTAATTCTTTCATTAGATAGCTTGCTGTATGGATGGAGAGAGGTTGTATCCCCAAGCTCATTCATACTGTTGCTCAGGGGACCCTATCCCTAACACAGTGCAGTGGTCTATGCTAAGCACAGGATGTATTTACATCTGGTTTCTCACTGGTATCCTCAAGGACTGTTAGCAATTTGCATCAGCAGCTGTCTTGAATTATGCTGGTCTTGGAAAATGTGATGATTTGGCTTTGTCATTCCAGAGATATGAGAAAAGATCATGTTTTAGCAGAGGAGCTGGAAAAGCTTGAGCTTGGAAGCCTTTTGCCTTTAAGTCTGAGCAAAGAGCTCGAAAAGAAATACCTTCAGAGTGAAGAGGTGAGAATCTGCTCATTTCCTTCTCATCCCATGCATCCTCTGAGGAGCTCTGACTTATCCTGGGTACACTTCCCACACACCCTCCAAGAGAGAAGCAGGAAAGTTGGGTTTTTTTCTCCTTGTAGGTGGGCTGCTGCTGGATGGGACTTTAAGAGTAAACTTCCCACTACCTCCTGGTTTGCCCATCCCTCTGCCCTGGGAGGAGGCCAAAAATTACTGCTGTGTTCTTGTAAAACTGGTGCTAGGGAGATGGGAAGAAGTTCAACCACAGGGCTTTGCTGGTAACTTTCCAGACGTTTGCTAAATCATCACAGGGAGGAGCCTACAGTCTCACTTGCAGGTGATCCTCCCAGAACTATTTCTGGCTTCTGCAGCAGTGCCAGATCTTGAGTGAGCATAAAGCACACAGGTCTAGTCTGGGAAAATCTGCCTCCTTGACAGAGAGTCATGTGGTCTGCAGGAAACAACAGTTATCTGATTTTTGGATCACTCTCTCCTTAATGGACACAAAGAGCAACTTTCGTATCCCTCCCATAGCTTACTGCTTTTGGCACTTTGGGCTGGAGTTCCTGGAAAATGAGAAGTTACAGGTTTTGCTGCAGTTCATGATGGATTGCAGATGGGCTGTGACATGCACAGATGGGGCAGTGAGCAGAGGTGTGTGCCAGCTATTGCACAGCAGCCGTGCTGCACAGCGAGCATGCAGGAAGGGTCAGAGCAGGGGAAACCTGGGACATTTTGATTCACTCCAGAGTTGGTAAGACGTCAGAAGTGCTTATGATAAAGGATTGCAAAATTAGCTCAGTGGGTGGCACTGAGTGTTACAGGCTACACATAACACATCTCTCCGGGAACTGGGGTTTCAGCATATATTCTTGCCTTCCTACCTAGTGCTGACATATTGGGGTCATAGAACAGCCTAGGTTGAAAGGGACCTTAAAGCCCATCCAGCTCCAACCCCCTACCGTGGGCTGGTTGCCCCCCACCAGACCTGGCTTTGAGCATCTCTGGGGATGGGGCATCTACTGCTGTGGGCAGCAGTGCCAGGGCCTCCCATTCTTCCCTTGAAATATTTCAGTTTTTACTGAGTAGGGGAATGTTGTGAGAGGATGTCCTTGCTGATGGGAAGTTTTGGGAGGGTAGTCTTGTAACAAAGAGACTTTATTTCTCAGCCATGGTAGATGAAAACTGCTGAGCCAATGGGTAGGTGGGCAAAGAAAACTACCCTAGCAGAGGGCAGCAACTGTGATATCTGCTTTGTGGTAAATGCTGTTGTTCTTTGTTTTCTGAAGGCTACCATCAAAAATGTGCTGAGCAAATGCTTAGAAAAGGAAATCCAAAGATGGAGAGAAGACAAAGAACCAGAGAAACTCAATGGGCATTTTCAGAGTGAACTACTAGCGATAATTGTTATCCAGGTAATAGATATATATTTTAAAATGATAGCATCTTGTTTGTAATTAAGATCTGAGATTAACTATAGTCAGTACAGGAAGACAAAAGGCCAAGTTGCACATGTAGGGCCATTGCACAAGTGGGTGGCTTGAGAGAGTCCAAACCCATACTACTTGTGTGACAGGTGCTGGGACAATCCTTTTCACACCAGAAAAAAGAAAAAAAGGAGAGAAAAAAACCCTCTTTCCCCACTTTCTCAAGTGTTTTGTGTGTTTTCTTCACCTACGGTGTTTCTTTTTTCACTTTGATTGCTAGAGTATCTACAACAGCCAGATGCGAGCCAGGGATATCAACACCGTGCTGGGTGAGGAGCTGTCGTGCCAACTGTCAACAGAGCTGACTGCCTTCCTGAGAAGGTGTGGTAAGGCCCCAATGGGCAGCAGTGCTTCCCGAGTGTCCTGGTGCCATCACTCATCTGCCTGTCTTTCCATCTCCCCTCCAGCTACAAGGATGCTTTTGAAGACTTCAAGGAGAGAGGCAAGAAGCACAGACACTACAGGCCTGTTCTGATTGCAAATATTAACAACTGCTGCAATTTTAGGTAAGAGTTCCTTCCACTGCCAATGGTGCGAAATAGTGAGATAAAGGGAAGATGCCCAGAGCAGGCAGAGGAAGGCTTGGGAACCTCTCTTTGGGGGCAGGTTATTCTGACCTTGGCAGTGTTTCCTTTCAGAGACTACACAGAGAAGAACATAGCAGAAAAGGACGACAACAAAGAGAGGATACTTAGCACCCTTAAGGACATTGAGACCAGCAGTGGGGATGTCCTGCTTCAGCAGCTCTTTGCCCAACTGAAGGTATGCATCCAGTCCGCACTTGCTGTTCCATGGACTAGTTCCACCAGGTGGGACAGCAGTGGTTACAGGAGGGCACTGCACTATCAGCCACTCAAATCAATGACTCTAACATGGTGACATTCATAGAAATGATCACAGAACCATTAAGGTTGGAAAAGACCTCTGAGATCATCAAGTCCAACCCATCCCCACCATGCTCACTAAGCCATGTCCCTCAGCACCACATCATCAGTGACTACCATTAGTTAATTTGGGGCTAGAATGAGCATTGGAAAGAATTTGACCTAAAAAAAAATGGACTACCTCCAATACAGTCCAGTAGCACTGATACTCCTTGCTAAAAGCACCCCACTTCAGAAGGGATCTTAGCCAGGTTGCTTCTCAGTGTCAGCATCAGACATTGAAGCTGATATCTTCAAACTCCAGGCAATGCATGTAGGCACGGCTGTGCATGGGGAAGTGCAAAGTGCTGACAGCATACAAGAGAAGTGCTGTAGGGGGGGAGTCTGAACACGTGTGGTTACACTCTGAGCTGTGGGAAGCAATCACAAATGATGACAACGTTTGGCTTCTCCATAAAGGTGGCCTGTAAGATATTTCTGGTCCTTTCATTTACTTATTTCCCTTTTTTCCTTCCTTTTCTGATGATGCCACAATTCTCTGCTTAGATAAGAATGGGTGGATAACACGTTAAGAATGTGGAAATAAGAAAAGTGTCCTTGAGATTAGAATCTCAGTCTCTCCTTTATTATTAGGAACCGAGAGGTTGCAGTTTCTCCTTCTATGGAGATATGCAAAACAAGTCTGAACACCTGCTGTAGCAAGGGCTTCGACTTGATGATCTCCAGAGGTCCCTTCCAACTCCTATAATTCTGTGAAACCTAATGCAGCCCTTCTTCCCATGTCCCTGTGGGTCATCTTCACATTTCCCTAATGGGAGTGCACACGTTGCTGTCACTGTAGCGGATGTTATGCATATAGGAATGTAAATATGTGTCTGAATAGAAACTAAGTAGTTGTTCCTTTATTTTTCAGCCAATTTATAAGAAATTCACAGAAAATAAGTGGGAATGCAGCAATGAAATTATGAATGAGATCATTAAAACGACCAGCAATCATATTTCAGAGTTACGGACCCTGAAGGACCCGTTTTACCTTGTAAGTCAAAGAGAAATAGCCACAACCACATGCTCAGTGGTGCAGGAATATACATGAAACTTAGCACATAAAAAAATCCTTGATTTCCTGCCTTTGTCTTTTTAGTAGTTAAAACAAAATTATGAAGTTTTGTGTATAAGAGAGAGGAACAGGAGTAGGGGGGGGGTGAGTTCCTGTTTCTCTGGAGTACCGCTACCTCTTATCTAACACTTGGAGATGTTTTCTAAGCATTGAAGTCTTCCCAGAAGGAAGCAACTTTTAGAAGTTCCCACATCTCATTAATCAAAGTACAAAGAGATTCTTGGTATCTAGAATGCCACTTTGCATGTTGCAGGGAGGTTGGCAGCCAGCGCTGCTCCTCATGTTTGAGCAGCAGTGTACACTTGGGGAGGACACGCTTTGTAGCACTTGAGGTGTCTTTGTCCTCCATCCACACACATCACTGTAACACTACAATTGTAAAAGACCACTGAGACTGTCTAGTCCAACTATCAGCCTATTCCCACCTCACCCTCTAACCACATCCCTCGATGTCAAGCAAACGACAGGTGGCTGATACCACTCTCCTTCCCAACAGTCCATCATTGAGAAGATCCATGTCCGTTTGGTGAAAGATTACATTGCGAGGCTGCTGAAGAAGAAGGTCAGCATGAAAAGCCCAACACAGCAGCAGAATCTGGCCCAATGCATCTCCAAGAATGCTGCCGACCTAGAAGCCTTCTGCACCAGCAATGTATGTGAGCATTCACCTCATCCACATCAGTGTAAAGCATGCTGAGAAACAGGAGAATGCCCTTTTAGTGGCCCCAGCACAGCTTAACTTTCTGGAAAGACCTCAGGCAGAGAGAGCTTTGCAAGTGCCAGCCTGTCCTTCCCAGACAGAGAGAAATGATTTCAGCCTTCTTTGTCCTGTAATCAGTTGTTTCCTTTGCAGATTTATATCAGTAAGGGACAGGAGGCTAAGCTAAATATGGCACTGCTCTGGTTGCTGTACAACTTGCATGGAGCCTGATTTCCCCTTTGCTCCTGTGCCTTTGGGGCTGACAAGGGCAGTCAGGGGGCTTCTCCCAGGGTGCTCTGGCTTTCAGTGCTGCGTTACTGCATGGCCACAACCTCCCTCTCAGTCTTCTGAGGTCACCTCCATCCTTCCACATCTCTAGAAAAAAAAAAGAAAAAGAAAAAAAAAGAAAATACAACTCCATCTCTATCACCCCCACCCCCCATGTCTGAGAGGAGACAGAGCAAGTCTGAGCAGCACTCAGCATGGGCAGGAGGCCACCCTTGGGGTATGGAGCAGTTAGAAACCAGAGCACAGGTTCATCTGAGCGGCCAGGAAAAGGGTTTGGTGGTGCCTGGAGGAGTGGGAGGAAGGGCTGTGCCAGGGTCTGACCACTTCCTTTTCCACAGGGGTCTAAAGCCACCTGGCTGAATTCAGTACTCCCCAAACTGGCTGAAATAATCCGGCTTCAAGATACAGGCGCTATTAAAATTGAAGTTGCGACACTCGCCACGGCATACCCAGATATCCGGTAAGAGAAGCTGAAAGAGATTTGCAAATACGCATGTGGAATTCTAATTGAGCTATGAAGTAGCCACTTATTAGCATGGGTGAGGCTCATACACCTCGGATAGTGCTGACCTCTGTCAGATAAAGAAACAAGAGGGTAAATGGTGCCCAGGTAGCTGGATATCTCTCTTTGCACACAGCCTGAGCTGTGTGTTCCCTAGAAACCAAAACTTACAAAAATCTGAATTTGACAAGGGCAGAGCAGGTGAGGGCAGCAGTCATTTCATGGCCATCCAATGCCATTGGACAAAAAGGAATCTATTAAGAAAGGCCATAACCTGGAATATATAAATATGTCTGATCATCTCCTTCGCCCTGGGGATTCCTCACACCTCCCCGGGGGTGCTGGGTCCTGTGTAGGATCACTCGATCTGTTACCACCTGGGGGCTGATCAGCTTTACAGGCTGATGTAGAGGAGCTGACATCTGACCATTTCTCTTCCGCAGCAAAAGACACTTGGAAGCATTCCTGCACATCAAAGCTAATTTGTCACGTGGAGAACTTAAAAGCATCCTGGGCTACCTGGCAGATGGCACAGCATCCACGCCGCCCAGCACCCCACTCTTCTCCAGCATTAACGTGTCCTAGGCCAACATACCCTATGTGGGTGAAGCCAGGATTGTCCCCTGCAGCAATGCACAGCACTGCTGCCTTTTCCTACAGAAAACTCTGTCCCAGTCTGGTGCTCAGTGTCCCTGTGGGAAGCACCATTCAACATTCATGGCCATGAGAAAGGGACACCTGTGGAAGGACTGTGCCTGCAAAAGGACCAGGGCTGCTCCTTGAACCAGACACTGCTTCCTCCATAGTCTCACTGATGTCATCACATCACTGCCCTGGTGCTCTGAGCACTGTCTACCTCACCAGGTGCTGTGAAGCCATGTCACTGATTCCCCAGACATAGAAGACACCTCCTGTGAAGCTTTTTGTCTGCTAAGGAGAGAGAAGAAAAACTGAAGCCAGAAAGCAGAGATTTTGGAAAAGTCCCGTGTTTGCTCTCCATCTGAAGCCCCCTGATCCACTCAGAGACATCTGCATTAGACTGGTGTGAGATTTGGAGTCAGAATAAGACATGCTTGTGCATTCTGGAACTCCTGTTGTGGAGTCTCCCTTCCTGGAGATAGTCAGAAGCCATCTGGGCATTGCCCTGGACCACCTGCTGTTGGTGTCCCTGCAGAAGGCTGGATCAGATGAACCCAGAGGTCTCTTCCAACCTCAACCATCTTGTGACTGAATCCTGCCTCCCATCATGCTGCAGCACCCCCAGTGGTTTGGGGTGGTCCCAGCTGTATACTCTGCTCTTTAACAGTGCTGTCCAGGAGCTTTGGGGTTTCCAAATCAGCCTGAGGAACTATGACTACCCTCACAGTGGTGATCTGGGCACTGCTTCCTTCACCTCTGTGAGGTGGGAGCACCTGGGCCACTGGCAGTCTTCTTCTCCACTACAGTTACTCCTTCCAACAAATCCCCACCCCACTAACAGGGCTTGGGTTGAAACTGTGCACTGCAATAATCTTGTAGGTAAGGCACATTAGGTATTGCTTAAGCCCTTCCTCTGGAGGAAAGGACTCCTGACCCTGTTAACATTATGGGTTTTGAATGGGTGGTGGAGCTGACTTCAAATGCCATTAAAATATCTTGAGCTCCCCATCTGCATCACCATTTCCTCACTTGCTCTTTCCCCTCATGTTGCAGAGTAGATTAGATGGGAAAACACAAATGGGTCTATTTTGAAACTCTGCACTGTTTTTACAACCCATTTTTCTGGGAAATGAATCCCTTGCCAAAACAACGTGTTTGGTTGAAAACCTTTCCCTTCAATTTTCCTTTATTTCATCTTCCAGCCTGTAGAAAGTCAGTCCGGAAGGAAGACATAATGACTCTGCAGACCATACAGTGTATTTATATGTATAAACAGTATACTATTGGTGTATTTTTGCATCCAATTTTATTATTTTTTTCTCAGTTAGAGATACTCATTTCCAATGTTTATATTTAAACAGTATTCAGATATGCTAGGAAACTGACTCATTTATTCTGTATCTGGCTGTTGTTTGCTGTGCTGCCACATATAGTCTCACCTACTCCTCCAAAGGCCAAAGCATCCTCAGTGGACATCACTGCTGCCAGGCAGGGAGAGTGCTTGTTGGTCCCACAGCTCTGCTCTCTTTGCTCCCTGGAGCCAGGACAGCCATACAATATAAAAGTTATGAGCGCAGTTTGGTGGGTTTGGTAGTAATAATGGTAATGGTCAATGGTCAGACTAGATGATCATAGTGGTCTTTTCCAGCCTTAATGATTTTGAGTTTGTGGCATCTGGTACAACAAGGTCCAAAAGATCAGCCTTGATGTGCTACCAATCTTGATGTTGAATAATAAAAGGATTTGTATTTGAAATGCATCTTCTTCTTCCTGCTCTGGCACCCCTGATCCTCCGTCTGTTTTCTGCACCTGTTAGCACAAGAGGTATAGGGAAGGCAGAGTTTGGCCCCAGCTGGCACTGGTGGCCCAGGTCTGCTCCCTTAGCACTTGCTATTTATATTCTGTGTGAAAGAACACTTAGGTTTCTATCTGCAGCTGGGGAAGCACACAGCTCTCCTTCTGAAACCTCACTCACAGAAACCCCTTATACACATAAACTCAACATTTACTTCACGTTAGTTGAACTTTTATCCCAAATACAGTTTATAGTCAAACGTTAAAACGACTTCTACCAACACTGAGCACTCGTGACAAACATCACCTATTGTGCAACATTTTTTCCCCCCCAGTTAAGTGAAAGGTCATGCTATTGCTATAAATAATTGTGTTTTGATTTAGAGCTCTGTTAAGGGCCTAGAGAAAAGCATCGTGTAAGTGATTACATTGGCCTTTAAAAAAGAAAAAAAGAAATGATTCCAACTAACTCTGTGATTGGTGAAAAAAATAGTGCATCTATTTATACATCATAGGTTGGATGGGTAGGACAAAATGGCTTTCATACACATTTTATAAGCCGTATGGAACCATGTCGTGCAATTCTCTTCATCCTGCTATAAAAGCCTTGGCTTTCAGAGCCCAGGAAGCCAATTTATTTACCTTCCTGAATGACTCAACATTTACAATGGCATTTATTCACATGTGGCCAGTTTGCACAAATGTCTTCTGATGGCAATGGTAGATTAATACTGACAAATAGCACTCCTACAAACTAATTAAATAAACTAACTGTGGTTAGGGTGGCTGGATTTTATCACGCAGCTTCTGTTGGTACCACTTTTGACCCCACTTTTGAGGCAGAGAAGAGGCAAAGTGATACAAATTAAACCAGCTTGCATTTAGTCCAGCTAGTTATTAACCAGGAATGAGCACAGCTGAGGAAGATCAGTCAAGAATTGGACTTGATGATCCTTATGGATCCCTTCAAGATTGGAATATTTCATGATTCTACGTTTGATTTTATGGTGTGAGGAGCAGGTTGGATGGTGGTAACCTGGGTGTGACACCAACAAAACTCCATTTGCACAAAGCACTGTCACACTTCAGGGATTGAAATCCATGAGAGTAATTGCTGACTTCCTGCATGACTTAGAAGAGGATGTGGCTGCATCACCCACACTGATTCCTTAAGAATACAAACCAGCTCTCCTGTAGCCACATGAATACAGGGCAGCTTCCATCAAGGGATTTAGGAATTACTCAGCACTGCAGCAACCACAGATTTCCCCCTTAGCAAAGCTGCAAATCCACATGGCTGGGAAAGAAACACATCTCACCTGCAGGAAAATCAGAGTGCACACCCTGCAGCAGCTGCGTATCAGGGTGCCCAAGTGCACTTAGCTGGAGGAGGACTGACTGCATTTCCTCAGGCAATGTGCTACTGCGAAGTGAATGTTCTCATTGATGGACATCATTTCTGTTTGCTACCCATGGCTTTCTCCTCTGGAAACTGAGTTTAAAAATCCCTTTTGAGCTGACCAGCTTGAAGCTTTCCCTACAAACCCATTTTTCATCTTTCCTCTGGGTCTTGTCCCCTTGGAGATTTCCATTTACTTCTTTCACCTCTCTATGACTCTCAGAGGTTCATCCCAGCTCCTCTCCAAATACCACCCAGTTGTGGCCTTCAGCTGTGTTCTCATTACACTTCAACTCCCTTTCCAGCAGATGGGACCCAACAGGGCACACTGAGCACCCAGAAAGGCCATCATTGAGGAAGACAAATAGCAATGCATTCCTCCAAGTCATTTTCATCCAAAAAGGACAGAGCTCTTGAACTGCAGTAACTCTCCTAGTGGACTAGAAGAGGAAAACTTATCCCTATTAACTTAGTTATTGTCATTTAGCAAAAAAGCTGAGCTCTCAAAAATGTTCATTAACATTGGAACAGCTGTGATGGGGAGGGATGAACTCTGAAAGGGAGGAGGCAATAACAACATCTCGGGTAGAACAATATTGGTCCTGGAGCCTTCAAGAGCTCTCAAGCCCTGTCCCAGAGGCTGGAGGCCAACCTTTAAGCCCCACTGGCAAGAACAGCACAGCCTCAGTGCTCAGTACAGATTAGGACAAAGGTAACAGTGCAGTGTCCTTGTTAACAAAGCTTTTGATCTTTGCCTTTACTACCATTCCCTCTATCATACACCACAGCCACAAGAAGTAGTGGTAAGTTATATTATCTTCACTCATCTGCATAGCATCTCTTGCCCTTAGTATGGTCCAAACCCCAACCATACGTGCTGTCCCTTGGTACCCTGCATGAGGCTATCCAGACCTGCTTTTCTCCTCCTTGAGGCAAGCTCCTGCAGGCACTACTGCACCACACTGGCCTTGAAATCTCTTGGTGAGGAGGCAGATGTGAAGGGGATGTCATCTGGAGATGATGAAAGGGCCATGGCTGTCAAACCCAATGCAAGCAGTTCTCTGGGAGCATTGCAGGATGCTCAGTAAGGGGCACCCACTCCACCTCCAGAGCACCACAGGGGTCAGGGTAATTCAAGTGGGGCAGGACCCACAGACTGATGTGATTTCACTGGAGCAAAGAGTCCAGAAAAACAAGAGTGAGAACTCAAATGAGGGTAACTCCTGAACACCCTGGGTGGGTTAAACCTACTCCTGAAGGGACCTTAACAGCTTTCAGAGATCACACAATCACAGAATCATAAAGGTTGGAAACGACCTCAGGATCCTTTATTCCCAACCCATCCCAATACACCCACTGACCACATCCCTCAGTGCCACATCTCTACGGTTCTCAAACATCTCCAAGAACAGTGATTCCACCACCTCTGTGGCATACCTGTGCCAATGCATTATCACACCTCCAGAGAAGAAAACAAGACAACAAAAGATACTCTTTTGGGTAACTGTTAATCCTACCTGACACAAGCAGTAATCCTGATAACTTTTGCCGTATTGCAGTAAGGAAAACAGAGGAGGTGCCCTAGAGAAACAAGGCTGCAGAAATATAGACAGTGAGGATTGGAGAGCAGCCTCCAAGTACTTGCCGCACATGCAGCTGCACTCAAAAGTCTTTTGTTGGCCTTTGTTTAACTTTTCAGCTCAGGATCTCCTTCTGATCCATTATAATATCATAAAGACTGAGGTATTACAGGGGATTGCATGGACTGCCTCAAGTTCCAATTTTGTTTGATTTGATTTCTCTCAGAAGCCTCTCCCGAGAAGCTCAGATTGCATTTACTTGGGGAACATTTTGTCAGAGCAGCACGTACAGCACAAAATCAATAGGAGCTTTTAAAGACAGACAAGAGTCATCTGTCATCCAGAACAACGTCTGAAGCCAACTTTTCTTGGGTAGAAACCACAACTTACAGGGGAAAAAAAATAAAGTCTCCACCTTTCTTCTACCTCCCTCTGAACTTCAGTCTCTGTGTCCCCTGTGGGCAAGGGACACAGCCCATCCCTCCATATAACCCAGTTTCTGTCCAAATCAACTAATTCTGCATGAGATTGCACTGTTTCTGACCGAGTATTTCTTTCCAGTGTTTCTACTATCTCACATGAGCAACTCACTACCACAAACTTCAGTTCATTTTCATACATTTCTGTATAGGTTGACTAGAAAAACAAATTTCTGCTTTCAGTAGCATGCAAGCAATGTTTCCATGCTAATGGGCAAATCAGCATTAAGAAAATCAACACACAGCAGGTTCCTGCAATCTGTTTATATCCCTTTATGTAGAGGAAAACAAATCCTTAATGGGGATGATTTCAAGACAGAAATGAAGGCCATAAAACCTACAGGTTTTGAGTAAGAGAAGTAATACTGGATATTTACATAATTCCTTGGTCTACCATCCTTGAATCACACATGTACACAGCACCCAGGCATTCCATATCCAGTCTTTTGTCTAGTTTGAGACCTTCAAAGAACATTTCTACAGACAATTTTTTTCCCCTCCATGGAAAGAGGCTACATCGGGGTATTTTGTTTGGCCAAGTCTCAGCACCTGGGATTTGATAGATGGTTATGAAGTATGAGACCTCTTTCCTCTCTCCATGCTCTGACATAGTGTGCACACTGTGGG
The DNA here is from genome assembly GCF_039878825.1 of Excalfactoria chinensis. Classification (NCBI taxonomy): domain Eukaryota; kingdom Metazoa; phylum Chordata; class Aves; order Galliformes; family Phasianidae; genus Excalfactoria; species Excalfactoria chinensis. The sequence continues at coordinate 9,216,018 of NC_092829.1, read as the reverse complement.
TCCTGGTCATTATTCCTTCTGTTAACTTTGCTGTCAATTAAGACATCACAGACGGAGCCTGTTCACAGTGCTGTAAGAGCTTGTCATGGTCAGGGAGCCATCCTCTGCGAAGTCCTTTGGAATATGTAGTTCTCCTCCAAGAGCTGAGTACTTGGGATGCTGCCATTCCATGGAACTGGAGCATGAACCTTCCACACTTCCACATACCCTTTGTTACACTTCCGTATGCCATTAACAACTACACTTTCTTATAGCACCAAAACAGTTTGCCACTATTTGTACCCTCAGTTAATGATTCATACTGCACATGATGTCATGATGTAGAATATTGACAGCAACAGCACAAAACCATGACAGAGCTTTGTCACATTGTGGAAGAAACACAGGGTGCAGACAACTCCTTGTTATTCTCCAGGCTTGTGAGCCTTCAGGAACCTCAGTGTTTCAGTTATGCAATTCTCAATGTACAAGTGAAGTTAATAACCAGAAAACATGGTACAGTTTTACAGTCTTACCTCTTCTTCCTGTATTCAAGGCTGGAATTTGGGACTTCCAAAGTCCTGAATCCCTTGACTTCTGAAGCTTTTTGTATGACAATGACAAGTATGTCAGTGTATGCCTGAAAGGCCAAGGCTGGGCATCAGCCCCCAGAGGTTAGTGTGGCTAGTCTTAGAGCTAAGCAATGAGCTTCACAGAGCTGTTGGGGTTTGGGGTTTCACTTCTCTAGGCAGCTCCCCCAACAAGCCCAGATCTGGGCACAGCCTGGGCAAGGACACCAGGGCTTCCATGGTTGACAACAGGAGCCAGAAGCACACACTTGGGACAGAAGGGACACCATAGGTCTGATAGAAAAGCCCAAGAGATGGCCCACATGGTCAGACCTCAACTGGCTCACTGCCTCCATCTCTCTATTGCATAGTGATATAATGAAATCAACACAAACGATTGTTTTCCATTGATCTGGAGGCAGAGCAGCCATCGCCAAAGGTAGCTCTAAAACCATTGCTGACAAATGATATGTTGTGGAGGTTCAGCTGGCTGACCGCCATGTTTCCACATGGTCAGCAGTTCTTAATGCAGTTTCACCTCTCCAAAAAAACTGAGCAGAGAAAGAATTATTTCCCTTCCCCTGTACAGCACCAAGCACGCCAAGGAGTGTTTTGGTATTTCTACAACCTGGGGAATGAGGGGGAAGAAAAAACAACACTTTCTCCAAACAGGATTTCTTACTCCATCTGTGAAACTTCAGTGCTGTCTGAGGTCAAAATGACTTCAGGGGTGAAGCAGTACACGTCAAGCCAAAGTTTAGCTCAGCAGAAGTGAGGAATACTCTGCCCTTGGCCCCACAGCAGTGACCCAGCTCTGCACAGTTACACCTTGTCTAGTCTGTAAGAGCAGCCCTACATGCTAGCATCTTGTCCTAAACTCATCCCTACAATTAGCCACAGCTTCCCAAAAAGAGGCTCTTCCTAAACTGCATGTCTATTTCTGACAGAGTGTGGGGTACTTGATGGGAAACAAAACCAGCTCTTTGTCTCTGAGAGCTGATTGCAGCCATCTCTACCATGAACTACATGAAAAGTGCCAGAGCACAGATGAAAGACAGATGGCAATTCCATCAGCCTAGGAATGCACACAGTCTGCGCGTCCTCCATCTCATATTTCTTCTGTCCTTTCTCCCTTGCTGTCCAAGGCAGATCTCAGTCTGTAACTCTTTGTTGGAAGGGGTGACCATGGATGAGGCAACCATGCAGCAGCACAGAGTGGCACACATAGATTCCCCATGCTGCCATCCTGCTGGCATGCAATGTGCATCCATGGGGTCAGCCTGCAGCTAGCAAAAAGCTAGAACATCAAGGCTTATTTTTATTGGCCTTCCTCCACACAGCTGAATTGTGTTTGAATTGCTCTGTGTTTGTTTGCTTTAATTTTTCCCTCATAACAGTAAAGTATTGGCAAGAGAACTTTCAGCCATCTCAAGTCCCATTCAGCTGTCACCAGCTAAGAAAAATCAGCCCTGAACAAAAGAAACCTTACTGAGTTAACATTAATACAGGTGTAGCTGTAGCAATATGGCCTATCTGTAATCACAGAAGTGATTTCAAGTCATGTTCTACACAGATTTCAGCATGTAGATAAGCTGTATTTCTATAAAGCTATTTACTTCATGTGTCCAGCACAAGGCACATTAAAATAGGCTTCATTTCATAACTGAAGTGGAACTGAGCCAAGCCAAAAAATTCTTGAAGAAGTGGTTTGCATTTTCTTTTTCCAGGCCGAGCCAGATGCTTAGCAATACCACTGCAGACATTGTGTTATGCTTCACCGAGGGAAGAGGCATTTAGCCTTGTTCCCTTGGAACAGCCATCTGTTTAGGTGGACCCTTGAACCCAGAGTCACAGCACAGAGGATCTTTCCCTCTGAGCACCAAGAAAAAGATCTGTGCTGTCCTTTACAGAGCAGAAGGTGAAGCACAGATGTGACCTGCCCTCCCAGCACTACTTCTACCATGACAGTGATCAGATGCACATTGGGATCTCTGTGAAGTGAGTTTGAAAGCACAGCCCCATGCTCCCATGCTGCAGTCAGCTATGCAGTAGAACCTAGGTGTGACTCCCTTCTGCACTTGTTGCCCTGCCTGCAGCCCCCACAATGAGTTGTTCTTCACCCTCAGAAACAGCTGGGTCCAAAGAATAACAGGAATGATAGATGCAGACATCAGAGGCCGCGTAAAAGCCTCATAGCATCACGTTCCTCTAGCAAGTCCACAGCAGCTTACTTCCCTTTTACTTTCCCTTCCCTGTGTCACTGTCACTGACCACCCAGCTGTTAATTCTGAGTTTCCCTATTTGCTGCATTGACCCATTTCACTTTTCTCCACCCGCCCCCCCCCCAGACCCACAGTTCTCTATCTGCAATCTTCTGACCTCAAGCAAAACCAGTGAGCTAACATCACAGGACCTAGATGCAAGGTTCCTATTTTCCCTGACATTTGTTCTCCCCTCTGCTTTTCATGTTGGTCTGGGCTGTCTGAGGCACACACGTGCTCCTTGACATTTCAGTACCCCCAGCTCCCCTCACATGCTCCAGCATCACTGATTTTGCAGTAATTTAAGTTCCTGAGGGCCAGGTTTGCAGATTTTTTTTTTCAATGCCCCATGCACCAAAGGGTACCAAATAGTATTTGTGCATCGGTTCTTCTTTGAGAATAAAACCCAGATGACCATGAAAGACTCCAGTTCTCCAAGTGCTCAAACACCAACAAAACAATCAAGGCCAGACTGCTAAATAACTTCCTAGAATCACGAGTGGTCCTTCCAACCTTAAAGTCATCTAGTCCAACTGTCAACCCACGCCTGTGACTGCTCTAGTCTGTGTTACTCTGTGCAACATCTGGAAGGGAACACTAACACTTCAGTCCTTTGGATTGAGCAGCCTCCAGCCAGCAACCCCAGTCCATGCTCCATAGGCTTCTACCCAGGCTTATCCAGGAGATGCTGCCTTTCCAAGTATGTCTTTGCAGATACCACAAGCTGAAAATGCAACACAATTGGACCGTAGCAGAGCACATCCTGCTCTGGTGTGGCCCTCCCTGAGCCCACTGGTCCCATCAGCTCCAGGAGGTCATCTGCACACAGGGCAGAGGATGACTGCCACATGAGTGATGTCCTCAGCCTCGTGCACCACCTCCTACTCACAACTGGGTCATTTCCCCATACCAACCAGAAAAACTATTTTTACCGTTAAGTAACCCCAGAAGAGCATCCAATAGGCCAAGGAGTAATTGCATTAAACTAAAGGAGGTAAATTCAGGTTATGTATAAAGAAGAAACTGAGGCCCTGGCACTGCTGCCCAGAGAGCTGTGGGTGCCCCAACCCTGGAGGTGCCCAAGGCCAACTAGATGGGTCCCTAGGCAGCCTGGTCTCATAGGAAGCAACCAGCCTGCAATAGTGTCCCCATTCCTTGGGAATGCCAAGAGTTACTATCAGAGGAGCAAGTGATCCTGCAAGGAACAAGAAGTTATGAAGTCTGAAAAACAGCTGAGGAATGAGAGAAACTATCTTTTCTACCCTGGAGATATCAGATGAAAACAGTGGGCACAAGGTGCAATGCCAAACAAACAGTATGTTTTCTCACAGAGCACATCACTAAACTGCAGGAGCTTTTTGGTGTAGAGTGCTGCATCTGCTAGAAAATGAACTATACTCAACATGAAAGAGACAAGGATGGAAAAGGAATAACAGGAACAAAGCATCATGAGCTCTCTCATAGCAAAAGTGATGACAAATAGCCAGTACTAAATTACCCAAAAAAAAGTGATAGTCACAGTCTAGTTAAAGAAAGATTTACTTACTTGTCCCAAGGATCAGGGCTCATTGAATATTCCAAAAACAGGCATCTCAAAGAGGAAAACCTTCCCTTGTAGCAGCCAGCCCTTAAATGAGGCTTAGGGAGGGTTGGCACCTGTTCACACAGGTGAATTGCTTTCTCCACGCTCCTAGCACACCCAGGGCTGGCTGTGTCCCTTCACCAGGTGCTCAATCATTGGCTCAGGCCATGACTTGGCAGTTCCCATACACTCTTGAATGCAAACACTGCTCTGGCTCAAGAAACATGCAAGCCATCAACTGCAGATGTCTGGGAGAGTATTTGGGGGTGTATCAGTTTTTTTCCCATCATTTCTGTTTTGCCTGGGCATCTATTTTTGTTACTGTTAGGGAGAGAGCACTGGGTTGGGGAGATCTTTGTCCTGAGCAATGCAGCTGCCCCATGCCAACTCCTGGGCTACTTGGGATCACAGGTTGAAGCATCTTTCTCTGTGTGGTCTGCATTCTGTGGTTAGTTTAATAGAGCTGATGTGGTGCCAGAGGTTCAGGAAGAGCAGTGAGTGCCTCTGTGGAAGGTCACCCTCAGACCCAGCTGGACCTCTGCTGCACTCAGCTTCATGCTCCAAAACAGTTTGTGTAGACAGGTTGGCAAATCAGTGCTCCGAGATAGCAGAACTATCTTCTGCTCTTCCTACTTGTCACACAATGGAAGAACAAAACTGACATTATGTTAAATACGGAAAATACATTTCCAAGAAAGCAACTTACAAATTCAAGTCAACATTAGCTCACTAAAAGCACCCAAATCTTTTCACACAGTGCTCCAGTTTACTGTGAGCCTGGAGCCCTGCCTCGTGTCCCTGCTTGCAGCTGGGACATGTGATTATGCTCCAGTATCAAGAACAAACATCCTGAGTGAGCATCACCTCTTGATTAAATACCACAAGAAAGCCAGGCCTTGCAGGAAATCCCACCCTTACACAGGCTCACTTCCCATGGAGTAAGACCACGGTGGGTGGTGAAGAAAATAAAAGCATGACTCTGAGGAGATACAAACCTTTCTAGTCTACCCTTAATTATTTTTTCCCTCTCTTTGCCCTTTCTCTTAGTACAACAGGTCAATGTTTAAAGATTACTGAAGAATAGCAGTGGTTTTGACTCCTTGCACTTGGCTCCATTGACGCACTTGCTACATCATACTTGGGGAAACAACTCTTCAAAAGCTGTAGAGGCTTTTCCTTTTCTTTCTTTCCAGTGGGTGAGAAATAACGATCTTTGCACATCACCGCTCAGACAAGCTGTAGTGAGCCCAGCCTGGCCATAGGGCTCACAGGATGCCTGTGCTTTTGCCTGGTAAAGCCTTGTTCTGTATGAAGAAGTTCACCACGTCTCTGGGCTGCACGACATCCTTGGTCATGCAAGTCAGGGAGGCACAACCAGTGCCCATTTCCCTGTGGTGTACCATTGGCTACTACTGAGAAGCATTCAGTTCTGTCACCACTGCAACCACTCCTACCATAGGTTGCTTTATCCTCTTCTTCCAGGCTCAGCAAGCCCAGCTTCCTCAAACTCTGTTCACAAGCCAGGAGCCCTAGGCCCCTCCACTGAACCATCTCACTGGCAGCACATCCATCACTGGGGGAACTCTCTTCTGCATGTGTTGTCAGCAAATGAGCCGGAAAGGATTGGATTCAGGTTGGATATTAGAAAAAACTCCTCTGAAGGAGCTGCCTGGCACTGGAACAGGCCTCTCAGTGAGGTGGTGGAGACAACATCCCTGGAGGTGTTCTAGAAACATGGAGACGTAGCACTGAGAGACATAGCTTAGTGGGCAGTGTTGGTGGTAGAATGATGGTTGGACTACATGATCTTAAGGGTCTTTTCCAGCCTTAATGATTCTATGACTTCAGTGGAGATCCCTCTGGCCAACAGCTGTGGTTTTCCAAGAGGAAAGGCTGCTGACACTGACTGCAAGTCCCTTATATCAGCTCCGCACATTGGGGAGTAGCTGGAAGCACATGGGGGAGGACAGCCTTTGCTGTGGGTGTCTTCAGGGAGCTCCATGCCTTTCCAGAAGCAATGGAGAGACACATTGTGATACAGCAGGAGATGTTGTAACATTTGGAGAAGAAAGCTGCTGCCATTGACCTACAGTGACTCTTCACTAATGGGAAAAGTTATAAACAGGGCTCACAGATTCAGCTCGTTTTCTTCATGCAACAGCTGCTTTAAAGCAGGCCAAATGTGACCTGAAGTGCTTGTACCCTTCAGTTACATTCCAGTGCTGGCTATGGCCAGGAGCTGCTGCTCTGTTAGCCATGCAGATGTGCAACCTTGGCCAAGGCAAGACTCCAGCTGTGAGCTTGCTCTCTGGTTGCCTCCCCTGAAGATGGTAGATCCTGAATTGTGACCACACCCATGTTGACATCTTGCCCTGGAAAAATAAGAGCCTTCTGGAAGACCTCCAGGGACTGCCAGTAACACACATGAGGATCCTGATGGCAATGGATGACTGATGGATGGTAATGGTTTATAGGCTGGCCATCAGGTGCACGTCCACCTTCTGCCCAACACATTGCAGCCTGGACTCCGTGCACATCCCTGCCACCACCTGCTGGCCTGCAGAAGGGATGAAGCATCTTTTGCAATACAGAGAGTTGAGCTACCCCAAAACAGGCAATTGAAAGGGCAATCCCTTCTCACTGCATGCATTTCAGACTTTCTTTGGTGCAAAATTCCCTCTGCACAGCACAAAGATGTCAACAGATTAGTGTTGCAGCAATGCCTGGCAGCCCTGGAGAAACTAGGCCATTGGAGGAGCTTGTCCCCAGCCTCACTTATAGCCAGGAGGGAGGAATCACATAATTGTAGGGGTTGGAAGGGACCTGCAGAGATCATTGAGTCCAACCCCCCTGCCAAAGTGGGATCCCTACACCAGGTCACACAGGTAGGTGTCCAGACAGGTCTTGAATATCTTCAGAGAAGGAGACTCCACAAACCCCTGAGCAGCCTGTCCCAGTGCTCTGTCACCCTCACCGTAAAGAAGTTCTTGTGCACATTAGTGTGGAATTTCCTGAGCTCCAGTTTCTGGCCATTTCACCTTGTCCTGTCTCCACACACTGCTGAAAAGTGTCTGGCCTCGCCACTTTGCCCCCCACATCTCAGATATTTATAGACCTAGATCAGGTCTCCTCTCAGTCTTCTTTTCTCAAGGCTAAACAGACCCAGTTCCCTAAGTCTCTCCTCATAGGGGAGATGCTCCAGGTCCTTCACCATCTTTGTGGCCCTCTGCTGGACTCTTTCCAAGAGATCCCTGTCTTTTTTGTACTGGGGAGCCCAGAACTGAACACAGTATTCCAGATGAAGCCTCACCAGGGCAGAGTAGAGGGGGAGGATCACCTCCCTCGACCTGCTGGCCACGCTCTTTTTAATGCACCCCAGGATGCCATTGGCCTTTTTGGCTACAAGGGCACACTGCTGGCTCATGGCCAACCTGTCATCCACCAGAATACCCAGGTCCCTCTCAGCAGAGCTCCTCTCCATCAGGTCTTCCCCCAACCTGTACTGGTGTATGCAATTATTTCTACCTAGATGCAAGACTCTACACTTGCTTTTGTTAAACCTCATCTGGTTTCTTACTGCCCAGCTCTCCAGCCTGTCCAGGTCTCGCTGAATGGCAGCACAGCCTTCAGGCATGTCAGCCAATCCTCCCAGCTTCGTGTCATCAGCAAACTTGCTGAGGGTGGCCACTGTCCCCTCATCAAGGTCACTGATGAAGATGTTGAACAAGACCGGACCCAGTACAGACCCCTGGGGAACACCACTAGTTACAGGCCTCCAGCCAGACACTGCATCACCAATGACAACCTTCTGTTCTCTGCCAGTCAGCCAGTTCTCAACCCACCTCACTGTCCAGTCATCTATCCCACACTTCCTCAGCTTTGTTCTAAGGATGTCATGGGAGACAGAATCAAATGCCTTGCTGAAATCAAGGTAGACTACATCCACCACTCTCCCCCCATAAACCAGCTGCAGCACTTGTGAGGCGTAAGGAGAATTTCAGCAATGCTGAATCCTCAGGAGTCCAGCCTTGTGCAAAACATCTGAAGCTAACACGAACATCTCTGTATTCAGAAAAGTGAAAATCAGACAGGAATGAGTAAAACCAGAGTACAGTTCCCTCAAGGCAGATGTCTGTCATTTCCCCATGGATGGAGGAGCTCCTTGGGGATGGGCATGGCTTTCCAAACAAATGACTCAGGCCATGCTCTGCCTCCTGCAGTAGCTACAGCCTTGCCTTGGCGCAGTCTCCTAAAGCACGCACAACTGTGAGCTTACATCATGGCTGGCAGCCTCAACTGTTTCCAAATGCTGGGAGTGACACGTGATTTCCCAGAATCGCCGCTTTTCCTGTACCCTTCCAGCCTCATGAGCCCTACAATCCATCCCACTGCCCTTTGTCGGGGTCGGAGAGGGAAAGTCCTAAACACAGATTTTGGCAGCTCAGCCTGCACTGAAGGTCAGGATGCTTACGAGTGAAACAACAGCGTGGGGTTAACTATACATGGCCTTGGGGAAAGAGATGACAGAAACAAAATGTCGATTCCTAATGCTTGGACAAACATAGGATATGGCATTGCATGAGCAGCAGGGCCACGGGGTTCAGCACCCCCTTCCTGCCACCGTTCTGAAGGTGAGATGAGTGATGGTGGGAGATGAACCCAGGGACAGAGAAAGCGGAGAGACCCTGGATCTCAGCAGAGGAGGAGCTGGGAAAAACACAGTCAGCAGGGGCAGATGAGATGCAGTAGGAGAGACCCGAGGCAGGTCAACCTAAGGAGAATGTGGAATCTGGAGGGGTTGGCAGCAACTCAGGATATAATATTGAAAGCACGAAGACGTCTCCCAGTGAGGAAGGGGGGATGTGGAGAGTGGTGGGAATTTAGCTTGCTCATGAATTCCTTAATCCTCTGAAGTTTGAGGGGGGAATTACAGACAGAAACAACACTTACTCAAATTCCAGCGGATTCACGTCAAGCTGAGCCATAGGCACTGAGGAACAAGTAAAAGCCAAAGCGCAGATGCCAGTGCCAAGGGACGAAAAGCACCACGGGACATAACTGTAGTGCTCAGAGGTGCATCTGCTCCAGCAACAGCCCTGGTTGAGCAGTCTGTGCCACCCCCATCCCCGCTGTCCCCCTGCCTTATGCCCAGCCCTGAGCTCTGAGAGGTGCTGTGGGGGATGTTTATACAGCTACACTGCCAAAACCAAAATGAAATATGAGAATCTGTGCATCCAACTGCAGCCTAAATAAACTGGATGCTTCTAAAAATGGATTTCACCCGCTTGGTTTGTCCCAGACAGGAATTATACAGGTTCATTAAGGTTTGGGATGCTAAAATGTAACGGATGCTCATGGGACCTTCAGGGGCTGCAAGCAGGGAGGCAGAGGACAGGGTTTGATCTTGCAGCTATCTAGGAAAAAAGATCAATAGGATGCAGAATGAATTATAACAAGATGGCACAGAAGGAAACAACTGCACAAATACAGAGAGGAAACTGCCCGTCCAGCAATAACTGCAAAAAGCCAAACACTGCGGAGTAATGAAGGGTGACGAGCGGGCTGTGTCAACACGTCGCTGTGAAAAAGGAAATCTCTCGCTGGGATTTGCAAAAACGAGCTGACACCTGCCCAGCACGGAAAGCAACTCGGCAGCTCCAGCGGTCAGCATCGGGAGCGGGCTGCTGTCCGCTCTGCGCAACGCCAAGGCAAACGGGTGCACGAAGAAGCGCTGCAAAAAGCAAAGCCCGGAGGGCCGGTCGGCTGCACGGATCCCTGCCCGGCGGGTAGCAGCAATAGCAGCAGCAGCAGCCGCGCTCCTCGCACCGCGCCCGGTGCAGCAGAAGGGCCCCTGGCGGCCGTCAGCCCCGCGCTGGGCGCTCCCGAGCGGCGCGTTCTCGCGGCCGTACCCCCACCTGGCGGCGGCACCCGGGGCCGCAGGAGGAGGGACGGGAGAGAGCCCGGCTCTGGGGAACGCCGTTTGTGCACGGAGCTTTGCTTTGGTTTTGATACAGAACCCTGCGAGGCTCTGCGATGGGTGATTCGGGGCTGGAACAAAGCGCTGCACACAACCGCGGCCCCTTAAATATGAGACCGAAGAGGATCCGAAAGCCACCAGGTGGCACCAGCTGCGTGACATTTCGCAGTGCTGACGGTCCCCGGGGCGGATGGGGACCCGGCCCAGCCCCTTTGTGCAGAGTAGAGACCTCAGCAAAGGTTTCTCGTCTGTGCGTGGCTTTACAATCACAGGATGGTTCAGTTGAAAAGGGCCTTAAAGCCCACCCAGTCGCAACCCTGTCATGGGCTCTTTGCCCCCACCAGCTCAGGCTGCCCAGGGCCCGAACCAACCAGGCCTTGGGCACCTCCAGGGATGGGGCACCACAGCTCTCCAGTCAGCAGTGCCAGGGCCTCAGTGCCCTCTGAATTTCTTCCTAACACGGGTGAGCCAGGCAATGGCACGACCAAGTGATCCCTGTGTAGTAGGAGAGGCCCCTTGCAAAGTGATGCTGAGCTCCAATCAGCTCTGCAGTTTGGTGGAGCTGCCAGATACCCGGGCAGTGCTGGGGTGGCAGCAAAGCAGACAGCAAGGGCAGTGCTTACTTCCCTGCACTCTTCCACAGAGTGCAGCACAAATCCCACCCAAGCGCCTTAACCCCAGCCTGGGGTGAAGCCTAGAAAGGGGTCATATAGGAATGTCAGAACTTGCAGTGGATTAAATCCCCCCAAAACAAGGGAAATCACGCACTCCTCATCCTCACAGCCTCCCCTTCCCTGCCTGACCACCCCAGACAGCCTCCCCACTGCTCACCCCTCCTGTGTGACACAGGACCCCACCACCTCCCCTCCTGGGAGCCCCCATCAGGTCCCCACACACCATCTGTTCACCCCAGCAGGCTTGTGGGTGGCCGAGGATGTTCCTCCCTTGCCATCTGTCTGTCCTCCCATTCCCTTTCCAGAGAACACCCCAGATCAAGGAAGCCTCCCACATGCCACCAGCACTCAACCTGGTGGGCAAAGCTCCTCAACTGAGGTTACCTCCTGAAACCAAGTCTTTACTTGCCCTGCCCACGATCTGATGCCACACACGGGCCTTTAAGAGGCATTACTGAAAGCAGTGCTTATCCTACACAAGCACGTAGAGCAGATGATGACTACATGCCCAACGTGGCCCAGTCATTTCACCACAGGTCAAATCCAGCCCCGAGGGCTCCCTGGCTCTGCCGGTGAGTAGAACATACCCTTGTCTGCCTGTGAATGTCAAATGGAAGAGGTGGATGTAGCAATCAAAATGTCTGTGGCAGGGATCTCTCAAGTGCGGTGGAATTATTTTTAGAGCAGACACGATCAAAATGTCAAAGGGGTTTTTATTTACGTTCTCTGGAAGGTTCGTTGATTGAAATTCCAATAAACAGAGGCTGCCTCTAATCCCGTTGTCACAAATTCGGGGCTGTAATCATTTCCTGCCATTGAAAAAATGTGCTATTAGGCAGCATGGCAGGACAAATGACCCGGTGTGCCTGACAGGGCTGTCAGCACTTCCAGCACAGCACTGCACGCTGTGACAGGAGTCCACCACCCCGCAGAGCCACCCCAAGATGTGACTTCATCGCTTGGCACTTCCAAAGGGGCTGTTTGCATGGCATGGTGCTGCAAAGCATGGGGGCACCCATTCAGAACTGCACCCAGGAGCCCATGGTCCCAGCCATGCAAGCTTGCACATTATGTACAGATTGCCCCTTTTCCTATTAGAGAGGAGCCTGTGTTCAGCAGCAGCACCAGCAGATCTGAAGTAGCAGAGCTTTTTTCTTGTTTACATGGCCAGAGAGGAGCAGGTCTGTAATGACCTAAATTAAAGGAGGACCTTGAATGAAATCCAGCTTGAGAGTGTGAACAGTCCATAGATAACTAGAAAGTTAGTGCTTTCCTCAGTGGAACTGCCTATTTACATCTGAAAACATCACAGACCTTGCCCAGAGGCTGGGACAAACAACTCCTTTCACTGCCTACTTCCCTCAAGGCCTTCCACTCCCACTCCAAAGGAGCTACTTTACACAGCAAGGGGAAATTTCCAGTAACTGTGGTACAAAAATGAATGCAAAAGTGCTCCAGCACCAGCTGGGAAAGTTGTACATAGAAAGCTCCCCATCCCACAAGGAGATTGCCATGAGCCATCCTGGAAAGGGACATGAGGACAAGTGCCATCTTCTGCTCCCACTCTTGGCTCTCGTGACCTTGGTGTGACAAGGGAAAGGCCACATTTTTACCAGGTCAGGCTTACAGGGGCTGGATCCTGCCCCATGCTCCCATGGGGTAGGCTCTACAGAGAGCCCTGGGGCAGGCTGTCATACTGTATCACCTGCTAGGACAGTGTATGGTGCAGCAGTCCCTTGTTAAGCATGAGACTGTGTGAAACAGAAATCTGGCAGAGGGGAACCTCCCCCTCCTTCACACCATGAGAGCACATCCTGGGAATAACCACCAGGACTCAGCTAAGCAGCATTCTCTAAGCACTTTTGAAGGGAAGTCTTCCAGCCATATCCCAGTTGACTTCTGCCTGGTCACTGCACAGAACATTAGGATCTGGGCCATGTGGTTTTCCTGCAGAAGTGCAGGAATTCTGGCTTCCATAGCTGCCACGCTTCTTCATGCATCCAACTGCACAAGTCCGTGAAGCTTTCCGGCAGCTTTGACTGCAGATTCTGCCACGTAGGAGAGAGAACTTCATGTTTCTCACAGTAGGTCTGGCTGAAAGCAAGAAATAAGCTGCATAATTGAATAGCACTTGTCAGAACACATGCAAGAATCAAACAGCAGAAACATTGCTTCTATTCACAGACACCCGAATTAAACTTTATCAGTGTTCACGTGTTGACAGTCACAGAATCACAGAACTGTTTGAGTTGGAAGGGACCCCTAAAGGCCATCCAGTCCTGTCGCGAGTTAGCAGCACAACACAGTGTTCTCGTGCCAGGAAGATTTCCTTATTGCTGTGATGATCACAGTCATCACGCTGCATATATCCACCTTTACTCTTCTAAGCAAGCCTTTTTGTAGTCTAACATGTGCATTTTGTACATTTCCACTAACAATCCACTGGCTAGAAAGCAAGCAAATTCCATAACAAGTCTTCATAACCAGCAGAGAGTTTATCTTATGCCTAGGTACAAGACATCCCTGTTTGTTCAGACCTTCTGTCTCCTCTCCAGAGCCTCCTTACCAACAAGTCAGCATTCAATGAGGCCAAGCTGACCGCTGCATCTCCCACATGGTCCAACCTCCCCGCACTGAGCAGGGACACCACAGCTCCATCAGGTGCTCAGAGCTCCATCCAGCCTGACCTTGACTGTCTTTGAGGACGGAGCATCCACCATCTCTCTGGGCAACCTGTGCCAGTGCCTCACTGCCCTTATTGTAAATCAAGGTGACTTTTCTCTAAGCACATCTCACAACCAGTTTCACTGCTCTGTATGAGCTGGAATGAGACTACCAATCTGTAGAGCAAATGTTTCCGCCACATTGCAGCCCAGCCAGTTCTGGGATTTGGGAGCCTACCTTCACAAGGGATTTCAGCAAATAGGAGATTAAGTGATTTACAGTATTTTAAAAGCATGTTCCTGGACATCTATTCTAAGGCAAAAGTGGTGTTTTAGATAACTACTTTAAAGAGTTGTATACAAGAGGCTTACTGATAACCCATTCATTATATCTGAATCAGTTTTCACTGTAAGGAGGAAGTGTGCTTGCTTATTAATTATTTCTCTCATTGCTTTCTCTTCTTTATAACAGGGCAACCTGCTGTCTGCTTGTGCCTGGAGCCCCAGGTCAGAGCTCTGTGTAACTCATCCTTGCTCTGCTAACATGGGGAACTATAAATAAACAGTGAAACGGGAGAGCAGAGGAAGAGGTGGAGCAAAGGGACTGTACTTTTCAACCTGAGACACTCAATCTATTCAGCTTAACCAACAGAAGGTGACTGGTGACAGTCTGTAAACATTAACTGAGCTTTCTGATAGCAGCGGGCTCTGGTATGGCACAGACCAAACAAAAGTCAGCTGGACAAATTCAGACAGAAAAGGAGCTGCAGATTATTTCGAGTCAAGCAAACAGCTCTATGCTCTCCACTGAAAGATATTTTTAAACAGAGAGGACCTGCAAAGAGACACTAGCATTTGCCTGGTTGCAGGTGCACATATTGTAATGGTCCAGGAGGGGGAGGATGCTGCAGAGGAGCCTTGCTGCAGGGATGCACAGACAGGAGGAAAGAACAGGGAGGAAAAGCCCCGTCTTCTCTTGCTGCTGTAAGCTGAATCACACTTCTCAGCATTCAGTTCCCTTCACCACCTACAACGTGATGCCTCACAGTGTGGAAATTTGCAGCCAGAGCAAGGAAAGCATACATGGAGTGTACAACAACAAGGAGCTCAGAGAGGCGATGTTACAGCCACAGGCATTCCATGCCCCTGAAGGAAGCATGTCCATGCATGTACACATCACTCTGAAGCACACACACACACACTTACCTTCCCTAACAACAAAAGCAGCAACAGCATGTACACGTTCCAGGCTTTACTTCTATATCTTCAAAAAGCAGGCTGCCTTCTGCTTCAGTTTTCCTACAATTATCACGAAATATCTTCAGGAGAGCATCTCTGTCTTCTCGGCGGAGTGGCTCTCTGATGTCCAACACTGCCTTCAGATGTTCTTCCCTTTTCAAAAGGGTAAGAGGATGGGTCAGTGAAAGAACCAAGGGAAAAGGTTTGCTTCCCACCACCCCACATTGCTGGGCCAGGTTCTACTGCTGGTTCTACTACTCTAGGTTCAGAACCTGCTTTTTGACACACTTTGGCCACCAAGAAAGGAGGAAGCCATAACACCAGGGCTGTGCATGACATGCCTGAGCATAAAGGTCCCACATGGAGCACATGGAGCTATGAAAATCATCACCTCAGTTTTCTCCTAGAAAAAAAATTGACATCTTCCATAATGGGTTTGGAGCAACTCTACACTGGATCATTCAAAAGCATCTATCGTTTCTTTCCTCACATGGAATGACCTAGCACTGCTTTGCTGATCATATATATATGATGTGTGTGTATCTATATATATATGTGTGTAATAAGAGATATTATGCTGTATCAGATAAACATCTTTGTAGCACAGTACTGCTTCTTTAAAAGAGGCAAATGCTTAGGAAAAGAATATGGAAACCAGGCCAAGCATAACATGATCTCTTTGTCTTTCTTTTTCGCTTCTGGCAGTCTGTAGTTAAGGGACTTCCTTCGCTAGGAGTTGTATCATGACTGTCACATTGAATAGGCACTAAGACAATTATATACCACAAATTGTCTGCTCCCTGTTTGAAGCTATTCACGCTTTTGGCCTTCAGAGCATCTTGCGACAGAGAGCTCTACACTGTAATGATGTTAACTTGAAAAAACACAGTCCCTAGCACAAGACATCAGAGCTTGAGATGGATATAATTAAAAAAACCAGAATTTGAAACAAATACAGTTAGCTAAAATCTCACCTTCCCAATACAAGTTGGGTTTCGTTTTTTCTAACAGCTTCCTATGAAAAACTGAAGTGTGTGTTCTCACTGGATTATGTGGAAATAGTTACTCCTAGAAGAGAACTGGTGAAATGGGAAAACCAAAAGCCAAATACTTGGAAGTTATGAAATTCCTGAGTTGAGGATGCTCTTGAAGCTTACATTTGGCCCACACATGCAGGTGCTACAAACTGCACCAGTGCAGCCCATACGTTGTTCATTCAAGTATTGTTTTTCCACAGTGTTCCTGCTTTTTTGACAGACACTTCATCCATCCTTCACTTTTATGGAGGGACATCTCAGCTTGAGTGGTTAATGTCAGGAAAAACTAAAAACCATACTAAGCTGCATCTGCAAATAGGAAGAACGGAGTGCATTCAAACACAAGCGCTGTGCCTGGGCCAGCACACTGCAAAGAGAATATCTCACAGGGCTAATGTTCTGGCCGCAAGTATTTGTGCAGATACTATGTAAAAAAAAATTACCTTAGACCAGGAAAGTGGTTGGGTACGAGCAGCAGGGCTATTTTCATCCCCTCAGCATCAGGAGCTTGAATAAGTGTTAGAATTACTTGAATGGGATCCTTGAGAGCACCAGCTGCGGGACCCTGGGAAGAGAAGCAAAGGAGTGTTCAGGGCAAGGGAAGCAATGTATGTTAGGATGTGGCCTCCCATCACATTCTGGTTCTCACTCCATGGGTTAGGAGCTTTGTGGGGCTGCCTGTGCATGCACAAGAAGCACATTGACCCTCCTAGTTAGGAGAAAACACAGGCTGCTCCCAGGATGGCTCAAGGACTACCTGCAGCAGCACAGAATTCCCTTCTGTACTTCCTTTCCCAAAGCAGGCCTCTCCTTACATCTCCTGTCCTCTCAAAGGCTATCTCACCCTTTGGGAAATGGTCTCCTTCCCCAGGTAAGCACTGTGTGAGAAAAAGTTCTGCAGGCCAACACATAACAGCAGCCATGGAGACAGCCCAGGGACAAAAGAGTGACCTGATCAGCAGGTGAGGGAAAGCAGATGCTGTAACAGACAGGGAAGCAGGGTTGGGTACTGTAAAGGATCTGAGCACAGTGCTGTGCCTGACCAGCTCTCTCTGAACTGGAGCAAACAAAAGAAAGAAGCCTCAAAAATCTAGCAAGACACACACAGCATTTTTAGAAAGGTTGAGGAAAGCAGAATGTGTTGTCCACATTTCTCATTGGTGCTGTAGTGCAATTAAATTGCCTCTCTGAATTATTGATGCCATCACGTCAACAGAGACTCTGTGACAAAGCACACTTGGGAAGCAGGCTGCCAAACCAGGCCAGGAGAAGCCCAGGTTCTCCACGGGGCATTAGAAACAGCAGGCCAGATCTTCCACACAGTTCATTTCTTCACTGAACATAAATCAAAAACAATAGTAATACTTGCAGACAGCCTTCTCTCTCCTCCTCCGCACTGCAGACACACAACATGTTCAGCTCTGCACAGCACACATGCTGTACTCAGCTCCTAATGCACCGATACTGCAAAGCTTCGTACTTGGCAAGCTCATTATTACAAAATGCTAATTAATTAGAAGGTGTCAGATGTTGTTGAGTGCTATATAGACAGGAAATGTTGGAGGTAAACAGCCTGCAATCTAAAAAGACAAAGAAGAGGCGGCTTGTCAGCAGTGTTTGGATGCTTGTATTGTTTAGGACAGGTATTGCTCTGAGGAAAGAAGGTATTTCCTTGTGTGTTCTGAAACAAAGTGGAAGGAAGAGTCTGAGTGGATAGCATAGTTGGGCAAGGAGCAGGTGAAGCCTGAACAGCAACTGCACAATAAATTCAGTCAGCAGTACAGCACATACTTTGCATGCACAACCATGTACCTCATCTGACTGAGTATCAGGCTGCCCCCTGCAAGCTGCTTATGCATTTCCTCCCCCAGGTTTTCAGTGCATCCACATCAAGTAAGAAAGAGAATAGAGTAGGGATGTGAGGGAAACTGTACTAACGAGATGCAGGCTTTTTTCACCCAAGTGGAACGTAGAGCTTTGACAGATAATTAGATTTCTCATATCTCGTTTATACTATAAAACCAGCTGTCCTTGCACATTGCAGCCAAAGCTGATGCTGAGCACAGCATCACTGGTAAGCCTCAGGGTTAACACTAGAGAGTCCCCTCACCCTTCCCAACACCCCGATTTCTCAAAGCACTGGCATATCAGTGACTGATCACTCTAGGAAGGGCAGGTCTTCAGCTAAAAGCACAGGCAGCCAGCAGCAGCCATGGCAGGGTCTGCAGGGAAGGAAGAGGCTAGATGGGAGGGCAACAACAGCTGTATCCCAAGGCCAACGATGGGCAGCCATATGGGGCAACCCATGGAGAAGGTGAAGATGTGGAACAGCTGATTTGGTTCTTCGTTCCAGAGCCTGGAGGGAAAGCGCAAGGCAGGAGCACAGCTCTTCAGACAGCCCTTCCTCATCTGCGAACACATGCTAAGGCACAAAGTCTTGCCTGGGGGAGCTGACAGCCTGAGAGCTGTCTTACCAGTTTAGAGGAATGTACTTCATTCTTATTTCAGTGGCAGGAATGTGAATCTCGCCTACTCTAGTCACACATTTCAAAACTACAAACTAAAAGCTTCTGGCAGATAGGAAAAGCTGTCTTCCAGCCCCCGATTTACATATCTATGAAGTTAGATACCACTGTGGTTAAGATCTCTTAAGCTTGTCTCTGGCTTTCAGAGCCTTTCTCTCTTCTTCATGACACAGCAAAACCATAACCATATCAAAGACTTACTAAGCACTCTTTAAAGATGGCACACAGCATCCTATGATCTTCTTCCATCTTGCTGACCATCTGCCGCCTCCTCTTCATAGACAATTTCCTGCAAGTGGCCAGGAAGGCTTGTACATATTCCTTAGCAATTATGTTGTTCACAGACTTGACTAGGTCCTGTTCAAGAGCAAAGAAGGCCGAATTAATTCCTCTATACTCAGCAGAATAATGAACAGGGAGCAGACCATACATATAGGATTCTGACCAGTGTAGGCAGGTGATATAAAGTCCATGCAGAAAGATGTCCCATTTCTCTGCTTAAGCATCCCTGATATAATACAAGCCGTATGTGGATGACTACAAGCTGTATGTGGATAACAGTGATAGTAAGTGTGGAAACATCCAACCAAAAGCAATGGAACCAGTTGGCTGAGCTCCTCTCATGCTTCGGAGTGGCAAGGTAACGCTTGGCACAGCACCAAGCCAGCAATCAGCATAGCTTTGGGAGATCTTGGACTACAGACAAAGCAAGGTCCAGTCTCCCTAGAACATTCCTGCTAGGCACATCCCCTGGCCATACCCACAGGCACACTGTTGTGGCTGGGCACAAAGCTCACATGAGTACTTCTAAGCCACACACAGCCTGCTAAGAAACATCAGTGCTAAGACCAAGAAGTGCTTGAAGAGGGAGGAAGAGTGAACATTTCTAAGGGGAAATGGTCTGCTGTGGCAAAAACCCATTTTCATTAGTAGAGAAATCAGCCCAGATTTAGGCTGCAGTCCAAAAGTACAGGAAATCCCCAGCCCTGTCCAAAAGAGACAAAGCAAGAGACAGACAGCTCTGGCTGACCACTGAGCCACAGCTTACCCCAGCACTAATGTGACATAACACCCAGTGACAGGCTCTGAACAACAGCAGAATAACTGCTAATTTTTCTGTTCCATTACTGTTTTCCACGTTTCAAAACGTTAATTAAGATCAGCACCAACACAAAGCCTGCAGAACTTGGAGGAATGAGAAAGGGAGTCCAACGCTTAGCATACCAATAAAGTGGTACCGGGGCAACTGCAGTAACAGAGACAGCTCAATGTTCCCACTCTCTGTTTGGAAGATACATTTGGTTTTCTCATTTCTACCCTTCTTGGTTTCTCTGAGAGATGACAGAAAGGTCGTAGCTGTCATGGGGAAGTAGGTGCCAAACTATGAGGAACTGGACTGAGACCACTAGATCTGTAACAAACTTTCTATTGATAGAAGAAATGGGAGTTCAGTTTAATGTTGGAATGCTGCGCATGGAGAGGTTCACGGACTAGTTTTAGCAACTTCTGAATATCTTGTTCTTTCTTCCTTATTTCTCACCTGATATTTGTCTGTTTTTTTCCTCTTGAACACCAAAAAGCTTTGCTTTAAGACTTCAAGGATGCGCCTGAAACCACTGTCACTCTTTCTGAAATGATCCTTCAGTGTTCCCTGAGGAAAAGAGGCAGAGTCAGAGTGCACATGTGGAGACATCATGTGGATTGCTGTGCTTTTGCTCTTCCTGCCCTCAGGAAAATAAAAGGAAGACTCCACCACAAGCTGCGGCATCCTGTACATTTATTTCAAATAAAAGCAAAATGTGGAAGACAGAAACAATTTAAAATCAGGAAGGATATATTAAGTTCTTAAACCCAAACCTAGAAGATATAAAACTATGAGAAATGGGTCTTGAACACCTTCCAGGGATGGAGCATCCACAGCTTCTCGTGGTCTAATTCCTGACTACCCACCGCCATCTTGGATTTTGTGGATTATCACTGCCAAATGAAGATACCCAACTACTAAGAACATACAGCACTCCACTCAAGTGGAGCTCAACCCTTGGGGTCTGGGTCCCTAGAGGTGGTATGGGATACTTCGTTCTAGCACAACACCAAGTATTATTATACCCCCTGAAGTGAGAGTGTCTGCCTGACGTCATGAAAATATTCAGTATTAACATGGGTCGCCCATACCTTGATTTCAGAAGTGACTGTCTGCAGAAAATGCTCCATAATCTTGTCTTCTGTCCTGTCTATAATTCTTTTTATCTTAACATCCTGATCAGTGCTGGCACTATAAAGGTACGTTAAATTATACCAGACATTTCTGCATAGAAACAAAAAAGGACATTAAAAACAAAATTGATCAGATCAAATCAGGGTATTCTCTCATATCAAAGCTCTTTCCCCTGCAACCAACATGACTGCACACTTGAACAGACACATGCTCAGGTGCAGCATTACCACAGGGTAACCTCACTGACCCACATGGGTGCTTCCATCTCTTGGACAGCTCTTGTTAAGATGTTGCCACGAGGACATGTAAGCTCAAACCACACAAATGCCACTTGTACCCAGTGAGCTTAAATGACTGAAAAAGCTACTATTTCCAAAAATGAAAAGGCATTAAGAGGCCTTGACAAATGGAGGCTTGCTGAGCGTTCTGTGAGCCTCTGACACTCAACAAATACAAGGTGAACAGTTATATTCCACCAGAACTGTCTTCAAGACAGCAAAACCCCATTAAAATGACCACTGGTTTGAAACCAGACATTTTACTTTCTGGGAAAGCTCAATGTGTATCTTCGCTTTTAGTATCACTGGAAACGATTACATAAAGGAGCCTCATTAGTATTCAGTGTAGGATCCAGCAGTAGCAACATACACATACAAGAAACAAAACAGCTACAGTCTCAATGCAAGCTCCTGGTGTCAAATAAGCACTGTGCATAAGGCGGATTTTGCTGACTCTGGAGATCCTCGGATACTTTTACACAGAAAGAACAGAAGCAACCTCATTTTCTCTATTGCTGCAAACACTTCTGAAATTAGTTTGGAGGTGCAAAAAGCCTCCCCCACCCTTCTGTGCTTTATTGCTTCCTTCCTTCCTTCCAAACAGCCTCAGGAAAATCCTGGCATGTTCAACAGGGTTTCATTCAGCAAAGCACTTGAGCACGGGCTTACCGTGAAGTACATAAGTACATGCAACTCAGTGCAACATCCATGGAATTTTCCTATTGAGAGATAATCAGGCCAGGGAAGGGAACCACGAATCAACACACAGCAGAGCTGGCCAGGATAAAGGCCACAGCCAGCTCCTCCCACACTTAACATTCTCCACACATGGTGTGCGTGGAGCTCCAGATCCAGCTGGGGGCACAGCCAACCCCTCAGCAGAGTTAGAAGAGAATCAGAGAATAGGAAGTTCCTTTCACTTCAGATGCTACCGGGGTCTGGTTCCTTACCTGAGAATGCAGAAGTCCTCAATGATTCTTAAGCTGCTGGAGATCCCATGGGAGCAGTTTTGCTGGAGAAAGCTTCTGACTTTGTTTTCATAGCTAAATCAAAATGGGATGACATACTTTTAAGCTGATATGTTCTGTCACACATCTGACAGTGTTAGCCTAGCAGCAAAAGGAAGCAATACTCTGTGATTGCTTGTATTTTGAGTGTGCACGCTTTCACTCTCTGAAAGGGGACCTAGGGCAAGGCAAAGATGGTCTCTGTCCTGCCCAGCAGGTGAGGAGGAAGAGCACAGCAATAATTGGGGACAGCCCTTGAGCTGCCTGGGTGCCACTTCTTAATAGAGGCAGGAAGTTCTTTTTATCACTGTTGCTGCTGCAGTACTTGCTTCTGGGAAGCAACTTGGCTTTGCTGATGAAGCTGCAGAACACTAAAAGCCTTGATGTGCAGAAACAACCCACAGAGTCTATTGACCACTTCATCGCAGCTTCGATCTCACAAGTGGCTCCTGAACAGTTGTCTATTACAGGAACTTCCTTCTTTTTATAATGTGAGAAGCTAAGGATCTGAAATCATATCCCTTTCTGAGTTATATCATCTACAACCAGCAACACTGGCATTTTCTGTTGTGCAGGATAGAAAGGGAGGGGAGATGCTTTGCGTCAAAATGCAGATGAAGGAAGTCCAAAGAAATGGTGGGAGGGCAAAAGATGAGAACACGGTATTCATCATGCACCAAGAAGAACAGAGCAGAGCTCTCACCCTACAGGGAGCCAGGAGGCAGCACCAGGCCTGGGAAACACAAGCAGGGCAGAAAGAGTCAATCCTGGCCATCAAGCCATGAAGCCTCTTTCTGGCTGTGGTTAGGATCTGAAAACAGGATTGCCAGTGGCTACACCAGTATTTCCTTCCACTGAGCACTGAGGTCATGCCCACAGGGAAATAGCATCCCCCTTACCTGTTCAGGAAGTTCAGGTACTCCTCCAGGCATACAGCTTCCACCTTCTCCCTTAGGCTCTCACTGATGTGCTGGGCTGCTTCTGTCTTCTTTGTTAATATCTGTGGATTTCAAAGCCATTTTGTTCTTTATGCAGTGAATAGGAATACAGCTCAGGTGCCTACAAGCAGGTGGGCTGTGCCAGACAGCTAAAACCCAGCCCACTTGGGGCAGGCTTGAGCTGGTGACAACCTAACGCTGCCCCTTAGTTGCTCTATGGAAACAAAAGCTTGCAAGGGGGAGGGAGGCAGATGGATAAAAGGAGACAGATGGACGCGTGTGCTGCGTTATCTCAGTGCTCTGGGAAGAGTCAGCAAGACACAAAGGGCGGCATTCCACATTTTCCACTGCTCAGAACAGATGTGAAAGTTCACCAGAAGGGTGACAGGATAAAACACACTATGCCAGAGTGTCAGGAAACCACAGCTGATGAGTTTCCACAGCATGGTGCTCATTTGATACTTGAACTTTAGGGGTCAGCCTGAGAAAATTGAGGAAGTGACAATTCCTTAAGGGTTGCCATTTTATCTGGGCTCTTCATCACCTACCACAGAACACTCAAACCTACCAGCTGCGTGCACAGCACAGCCAAACCATCATGGCTGAGACATGGCCAGATGTTGGAGATGAGAACACCATATCTACAGCATCTCGGCTGATGTGAGGGCCCTGTCAGCTGTCCTCTATCTCTATCTAGCTTCTGCCAGGTGTAATCCCCAGGATTTATTTTGGTGCTTCTGCAGATCTTGATCCAAAACCTCAAGAAAAAGGCAGGTCTGAGGGCCAAGAAAAGCAGTCAGAATGTGGCAGCTGACTTGCAAGCTTGTAATGCACTGAGCTGAGCCCAAAACATGCAAAACCGGATCTTGCCAATTACCTACATAGCTGTGTGCGACAATGCGATTCCAACAAAGGATGTGAGCTTTTCAACTCCCTTCCCAGTTTACCTGAATGACTGCAGCATCTGTGCAAGGGGTTTCCCCAGTATCAAAGGCTTCATTCAGGGCTTTCCCTACTTCCTTCTTTAAAATAAAAATAAAAATATTAATATTATTATTATTATAAAGAAAGAAGAACAGTTGAGATGTGATGGCATTTGTGATGAGTTAAGTTTCCCAGCCTTTCATTATGCGTTTGGACTAGATGAATTTCTGCCTCTGTTTTTTTGGCCATCTCATTTAACCCCGGCAATTTTCCAGCTGACCTAATAACACTGTCCTGCTTTGTTCTACATTGTTTGCTTGAGTTTAAAAGATTTGCAGAGTCCTTTCATCCCCATGTCAGCTCGGGTTATCTACAGCCTTCCCTAGCTAGCTTAGCTCCAGTGAAGGTGCCCACACAGCAAAACAACACTTAGGCACAAAGCCTGCCAGAGACTGTAGCTGAGATTTTCCACCCTTCCTAGCTCTAACAAGCACCACATAAACCAGCCACCTCTAATGAAAAGCATTCCCTCACTCAAGCCAGGGACATGTGAGTACCAATAGAGTCAGACTCGTGTTTAGAGCTACTGTCACAGCATGATGAGCCCCATGAGGCGGTGTGATGGGAAATTTCCCAAGGCTTGGCTGGCTTGCGCTATTTTCATTTGACTATAAAAACAAAACTGACACTGTAGAGAAAGGGCTCGTTGCTTAAAACATGATCTGACCTTTATAGAAGCTTAAAATTCAAAAGCCTGGCTTAGTTATTCATTCATTTCTGCATCTTTCACCAAAGAAATAGAAAGAATGTAAAGCCTGATCTTCCGTTTTTTGTCTTTGTTCTCTTCTGGATGATGAATTACAAAATTTATGGCTGTCACTTAAGAATTCCATCAAAAGTGTTCCCAAAACTGCTCTGCTGCATTCATTTAAAGGTGTTAAACAAAGGCAAATAAGTGCTTATAAACAACCCAAGAACAAATTCCTTTCAGAGTGCCATCACCTGACTGCAAGCAATCGTTGAGCAGGATGTGCTGAGACAACAGATCCAAGCTGAGCTGCACCAAAAGCTCTGGCCTGCCCCAGCTGCAAAGTAACTTTAACCAACACAAAGGTCTTGCTGCACAATGGGACAAAGCACACAGTAACTCACTTCAGGGCAGTAACTCGTTGAACCAGAGCACTTGGTTGCTCTGGACCAGGTGATGTGAGCCCACCCTCTGTAGCCCTTGCAGTGACACCAGCACCCCATACACCAAAAGACAGGGCACCAGTTTCTGATGTAACAAGCAGAGCCATAAATAACCTCTAGCTTCCCCCTGCTCCTCTCTCATCTGTCCAACTCCTGTTTTAAAACGTGTGAGAATTTAACATCCTCGAGACCTGCACCTACTTAACAAATACAGTCAAAATTGGCTGAGATGTTCAGTGAAGTACAGAGTGCAGGCAGAACAAGGCTGTTGGGAGCCTCGGTCACTTGGGCAGCAGCAGCAACTCGGCCCAAATTCTACAAAGCACGTTCGCTTCTCAGTCATTTATTTTGTCTACATGAGAAGATAAGGGAAGGAAAAGAAGATACAAAGCCATGTCACTTCAGATAGTTATAAGCCCTCCTTTTGTCCAGGAATGCCTGTCTGGTCTTTCCATCCCTGGTTTTGGGCAAAGAGTCAGTTTTGAGCTGAGATCACAGAAGCAGGGGACAGAAAGTTTATTTCCCACCTCTCAGTACCAGAATGAACCCTAATTCCTCGCTGCAAGGTTTGCCCTGCACTCGTGTCAAGTGCCAACAGCACAGCAAGGGTAAGGACAACCCAACAACAACCACATCAATGACACCATAATTACCAGCTCACCAACTTCTCAACCTCAAAAGGCACAAAGGCCTCTTGCCCTGGACATGTCAGTACTGAGGTATCACTGCCCATCCCCAGAGCTGGCCATGTTCCCCACAATGACTTCTGGGAGCTGCTTTGAACCCCGTGTGACATCTGAGTTCACAGAAGCCTGTGATGTGGTCACAGCTCTCATCACTCACTTCTTTTGAAAATGCTTTGAGTTTGCAGAGGTGTGAGGCTGGCACTCCCCGTGACAAAGATAAGTGACAGGCGAAGCAGGCTATTGCTCATTCTGTTCTGCTTCTTCTCATTCAGAAATATATAGTCATCCACTGAAATGGCAAAACCAGAGTTGAATGACTTATAGTCATAGTAACATATTATGATCGCTGAGAGATAATTCACAGATAGTAGAGTCATAAAATTGTTTGATCTGGAAGAGACCTTTACAGGGCATCCAGTCCAAGCCCCTGCAATAAACAGGGACACCCACAGCTCCATCAGGTGCCCAGAGCCCCGTCCAGCCTGACCTTGGCTGTCTCCAGGGATGGGGCACCCACCACCTCTCTGGGCAGACCTGTAAGATGTGCAAAAAATGCAGCCAGCTTGGAGCATCATGGCACAAGTATTTATAGCCACTGCCAGATCTAGGTGAGCCTGCTCAGTGGATGGTGTGCCCAGAAGGCAGAATGCCCGTGGTTACAGAGCTTCCCCCAGTCATGACATTAGGGGGAAAAAAATAAAGAGTTCAATTCTCCGTCACTGTTAGCAGCTCTGAGAGCTTGTCAGTGACTCAATATCACGCTCTGAGACAACTTCATTAGCACTACCCTCTCCGTAGTCATTTCCTTCCTTGAAATGAGTGCTAAAATAAGCCCTTCGGGTCACATGGTCTTCCCCAGGGTGATGATTTAAAACAGCCCATGAAGAGGCTCAGATTCAAACACCAAAATCAGTAGTTTTTAAGGATATTATCACCAGCTGGTGCCTCTGCTCCCATGTTTGTGACAACCTGAGGGCTACAGGGGGAACGGCACTTAAGGAAAACTGCAATTTCGAGTACTTTCCCTAGTGTGATACAACAACCTGCTCATGGGCAGGGGGAAGAGGAGGGCAGTAACTTCTGGTCCTGCATTTGGGCATTAGCTGAATCCAAAAGGCCAGGCTGAGTTTTCCAAACATTGTGGTTTCCTCTGCGACTCCCCACTGCTATAATACATTTTCCTTGCTTTACTGATACTCCACATGCCTAGCCAGCACTCCTCAAAGGGGGAGAGCTGGGAAGAGAAGAGGTGCTGCAGCCCTTGAGCAGAGGCTACCTGTGGGACTGCAAGGCAGGCTGCCCTGCTCAGGCCTTACAGAGTGGCTGTGCACCAGCCGCGTTTCCTTGCGCTGGGGTCTGGAAGTAATCTTTGTTCTAGCCTCAGCTGTGTCAATCCAGAAGGCTGGAGAGAGCTGTGAGGGAGTCCACATATCAAGCAAATCTAGCATCCTCAATAACTGAGTCCTTACCCGGGTGACTGCAAGTAACTTTTCTTCTGTCTTCAGAATAATCCACATGAGACTTTGCACATCACTGTGCTGGGAGCTCTGCCTGGGTCCCAACTGTGTCCCACTGCCCCTGCATGTAGAAGGCAAGAGTTGAGTCTCCCATCTGGTACATCCTCCCACCTGGCACCCCCTGCTCTATGCTGGGGGCTCACAGGGCATGCAACGAACACTCAGCAGTGCTCATTAATACTGGCCCAGCCCCAACATGTTCAATGATCCTTTTCATGCCCTTTTCCTATTATTATTATTATTATTTTTATTTTCCTCCTTCCTGCTCTTGCTGTCCAATTAGACTTCTTGCTCTCCATTAGTGGGCAGGTAGGGATGGGCTGACAGTTGGACAAGTAAATCTTAATGATCCTTTCCAACTTCAATGACTCCATGATTCTTTGATCTCCCTCTCCCCTTTCCTCTCCTACTGCTGCGTTCTTTCTTGGGCTTGGGCACAGTTACACAAACCCTCTTCTGTGTATGCACAATTGCACCAGTGTCATACACACCATGTAAATGGAAAGGGGACTATAAGGGGAAGCACCTGTATACCAGGACAAATACATCTCCACGTGAGCATTTACTGAGGTTGCAATTGTGTTCAGAGAGAGGAATTCAGTTATGATTTATTTCTTTTTGTCCCCTGAAGCCAGCCCCGAATCTCTCCTATTCTCATTGTTACTTTCTTCGTTATCTTCTGACCTTAACACAGCCAGAGGCTGCTCTTTTTTGAAAGAAGAAACTCAGAATGCATGTTTTTATCATTTCAGCAGCCCATTAATCTTACTGAAAAACAAGCAGCAAAAGGGATACATCCTGAGCTCACATCTCCCATATATACATATGACCCATCACACCACCTCCCTCCTTCAGGAGCCCAGCTGAGGAACTGATTAGCAGCTGACCATTATGAGTGCAATTATACAAAGAACAGAGAAACTCGAGGCTTGCCTGGAAGCCAAATAAGCCAAAAAGTCTGAAAACTAGTGGGACATAATTAGATTCTCTGGATGCACCATCTCTGGAGGTGCCCAAAGCTGGATTGGATGGGGCCCTGGGCAGCCTGAGCTGGTGTGGGCAGCCATCCCACAGCAGGGGTTTGGAACTGAGTGGGCTTTCAGGACCCTTCCAACCCAATTCATTCTGTGATTATGTTTCTAGACTAATGCTGTTAAGTAGCAAAGCAAACATGAACACAGAAAATCAAACATCTCCTCTACCATCACCATACACAAAGAAATAGCGGAAAAGCAAAGTAGGTTCAGGCTTCAATGACAGCTACAAAGCATTCTCAGGGCAAGGCTTTTGAGTTCACACTGGGTCAGGTATGCTGCTCTTCAGATCATGGGGCAAGACACACCTGTTTTTCCCAAACTTGGGTAGGGATTTCATTTTCTGCTGTATTTTTTTCACATGGCTTAAAAACTAATGAAGGAAAAGTGGAAACAATTTGTCAACCTGCAAGCCAGATAAGCAGTGAGAGGGCACAGCAGACAACAGTAGTCCACAGAATGTCCTCCAGACGTACCTATTGTATGCTTCCAGGCACCATTTGTAAACTAAGAGCCCTTGGCTGAAGGTACAGTGCTCACTGTCAGTAAGGGCAGCAAGGTGAGAGGACAAGGAAGCATGGCAGCACCGTGTGTAGGGGATGAGCAGTCCTGCTTCTTTGAAGGCACCACTTCTGTGCTCCAGGTTCAGGAGGAATGTTTTTTCCAACTGACTCAGATGCTGTTTTAGTGCAGACTCATCTGCATCACCAGTGGGAATAAAGGGGGAAATCCGGGCTGTCCAGTACTGCGTTAGTTCTTTCTCCAGATCTTTCTCCCAGAAGTTTGGATGCCAGGTGGAAGCAGGCTCCATCCCTGGCTCCATCCCTTGCTTACTGCTCATCCACTCCTCTTTCTTCCGCTTCTGCCACTGCAGCGATTCACCCACTGACTGCAAAGGCTGCAGGAGCATCTCATCACTCCTACCAAGGGCTTTTCTCACAGCAGACCACATTCGTTCAGCCAGGAGAGTGTAAAGTGACTCAGAGTTTCCCACATCATCATTTCCAGACTGCTCCAAATGAGAAATACGACGGCAAGCTTGATAAAAATTTCCTTGCTCAATGAATCCACGGATGGTTTCCTCTGCAATAGAGAGAATAACAGCTCAGCTTGATGCTTGTTCACACCTCCATCACTTTAACACCCACGTACTGAAGCATGGGGTTCACGGCTACCCCAAACATCTTCACTCTACTTAAAAGAACCTCACTTCAGGTTCAGCACAAGCAGTTCTCACTTTCAAGCTCTTTTCTTTTTATCTCTTCCTTTCTCATTTAGGCTCACAGAGCTGCTGTCTGCAGCAGCTTGCCATGGCTATCCCAGCAGACCTGCTTTTGTGGGCAATACAGGTTTATTCATGATAACCCTTCCCTAAGGGAAGTACCTTTTTTTTTTTACAGAGCAAAGGAATTACAAAAAGAACATCTGAAAGAGCACAGGGCTCAAAGTCAAACCTAGTAGGAATCCTCTGCCTTCTGCATAGAAAGCCTAGCAGGATGAGGCACTGCAGTCAGTGGAATCAGGAACCCGCTTTGGGTGTGTGTCAAGTGGAAAATGAAAGAGTATTTGCTTAACTGTCTTTTGCATGTATCCTAATTTTCCTCTACGAATTAACTCCTTTATGGAGTTAGGATTAAATCAAGCGTGTGAAGGGAAGAACATGACACAAAATGGGGAAAGGTTAATGCAAGGATCTCCAGCAAAGCAATGGGCAAGCTGCACTCCTGACCTCAGTACACACAGCAAATAGGAAAGGTTTCCCTCATCCAGTTAATCCATGCACAACTCTGTGGAAGAGCAGCACAGTTACACCCTACAAGGTATAAGCCAAACGTACATCATCTTTTTTTTCCCCCAAGATATATCAGGAGCCTTTGTAGAGATAAAATAAGAGCAGCAAAGAGACGTGTGCATGAAGCTTAGGAAAAGTGAGTCACAAAACCTTCTCAGAACGTACAGCTCATAAAGGACATTCAATTAAGTGAAGGATAGTGAGAAGGAAAACTTAAAGGCCCAGTTCCAGAAAGTAACAAAAAGTCTGCGGGGCTGGAGGAAGCTGAGAAGGTCTGGGACTGGGATGAGAGTGAACTTCAAGGTTACCTGAAGGCATCTCTCTCTTCTCTTCTTTCCTGCTTGTTTCCATTTCCAGCAAATTTTCTGCCTCATTTTTGCTTTTATCCTTCTTTACAGCTGCCTTTTGCCTGCTAGGAACAGTCTCTACCACATTGTCGGCCAAGCTTTTCAGGTTTTCTACCCAGTTTGTTTCCTGCTTCTCTCTCTTCTTGGCTTCGGGAAGCATCTTTGCCTTCTCCCCGGCCCCTTTCTCCCGCTTGTGGCCTCTTCCCACCAAGGCTTTGCAGGAACTCTTTATCTTCTTCATGACCCAGACAGATTTGGATTCTGGAAATACTATCAGAAAAAAAGATGTTAAAACTCCTCTGTGCACGGTGATGTTTCAGGTATAAGTTCAGCACTGACTTCCCAGTGAAGTCATTTATCTACTGGTCTTCATCTGGGCGGTTACAACCTCCACTTGATTTCTAAGAAATGGACCTGTTTCCTGACTGTGATGACTGAATGTTTACAGGCTGCCAGCCCTGTTATGTAATCTCTCTGCTTTGGGAAAATTATGTCAAAAACCCCGTACACAATCTAACCAAAACAATGGGGAAAAGCCGGTGGAATTTTCACCACGTTCTGAATGATTAAAATACCCCTGCATTGCTGCAATGATTCCAATGACAACCTTATCAGCTTAATAGAGTTTATTATTAAGTTTCTGTGAGGCATGCATCACATTTCACACACACACTGCATGCACTGGCTGTGCCTGAATTGCTCTGTAGTGAGGAAATCCCTCCTTGCATTGGAGCCAGGATCTTCCCCACCTCTCAGAAAGCCCAGTGTTAGCCAAGAGAGATGCAAACTCGTAGAGGGGATGTGAAGATATTCTTGTTTCAGCAGCGCTGTTTGGAGGAGATGAGAGAAATCTCAAGCTTCTGGATTTAACAATTTTCCAGCGACTGCACACAAGATTATTTGCATTTATATATGCGCATATATAACTTGCAGGGTGGATATTAAGAAAAGCTTCTTCTCAGAAGGAGTGGTAATGCATTGGCACAGGCTGCCCAGGAAAGCATTCAAGAACCATGGAGATGTGGCACTGAGGGATGTGGTCAGTGGCTATGGTGGGGGTGGGTTGGGTGACCTTGGAAGTCTTTTTATTGATGGTATATTTAATGATTCTATGATATAATTTGCATACCATTATGGCAATCTGCAATGAAGACAAAGCAGATATATGCCCGCTCACTACAAGGTTCATATTGCCAGGTCCTGCGCTGTTGGAGGTTCTGATCCATAATCCTCAGAACAAATTCCTGCAAGGAAAAGGTCATTTAACTCCAGGAGTTCGTGTTCAAAACAGCTTTTAAAAGCCTCAGCACTGCTGCACGAAAGACAATACACTTAGCTGTAAGCAGAAATGCTATCCTTACCACGCTCTGTTTGCTAGATCGTTGCAAATTGGTTTTATTTTTCCATTCCATTATTGTAAAAATGGAATTGAGAACTTGAGGATTTTCATTAGCTGAGGACAGAGTCTCGTCCTAGCTACTACAAGCAGTTTTCAGTGGAAACCAAACACTACCCAAGAATGATTTTTGGAGGGTGTGAATTTAAGGGCTATATATTCCACACAGCATCCAGATGAATCAGAATATATGCAGCTGTTCTTCCGGGTTTAACATCTGCAGCTTCTTCCAAGATTTTCTACATTTTCATGACTATAAAGTTCCACCAGTTTTCTACTTGGAAACCAAGAAAATATTCATAGAATCATAGAATCATAGAATTACTCAGGTTGGAAAAGACCTTGAAGATCATCAAGTCCAACCGCAGCCTAACCAGTAGCCTATCTCTTAAAAAACAACCACAAAACAATACCACAACAACAAACCTCTGCTAAATCATATCCCTGAGTACCACATCCAAGCGGCTCTTAAACACATCCAGGGATGGCGATTCAACCACCTCCTTGGGGAGCCCATTCCAGTACCTAACCACCCTTTCTGTAAAGAAGTTCTTTCTAATATCCAACCTAAACTTGCCCTGGCGCAACTTGAGGCCATTTCCCCTCGTCCTGTCACAAGTCAGTAGTGAGAATAGACCTGCCCCACTCTCACTGTAAGAACCTTTCAGGTACTGGAAGACAGCAATAAGGTCTCCCCTCAGCCTCCTCTTCCTCAGACTAAACAGCCCCAGCTTCCTTAGTCTCTCCTCATAGGGCTGATTCTCCAAGCCCTTAACAAGCCTCGTTGCCCTTCTCTGGACCTGCTCCAGTACCTCCATGTCCTTCTTGTGCTGAGGTGCCCAAAACTGGACACAGTACTCGAGGTGAGGCCTCACCAATGCTGAGTACAGGGGCAGGATGACTTCCTTAGTCCTGCTCACCACACCATTCCTGATACAAGCCAGGATGCCATTGGCCTTCTTGGCTACCTGGGCACACTGCTGGCTCATATTCAGCCGACTGTCCATCAGCACACCAAGGTCCCTTTCCGTCTGGGAGCTTTCCAGCCACACCTCCCCAAGCCTGTAGGATTGCCTGGGGTTGTTATGACCAAAATGCAGGACCCGACACTTGGCCCTACTGAAACTCATTCCATTAACCTTGGCCCATCGATCAAGTCTATCCAGGTCTCTCTGTAGTGCCCTTCTCCCCTCAGGCAGATCAACACTCCCTCCCAGCTTAGTGTCGTCTGCGAACTTACTGAGGGTGCACTCAATCCCCTCATCCAAATCATCAATGAATATTATGCTGTTCTGGTCAGCGCTTCATTCCACCAGCATGTTATCACAGAGTCATTAGCAACATTAGGGAGGAGGAAACAAACATATTTCATTTAGAAGAATAAACAGAAAATCATGTAGTGGTCATATGTTTGAAGTGTTGCCAGTAGGAAATATCAAGGTTGCAAAATGCAGTGTTTCCCTGATGGTGGAGAAGTCAGAAACTGGGAGTTTTATCTACATTCTGATTTGATATATTTTCCATTTTGATCTTGCTTTTTATTTTGATAAAGTTAATATGTTTCCTTTGGAATGTTAGAGCTGCAATGTATACTAACACAAGACGGAATCAGTACAGAAAAGAAGCACTCCAAGCATGCTGAAACCCTTCAGCAATATTTTCCCATGAAAATTCCAACACAGTGTGTTTATTTTCCACTTCATTGGCATTTTCCAACAGGACCAGCTCTAACAGAAATCATTGCCTTTGACTCCTTTATAGAAGGAAATTGAATGTCAAAGTGCCAGTCCTGCAGGCATGATTCTCTGCAGTACACAAATGGTGAATACAGTACAATTGCAGATTGTGCCATAAACTGGGACACTGTTTTCCCATTTCTTTCAAGGGAAAGAAAAATGATCCTGAGTTACTGAGCAGAGATGGATGGACTCAGTGGGGATGGGGAGGCTTCTTACTCCTAGCTTCACAGCTGACAGCCCCAAGATGAGAGTGTTCTTGGCGTATCCTATTTGAGCAAGGGTTGAATGGTGGTGTTGCTGAGCAGGAAAGCACTATACTGGGAGAGAAGCTACCAAGGAGCTTCCAGTAGGCAGCTTGATTTTCTGGGTCTCTGTGCCTTAGCAGCATATGTAGGGTGCACAGATACCTCACCTCTGTCTCTAATGATATTTTACCACCCAGTTCTGCAGCCAAAAGATTAGGATGTGCAACCTAAACTTTTAGCAACGTCCTCACTGCAGTGCTCCCATGAATGGTCTTATGCCTGGACAAGCAGAACCTTGGGGAAGCTCCATGTTTACAGCAGAGGAGCTGAAACTTGTCAAGGTAACACTGGAACGAGAGGTCTTTCACTGAGCATTAACATAATGCAAAGAAATTGCTTGCTGTTCAAAGCAATTGTTTTTAACAGGGGAATCCAGGCACTCTGCATTTCACTTATCCCTTCATTCTCTATTTCATGGGCACCTAACTTGCCCACCACATGTGTGTGAAGGCCTGGAAGGCCTTCAAAGCAGAAAGGCTGGGAAGAGTAAACCACAAGGACACAGCGGTGTACCTAGCACAGTTCTGCTTCTGGACAATCTCTTTTGTCAGGTGCACTATATGACCTTCTTCTTCCTCAAAATCCAGCACTCCCTCTCTTTGTTCCAGGTGCTCAGTGCCTCTATTTGTCCACAGCATGATGTTCTCTAGAGGAGTCATACTCTTGCCCTTCCTCTTGCATTGCTCACTGTTAAAGAGGACAAATTTGTCCTCTGGAAAAGTCCCCAGCATTCAAGATTCCTCCCCTTTGTGTGGGGTTCCTGGAAAAGCCCACATTAGTGAGACCATCTTTCTATCTTGGAAGATCTGTACCTCTTTTGTCTTCAGGAGCCTTCCCTAAACAAGCGAATATCTCAGATAAACTCTTACATAGTTCCTGTTGACTTAGCTCCTTATCTTGCTGCTTCCCATTGTTTTTGTCTATATAGATGCAACTTCCTTATAATAAGTGGACTGTGTTCCTGATTTGAACAATAGGTGTTTGGTCTCTGAGCTGATCAGATGAAGTCAGGCTATTAGCACTTCAAGTGAAATTGCTTTGCAAGAGTTACATTCATATCACAGTCCCAGCAATGTAATGATGTTCCTGCTCACTTTTTAAGGATTCCACATGACCACAGTGAGGCAAATACAATGGAAACTTCGTGCTCAGTAGCATCTGTTGTATGAAGTACACTTGAGTCCTGACAGGCAAGCTGGATCTGCAGTATTGAGAGAGAGAGAGAAATCCAACTGTTTTCATCTCTTTGTTTCCAGAATATGCTGGTACTGTCCACCATCCTAAACCAAAGGCATTAAAGGTGGCCAAAAAGAATATTAATGGTGATGATAAAACCATGGCACAGAAACACGGTGGTTCCATAGGGCATACATTCATGCAAAAGCATGAAGCTGCTGTAGCCTGACAGTGTGCTCCACCACACACACACTGCATCTTTGATTTCAGCAGCAACAAAAGAACAGCCAGCCAGCTCTGTAAGCAAGGTGGGCTTTGGGGAGAGAGAGAAACAAAGAAAAAGCTCCCCTCTAGTTTGACACTGCAACTGGCATTGCCATCACAGTCTGGGGCAAGAGCAGGCTTTGTTAATTGTGCAAAATTAGCTGTTGATCAGCCTGTGAAAAGCCTATATTTATTACTTCCTAAGGATAACCCTATCTCCTCAAGAAATGAGATTATGCAGCCATAGGTTGCGCACATGCCTGTGTCTATTTGACCCCTTACTCTGATGTACTTCTGTGGGTACACTGAGCTTAATAAACCTGATGAGAGAGTGGCTGGCACAACTAGCACATCTTTACACCCTTCTTGACAACACATGGCTGAGGAGGTACCCTGAATGCTCCTGCTAAGGAAAAAAAGCACAGCATGGACACGGCCTTTACAAGACATCAGAGACTCCACCCAGCAGCTCCATCTGAAGGTACAGAGCCATGGTTTCCTTGACTCGGTTGCTCACTACATTCTCTGTTTACTCCCTAGCTAACTTGTATAGATGCTCAAGTAAACAAAGCAACGGAAATATTTAATACAAGCAACCTTCCCCATAGCAACAGATGGAACAAAGCTGCTTTCTGCAGTGCCTCCTTCCCACAGGCTGGACCCCCCTCTTCCCTGAGGTCTGGGGTACCCCAAGGAAGCAGAAGAGCTGCTGGTCAAAGGGAAAGGACAAACACTCTTCCTCCCTTTTACTGAGGGCATCCACCTGCATTTCTCTTCCCAGCTCAGCCACTGATTTTCATCACATTTTTCAGAAGTTGGTCTCAAATTCTCTCCAGCTTCAGACTGGAGTGAAATTAAATGTGTTCATTTCGTCAGGAGGGGACAGATGGATGAACTGACTGGCAAACAGGAAAGCTCGATGGTCTCAGCAGTTTTGTGCTCTTAAGAAAAACTGTTGAGGGCCTGAGAATAAGTTCAACCCAGAGAACTGAAAACAGCACTTTCCTCTGCCCATAACACTGAAACAAAACACTTTTGACATACAGTTTGCACTGCATGTATTTTACTCATTATGGTGAGGACTTGATCCCAAACCGACCTTGATTTTCACTTAATTAGTAACCTCATTTGCAGTTCATTTGAAACATTTTTGTCTAATTCCTGGGGATTTTGCCTCATTCTGTTTTTTATTAGAATGAAACAAGCGTTATTTTATGGAAGATGTTTCCCCTTTTGACATATAGTGATAAATTTCACAATCCTTCAGATTTTAAAGATGAACTATAGAAAGCCTAGCAATAGATCTAAGACCCTAAAAATCTCTGCATTAATAATACCCAATGCACACAGCAGGAGAAGAATAAAGCAATACTTCCAGAGGTGCTAGTTTCCTTTTCAGTAAAGAAACTGGTACCAAGCTGGGAATTCTCATAGCCTGATTTTTTCCCTGCAGACCTCCAGTAAAACACTGCAGTGATTGCAACTTCCTTTTGCTTTTCTTCAGTGAAAGAAGAAGAAAGATTTATGCATAGGGCACAATAAATGCTGGGTTAAAAACAGTTTGTTCCTTAAGACCATGAAATGAGTTCCTAGGTTCAAACAAATGCTGGGATAACAGAACATTTCAAAGCAAACTTGCTAGCTTTCTTACCCTAAGACAGACCTTCAGGCTCTGTTTGCAGTTTGGTTATATTTGGCTGCGCAGAAATAGGTACAGGGAGGAGCATGGTGCAGATTCCATGTTCCCTTACACCTCATGTGCAGAGGCCAGTGGCTGGTTTTGCATTACTAGCGTGTAAAGATGGAAGGCTGTCACCCTTAGAGTGGCACCAACACCTGCAGGGACATGGGGAGAGGAGAGGGCCAACAGATCTGGTCAGAGAAGGCCAGTGCTAGCATCAGCCTGAAGGGCACAAACACACTTCAGTCTATGCTTTCAGCATTTTGGAATTGCAGGCTCCTGTGTTCTCAGAAGATAGTGCTTAGAAAGTGACCAGCACCGACAGAAATGCCTTCAAAAGCAGTTTCCCAAGGGACCTTACAACTGTTCCCTGAACAGACTAAAATCTTCTCTCCTCATATCCAGGGTTGAGGTTTTGGTGTCAGTTTTTCTCCTATTGCCAAAGATATTAAATTTGACTACTTTATGGTCATTGTGGTCAAGACGGCCACCAATTGCCACACACCAGATGCTCCCAAGCAATGGATCAAGGAGGGCACCTTTCCTCGTTGGCTCCCTTAGTATCTTTATCAGGAAGTTGTCATCAAAGTGTTTTAGGAATCTCCTGGACTTGTTTGTGTCAGCTTTGTAATGTTCCCATTTAACACCTGGCAAGTCCCCCTTAAGGGGTTGAAGTCCTCCATAAGGACAAAGGGAGTAGATCTAGATGTCTCTCTTAGTTCCTTAAAGAATAATTCATTAGTGTCAACATCCTGGCTGGGTGGTCTACTACAGAATCTCATAACAACATCTCATCTCCTTTATTTGCTACTCCCTTAGTCCTTACCCAGAGGATCTCAGCCATGCCATTGCCAACAGACAGCTCCATGCATGCAAACAGTATATGCAATGTACACCACATGCCAAACTGCAGGCTGAGGAGAGGTCTGAAGGACTGGCAACCTGGCCAGAGAGGCAGCATCAGGAAACCATGAAGGGGAAATACCCATACGAATCGTTCCTCTCCTTATCTCCTATTACTGTGAGTCCACCCTTGTTACTCCAGCACTTGGAAAGCCCAAGTCCTGATAGGTCTTGTGATGACACTTAAAAAAAATACCTCTGCTACAGAAGCCTCTGCAGTGCTATCAGCCTGATTGGATCCCAGAAGAGCAGCCACAGCCACCCAGACCCAGAAAAGTACCACCCTAAGAGCCAGCCAAAGAGTTATCCTATCCAGAAAGGCTCCAGGTCTGGCATAGAAGACCTACCACTCAAATGCTACTTGGAAAGGGCTTTCTTAAAACATAAATTAGGAATATTGTTTGCTAGTGTGATAAAGAATGCATCGTTGCAGCTACCACCATGTCTCTTATCAAGATGTTCCGTGATTCTATCCAGAGGTGTTTCTCTTTTTAGAATTTTGGTGTATGAATATTCCGCCTCCATTTGGACAGAAGCAATCCTAAAATGATTTTATTTGAACCTTTTCATTTGGCTTTCATTGACAGGCTTCCTCTGTGCATTTTTTCATGGATCCACAGATTCACGCCAGCAGTAAATGATTCAGGGATGCTCACCCACAGCCCTGTGCAGAGCAGCATGTGCACAGGTTGGGGACCGAAAATTCACTTTCCACACTCCAAACTCATTCGCCTGTTTTTCCTGCTGCCACAAGAGGCCAGTGATTCTATTATTTCCAGACTCCAGTGTTTCACCAGCACTACACCAACACAGCTCCATAGGAACATCTGTTAGACACCATCTGGAGGCTAAAAATCATAACTACAGACTAGTTTCCTGAACGTCCTGAAGCCTGTCACATAGGAGCTGTGCGCAACTTCATATTAACTCCAGATCAAATCTCAGCCATCTCTTCCTCCATCCTTCACAAATGTATCATTCATCAGGCATCTCTGGCTGCAGAGGCAGGAACACTCCCCATACCTGCACCGACTGCAGAATATGGAAGTCTCTGTCTTGCCAAAGGAGTTGTTTGC
Source organism: Excalfactoria chinensis (assembly GCF_039878825.1). Classification (NCBI taxonomy): domain Eukaryota; kingdom Metazoa; phylum Chordata; class Aves; order Galliformes; family Phasianidae; genus Excalfactoria; species Excalfactoria chinensis. The sequence continues at coordinate 9,177,040 of NC_092829.1, read as the reverse complement.
TTTTCATGTTTTCAGAGATGTTCAGCATCGAGCATTTCTCATTTCCCCTCCTGGGCAGTCTGTATAAGAATTCCATTCCTATCCCACACTGGGCACAGAGCTAGTTTATCTACTAGCTCATCATAACAAACAAGATGGCATGTCACACTGCAAAAAGGTAAGCTCTAAAAGATTTCTGCAATCTCTTCTCACAGCCCTGTGCTACTGAACTTAGGCGAGATACAGCAATAGGTTTGCAACGGCAGCAGGAGCCCATGAGGGTCCTAAGAGAGAGCTAATCATCCTCTGATATCATTTCAGTAAAATACACTGTGGAGGAAGTCTGCATGAGCACAAAGAGAACCATTAAATTTTCATCAGCATGAGTTCAGGCTGAATAAAGCAGGCCTCCCAAATGCACTGTGATAAAACATTTACACTGCACCACAGTGTTCCTTCCAAAAACAGAAAAGCATTTAGAGACACGGCCTTAGAAAATTCAGCATTGCTACGTGAGGTGGAGGCTCTGCGAGTCTTCAACTTTTTCTGACCCCTTCTCCTCCCACAGGAAAGAAAGAAATATGGACACAACAAGGGGTGGGCAAGAATTTGGGGGCAGGAAGGGGCAGGAGATACAAGCTCAGGAAAGGAAAGGGAAGGGCATTTGTGATGCTGCTAGTTTCAGAATGTATCCCATCCTTCTGTGCTTCTTACTTCTCGGCAGAGCAGAGAGAGTGGTTTATAAAGATCCATAAACACGAACCCACATGAGCAACACTCGCTGCTAGTGCACCACTAGCATCCACTGCTTGATAGAGAGGTCCTCAAGGAACCACAGTTTGATAAGTTGCAAGGATCTTTCTAAACTATCAAGAACATTTTGAAAAGAATCAGCATTTTTAATCTATCCTGAAGAAACATGCAGCCTGTAGCGCTGTGACCTTAGATCTCCAGCACATGTTATTGGGCTCCTGATATTCAGTGAATAAAACAGCATCAAGGCTGCATTCCAACAAAGGATTTTTAGGACATGACCATTTCCTTTAGTTTCTAAGAAAAAATTTAGCCCATTAGCCCATCTGTTTGGTGAGCAGGAAGTCAAGCTGGAGTGGTGTTTATGTGCTCCATGGCTACATAACAATTAACAATAAATATCTCAGAGCCTTTGACATCTGAGAGTTGCAGAAATTGCATTAAAAAAATGTATGTACCCAATCTTGATGCAGCATAAAATCATTGCATTTTAAGGCAGATGTACGGAGCTTGTTTGCTTGAATGAATGTTGTTTAAGTGGTATTTTCTTCCTAAGTTTTTAATGTTGAGGTTCCAGGCCTAACAGTGGTTACGTGCTCACTGCGGTGTCCTTGGCTGTTACCACGCAGCCAATATAACTACAGTGGACAAAATGCCAGCAAAATATAAGCTTTCGTGTTCAGAAACTGTTTTACATCAGGAAAAAGAAGATGGCACTGATTTGTTGGTGGGGAGAAGATGAACGGGGCCCTAGATCTGATTCCTACTAACCTTACCCTGGGTACAGCCATTGAGATCTGTGCAAAGGGAAAACCAAAGAGCTGTAGGATATCTTCTGGATCAAACCAGCAGTGAATCACACTTTGCACAGAGTGGGACACGAATCCTTCATGCATTCAATTGCCTCCCACCTTTGCATGTATTAGCATGACTGAGAAAAAGCGTATTAACATCTTCTCTATTCTTGCTTCACTGTTTCAGAGAAGACATAATACAGATGTATCAGAATTCCAAGCTGGGCTGTATTCATACACAAAATATAGAGCATAATAGAGCAGTACAACTTCTTCTGGGGAACAGATGTACCTTGTGGTATTTATTCCAACCTATTTGAAGGGAAGAGATGGGGAGAGAGATTGGTATGTATTGCAGGTACCAACTGATATTTAAAACCTTTGGCATTCCCATATGAGCCTGGAAATAACTGCCAGTGCTATTAGTTGCTGTCACTGACGACAGCATATAAATGACTATCTAATCTGCATATACAATCGAGTAATTAGATGCCATATGTAAGAGCAGTTATTTATAGGTGCAGAATCAGAGGCCAAATTTAAGCCCGGTCCTTGTAACATATTATCTCACAAACCAGATCCTCTTGGACACAGGTACAGATCTTTATTACTGAGTACCTCATCTTAGATTTATTTTTATTTTTATTTTTTAATATCACTATTAATATTTCATACTATCGATTTTCCACTGTGGTGCACTGAATCAGCCCTGCCTACATCTCACCTGCTGACAGGGAGCTAGAGCTGCTGCTCACAAAATGCCTGTCAATGTGAGGGGCTGCTTGTGCACAAAAGCAGCCCGGAAACCAAGCAGGTCCTGCTCAAGGCCCGTCCTCTCTGCTCAGTGAGGGCTTGATCTGTTCTTATGAACAGTTGACCTAGATTCTCTGCTTGAATGAAAGTCTTTTCCGGCACCGAGGCTGTTCAGAGGGTCAGAAATTCACATATCGCTCATCACGAGAGAAGGGAAAATAATGGATATGTTAAGGGACCATAAGCATCAGGCAGGCCATCCTGACAGCAGCCATCCCCCCCCCCCCCCTCTTCCCAGATACCCCCAGAGAAGCGGTGGAGATGAGAATGTAGCATCTAATTAACCACCTCTCCAATCAGATCTGGTTCAACAATTGCAAATATCACGTGGCAATTCAGTTTCCCTCCCCATCTGATTTTTCGCACGCAGCTAACATGCAAACTAGGTCAGTATTATTCCTACTGAAGCACTCACTACGGGTGTTATTTTTAGGAAGCCATGTGATCGTCTGACTTTTATTTATGAAAGCACCGAAAGGTCCGCTGTGTGTTTTCCTGTCTGTCATATTTGGGCTGGTTTGCTGCTTTAGTTCTTTGGGTTTGTTGCTGAGATCTCTGGCCTCTTTTTTAAAAGGCAAAGTCAGACTAAATCAAGAGGCCTTGCAGTTCACGTGCCTGAGCAGGCTCTGCAACAAAGCACATGCAGCATGAGCAAAGCAAACCAGACAAGTGCACTGAGAGGCTACGAAAGGCAAGGCAGGGTTGCAGGCAGCGAGAGACAAGGAGATGGAGCAGAAATAGGAGGTCTTTCGTGCCAACCTACTGATTGCTTTACCATCCAACCTTGCAATCCCATATTAATTGGCACTGCTTCTATCACATTGTCTTGAATTCTTTATTAATCAAGTCTGTATCGGCTGTCTAGCTCTATCTGAGATCAATCACCAGATTACCCCAGTGTCCTGTTAATACTTTTAAAAATGATTCTCCAGCTCTGCACAATTTACGAGTGTCTCAAGGCATTTAAAACGCCTGGCTCAACAGCTCAGAAACCTGGTTAATCTTCCAAACGTTGCTGATGTAATCTATTATTATTGCTAATTTAAGGCATCTGGCTTTAGCAGGCATTATTTAGCATATTCTGAACTGCTGTTAGATGGAGAGGATTTAGTGCATTGCTATATGCCTCTGTTCTCTGGCTTTTTCTTAATGCATTGGCACAGGCTGCCGAGGGAGGTGGTAGAGTCGTTGTCCCTGGAGGTGTTCAAGAACCATGAAGATGTGGCACTGAGGGATGTGGTCAGTGGGCACGGTGGGATGGGTTGGGGTCGGACTGGATGAGCTTGGAGGTCTTTTCCACACTTAATGATTCTATGACTCCTGGAGTCTACGATTTTTCTCTCATTTAGAAATAGAAAGTTTTATTTAACACTTTTGGTTTGGGTGTGTTGTTTTTTTTCCCTGCAGTATTGAAATGTCTATTGACAGTTCCATCTGCTGATGATATGTGGAAATGTTATCATTTCTCAGAGCCTTTGCTAGTCTAATATACTTTGACCATTACCCTTGCTGCTCCTAGTTCTATGGACTGAACATTTATTTGCAGGCCTTTTGGTTTGGCTTGGCTTTCTGACCTTTTGCACTTTGGGCAATTGCTTTATATTCAGTACTAACATCTTTTTTCCCCCCTATTCTTTATGAATAAGAATTTGCCTTTGCTTTATTCTTTGTTACTGCTTTCACTCCACGTAGCCTGACTGAATTAAAATCAGCACAGCCCTCCCTGAGCTTTGTTGCTTTTTGATTATAAACTAAAACATTCTGAGTCAGCTCTTGCTTTTCATGCCTATTTACACTTAAAGGTCTTCCTGTCACCTGAATCATCTCAAACATGTTTTCATCATCAGGAAAACAGCTAATTAAAATATCAAGACTATGCAGTCTTGTACACTGGCCTTTGTTCACATGTAGCTTGTTTACATGTTGTAACCATAATAAGCACCTGCATTTATATAACTGCCATACTTCAGTGCCTCTTCATCAGCCTAAATACAATACAGAAAAGGTTATGACATGTTTGGAAGTAGGAAATTCCTGTGTATACCTTTTTAGAACTGTCCAGGTCATTTTTGCATGAGCAGTCGCTCGGATGGGAAGTTTCCATGGCAGGAACACCACAGACATGGCGATCCAAGGGCTGGCATCTTGCTCTGCAGTGACTTGCAGAGGCAGGTATCAGTCACTGCCTTCCTGCATTATATGCTAGACCGTTCATCCACAAGCATTCAAAACTACTTTCTTCCTTGGAAACAAAAGTCACACTAATTTTCATGGAATCATAGAATCAATAAGGTTGGAAAAGTTCTCAGAGATCATCTAGTCCAACCATCCACCTACCACCAATATCGCCCACTAAATCACATCCCTAATTTTGAACTTTTCTCATGCCTCGCTGCTGTTACCTCCAGTGACATTAACATTGGCATTAAACAAAATTTCCACCATACTACAAGAGTACGACCAGCTGTAATGAATGATTCAAGCTCTTCCTGATCCTTTCCCGTTTGTGAAAACCAACTCCTCACAAAAGCTTATGGATAATGAAATTATGTTCTCGTCCAGTGTCCCCAGTTCATTTTGTCCTCCTCTTACTGGATTTTGCTCTAAACAAGTGACCATTTGTTACATCTTTTCTTATTTTTTAATAATAAAGTAGAAGACAAGAGCTTCTGATATTTTTCACTATTAGATTCCAGAAATTAGCATCGTTACTATTTGCCCACTTCTTCCCCGGATAGCAGCATCAGCCCTTTCTCTTCTCTGTCAAGACAGAGACTTAGAAAAACTACCTCATGTTTGGAATGAAAGTGAAGGGATTTGGGTAGCTATTTCTATTACCAGGGTGTCTCCAACACCGAGTTCAAAATTAAAGCTCTGAATTTCCCCAGATTCTCTAAGTGAGGAATCATCATGCAACGAGCAGTCTGCACGTACTCCTACAAGGCAGAAACCACACGATGAACGTAGCCAACAGAGTACTGCAGGCCCCACAGTTAGACACTTCCACCAACACGCTGCGTACACTCAACTTGGGAAAAACTGCTTTCATCTCTCCTTTCTAATTCATCCCAAGCTCTGGAGCTTGCATCATAGGCAGCCTGCCTTCCTGAGCTAGCTGCCAGTACTGTCTTGGTGACTCCTCCAAAAAGAAACAACTTCAAAAGAAATGATGTAGGATGAAAGATGAATGGGCCGGATCCAATTCAAATTCTAAACTACAAATAACATTTCCTTCTCAAGTAAAGCCCAAGCTGTCACGGAGCATTAGGCATGCACTGTAGATAAGGTCGCACAAGCTGCACCCTCCACGCAATGAATGAGAAAATGCAGACATCTGGCTATGGCATCCTGAGCACAGTGCAGCTTGGGAACTCAGATCTGTGTTTCAGGAGTGGTGAGTAAGAATCCCATGCAGGATGCTCTGGGGTGTTTTAAGAACATGGGACATATCCTGCAAACATGCTGAAAAGGCCTGGCCAGCACAAGCTGGCTGGTTGGCTGTCCATGCATCACGCTGCGATGCCACACTAATCAATCTAACACTAATCCCAGGAAAACCAATGGGTTTGGATAGAAATCATAAACTTGACTTCTTTTACATCAGACTTTCCATTCCTTTTCCCTACGCTATCACATAAGACTCACATGTGGGTCACTTCCACTACCTATCACCTGTAACATGTTGTATGTGATGCGGAGCTAGGAGCAGGATGAATGGCTGCGCAGAACAGAAGTACTTGCTGGTTGCTGTCTTCTGAATCAGTCATGTCCTAATTCTGGGCAGTGAATTGTGTCTCTCTTTTCCAGGAGCTGATTTTGACAAATTTTTTCTGAACTTTCATATTTCATATTATTCCATCTGTCAAACGTGTCTGAAAGTGGCCAGTGCACCAGAGGAAACCAATCAGTTGAAAAACTCAGCTTTTATTTCTTCAAGCCATATGCTTATCTCCCTTAGTCAGAGCAATTGTGTGATTCAGGCAACAACCTTACAGGATACAAACATAAGTTGCATTGAATTTTCTGTAACCGAGCTCTTTCGGGATTAATACATACAATAAGAAAACATACTTTTTCAGCCACTAACACATTACTTTATATCTCAGTGTTAAAACCAGTGGACTAATCCTGCCTTGAAAAAGAACTGCAGGCCACAATTATTCAGTTCACTCATTAATAGCAAAACCTGCTTTCCAGTTATTTCAGTTCCCCTCCTGAAATTACGCAGCTTGTTATTGGTGCCAGATTCCCATTTATCTCAAGAGCCTTTTGTACCAAGAACAAACAATAGCTTCTTCTTAATCAGGCTTGGCATGAAAAGAAGAACTCATGTTACAAAGGAAGGGCCATATCATTGTGCCTTACTACCTCAAGGCACACAGGAATTTCACAAGTCCCTTCGAATTTTCAGTAATACACAATACGTGGGGAGGTTATGAGCACCACAAGGAAAAGTGCTGATTTGAGTAACGGAAGAAATACTAATGAGTGCAGGACAATAGGCATAGACGGGCAGGTAAACAAAAAGCAGAAGCAGAAGTGTAAGGTGAACCACGTTATCAGCTGTCCCATGGCAAGAGAGCTGGTCCACTTCTGCTCTGTTATCCACCAGCATCATGCACTATGCTACTGAAGTTCAAGGAGGTACTTCAGAAGAAGAAACTACTGCAGAGGTGAGGAATGCAGCTGATTTTTTTTCTGCTCATCAGAAAGCATGTGTCCTCTCTAAGCCAAAGCAACATTGCCTTTGCTACTACAGTTCCTCATGGGCAATATATGTGGGTCATTCCAGTGCAAATTTATTGTGAGAGCAGATTCAGGGTCATGTCAGACTGGAACACACACAAGGCAGCCCTATATTCCCTTCTTCTAGTTCTTTAGATATCCTTTCTTTGCTTTTTTTTAAAGCACAAAATGAAGACTTCATGTCTTTTTCAGGGAGAGTAATGTTTTATTTAAGGCGCCCCGCAAGCACCATGAATTTTACATGACAGAAGCTCCATCCCACAACATCCTTAAACCTCTCCCTTTTAGTCTGCAGGGCTGTGATCCTGCAGCCAACAGGAGTGCTATCTCCCACTGGGAGCCCTGCCATGGGGCTGAGTCATGTTGTTGACTAATGTACCCCTTGGGTTTAGTGTGGGACTCTGATGGCGTCTGTGGAGGTATACCTGGTAATAAGTATTCGGAAAGGCAAGCTTTTACAGTAAACCAACCCTATTCAGCTCTCAATTAGCCATGGAAGATTAACTGGGTTTGGGATTAACTGGAAACTTCCTCCTGGCAGCAACCACAGCTACAACACAGTGACATACAACATAGGGTGCACAAGCCTCGAGGCTAAGTCCCACCTGGGAGTCCAACAAGGCTGCCCTTGCTTTGCACAGAAACCAACAGGTAAAGGACCTGAATATGCTCTTATCCCCTAGTAAGCTCCAAGCCAGGATCTGGTTTTATGTAGGTTGCCCCAACCCACATTATCTGTGAAGACTGAAAGCTGCCAGTATCTAAGTGAACCAGAAGATACCACTACACTAATACAAGAACATGCTGTGTAGCCTGCAAAACTGTGAGGCAGCTGGTGTGCTGACACCATTGCCTATGTGCTGAGTAATGATGTCTCACTGTCTCTTTGTACTCCCTTATCTGTCTTCTTCCATCTGTTGTCCTCTGTCTTCCATTTGGGTTGTATGCCATTCAAAGCAGGTCTTTTTTCTAGCACTTTAGAAGCTCATCTGTGACAGCACGTCACCAAATCAGTCTGATAGCTCACCTAAATCAGTAACTGGTGAGTTGGAGTTGATGTTGTTCAGGAATGTGTATCCGAATGGATTAAGAATAGTGTGCTTGGGTGAAAAGCGTGACTCAGAAGTGTTACTAGCATTATTCTTTTACACGTCCATAAACCTAAGAAATGAGAGAAATGTGGGAGGGGTAGAAAAAGACAAAAAGGCAAAGAGACAGCAGGCTGGCGGGCAGGAAGCTCTCAAATATAAATTCACTACATGGCTGGTACACAAACCAGATGCCGAGAAGAACTGAGCATTTGCAACTCCTACTCACATTCTCATTTCTTCTTTTACAGTTATTAACTTTGCGTGCTTCTCCATTTCGGTTTTGCTTCATCTTTCACATAGATAAACCACAGCCTGGATCTTATTTTCACGTATCCAAGTGACTTTACTATCATATCATGTGCACACACAGCTACACCCACAGGTATGCTGCCTTCTGTACGTGATGATAGTGCAACTAGTCTGGTCACCAGGACAACAGTCCCAGCCTGTCATACTGATAAGAAGTTAGCTGGCTGGATTCATACTCCGAAAAAAAAGCACTGAGAAAATAAATGTAGTGTGCAGCAGTAAACTGCAAATAGCATTCGGTTTTCCCCTTAGGAAGCTGGAATGAAGATGAATGTGAAGCAAAAAAAAAGAAAGAAAGAAAGAAGAGGATCTAAAGAGAAGAGACTTGTTTAACTTTTAAAACTTTGCACAGTCAGAACCACTAAGACAAGGGACTGGAGCTAACACATGGGGCTTATCTCGGTCTTCCCAAGCAAAGGGAGTTGTTTTAAGACCACAGAGCCCCAAATTTTCAAGTGACCAAAGCTACTGCCATGTCAGCAGGCTCAGATGTTGTCTTTGATAGACACCAAAGCAAGGAAACTAAAGGAAATTAACATTATACTCCAAATAGTCTCTGTTGCTAGAACTGCCTCTCACTATCAGCAGCCAGGACTGCTGAAGGACTGCAGTACCTTATGCCAAAGCTCAAGCTGTTTCCTGGCTGGACTTGTGTTCACTGCAGGACCAGGAAGAGACTTTTTCCCACAAAACAACCCCACCAAATACAGCTGAATCAATAATCTGGTCCAGTCACTCCAGAAAACAGCTTTGTGAAATGGACATTTGGTAGATACAGAAGTCAAGCTGTAAATTCAGTCTTTCCAATGCTGTCAAAATGCAGGGAAATGTAGGACCAGTACCATCTCTAATGTTCAGTCCCACAGCCTCAAGGAGTTCAGTCTAATCACTTTGCCAGTGCAAAAACAGATATGAAAAACAGTATGAAAAGAAGTCTATTTGTAACTGGAAGCCAAGACCATTTGAACGGTTCATCTGTAGCCCACAGAATGCATTGAGGGGGTATGTAATAGACAGAATATATCAGAATATATCAAAGTGGCAAAACTTCATCAGAACAGGAAATGACTGTGCAAATCCAGCTGAAGTTGAAGAACTCTGATAAGGCCATTCCCTGTAAGACTGATAAGAAATGATGCCCTGTCTCTTTCAGGGCTACTCATGGACACAGCAGGGTTTCTGCTTGAGCAAGGCTTGCATCAGTGATGTTCAAGGTAGCACCCAGAAATGCAGGTCACGTGGCCAAACTCTAATCTAAAAAGAAAGAGGTCAGCAAGAAAAAGAGCGTCAGGCTACACGATAAGGAATCAGGCAGCCGGTCTCCTTCCAACCTCTGCTTCCCAGTCCTACCAAGAAACAGACGAAGAATTTCAGTCTCTTTATTCTGTTTCCCAGCTGTGATTTGACAGTGAATTGTCTTTTCAGAAAGGTGCTACAGCACTCAGACACCCTCCCTACCCTCTAGTTAACACACTGGGGAGAGGGAAACTGCAAAGTCAGCTGCACAAACATCTCTGGCTGGAGCAGAGAGGTACACACAATCTAACAAATTCAAGGCCTTTCTGAGCACAGCAAAGCAGTGCCAAGAAGCAGAAAAATGTCATCAAGGCCACATAGATGGGTTTCTTGCATTTGTTCTGCATCTCAGCCAAAGCAGGCAGGCGCGATACACGGAGACAAAGAAGCCTTTCTCAGTAAGCAGCGTGGCACACACTCCTGGGTCACATAAGGTGGCTGTGCGTATGCCCGGTCCCCTTTCCCCTGTTTTGATTGTAGATGCATCCTTTCTGTGTCAAGATGTGGATACTTAATACATTCTCACCTTTGCCCTCAGCTACACGCTGTTTCTGCTTAGCTAATGCTTTTCTTGGCAGGCTTAGCTAGACAAGTCAGAGTTCAGCTTGCACCCTGATCAGCTGAAACGCAGATGGCTGGCTCTGGGGAATGCTGCAGAGATATGGCCAAAATGAACTGAAGTCACTTACACGTAGCTGCAAATTGCTCTGGGCTGGGACTCAGCCAGTGAGGTCCTGACCAATGACTGGACATCCAGGGACTGCCAAAAGGCAAATCAAAATAAACAACAGAGGGGTTTCTTCCAGGGCTGCATTATAAAGAGGTTTGGTTTTCAAAGCAGGATTTAAGAACAGAACCCTGATGTCTGTCCTTAATGCTTTAGCCTGGACTGTGAGCAGTGACAGAACCAATAAAAAGATGGAGATGATTAATAAGGGAAATAAGAAGAGTGAAGAAGGAGAGTAGTTAGGACATGCAGGATTTTTCACAGCTCTGGCATAGCTCTCTCATACAACTGATGCATGCTAAGCTTTCCAAAGTGGTGAGAGTGAATGGATCATGTTTAGCTGGTTCTGAGTAAAGGCTCAGTAAACTGACTTCATGCGGTCAAATATTTTTCCTTCTTTCTTGCAAAGCACCCAGCAGTCAACAGTGCATTGAAGAGATTGCTATGGGAAACCCATGACTAATAGCTCTCCTTTGCTTCACTCATTCTTGTTAACAGCTTTGTTGGAAGAATATATTGCACAGCCTGTGGTGCAATAGTCCTGCCCAAAGTCCATGTATGCACTGAGACTGACCTCCCCAGTGCTATGTTTTTCAAAGACCTCTAAGCAGCTATGTGTAGGTTAGAGTCCCTACAGAAAACACAGCACCGTGGATCTGGATCACAGAAGGCAAATCTGGCACAACCCAAAGCTACAGAGCTGCCTCTTTAGGACCTTTGGTAAGGAAACAGAGAATGTTAGAGAGCAGTTCACTCTGTAGCAGTGGACAAGGAGGTTTGGACTGATTCTCAAGCAATCTAGCTAGCAGATTGTGACTTGGCACCCACTGCTACTTTGCCTGTTTCCCTGCTGCTCCAGGAATTGAGCAAACTGTGAGCGATCTGTCTGCACGCGTCATAGCATATGCCACACCATGCACCAGAATTAGCACACGGTCAGAGCAGCTGCATGGGCCAAATTGTTCACTCCTCCTGTCCACCTGAACATGTCCCGGGTTGCAGAATGCAGTGGGACTCGCTGCTCAGGGCTCTGCAGAGAAAGCAATGGGACTCTTGGATCTGCAAAGCATGGCACTGGAAGCTTCATCTGGACGAATCAGCTGCTCACTGTAGGATTCTGTGGGAACAGCACTGCTACTGAGATTCAACATTAGTTATCTATAAAGCAAGAAGGAGTCTTATCAAGTGAATACTACTAAACATTACCCAGAGTGCAAATTCTCACTGGCCTTCACAGCAGATAGACTGAACTATCAAAACTTCGTGTCACAGCACTCCTTGTCTCAGTACACCAGGAAAACAAACAGGCAGGGAAAATAAAAGCCTTCTTTAGCCACAGCAGGCACTAGTAGCCAAGAGAACTGGCCACTCACAAAGTAAAAATAAGCATTCACAAGTATTTATCTTCAGATACAAAAGTTGTATCTTATGAGGGTGAGTCAACAAAGAGACTGCTAGTAAAAATGCTGGGTTAAATAGGAAAATCATCCCATGGCATAAACCAGTTCATCTCCGTGGACCTGAGAAAGCTGACATTTATATCTGACCTTAGAGATCCCACCTGCATTCACACACACTCCACAACTTAATCCAGAATGGGGAACCATTCTGAGCTGAGTATTCATCCATCACCAAGTCATCCATTAATCTGTCTACTGAGCAAACAACCAGCAACGAGAGGAGCTGTGTATTTATTACACATTTCTGAATAAGTCATGCCCAATATCTAGGACAAACAATACATTAAGCCCTAAAGAACACTTTGAAAGCCTTTTGCCTGCTGGAGGCAACAATGAAAAAGTAACACGATAGAAAGAGAACAGTAAATCATTCATGAGAATGATTAAAAACAAACTCTGGTTGCGGTGCAGCAAAACAACACTGAAAACAGCCAGTGTATTCCACCTGAGCATCTCTTCATTTCCAGGAGGTAGAGTGGGTGGCTTTCATAAATGCCATTTTTCAAGGCTAGTGCAAGGAAGGTGTACCAGATACAGAAATTCAGGGAGAACAGCAAAGCAGCAAATTAGTTTATTCAGTTGCTCCATGGCTACATCAGGCACTGATGCAGAAATATTACTGTGCTTGAAACTACTAATGCAAAAAATGCTTAGCTGGCACGTCAAGGGTACTAGGGAGAGAATAAACCAGACTCCCTAGGGATGAATAATGCCGTACTCTAATGAGCTCTCTAACATGTGCACAACCATTCTGGAATCCTAAAATCATGTCCTGATAGAATTACAGCACCAAAATGTTCACAGTCACCACCTACCCTAACCGAGCTGTTGATGCTACAGTTTCCTAGATGTGAATGTGGACAAAGATACAAATCACAAACCATTTAACGAGCATTTATTCCATATCCCTTCAGCTCTGTGAGAATGCCCATTTCAGGAAATGTTTTGGAAGATCGTTTCCTATAACTATTTCGGGTAAAAAGCTCCCAAATGATCAATATAGACAAGGTTATTATTTTTATTTTCCTATTTCTTCAGGGCAAATCTCCACTTCTATTGTGCATTTCAACATTCACTGACATAACAGCATTCAAAAAGCTTTCCAAACCTGACTGTGAAAAACAGTTCAAGGTAGTATCATTCCCGTATGAAAGTCCCGCTTTCGGTGTGTCCCCTGGCTTGTCTTCAAAAAGAAACACATTACATCAATAAAATCACACTGGGCTCTACAATCAACACCATGTTTGACATGGGTTCACATTTAAGGGTATTTTCAGCCTGGTTTCTTAAACAAGCAAGATGTCTGTGAGCACCTTTGGTTCCATCTATCTGTTCCTGAACCCACTGGGTATTTCCAAGTCCAGCAGCACTTGGAAACACTATATGTGAGACATGGGTGGCTGGGCATCGTGAGACACAGTTGGTGACAGTGTGTGTTATCATCTCTTTCGGTATTACTACTAGTTTATGTAATAGCCCAGGCATACAAAATACTTGGCATGTGCAAAATGCAGAACAAAGTTTCTGCTTCTATTTTCTTTCTTTTCTTTTTTCTTATTTTTTTTTTTCTGTTTGGCAAGTAATGTGCATTCATAATATAAACATTTGAGCTGCAAACCACTGTTGCATTCCAGACTTTGGCACCTCATGGTAGTCATGCATTAATTGTTTCCTGACAAAAGGTAATCCCTGTATTTTTATGAAGCAGCTGTGCCAGCTGTACTCAAACTCAAGGCAAAACACACCAAACAAACAGCAAATTCTAAATTACAACCCACAAATTCAGCATTACCCAGCCTGCAGTGCTCTGCAAATACCTTTGATGTTACAGTACACATAAATCTGTAAGGGAAATAAAATCAGACATTGAAGAGCAAAAAATGTCTGTTGTGTCTCTCTAGCTGTTTGTTCCCAAATACGTGATTGCTCTCCTTGCCAAACAAAAGGTTTGGTTCTAGAAAGTAAGGCTCTCTTTTGCCTTTAAAGCAGAACCTTCTTTTGCTTACAGCACAAACACCAGGGACACCTCCTCCTCTGCTAGATCTGTCAGCAAAAGCACAAACACAATCATAGCAGGGCCTCAGTGCTGCCTCCAAACTCCAACTCTCCCAGCAATGTCCTCATGTTGTTTTTCAAGACACTCCTCCATGCTTGAATGAGCAGAATAGATCAGCAAAGCAAGATGCAAGCTGTAGTGCAGACCCCTAAAAAACAGCTCAGCAGCCACATGTTTTTGCACACAAGAGAAAGGAATTAAGAACCTTAAGGTCTCCAAGGAAAGATGTTCTGGAGATACAGTCTGAAAATCAGAGGCAACAACACACTCCTCCAGGAAAAAGTGGAAAGCCAGTAGGAAACTCTAAGCACTCTATGTTTTCTTTGCTACTTAAGAGTCAGCATTTTGGGCCCCTCACTACAAGAAAGATATCAAAGCTCTGGAGTGCATCCAGAGAAGAACAACAAAGCTGTGATGGGCCTGGAGCACAAGTCTTATGGGGAGGGGCTGAGGGAATTGGGATTGTTCAGTCTGGATAAAAGCAGGGTCAGGGGAGACGTTATCATGCTCTACAACTCCCTGACAGGAGGCTGTAATGAGGTGGGGGTCAGCCTCTTCCCCCATGCAATAGCGATAGGGTGAGAGGTAACGGCCCTAAGTAGAGCCAGGGAAGGTTCAGGCTGGATGTTAGGAAAAGCTTCTCAGAAAGAGTGGTGATGCATTGGCACAGCTGCCCAGGGAGGTGGTGGAATCACCACCCATGGAGATGTTCAAGAACCACGGATGGAGATGTGGCATGTGGACCTGGTCAGTGGGCACGGTGGGGATGGGTTGGGGCTGGAGTAGATTAATTTAGTGGTCTTTTCCATCCTTAATGATTCTATGATTCTATTGTAAATCACTGAAATGCTACTGGAAGGGAGATTGAACTCACAAGCCTAGATCTTGATGTCTGCAGACTGACTGTGACAAGTAGCACAGAAAGATAAACGCAGTGGTTGCTACCGGGCACAGTGAACAGGCAGGCGGCTCTGACAGCATGTTTTCAGCTGGCAGCTCTTTTCCTTAAGGACTCCTTATCTTCCACATCCAATTCTGTCAGCAGCCAGATTTGTCAACCACAAGCATGCAACTGCTGGATAATGCTGGTGTTTGCCAGTTATGCCTGCAGCCAAAGCTGCTACGTGGGCAAACCAGGAGTACCTGGTTTCTCCAATTCCTATCATCAACACTGCTGACACACAAAGAAAGCTCAACAAGTTGGGGGCACCTCTTTATCACAGACCTCCAAACTGTGCCGATTTCACCTCCTGATTGAACTTCCATCCCATTTGCACTTTTCATTCATGTGAGTTTGCCTTTGTTTATATGCCAGTTTCAACACAGACAGTCTGGTTTTATTTGCTCAAAAGAATACTTTGTTTTGTCCTTCCATCCAAACACCTACTAATTGTAAAATTCCCAGCAGAATTCTCCCACAGGCCAAACAAGTGCCATGCCAAAATAGAAGCACAGTACTGAGAAGTCAAGAAGAGTGAAAATAACAAGCAAATCACACATACTCATGTTAAAAAATACATTGAAATTTTCACCATGGTGAAATATCACGTTATTCCCAACAGCAAAGAGAGTAAGACCACTTTTCTAATGCACTGCTGAAGATATTCACTGCTTAAAACCCAGAGATGTGTGCTTGATGACACAGGGGAGCTGCCCATCCCAAAGAATTGTACAATTTCTCAGTGGTTTTCTTAGAATTTTCATACTTAAAACAGACTGTCACTGAGGAACATTCACTGGTCAGGAATCTGACAGCACCACATGGTAGACTTTAGCCCTTCTCTCAGTACACATGAATGAGTATTGCTCATCTGTTTCAGAAGCTTGCTAGTTTTTCCAGATATATCAGTAGGTCATAGAAAACTGTTGCTTAGGAAAGAGCATCCCAGCAAGTAAACAAGAAGATGGAGTCAGGATGCTCTACCCACCTTAGATTTGGATGGAACAACGTCCTCAGGAGTCGCCCCTACTCTTCAAATCAGCACAGTGAGCTGTTAGATAGTTTTGCATAGGTGGGTAGTGCTCCTCAGCAGGTAACCCAACAGATGGGTCTCGTACTGAGCAACACCCAACCCCTTAGCAATGCCTCCTACCCTGCATTCAGCTTGTACTCAACCCCCCTCAGTGCAAACTGATAGGAAACGCCGTGATAATATAAAATATATCCATCTCCCTTAAAACGTACAGCTATCAACCACTAGTTTATATTCTGCACAGAAAGCTGGTTGCTTCTCTTTCCTGAGGCACCTCTCTTACAGCCAGACACACTGCAAAAGAAAGGAGGGCAGTGGGAGCTTTGTGGTGTCTTCTGAGATGATGAAAGCAGATCTGGGGCAGAGCTTGTCAACTGAGCCCTTTTACAGACCCAAACCCTGGGATATTTTAGTGTTTCTGCATAGATACAGAAGTAACAAAAATAACTACTAGTAATTAATGGCTGCCTCTGTTTTGTTTTGTCTATTAATTCCTGAACCACCAATGAAAACAATAATGTTGCAGAGCATGGAAATGAAGGTATTTTACAAAGGGAGCTTGTAAAAGATGAGTTGAAGGGCAGCAATTAACGTGGAACTTTTGAAGAGAAAGAACAGACCTATGCTCTTGCTGCTGCACAGCATCTAATGCAGCTTGAATGAATGACTGCTGAGCAGTAAAGTCACAGCTATTCGAATCTACCTTCCAAATACCAGTCCTGGATGAATTTGGACTTGTGCTATAACAGAAGTTGCATATTCAAACCTGGCATGTAATTCTAGCATGTTAGAGTTGCATCCACATTCTAGTCCTTTCCACTGTCAGGAATGAAAGCCATTTGAACACAGCCACGTGACTTTCCTCAACAGGCTGCATGTAGGAGCGTGGGGTGCCCAGCAGCACAGGGAAAGACCAGAACTCACAGCAGAGGCATCATGCAGGACCACAGAGTCCTGTACCCAGCTGCTAAGGGATCCTGCTCACGCTGAAGAAAATATCGTCTATGAAGCAACCACTGGAAGATAACACACAGCTTACAGCAGAGAAAAGTTATTCTTCATGACCAAGGTTACCAAGTGAGTACTGAAAAGAGGCTGTGCTTATAGCCAACCATGTAACGATATTAATTCTTGGATAGAATCATGGTTCTGCTGCATTATCACAGGCATTGACTTTCTGCTATTTTTAATAAAACCTAAGGCAGCACAGAACAAATTTGCATAGCTCAAGGCTGAACTGAGCTATAACAAAGCATTTCTGTGATAAGGAAACACACACTCTATTAGACATTAGACTCTCAGACATTAAACCACTTCCCAAACCTGACTCAGTCGTGCCATCCTAAAGTATCTTAACTTCGGGAGAGGTGCATCCATAGGAACTCCTTAGCTTATGTCAGTGAAATGCAAAGCAGACAAGAGCTCTGTGTTTTGAAGGTCACAAAAGCAATGTGAACTATGAACTTCAGGATTTATGGAAGCGATGAAACCATGTCATTTTAAAGTGGGAGAGAAAATTACTTTCTGTCTTATTCAAGTCACTAGATGCTAAAGTGAAAAAAATAAAATAAAATAAAATAAAAATGAAAAAAAAAAAAACCACCAAAGATTATGATTCAGTAAAAATACCTGGGATCCAGCATTAATGGATTCCTCTGGTGACAAAAAAAACTGAACAGCTAGGTACCAAGGAGACAATAATCTACCATTTTAGTCTGTTTTCTATAATGCAAGAGAGTATATTCTAACTTACCTGTATGAGTTCTGCTTTTTGCAGAAAGAATACCGTCTGAAAGGGTAACTCTTAACTTGATGTCAACTTATATACCATCAAATTGTAGAAATCCCTCTTTATGCTACTAATCGTAACTGTTCAGTTATTCATGATGTCAAGCAGCACCAGTTCCAGGGGCTGTTCAATAAAGTGGTGTTGGCAGCAGTATGCTTTAACACTTGCAATTTATTAACCTCAGAGGTGTTGTAGCATGTAAGTAAAGCCACAGAAAGGAGGCATTTAGTAAGTTATGCATGCTGCATATTTTTACAGCTAAGGAGTTCCTGCTGTGCTTTTCTTGCCTCCCACATTTTTATGATTATTTTTCCCCTCGTGATAACTGCCAAGCCTCATATCCTTGGGAGAGATATTTCCTTGTTTTGCACTAACCCTCTTTCTCGTGTTTAAAAAAGCGCTGCTGTGTGTTTCTCAAGGAAACATTTAAAACATCCTGTCAAGTTTTTCACTTTCTCAAAAAGCTCCAAGTCCAAAACAGGCTCACAAAGATGTTGTACAGGACATCATCCTGGCTACAAAGATGTGCTATTGCACGGGCTGAAAGGAAACCTATAACTAGGGCAGCAGTGATGATGCAGATGATGTAGGAGGGTCTTGTTAGAAAATGTTGAAGAATATCCGCATTTATTTCTGGCTGGATCGTTACTCTGTTGCTGCAGCTGAAAGAACAGGTTATTTATTGTTGCGTGTCTCTGAAAGTGTCCTTAAAGACAGAAACATTTTTCTGCCATGATTTCTAGGGAAATCTAATGCATTGGCCGCCTTTGTATTTGAATGCAGTATTATTGCATGTCAGAAGGAAACAAACTTAAAGGTTCAGCATAAGAGGTTTGCTCTGGCCATACAAATGCATTACCAGTCAGCTGAAAAACCTGTGTTTCAGAACTGACTTGGTGCAGGAAGGAACTCAGCGTGTATGATGCTATTTAATAACAGCACTCATTCTTATCCTCATTACCTCTTTCCCCACACACCCACATGGCCATCAAGAGGCTTCCAGAGCACTATTAAGGCACAGCGATAGGAACTGGAGCCTTCTTGTGCTGCCTGGCAGCACTTAGAGCAGTAAGAGCTGATGAAGGGTTGATTGGAAAGAACACTGTTAGTGGGCGTGGGTGATGGGGAAGGGCTGATTTAGCTGACCTTAATGATTCAATGATTGATTGATTGGAGTTTTCAGAATCTCTTTGCCCCTCGAATGTTATTCATGTTCTAAACCATCCAAAATCTGTAATTCTCATTGCATTGGAAGGCAGACTACTTGGAAACGATAGAGCCAGGAAGGAAAAGGCCTCAAGCTCATAGTTTCAAGGTATCCACAAGCCCAGGCAGGGTCCCAGCAGGGCTGAGGGCAGGCAGGGCAGGGGGCGGCCCCTCAGCACAGGGGGAGCGAACTGACGGCCCCGCCCGGCCCCGAACCCGCCGCCCGGACTCGGCCCCGCACCCGCCGCTCCCCGCAGCGCCGTCCCGCGCTGTCTCGCGAGACCCGGCCGCTGTAGACGCGATGTCCTTTGGGGCACTGGGGGGGGGAGGGACGAGGGAGGGAAGCGAGGCGAGGGGTGGATTGATCGATAGTGGCTTTCACCAATAAGAGTGAGGGACGGAGAGCTCGGGGCCAATAGATTCATCCCAGGGCGAGCGGCGAGCCAATGGAGGGGCTGGGGAGGCGGGGCGCGCCGCTGGCTGATTGATCCCAGCTTTGGCGTTGTTCAGTCAGAGCGAGAACATTCTAGAGGTGAGTACGGGGCGGCCATTGCTGGGGTCCCATCAACCGCCCCCTTCTGCCCGAGCTGCGCGCCGGCCGCCGCAGCTCCCTCCCCCCCCTTCCCTCTTCTCCCCCTTCCTCCTCCTCCTCCCTCTCCTCACAGGTGCCGGCGCTAACGATGCCCCTGATTGTGTCTCCTCCGCAGGTTGTCCGGCACTGCTGTCCCTGCTGATAACGCCCGTCACAGGACGCCCGGACCCGGAGGCTGCGGCGTCCGCCTCCGCCTCCTCCCCCGCCCGGCTATAAGCGCCGCACGGCCTCGTTCTCCTCGCACACTCGGCTTCATCGCAGCCCAGGGCGAGCAGCGTTGGGTTTATGTCTTTATTGGACGAAAACGGTGAGTGTGGGTGTGGAGGTGGAGCGGGTGAGGGCGGCGGGGCTGAAAGAGCGGTTGGGCCCCGGGAAGGGGCGAGCGGGCTGGGCTGGGGCTGCCGTTGGTGGGCGGGGGGCTGTGAGGAGCCGTGCCAGGAGCCCTCCGGGAAGGAGAAGGAGATAACAGGAGCTGTCGCGTTAACGGCTCGCCCTCGTTGGTTCGATATTTCTGGTGGCTGTTTTTCCTTGGCGTTATTTTTATTATTTTCACTCGGTATTTTCCCCACCACCCCCTGCGCCATGCGACGAGACAAGATGGCGGCGGCCGGGCCGCGCCTCCCTGCGCTGTGGGCGGTTGGGGGGAGGGGGGGGGGGAAGCACACGGGGCGGGGGGAGCTGTGGCGCAGTTAGAGACACTGCGGGGGGGGGAGGGGGCGCCGCTCCGACAGCGGAGGGGATGGGGGGGGAGGGAATGGGGGGGGGAGGGAGAAGAGGCGCACGCGGAGCATCCCCCCTTTAGAGCTGGGGAACGCATGCGCGGTTGGAGGTTTCCCCCCGGTCTATTCCGGGGCTGAGTCAGTGCTTAATTGCTGCATTTATGACTCATCACAGGCCCGATCGGGGCGGGGAGTGTTGTTGCTGAGCGCTCTGCCCTCCCGCTTTTTTTCTTTTTTTTTTTTTCCTTTCTGTGCGCGGCATATTGGGGGGGGGAGGGGGGAGGGTTGCTTGCTTGGGAGGAGGAGTCGCGGGGACCAGGGGAGGGAGCTTCAGCCTGCAGCCCGCAGATAGAAGCTGTGAGGGGAAGCGGCTCGTTAGCTCTGCAAGCTCCCACAGAGAGGTACTGCTTCCTCAGCGCTTCTCAGGCACATGCTCAGGTCACGTGGGGGCTCTTTTTTAGCCGTTCTGAGGAAGGACACCTCCTGCCTGAAGCAGAATCCTTGGGGCGGCTTTTGCTGAAGAAGGGTAAAGCTGTGTTGGGACTAATGTGGAATACATAGAATGCACGTATCTGTTTGCTTCTCACCGAAGGATTTGTAAACCCGAGCAGAGGAACTCTGCATGGAATCGCACTCTTCCACAGGAACATGGAGGAGTCTGTTTTAATGTGTCAACACTCGTGTCATTAACGATAACGTGGTGACGTGTTCAAGTGAGCATGCTGCAGGCAGGGCTGCCAGTCTAGTCAACCAGTTGTGGCTTACGTAACCTTAGATCTGATTACAGGGGCGCATGTTTATTTAAATATGTAAATACTGCTTAAGGCAACTTTAATAATAGGATTCATCCTCCTTCCCCCAAGAAAAAAAATCAACTGGAGAAGCTGTTGCACTGCTCTGTACTTGTCTGTGCTGCTAGGCTTTCTATAGTGAAGCAGCTTATGTCAGAATTTATCAGGCTTATTAAGTCAAAACTCCACAGAAGCTGCATTGAGAATCTGTAAGTGAGAGGGAGAATTACCTAATTTTCCATTCTGAGCCAGAAAACTGGTAAGCCACGTAAAAGTACTGTTGGACTGTGGATTGCTGCTGCTTCACCTTGCAGATATTTCTCAGTGTTCTGACAGACCAGGGTTTATTTAATTAGTTCATGCTATGATGCAGAATTTGAGTCTGTTTTTTTTCTCCCACATCCCTTTCCACTTCAGCGTGGACCATACCGCATGACCTTAGTGTAAGAGCCCTTGGTCTTCATTAATCGGGCAGTGTTCCTTTCTTTTTCTTACTGATTATGGCAGTCTTGGGAGTTAATTGTACAGAAAATACTGTTCAGTTGCCCATTGTTTTTTGGGGAGTAAGGTAGAAAAGAACTTAAAGGTCTGTAGCATAGGTGAGGAAAAGCTATTCAGCAGTGCAGTTCAAGGCTATTGTTTTCAGCTTCACAGGCTGAAGAAAGGTATATAGTAATGAACTTAGTTTCCCTACCCATAAATATAGTTTCTCGTATAGCTGCATGGCAAGATTTTATTGGTGTATGTGAAGATAAACTTTTTACTTTTCTGTCTGTTAATGTTTGCAGAGCTGTTGCGCAGCCACTGGTACCTGTATTGGGGAAACATAGCATACAAGCAAGAACCTTACAGCCTCAGTGGCGAAAATTTTTTCATGTCAGAGACCGAGAACTCTTGCAGTCGTTTATGTCATCCCGTCTTCTCCAGACAGAAGATACCAAAAAACTGCAATCAAAGATCTCTTCATCTTATTGATAAAGCTACTAATAAGGCAAAATGTCTGTCAACGTCAACCGCAGTGTTTCAGATCAGTTCTATCGCTACAAAATGCCCCGTCTGATTGCCAAGGTAACTTAATAGCTATTAGTGATAAGTAGATAGGGTTTCACATTGGTTGCTTTCTATATAAAGGAATGGAGGTAATGTTATCAACCCTAGCCAGTCATAGGGAGCAGATGTCTGCATCTTTCTGTCTGGACTAATTGTACATTAATGCCTCTGAAGTAGACCATTCAAAGCAGAACTTCATTGTAGTAAGATGGGAAATACATGCTGGGTTGGGCTGCTGTGGTCCTTCTAACTTAAGACTTGGTTTTGTTTTTTAAAGGTTGAGGGCAAAGGAAATGGAATAAAGACGGTTATAGTCAACATGGTTGACGTTGCAAAGGCGCTTAATCGGCCTCCAACGTGTAAGTACTCTGTGCAGTGATGCAGCCTGGTTTTAACTTCATCTAATGCTTTCACTTCATTTGAAGTTGTCAGTGCAAGGAATTTTTTTCAAGTTTTCTTAGGAAAAAAAAAAACAAACAAGGGGGAAATAGGAGACAGCAGCATTGGCATATTTACTTGATGTTTATTTACTTCAGTCAACAAAGAAAACTTAAAGGCATTGGTTGTTATTTTACTTCCTTGCAGATCCTACCAAATTTTTTGGTTGTGAGCTGGGAGCACAGACCCAGTTTGATGTTAAGAATGACCGTTACATTGTCAATGGATCTCATGAGGCGAATAAGCTGCAAGACATGTTGGATGGATTCATTAAAAAATTTGTTCTCTGTCCTGAGTGTGAGAATCCTGAAACTGATCTGGTGAGTGCTCTATCTGTATGAATGGTAACAGCACGGTACAGAAGCACTGTGTGTAGGGTTTGTGGAAATGGTGTGGGTTTTAAAAGCTGACTGGAATAGCAATTCAGAGAGATCTGATTTATTCCTACTCAACCCAGGCTGTAGGTTTACGCTGGTTCAGAATTTCTTGGCTAAATTGCTTGTTTAAACTCAAGTTGTTAGGGCTAATGAAAGCATAACTTAATCCTAGGAGATTACAAGGTAAATACCAGATGTAAGCCTTAATGTGTGTCTGTTTTGTATTTTTACTTGAGTTTGTTCTTTCTTACAGCATGTCAATCCTAAGAAACAAACTATAGGCAACTCTTGCAAAGCCTGTGGCTATCGAGGCATGCTTGACACAAACCATAAACTCTGCACATTCATTCTCAAAAACCCACCTGGTAAGTGTATGCCCCCTTATTTTTGTGGGGAGAGGGAGATGATTAATAAGGAATTTTTTCAGTGTGAGTGTTGTTAATCAAGTAGAAAAGCAAACAGCTGATTTCTGAGTAAACTGTAAAAATGCTGTGGTATGCTGCTAGCGTGTTAGTGGGCTGGGGGCAAAGTAGCTTTGTTCATAGTTTAAATGTGAAAAGCAGGATGCAAGAGAACTGGCTGCTCAGGTAGGAAGTATCTGAAGAATTTTACTTGCCTAGACAGGACCAAACTTGCTAGGAAGTTGTCAGCAGGTGCTCACAGCTGATTGCTGGTTAAGTCAGCGTGAAGCAGAAGGTTAGGAAGTAAAAGCCATATAATAAAAGTGAACTAAAGTGGACAACTTCCTCTGTGCAAGCAACACTCTGTAGTAAGCATTTGGTTGCCTGCTGCAATTTAAGCTTGCTAAATTAGAAAAGTCTAACCTATTCCGGGGATCTCTGCTTTGTGAGGTCGCTTGTTATATAGACTTGTACAGCCTTAGTGTGTAATGAGAAAATGGACTTTGCTAGAACAATGGATTTTTCTGAGCAGTGTATGCTTTCTTGTACATATTCAGAACAGTAAGCATGCATAACCTGACGCTGATTTTAAAACCACATCAGTTTCCCATGGGAGTTGAGCAGCAGTGCAGTAGCACAGGGAGTTCATGCAATAAAGCTAATACGCTGAAGTTCATTTTCAGAAAGTGGTGACACTGGTACAGGGAAGAAAGAGAAGGAGAAGAAAAATAGAAAAGGCAAGGACAAAGAAAATGGTTCTGTGTCCAGCAATGAGACACCTCCACCTCCACCACCAGAGGAGATCACTCCTCCACAGGTTGTGGTAAGTAGAAGGAAAAAAGTGCGGAGATGAGGATGTGTGGTGTTTTACTTTGATTTAAAACTGAAAATCACTCCTTGTTAGTCAGCACTGCATTGGAGTTTTACTGTATGTGAGAAACTTGCAACTGGAGTAGAAGCAGCCCTGCATCTCCCCCATAGTAACTCCTCAGTATGCATGTTCCTTGCTAAATGTGTGTTATGTACTCTTTATTCCTCAAGAGATCTAGATTATATCTAAATGGCTTTAATAGGTAGTGGTAAGACAGTGCTTGAAAGTAACCTCAGAGCTGACTGTAAATGTGTGTTTAGTTAGCATAACTTCTGCATTGGCTTTATCCATTTCTGTGACATGTAGTTACAGAATCAGCTGTGCTTCTGTAGGGAAGAGTCGGAAATACTTGACTATAAAATGCTCTCAGATCTGTCTCTAGAGACAGCGTTCGGTTTGTTTTAGTAAGCTTGTGGTAGAACTGTATGAATCTCTTGGACTTGTTTACTCTTAAGGAGGAAGAGGATGATGATGACTGGGGTGAAGACACAACAGAAGAAGCCCAAAGGCGCAGAATGGATGAAATCAGTGACCATGCAAAGAACCTCACACTTAGTGAAGACTTGGAAAGAACAGTGGAAGAGAGAGTCAACATACTGTTTGATTTTGTGAAGGTGAGTGTATGTAAAAGTGCTCATAAGGAGATGAAGAATGAGCTGTTTCTTCCCTAAAAGTCTTTCAACCCTAGAGATGAAGCTGTTACAGCAGTACTGCTTCCACTGTTGGTTGGGACTCTCCTGGTAGAACAGTAATGCAGTTTTCAGAAGCTTTAAAATATTCCCTTCCTGTCTTGTAGAAAAAGAAGGAAGAAGGTGTCATTGATTCTTCTGACAAGGACATTGTAGCAGAAGCAGAGAGACTGGATGTCAAGGCTATGGGCCCTCTAGTTCTGACTGAAGTCCTTTTTGATGAGAAGATTCGTGAACAGATAAGGAAATACAGGCGTCACTTCCTTCGTGTAAGCAGTCTCTTGTTCTGTACCCAGTGCAATGGCTGTTCTGGTTTCTGTGAGAACGGCTTGGTTGGTTCTGGATTGTTTGCTACTGTGGGAAGATGACTTGTCATTTGTTTAACCAGTACTTCCTAACTGGGGAAAACTGGGCGGGGGGGGCTGATAAAGCTGTAGTAAATTCTGCCATCAACAGCTGAAGCAACAGCTCATCCTGCAGAGGGGAGAAAAGCTAATTTATCTGCTCTTCTATCCCAACTCTAGTTCTGCCACAATAACAAGAAAGCTCAGAGGTACCTTCTCCATGGCTTCGAGTGTGTGGTAGCCATGCATCAGTCTCAGCTTATTTCTAAAATACCACATATTTTGAAGGAGATGTATGATGCAGATCTTCTAGAAGAAGAGGTCATCCTTGGCTGGGCAGAAAAGGTAAAGGGAAAAATATTCTGTGCTATACCTGCTTTGTACCTGAACGTAGCTTAGTGCACCTCACCATTCTGGTAAGAGTTTGTATGTGGACTTGGCAAGTCCTGAGACTTTAGTTCTCAGGAGAAACAGATCTCCCAGAAACAGCCTGTTGAAGCTGGTAGGGTGAGGTTTGACATGCTGTGTTTTCTGTGACCTGATAGAATCCCTTTGGTGTTTTAAGCAGAACGTCCTTCTGTTTTTCAGGCCTCAAAGAAATATGTTTCAAAGGAGCTTGCCAAAGAAATCCGTGTCAAAGCAGAACCATTTATTAAATGGCTGAAGGAAGCTGAAGAAGAATCTTCCGGAAATGAAGAAGAGGATGAAGATGAAAACATAGAGGTAAGGCTTATTTCTTCTTACTGAGTAACCTGAGAGCCCTGTGTTGTGCTCTAGTCCTGATGCACTTGGTCTTGGTGCACTATGGAGTAGCACACTTGATGTATTGCTGTTGATGTGGGGAAGCATGAAAGCTTTTAGAAGAGCCTTGTGCTTGTGTGTTAGAGACGTTAACTAAAGGAGAAATGGCTGTTTTTCTGCACAGCTTAGGCCTTAGGTTAATCTGTTAATTGTATCCAGCGGGTTGTGCCTGTGCTGAAGTCTCAACATGTGTATGTTTAGACTGCATATACAGGTAATGGTCTCATATGGGAAGCTGCTGGGTGCTGCATTTAGAACATGCAGCAGCATGCTGAGCATTGTTGACAGACAAGGGGAACTGCAGAGCATGTAGACATTTGTCCCCTGCAGTGTTAAAGCAAAACTCATGTATGATGCTCTGCCTGCAAGCACTAGTAAAGGTGCATTTCATGTCTCCACAGGTGGTATACTCTACAACTGCCAGTGTACCTAAAGTTGAAACTGTGAAGCCTGCAAACAATAAAGATGATGATATTGATATTGATGCCATTTAAAGTGACGCAACGTAGCTTCCAGCATAACTTCTCTGCGTTCTCTGCCAGAAGTGTGACTTGTATGTGCACAAACTGAAATGGCTTAACATCCTGCTACTCTTTGTACTCTAAAATGTATCTTTTTACTGTGACTGGTCTTGTGTAACTAAGCCTAATTCCAAGGAGTCAGCACATCGATGAACTGATCTAGTTTGCGAATGGCATGTTCTGTTTTGTTTTTCTAACTTGTGTTGGACACCTACTTGGAGCACATTTATACAGTTACGGAAATAAAGGATTTGGGTTTGGTCAATCTTCACTCGTGCCTCAGCATTGCTTTATTTTCCGAGTAAGTATTGACACAACTGGGTGCAATTTCCCTGGTGGGATGAGCATTGCAACACGGGTGTGATCATGAATTACCTCGGACCGAAGACATGCTACGGGTAGGAGTTTTGTCTCAGGTTTAGCACAAATTGTCTTAAAGAGCTTCTCAGCAACACCATTAAATCTGTAGGTCAGTGCTTTGAGCTGCCACTGCTGGTGGTGTAATGCATGTCCTGAGGTGAGAAATCCATGGTGTGAGCAGAGAGCGGGCTTAGAGCAAAGGGAAGATGTTGTTTGCTGTTCAAGAGCTTCAGGTTGGACTCCTTGCAGTAGCTGGGTGTAGAGCTGTGAGCTGAGCACTGCATTGCAGGCCATCTTGGATTCAGGTTGTCAGCACTCATGCATTGGGCAGGCTGCGTTAGGGGGGGTGAAGTTGCCACGGATGCCAGCTCACTGCAGTAATAGAACGTGACTTGTAGTGGGGTTAGTCCTGGCGTTGTTCCTGTATCTCAAAAGTAATGATCAGTTGTTAGACCTGTTTGGAATGTGGAAGGTGAGTTACTACCAATCCCTGTGTGACCTTTCCAGAAGGTGTTTCTCTTTCCTGGTCCAGGCTCACACCTCTATTGTGTGATAGCTGTGAGCACAACAATAGCAGCATTTTGCCTGCTGTGCTGGAGTTGGGTGTGAGAGCAGAGATGAAATAGAGCTCAATGTATTAGAGGGTAGCTGTTGCAGAGCTAATGATTTTTGCCTGCTATTATGGTAGCAAATTATATGAGCAATTTTTGGTTAACATAGGTAGCAATTAAGAGACTGGGATCTATTACTTTCATCAAAGCAATAGGCTTGGCATGCAGGGCTGGTGACAACAGAAGCTTAAAAGGGAACAGTTAATGATGCTGCCTGGTTTCCAGTGGAGTTTCAGCCTGGTCTTCATGCTAGCTTGGATCAGCAGGGTTTCATCTTATGGAGGGAACGAAGAGTCTTGCATGTTGCCAGGGCTGTGTTCTGCCTGCAATGCTGAGCAGTTCTGAGGTGCCTGAACTGACAGCACAGAAATGTTGTTCTCTGCAGGACGGGCGGCTCCAACAGAATTAGTGCAGCCTGACTCCTAGTGGGTGTAGGTCAGGGTCATTCACCAATGTAATCACTTGATCCATACTGACAGCCTGCAGATGTGGCTTTGCAGAGCCAGATATCTCCTGTCCTGAGTGTCACTGGAAGAGTTTAAAGCAGGGCTTTGTGCAGTGGTGGCCGCTACCACCTGTGTAGCTGCTTTCGCATTGAAACAGATTTGATTGTAATTGTAGGCAGCCACTAAAGGAGATTTCTCTCTTTCCACTCCAGACCTATTGACCTCCAGAAGGGAATTAGGAAATAAACTCTAAAAGCAGCTTTCCCTGGGATTAGTGAACTGATGAAATCATAACCGAGCTGTATGATGGTAAACAGATGGTGGGAGAATACAGTGAGTGAAAGCATTCCTCCTTTTAGCAGCCCACAGGTAGGTCACATTGTGTTACAAAGCTGTACCCTAATAGCCACGTTCTAAGAATGGTGAGGCTGGAGCGTGACATTCCTGGTTGGAAGTGCAGCACAGTGCCCGATCTTCATGTGTGCACTGATGTTTCCATCTCACGTAATCGGGGATTCCACCAGTTAATGAAAATGAGCTTGTTTTGTTAGGGAAGAACTCTATGGGGTTTCCCCAGTCTTTGAATGTATTGCTGCTATCTGATCAACAGTAACAAGTCGGCATTCAGAACCTCGGCTGGCTATTTAGATGCAATCTGCTTCAAGCTTCAAAGGAACTCCTGGCACCTGGAAAGGAAGCAATGAGCATTGGGTGATTTCCCTCACTCCTTACCCTACAGTCTGTTTAAAAACCTCATATTGAACGCACTGATCACAGCAGGTGGGAAGTTTTAACAGCAGATCCATGACCTGGGCTGTATAAACCTTCATCTTCCCCTCTGAGCCTGCAATCCAGAGCTCTCCTGCAGCTCAGCAGCTCCTGTCAGCACCCAGCACAATGGGAGCAGCTCTGCTGATGGGCTGCTCGGGGCAGCAGCAGCACAGCAGTATTGCAGGTGAAAAAAGCTTCAACTGGGGTTTGAAATCCTGCTGGCCATTGTGTAAAAGAAGTAAAACTCTCTTAATTTTTATCGCCTAGAGCCTAATGCTTTTCATTTCATTCTAGGTGATCATGAGGTCAGGGCTTCCCTCAGATGGATGTGATAGACATGTATCATGTCCAAGGATGCTCTTCGCCCCCAAGAGCATATAGCTCAGGCTTGTAGTGAGGCAACGGCTAAAGATAATGCAATGTGATCTGAAGCAGTTGAGGTAGGCATAGGAACGTGCTCAGCTCTTATTGATTCCCATTGCAGTAGCTGTTCCAGTCAGTACAACCCCAGTGCACAGCTTCCAGAGAGAGCATCTTTGCAAACAGCGATTCAGTCTGCAGGGCCACTTATAGGAGGCATTGCAAGCACAGAGCTCATCATCTGCACGCACTGCGTGGCACTTCTCTGCCTCACATTGCATGCATTCCTGTGTCCTCGCCTCATCTTCATGCACAAGGCTCTGAGAGCTTTCTTGTTTGGGTCGCAGTGCTCGCTAGGAGATCCCAATCTCCACCAATGTCTCCAGCTCAGCTGATTTGTTGCTCTGCTGATAGGCCATAAAGTCAAACAAGCTGATTTGTATCTGATGAAATTACACTTAGCACATGGGAGTGTTCCAGTTGTGCAAGATCTGCACCTTGATGCCTGAGAGAAGAGATACTGCAGAGCAGTGGTTAACAGTGATCCGTACCAAAGCTGTCCTTCCACGTGATGGCTGCTGTGCAGCAATAAAGATCACAGCAATTCCGCATTCCCAGAGAACAGAAGTGTCTGGGATGGAAGGAGCAGCAGCTGCTGACCCTCCAATGGGTCTTGCAAAGCACAGCAGCTGTTTTCTTCTCTAATTACTCCGAAAGAGCCTGGGAGGGCTGTTGCTGAGAGTCGACTCCTTGGCATTCAGTGACACCACTGAACCATGAAGATGCGGAACGGAAACCCCAGAGGGAAAGACAACAAAAAGCACCTTGAAAACACATTGCTCCTTAAAGCCTTATCTGTGAAACGCTGTTTGCGTGCTTCACTTTCAGCTTCGGTTATATAATCTTGTTGGAGCCACTGGCATTGATTACTTACGTGCTTGATGGGCTGATGGTGTTGTTAACCTGTTGAAGACAATCATGCTGCTCCATGGGCCACACAAGTCTGTAGTGGTGGAACAGCGTGGGGTGAAGGCTGGCAGCCTGGGCAGCAGGCACGGCTGGGAGCAGCAAGGTGCATGGTGGGGGCAGGCAGGGCCTCTCCCAGCTCACCCTGCTCCTCCTGCACTGCTCAGCTCTAAGGTCGCTCTGCTGCACCGTGTTGGAGCTGCCCTTGAACACCAACAGCCCTGCAAGGCAGGGGAGAGGCTGAAGAGCTGGCTCCAGCTCTCGGGGCCTGTTGTTTTCCAAGGCTGCGGGTGGAGAGTGAAGTCTATTTGACTTGTAATCTTATCGCTGTTATTAGATGTGTGTCATGCACAGCAGTTTCTTATCAAGAGAGGAACAAATCAAGCAAAGAGGAGCTCTGGTTGGAGTCTGGGGTCCTGGGAGCACCAGCTGTACATTGCAAGTAAGGGGAGCAGCAGCACTGGGAGCTCTGTGTGGGTGTTTGCATCACCAGCTCCAAAGTTTTGCTTGATCCTGACTGATTTTTATATTGATCTGCTACTAATAAAATCCAGCCAGCAACACTGACGTCAATGGAGTTAGCCTGGATTTGTATCTGTGTCATTAAGGAAGTCATCCGGCATCTTGAAAAGAAATGTGAGGAAACAAGCATGTTATCCATTCCTGCGCTGACGGGGAACTGCTAATTTAAGAATCACTCCTATTAGACAAAGTTACAGGCATGTAGGATGTCAGCAAAGTAGTTCGCATAGGAAAAGATTAGGTAAAAACGTAAGAGGCTTTTTCACTTCATCTCTGCTGCTGGGACAGCTGGACTGAGAGGTTTCTGTCTCCTGCCCAGCCTGTGTCTGTGCGCTGCACCATGAGCCAGGTGGGCATGGATGGAGGTGCATGACTTAGGGCGGCTCTGGATGGTGGGCAAACACATGCAGGGGTGAAATGGATCACCAGAACACAGCCGTGGTCACAGGAAAATGCCTCGGGCAGATCCCAGTGGGTGGGTTCAGGTTGAGGTTGGACATTCACCCACCTGAGCTGCTGCCCACAGTGCAGCACTTCCAGAGGAGCCAAGTCCCCCTTAGAGGCACAGACAACCAGAACTGAAACCCCCATACAGTGTAAGCAGGTGGCATTCAGGGCCGTGGCTTAGTGGGCACGATGGGGGTGGGTTGGGGTTCATTTATCTGAATCACCGAGGGGGAGCAGAGCGTCCCTATGCGAGTTGAGGTGTGAGAGCTGCTCCCTGTCTGCCGTTACAGCCTTTCCTGGGGGCGTCTGGTGATGTTTGCTGGGAAGCTGTGGGGCTCCACCAGCACAAGGTATGAACCACCGCGGGTTCTTTGTTTTACGCAGTCTTTTATGATACCGTCGCCTCCTTTGTTCCTTATGCTGGGAGGTGGGAGTGGAAGGCAGAGAGAAGCAGCGCAATCATTAATGCCAGAAAACCCGTTCAGCAGGAAAACCCGCAGGTGCTGCCGAGCCGGATGGGAAGGAGTGGCCGCGCTCATGACACAACCTGCAGCGCACGGGGCCGGCCGGGGGCAATGAGGGACCGCAGCCGCCTTCCCCTGACCTCAGCGGCGCACACCCGCCCTCACGCTCGGATCCAGGTGCCTTCCTTGGGATCAGGATAAGCTGCTCTTTGGGGCCTTCGCCCAACGAGGCTGGACCCTCGTGCTCTCCCGCCTCACAGCCAGCCCCTTCCCAAGGGAACCCACAAGGAACCACCCGACCGAGGGTTGGGGCTCACGGAGCTGCCGCCAGGGGGCGCCCGTGCACCAGAGCCACCGCACCGCTCCCCCCATCGGCCGGCGGAGGGTGGCTGCGGCAGGGAGAGGAGTGAAATACAATGAGATAAAATAATGGCTCCCTCTGCAATGTTCAGCCTCTGCTGCAGCGCCCAGAGTCTATGAATCGGAAGGTGTTATCCTCTGGGAGGTGTCAACGAGTTGCTCGCTGAGCTGTAGCCTGTACTGCGCCGTGCACCGATGGATGACCTTAAAGCCCCGCGCCCTGTAATGCATGTGCACGAGCAGAGGCTGATCCCTGCAGCGGGCACTGCGAGGGCAGGCAGGCCCAGCAGGGAAGAGGCGTCCTGCAGAACAGGCACAGCCTTCAGATGGCAACGGGTGCAGTCTGTGTGAGGCTGTGGGAAATGGGAGGATGATCCTTTGCCGTAGATGGAGACGGCGGGGCTGCTTGGGTTGTGTTTGGTTTGTGTTTGGTTTGGTCTCTTTATTTAAAAGCTCCTTTTCTTTTTTACTTCATGTATTTCTAAGCTCTCTGCAAACAAGCACGGCCTGCATTTCCGGGGAGGGCTTTTAGGTGGCTGTCAGAGCACGGAATTTATGGCCCTGCAGGTGTCGGAGAAGCCAAACCTGATCGTCAAACTGCAACACAGCGATTTCAGCGTATTTCAGCATCACGGCTGGCTGTGTGGGCAGGGCTGACTCGCCCTCATCTCCCATCCCGGCCATCTGCAGGAGCTGGGCGCTCCCTGCATGTGACATTCCCCAGCGCTGCCGTGGTGGCAGCTTGACAGCGCGCTGCTCCTCTGCCTCTTGCTAACCCACGTGGGGACGTCAGACCCCTTTGTCTCAGCTCTCTGCTACGTGGGTGCTCGGTTCCCCCTGCCCACCCTGCCCCACCTCCCGGGCTTTGATCACAGCAGCTGTGGAAGCCAGACTTTGAAAACGCGGTGATTTCAGAGACGTGTTGATTAGGAAATTCTGAGTAGCAAATGAGAACCCAGCTGTACTGCCGGGCTCTGTGAGGCTGCAGCTCCCACCAGGAAACGTGTTTTCCTCCTTTTTGACACATCCAGGGTGTTGTATTATTAATAAAAAATGCAGGCAGGACTTCTTAAGAGAAAATGACTTCCAAAGGAATAATAGCTTTCTTGGTGTGTGTGCTGTGAATCTGCAGCCTTCCTTGAAGGCAGCTCAGAGCTTCCTCTTTACTGCAGATCAGAAATGGAGCATAGGAACAAAAGTGAAGCATAACCTTACCCTGCGGTGGGGACCATCTCCTGGGCAAGGAGAAGGACCGGTGACTTCTCTCCCTTAGCAGGTTGTTCATCAAGGTCTCCAGGTTCATAAGCAAATGGATTGAATGGAGGATGGAGGTTGGGCCTTACCTTTGTAAGGCCACACAGTGACTCCAGTCTGCCCTCAGCAGAGCATGAGCTTGGGCAGTATTGCACTCCAAACCTTGGACAAGCAAGAGGGGAACTCACACAGCCTCACTGGCCACTGCCATAGCACCATGGGGCCGAGCAAGGAGTAGGAACAGGGGGAGGCCACCTCCTTGATCCCTTGGCATCTGCCTGAAGGCAGCCACAGTGTAAGTCTGGTCCTCTCCCTGCAGCTGCAGGTGCTTTGTTCCTTTGGCAGCAAGAGCCCGGGTAGACAACAGCCTTCAAGCCCCATCAGCACAGAAAGGGTGAAGCCATTCCTCTCTCAATCAGTTGCCTCCCTGCTCTTGGTACTGCTTAAAAATCACTCCAAAACTCAAAGCCAGGAATCAGCCCTTACTTTTGTAGCTCATTCTGCAACAAGACACCCTGCTGGAAAGAGAGTTTTCATAGAGAGCAACTGAAATCCCCGTTAGCTCTCCAAAGAGCCCACAGCCCTGCAGGTGCCATTGCAATACAATAACTCAGCATAAGACTATGAAAAAGCCAAAGTGGTAATGGATGGCAGCAGTCAGGAGCTTCTGTAGGAAGGACAAACTGCAAGCCATGCAGTGTAACAGCTTGGGAGCTGGGGAAGAGGCTGCATTCATCTATCACAGCATCCTGGGCTGACTGGAGGGCTCGAAGCTCAGCTTCCTGTGGGGGGCTGAGCACAGCAAATGCTCTCATCCGTGCACATCTGGAGCTGCCTGGGGACTTCAACCTGCAGCAGTCCAAGTATTACAGAGATCTCCAGTTTTAATTCCCTGTTCCCATTGCCTCCCCTCAACTCACCGGCCAGCAAGGAGGCAAAGGCATGCACGGGTTTCACTATGTGTCTCATTTTTAATGCATTTATTTTTAGCTTGTTTTGTGTGTGTGTGTGGCCGGTAGAGGATTCCACAGGAAATCCTGCAGCCAGGGGATCATGAAAAGCTCAGGTTCCCGATTGCGTTACATACGTTAGCAGAGATGTGAGCTATATGTTAGTTATAAAAGGCAGCTATAAATACTTCCTCCAGCTGCACCAATATCCCCTCGTCCCTCTTCTCCTCACAACACCTGTTGACACTCGTGTACCAAATAAAGATTCACTGCTCAGTGGGGAGGAGACACCATGGCTCCAGCCTTCAGTAAGGCAAGCCGTGTGGCAGCAGCACCTGGACTATGAGAAGAGGGGCTTCTCTTGGTCTCCAATCAGCTCTGCAGGGAAGGTGCTGCTCCGGGTGCCCATGCCTGGAGGAAGCAGCATTGGGAACCTGCCCTCTGGGTTTCAACCCCCATCCTAAAATCCTGCACCTATGATAAAGCTGAGCAGGCTGCAAGGATGAGATGAAGTCCCTGTTCCAGTCTGGTCACAGTGGGAGCTTTGCACTGCTCTGGCCTTGGGCTTGCTCCAAAGTGCTCCCTGGAGCCAGGAGGGCTATTGGGCTGGAGCTGAGCTGAACTGGAGCCATTCAACGTTCTGCCTTTCACAAATCAGTGTTCACTGGTACAAATGCACCCAGTGGCTGCACCATGACACAGAGAGCCTGGTGCAGGGGGGTTGTTTTCAAGATGTGTTCGGTCTGAAGTTAAAGTCACTGGCAGTTTAGCCCATTGCTTGGAATGACCCTCACCTGTGTTGTGTGGAGCACTGGAGCACAGACACAGATTAGAGGCAGAGGACGTTGGCTCAGAGGTTCATTTATTGTCAGTGAAGGTCTCAGGTTTGGACCTGGCACTGCAGTGAAGTCTCTGGCCCGGAGCAGCTGTGGTTACACACCTCAGGACCTCCAGCCCTGTGTGGCCTCCTGCACCAGAGGGGTCATACTTAAGGGAGCAAAGGAAAAGCAGCCTTTTCTTTCTTCTGTTTGCTCCTCCCCAGCCCTGTCAGGACTCCTGGCAGCCCTTTCAGCTGAAGCGTGCTCCAAAAACGTGTGTAGGGTTATGTAAGACACGTACCCTGTGTGACTCACAGGCCGTGCCGCAGCACGCAGCTCCCACATCCGTGGTGCACACAGCCACCTCAATGACCCACAAGGATCATTGAGTCCAACTCCTGGCTCCACACAGGGCGACCCAAAATCTACACCCTACGTGCTTTGAAAGCATTGTTCACATGCTCCTTGTGACTCCGGGGACAGATCATCAGTTGGGTTAAGTTAGAATAGCTGCACTGAAGGCAGTGAAGATGAGTAGATATTTTCCTGGTGTCTTGCCAGCTCTTGGTTCCTGTCCAGGGCTCCACACCTACCCCGGCCTACCCCCTGGTGCAAAAATGCTCTGTTTGAGTCAGAGGATCCGCAGCTTGGCTTATTAGCAGAAAGGAATCACAAAGTTAATGAAACTCTTCTTGTTTGTGCCTGCCAAGGATCCAGCTCCCGGTGTTCGGTTGCTCTGCAGTGGAGGGATTACATATTGGGGCTGACTCTCAGCTTCAGACTCCACTTTTTGACTGGTGTAAAATGATAGAGGTAATCAGACTCATTATTTGTGATACAGGCCAGAAAGCTGCTGAGTGGAAAGCAGCAGAAGTGCCCACTCCAATGCACAGCTCCAGCTCCCAGCTGGGAGCCCAGTGCAGCCGGTGTTGGGATGTGCTGAGGAGGATCCAGCCAGCTGCTCTCTGGGATGAACAAGGCAGGATGGACCCCCACACGGTGCTCTAGCATCTTGGATCCACATGTGCACACTCTGACTGCCAGCTGCCTCATGGGGGTGGGCTGGACTGAGACTGGGAAGGTGGCATAAGGAGCCACGAGAGGAAAGGAGGGACTCAGAGGACATAGGACTGAAGGTGGAGATCTTCCCCACAGTCAGAAGTGTCCCCCACAGTAGCTGGGGTGAAAAATAATACTTCCATCTACACTTCTCCTCTACCATCAGAGAAGACTGAGGTTACCAAGTCATTCTCTCTGGAGTTAGGAAATGCAGGAGGAAGGCTGCCTCTGCATGTTTCTCATTTTGTTATTTCCCCAAGGCTCGCCACCCTGCCTCCTCACTGAGCACAAAATGGATGGCGCCCACCTGCAGAACAACTGCTAAGCAGAAATCTGGCTTGAAGAGAGACCTGAAGTAGCCCTCTGTGAGCCCTAAAGCAGTTTAACTGCTGAGCTTAGGGTAAATTAGCCCACTCCATTGTGCTAATGCATGCATATTGCTCCTGGTAGAGACACCGGCTCCAGCTCAGCAACACCCGCACATCCTGGTGAACAGTGCTGTGATTTTCTGTTCTCCAAGCTGCCCAACATGCCGGCTCTGCCCTGTGGTTACAGCTGGTCACACAAACTTCCCTCAGGCTTCAGTGTCACAGGGCTCCACGGCTGCTGTTGGATTGAACCCAGCTATGATGGCACAAGGCAGCATATCTGGGGAATAGAAATAAGGTGAGATTTGGGTCCAAAAGTGTCCCTGTGCCCCAGGAACGAGTCCCCTGCATTCCCACTCTTCCTCAGCCTTATCAGCTCCAGTAGCAAAACAAAGGGGGTTTCTCTGCAAAGGCAATGGGATCTGTAATTAAAGCCTGGATCCTAATGCACAAGCACAGAAGCCACACACCGGCTGATTTACTTTGTAGCTTTGAGAGCTTTAATGTAGGAGGGTTGTTGGGTTTTTCTTCTTTCTTTTTTTTGCATGCACGAGCAACATAAATAGCGCTTCATCTTTTATGCATTTTCTTGTGCCTTCCAGACCCAGAGCTCCTCTCTATCATTTGACATTGCTCCTTGTTTTGATAGATGCACTTACTGGAAAAAGATGTAAGGGTATTTTCATTGCAGTACATCATATTCACATGTATAAAATATTAAAAGCAATAGAGCTGAGCCTAAAAACAATGCAGTACTTTAGAAAATAGTACTAGTCTTTTCCTTTGGTATTGCAGAAGGTGATAAATCCCCCTCTGTTAAACACTACAGCCCCCAATGGGCTCCCAAGGGATGGGGATCCTTGGGTGTGATACTTGCAGGTAGTGGGAGTGTCTGTAGCAGAGACAGCAAGAATGTTACGCGTGCATGCAGAGGGATATAAATATATGTATGTGTGTGTATAGGTTCTTACATAGCATTTTTCAGCAGTGCTGCTCTCTGCAGAGCTTGCATTTCCAAAGTCCTGTCCTGGGGTCTGTATTGCATCTGCACAGAGGACATGGAGCATGCAGGACACAGAGCCACTGGTGATTACAGGACATGGAAATGTGTAGCACACATGCAACCAAAGTATGGCAACAACATGTTTTTGCTGCCTTGAAACAAATACTTTAGAAGTTTATGTTAATATCCCTGGTTCTCTTTGGAAAAGCTGGCAGCCCAGGCCCTTGAATGTCCTCCAGAGGTCCCCTCTCCACACACTGCAGTCAGAGTTAGGCCCAGGTGAGCTCAGGCTTGGTCTCGGGTGGTTGCAGTTGATGCCTTGGTCCTTCAGCATCACGCCCTGGGGATCAGTGCTTTGTCAGGTCAGATGAAGGTTGCTGAAGGCAGGTGACATTAGAAAATAAGAACTGAGAGTTAAGCCATCAAGGATCACACGCAGTGTAGGTGCTCTCGGTTCGTCCCTCCTTATGAGAGGAATGAACTTATTCAAAAGGAAAATTCTTCAGGGTCAGTGTTTGGGTGTTTTTCCATCAGCTCTTTCCCCATTCCTCAGTCCCGTGTGCTTTTCCCCTCTGTCAGATCTTGCCTTCTGTCCCGAATGCTCCTTCCTTCCATGCTGTCCCCAGCCACCCCTGGCCCCACTGCAGCTGCCCTGCAAGCACCACATGCCTCAAAGAGGCACGCAGCAAAAGGTTGATATTCCAACTACTGGTTGCTCTTCTTCATTGGTATTTGATTCTCTCTTCTTCCTTTTTTTTTTTCCCTCAAAGATCAGGTGGCTCCAGCTGCAGTAGGTACTGGAATGAACAGAAAACAGGGAAACTTGTTTATAGGCACAAGATGTTAGTGGGAGAAACAGTAAGGGTGTTAATGGTCATATTAATACCATGAGCAGCACCTCCTATAAATGGGTAATGGAATGTTATGGTTGGCAATCCTGGTCAATGAGAGGAAGTATTTATGGGCACAGTGGGATCTTATGCTTGCAAGGGTAAGTCCTGCTAGCAAGACTTACTGCTCTGCTGCAGAGAGGGGAGTGAGGATGTGAGTGGAAGCAGGTGGTAGATCTCTGCTGTGGGAGAGGCATACTTACAGGGGGGCTGGTCAGCCACCACCTGAAGTAGCAGGTTAAAACAAGGGAGGATGAGTGGAGGGAAGAAAAGCAATGAGTGGTAATTAAGGTAATATATTTGTAATCACATCTGCCTCTGAATGATGTGAAGCTGAATAATGTGTAAAAAGAAAGTTGATATAAGATATACAGACAACTCTTCGGTTTGATGCCAGAGGTGGATTTTCTCTACAGAGAATACCTGCAGCACACACAGACCTCACTGCCAGAAGGAACAATTCATTTATTAGGTTTATATAGCACTGAACACTTCAAGCAAGGCACACAGAGCCACATGATTCATGCAGACTACAGAGCTAATCTTGAAATGCCCATTGCCACCAGTGAAGGAGTGCTGTGCTGTGACTGGCACTCTGTCCCAGGTACATGCAGAGCTTCAGCCTGCTCTACTTGGAGCTGAGGGCATCCCATTGCTCCAAACCTGGGGCTGGGAGCAGCAGCACCATGCCCTGCTCAGGTGTGCTCACTGAGCACAGCAGGGGTCATCCAGCCCTCCCCAGCACCTTCTGACACCCCTACAGACTAACACACTTGTGAGAGAATACAGGGCTTCTGGTTGTTATTTGTGTTTGTTTGAGAGACAGCCCTAATTTTCAATTGCTGCTTTTTATTTCAGTAACAGGGAAACATTCCTTCCAATTCATTTTGCTCTTTTCTTCTATGCGTCTTGAAAACAGCGCTGTGCTCGGGTGATAAAACATCCTCTCTCTCTCCAAAAGTGTTTTTATGTTCTTGTGTGATGGGAATTCTAATCAGGATTGTGGCAACAGCATTAATTTGATATTTTTCCAATTCAATTTGAAGCTGTTGACCTCCTGTCAGACACTCTCCAATCAGCAGCTCATCTTTTCCTATGAAACAAGCCCAAATACGTTCTGTATTTGTCATCTTCTTGATGTTCTGAAACGAAAGGAAAAAAAAAACATAAAAGGGTGATGATGTTACTACACAGCTACTGTAACAGTGGGGATGTTTCTTCATTTCCTGGGTCACTGTCAGCATTAGAGGAGAATGAGAAGCAAAAGGTGGTTTAGTGCTGGAAGAGTGTTGTGAAGCCCCATGCTGGGGACAGTGCACCAAACCTGTCTGTCCTGTGCAGCCTGTACCTGGCCTGCCATAAATCCTTTTCTTTACATCATGCACACTTTTCTTTTTAAAGACCCTTCGTAGTTATAGCTCTATATTATAATATAGAAAGTCAAAGATGAACAGGCAAAGTAAATCTTCCCGTGTATCCGCAAAGGTTGTTTGTAACTGTAACATAAATTCTCTGTTCAAAACCCTTTGCTCCAGCAGAATCTAACCTGTGCTTGGCTTTGTCAGGTAATTATCAAGGATGTGTTCCCTCTCACATCAAGGCAAGGCAGAAGATGTATGCAGGCACTGGTGACTTTCTGGGCTCTGGGGAAGCTCCAAAGGAAAGCAAATGTGGAAGCTTATAGGAAAGGAGGCAAGAAAGATATAACTACAGGCTTGTCTCTGACACGAGTCCCAGCAATATAATGAAATGACTCATATAGATCTCGATGAACAAAGAATTAAGGGAGGGAAATGCAATTAATGCCAATCAAGTGGATTTTATGGGAAGAGACCCTTTCCAACAGACATGTTGGAATCATTTCGAGGAGCGTGCAAGATTGAGTGATAAAGATAACAAAGCTGATGAAAAACACCATGACTCCTTTAAGGCCCTCGACTTGTTGCAGCAGAACATGTTGATTGAGAAACCAGAGCTATGGAACCCATGGTGACATTCATCAAGTATCAAACTGCTTGCCCTTGCAGCACCGCAGTGTCCTGGAAGGGTGCTGGAACCCTTTGTCTGCTCAGCAGCCCCTGGCCCTGTTTTGACACCTCAGCCCTTACACCCCTTCTTTTGCTCAACCCACAGCTGTCTGTTTTTTTTTTTTCACTGATTTATTCTCCCTCCAGCCTTTTCCCAGCCCAGACTGCATGTTGTGTGAACGTTCAAGGTAGCAACTCCTTTTTATCAGCAGAAAAACATAATGCAGTGATGGAGCCCAGCACGACTGGTTCTCGGCCTGCACCAATGTGTGTGGGACATAAGGGAACAGAAAGACTGACCAATAAGCCTTGCAGCTGCACCCAGGATGGAGAAGGGGCTTAAAATTAAACGGTGGCATTGGGGCAGAGCAAAACTGTTTGCAAACGTGTGTTTGGGTGAGTGATACACATTTTATCAAGGCCAAAGTTACAAATTATGCTTGCGGGAAAAACAAAGCATACTTACAAGATGGGGGACTCTGTGTGGAGGGGAAGGGTCAGAGATATTGAAAGGGCATGTGAGTCACAGGAATGTGGGTTTCCAGAGTTCAGTTACTGTATCTGAAAGGGCTACACAGGTTCTTTGACTGTGGCATCAGCAAAATAAGTTACATCACGTCTGTATTTGGGTTGTGCATTATTACAACTGGAATACTATGTTCATGCCTGGCATCCATGGCAGAAACAGATCGATAAGGTGACAACGCATCAGGGAAAACCTGCATGCTAACACTTAGGGAATCGGATTCGTTTTAGTGACAGCCTCCAGAACTGAAATCTCTCTGGCAAAACCCAGCCCTTGGGGTCTACTGAGGGCCATGGGAACTTCAGCTGAGCTGTGTATTTTCCACTAGCCTGTCAACAGTTTTAGATGTTCCTTTTTGAACAAGCGTGGGCTTGTTCTTTTTTAGATAACCTGTGCCCAAAAAGCCTGCATTTATCTCTCCACTACCAAGGAATTGCTTCCCACTGACACTCAGGCACACCAGTTATTAATCTGAGCTTGAAAACGTTACGTGTGCTGGAGTCATCTATTCTTTCCCCATCGCTGTGAATGGAGCCTTTGATTCAGTATTAACCACACAGGAAACAGTGTAGGAGGAACAGTAACGTGCCTGACTCAGATGGCAAGGCATCCGATTTTGTGTTCAATTTGTGTTTAAGATGCAGCCCTGCTGGGGTCATGCACTAGCAGGAATAGAAGAGGTTGTCATAAAACACCTAGGTTAGCTTCAAACATAGGGTCAAGTTCAGAGCACGGCTGCCAACTGACTGCTTCTCCTGGTGTTTCCTTCAGAGCCTGCAAGGCATCAGGTTTATGGAAAGTTAAGGAGGTATTTTTGTTTCACTTTTCACAACATTAACCCAGTGCCAACACCAGAACAACACTCTCACCCAGCTCCTCAGAGCAATGTGATTCTGCCCCAGACCCCAT
Organism: Excalfactoria chinensis; assembly: GCF_039878825.1. Taxonomy (NCBI): domain Eukaryota; kingdom Metazoa; phylum Chordata; class Aves; order Galliformes; family Phasianidae; genus Excalfactoria; species Excalfactoria chinensis. The sequence continues at coordinate 9,135,343 of NC_092829.1, read as the reverse complement.
GAGCCTTGCAACTGGAAACAGCAGTGGAAATAGTGCAGTTCATGCTCCAGATAGATATTCCATCATGAAGGTTCATGTCTCACACGTCATGCTATATGGTTCCGCCATGCACAGCTTGTCTGGCCTGACAGGTAAGGAATTACATGAAGCTTGCAATCCAGAAGCCTCTATTGCTCACTCCTGCTTTCTCATACTCACAGCCCAGTGCCTGAGCTCTCTGATGCCTGAGAAATGACGAGCAGTTGCACTGCCACAACCAACCTGCTGTCCCCAGAGACCCTGAGGGGAAATGCAAGACTGGAAGTGAAAACTGCATGGATGAAAAGAGGAAGTTAGCAAACTAAATCTCATCCCACCTTTTGGATCTGATTCCAGGCTGGAATGACAGCACAGATGCAACACTGAGAAGGAAGATCTTTTGCTTTTCCATTGTTTTCTCTGCTGTCAAAACCACGTGTCAGCCTGGCCTTGCAGTGGGTTGCACTTGGGCCTCATTATATGAGCAGGGACTATTGATTCAGCTCATAGACAGTAATCAGTACTTTTCTATCAATAGCTTTGTCATCACCATTATCGAAATCACACATTTCTCCTATTATAAAACACTGCTTTCGTGCATTCTATGGAATTCAACATTTGGAAAACAAATACAAATAATGATATCAGTTTCAGAGGTAACCCTGATGATGAAATGGTCCTAAAAACCACCCACCGCATGGAACTGTTTTAGAATTTCATAGAACCATAGAATCACAGAATGGCATGGGTTGAAAAAGGCCATAATGATCACCCAACAACATGTTGGAATAAGAAGAAATAATACTGGGTACGTTACTGGGGCTTTTAAAACACATTTTGTAAAGGCTTGAAGGAACAAGAGTGGCACCAGGGTTAATAATTATCAGCCTAAACTGGTGTTTTTGTGTAAATGAAGATGATTTCATATTTCAGCAGACTCCCAGGCGGTGTATTCTCTCATAGCTGCAGTGCAGGACGAGGCGGCTCTAACAATTACATTAGCTGATCCCCTACTCTCCTCTACCAGCTGATGTCTTCCAGTCCCCAGCCTCTAAAGTGAGGTGAGGGGAATCTAATTACCTAAGTCAATTCTGCACACGTAATCCTTTTTGCAGAATTAAGCCTGAAACCTCACGCGTTTGAATAATTTAAAATGAATCCTTGCATTTTGTCCAGCATTTTTAATCGATTACATCATTTTTGCTCTGATCACAACGCTAAAGTGAGGATTCACTCTGCACGTACATTGTGCTGCTCAGAGATTCTTAGCGATCGCTGCGACTTTCAGCATTCAGAAGAGAGAGAAAATAAAAAGAAATTGAAATGCTTCATCATAATGATGTTGTTTTGAACCAGATTCTTTTGTTTTCTGCGTGTGGTGAGAGCCAGAAAAGTGACATCAAAACGGCACCTTAACTGAGCTGCTTCCTGTGTGTCTTTGAGTCATATTCTCCAGCTCCACTGACAAAAACAACTGTTACAATCGTAGCGGCTGTGCAGCTCGAAGCACAAGTTGCAGCTTATCCTGGATAACATTACAAGCGTTGTCATCAGAGTTCCACCTAGGAAAGCACTGTCACTATCGCCTGTGACGGCACAAGGAGCAGGAAAACACAACTGGATTATCAGATTCCTGTGTTTTCAGAGCCCTTCTGGTTGTGAATGCAGCTTAAGCAGTACCTGATATTGCACAGAGTATTTATGAGCACCAAAGAAATAAGAAAGCCATGCAATCTTTATTTATTTATTCATTTCTTTTAAAGTATGGCCGAATTTCTAAGAAAGTTTATACGCCTCACCTGTCTGAACATGAGAAACAGAATATAGCAAGAATTAAATGAAACAATAAAGCAGCTGCTATGTCGTTTGTTATCCCCTGTGCAGGTTTTGCTGCATGGAACTGCCAACACAAATCAGTGTTTCCCATTACTGGTGATAAAACAACAAAACGAGCTGCTGTTGTTTTCTGTGGTCTCGAGCACTTTCTTCAAAAGCTCTTGCTTCAGCATCACTTCACCAGTCAGAAACATCACTCTGAAAGAAACAAGCATTCCTTCCCCCACGGCCCCCCTTCCTTTGTCACCTGCTATCAACCCCACTTAATTTGGGCAGTGTTAGATGTGGGCTTTACCCAAGTAGTGGAACTTCTATTGCCTGGACAGGCCTAGGACTTTCACCTAACCACCCAGAATAGCATAGTTTGGATTTATCTGTGCCCTGGAATAGCAAGGCATATATATATATATATATATATATATATATATATATATATAGCCCCCATACTTCGGTGTCACTTGGTGTATGTTTGTACATACAAACAGCACTGGGGAAATCAAGGCACACTCTGAAAATCGCCGCCAGGTTTTGATGCTGGCAGTTCGGCACTCCCATGTCAGCTGCAGTTCCCACCAGCGCAGGATGAGAGCAGTCACCTGGTTAACAACCAAAGCAAATCTCTGCCTATTTTTCCTTTTTCTAACTCTGCCACAAGTCAGTTACCATTCTTCATAAACAAACTCTAAAGAACACCTTCTGCTGGCAGCCAAAAATGAAGAAGCAGCAGGCCGGTGGTAAAAGCAGCGAGCCAGGAGATCTGGATACTTTGCCTGGCTCTGCTGTGACTGACCTTGGCACATCAGATAGACACAACTCCCTCTCCATTCCCAGCACAAAGGGTCCTGCCTGCTACAGCAGGAGGGAGAGCAGCTCTTATGTAAGCTGATGTGCACATCAGAGTTCCACCTATATATGTGCACACATGTGATGCGTCGATTATCGGATTAGATGATCTTAGTGGTCTTTTCCAACCTTAATGATTCTATGAAACACAAACACAAGGGGTAAGTATTCAAATTACCCCAAATTCCTGCCACTGACATAAAGGAAGGTGTCAGCTTGGCTTGAGAACAAGGAGGACATGAGTCCATGCAAATCTACTGAGTTTCTCCTTCCACTGGTTAGGTGTGTGGAGTTTGGTAGTCTAGATGACAAAGTAACAAGACAAGCAACTCTCTTACTAGATAGTGCTCAGGGGCTGCCTCTCCTCGCTACTGTCTCGGAAAGTGGGGAAAATATCACCTATATTGCAGGATGGATTTCAAGGCTAAGCTGGTAAATATTTATGAGAGACATGAAGTTTGTCAGAGAAACTATGCTTTAGAAACACACAGTGTTAGCACTATGCTGCCAGATCTCCAGAGATAAGTCGCTTACAAATCCCATCCAAACCCACATTTATTTCTGCAGAGTTTTTCTTCTGCCTTTTCTCCAGAAAAATAATACCAAAAATAGGTCAGTTTTGAAGCTAGCTATATACTGAATACATAAAGGTTACTTCTTTTTCCTGTTCTTATTAGATCCACTCATAGCTACATCAAGATCTTAAGCAGGGTCTGCTGTGATAGGATAGGGGAAATGGTTTCAAACTAACAAGGGAGATTTAGACTGGATATAAGATGTTTTTTACACTAAGGGTGGCGAGGCACTGGCACAGTTTGCCCAGAGAGGTGGTGGATGCCCCTGCAGATACCCAAGGTCAGGCTGGGTGGGGCTCTGAGCACCTAGTGGAGCTGTGGCTGTCCCAGCTCAGTGCCATGAGGGTTGTAGTAAATGGCCTTTAAGGGTCCGTTCCAACTGCAACGGTGCTACAACTCGATGAACTTCCTCGTATACTCGACAGTGACCGCAGTGATCTCTGGGCAGACGAAGCACGTGGTGAGAGCACAGACTTCCTCTCGCCAGCCAATGAACCTTTACAGCTGCAGCCCCTCTGAGCCTGGTGTGCTCGGTCGGAGCCAGCAGCCTCGGGCTCTAACCACACGTGAGGCGCCCTCATCACACGTGCGCTGTGCTCTCTGGATTCAGGGACACACGGCAGCAGGGCAGCAAGGCTCAAGGCCCAAACTGCCTCACCACACAGAGCGGGAAGCTCCCCTGACAGCGAGCAGCCCTACAAACGGGCGACAGGACCGACCCCGCACCGCCACAGTCCGTCAGAGGACGAGGGCTCGTTTTTTAGTGACGTCTTTCCACTGATGTTCCCCCACGCTCCCTCCGCTCCCCTCCTTCACACCGCTCCCACCCGCCCCTGCCCTCCCGGCCACCCCAACCCCCCTCCAGAGCCCGGCTCAACGCCACGCCGAGGAGGAGCCCGCTGAGAGCCGCACACGGCCCGGCTCCTCCCCTCTCCGCCCCTCTCTGCCCATAGCAACACGCCGCCGGCCTCCTCGCCGCGGCCGGGCGCGGGGTGGGCCCTTCCGGTTCATGTCGGAGCTGGGCTCGGCGCGGAGGAAGCCGGGCGGCCATCTTGGCTCGTCAGGGAGCGGCGGAGGGGCGGGGGGCGGCCGGCAGCGAGCGCAGGAGGGAGGACGGGAAGGAGAAGCGGACGGGCGGGCAGTCGCCGTTCTCAGCCCGCCGGCGGCCCGCGGGGTGCCGGCCTTTTCGGGGCGCGGGGCGGGATGCGAGGAGCGGCGGTGACCCGGTGAAGCGGGGGCGAAGAACGGGGAGCTCTCCCCCTTAGCGGGCGGCCTGCGCTCAGCAGCCGAGAGGCCGGCGAGACGGGCCGAGCCGCTCCGCTTCCCCGGCAGCCCCTCCGCCGTCCCCTTCCCCCCGCCGTCCCCGCCCGATGAGGCGCCGCCGCTGAGCCCCCCGCCCGGTCCGGCTGAGCGTAGGATGAGCCCGCAGCAGGCGGAGGGCGAGAGGCCGCCCCGCTCCCTCGGGGGGATCTAACGCGGCCGCGAAGGCGGGGGGGGACACGGAGCGACGCCGCCCCCCGGCACCTCGTCCTTCATGGTGGCTCTCTGCGCCCGACGCCTCCCAGCAGAAGCGCGGCCCGGCCCGGCCCGGGGGTGGTGTGCGAGTGCGTGTGCGCGCCGCGGGCAGCGCTCCTGCCCGAGCGAGGGAAAATGTCCACTCGGACTCCATTGCCCACGGTGAACGAGCGCGACACCGAGAACGTGAGTACCGCGGGCGGGGGGGGGAACGTCGCCCCGAGCTCTGCCTGCCTCCGTGCCCGGGCTGCCTTATCCTTATTCTCCTTTCTAGCCCGTTGAGCGCTGCGTGCCTCCCGGCAGACCCGGCGGCCTGCTCGGCTCTGCTGCTGTATCGCGGGGTTGCTCGGGTCCCTAACGCGGTGGAGAGGAGGAATCCCACCCCGCTGCTCTGCTCTCCGTGCCCGGAGCGGCCGCAACGCCCCGGAGCGAGCAGATGGCAAACACTGGGCGTCGGGAGGGGTGGGCGAGGTGACCTACATAATGGGCCTCTTCCCTGCTGGGTGTGCGGGGTTCTGCACGGCAGTGACGCTCTCGGGCTCTGTCACCTGTGCCGATGGCATGAAACGGTCCGTTTTATTGAAATCCCGTTCCGATCCAGAGAGCCTGTTCCTTTGTAATTGTTTTTCTCTTAGGTCTTATTGACGAGATCGAGTTGAGGCACCGGATTAATAATTGCACAGGCTAAAGGGGGGGGGGGGAAACAAACTGAAGTGGTACCGCATGAGCAGGCAGCCAAAAATGAAGCTGGGTGGGAGCCTCCCTTTCTGCAAATAAGAACTGTGTTTCTTCTGTGTGAAAACTTACTTGATCCCAGGGTAATCCTGTCTGAGCATTTTTTATTGCTGGGGGAAAATGCAGAGGCTGTGCAGAAGGGAGTTGTCAGTCACCGTAGCCTGAAATGAGTCGATGGGTGAAGTTGGTATTGAGCTTTCTGTAAAGGCTCTCAAGGGCTCTATAGAGATGAGATGCTTAACTTGACACAGGAGGGTTTTTGTGAGGGCTTGCGTCTGTGTCCGACATAAAAGGTGGAAACTTTGGTTACGGATCAGGAAAAACTGTTGGATTGTTCAGCCCATAAATAGTCCAAGGAAGGTGATGGTTGCCCCATTGTTTAAAACAAGACCAGACAAAGCACTGGAAAGCACGCTGCGTGGAACAATTACTGCATTACGAGGGATTGGGATTTTATTGACATAATAGGCACTTCTAACTTGTGTGATCTTTATTTGTTTTAGCACCAGATGCAACCTGCAGGCTAAGGGCTGCGCTGGAACAAAAAGCCAACCAAGCATATTTGGTTGTAAAATCTCACTGCGCTTCCTGCCTCGTGGAAGAACATAATTAAAGTGCTATGTGGCTCTTCCTATGCCGTGGGGAGAGGTGATGCAGCGCACTCCAGAAAATACAAAGTTTATTCAGATAATTGTTTGGTCTATAGGTGAACCTGACCGAGGTTTTTGAGCTCCGGTATATGCATGAAGGCCTTCCAGTAAATCCTTTTAGGTGCTGCTTAGATAAGGTCCTCCAGTGTGGTTAACTCCAACCCTGCTATGGATAGCTTAATGGTAGGAAGACTTAGCATGTGCTTGATGAAATGCATTATTCACAAGCCGAGTGTTTTAGCGCTTGAAGTTAGGCTTTACATATCTTCCACTTAAGGCACCTTGTTCTCACTTCAGATTGTTGGTCTGGCACTTCTCTGTAGTAATCTCCATAATTTAACATACAGGGGTTGTCTGGCTTGCAGACGAATCGCCTTAGGTTTTGATTAAGGCGTATCTTTCAACTGCCATGCTTTGGCTGGTGACCACAGAAACACCTGTAGGTAGTGATGCTGGCAGGAAACAATCAACCTGAGTCGCCTCCAGATCCGTTGCACCGATCCCACAGCACAGTGCTGCAGCCCTCGAGAAGCAACCTCTGATGTTCTGACTGCTGGTGGTCTACAGCTTCACCCAAATGCCGACTTGTTTTGCCTTTTTAAAATGTCAATCCAGGTTGTTTAGTCTGGGTGAGTTAGTTACCCATTGGGCTGGAAATGGATACAAAATGCACTGTTTTATTTTTAAATGCAAAATATAGCGTTTTTGATTTGTCAACTAATTGTTCTTCCAGCCTGAAGCTGAATGCTGCTTTCACAGGGGAATGGAACCCTTGGTTTTCTTCCACTTAAGAGAAGTTAGTTCAGATTCATAGGACTCTTTGAAGTTCGGATGGCTTAAGAAGTGCCAAGGTGTTCAGCCAGCCTTTGGGGCATGGCGGTGGACCCTCCGAATGCTGTTTGGGAGATTACCACTGCTGAGAATGCCTTGGCTGGTGTTGAATGTGGTTTAAGTGAGCTGATCATACTTTACCCGTGCCTATACTTGCAGTTTTGAGCATGGAGTTAGCCTCCAGAATGATGGTGCACTTAAATTATCATTGCCTATACTTGCAGTTAACCACGTTCAGCACTTGGCAGTTCCTGTTAAATAGACAAGGTCTAATTGTCAGCACTTGATGTTTTTCTTTGAAGGCGGTGTATACCACTTCTTACTCAGGTGCTTCGTGCACGTACTGCTGAAGTGGAAATGTTGTCACAGTGACTTTCCCTCAAAGCCACTGGCAGCCATCAAGCTGTAACCGCCTCTGAGATTAAAGAATTCGGCGAGGAGTCACCTGGTGTTGAGAGGAAAGGCATCCCAGATGATCTGTGATCATAGGAACTTCACACTTGGGCAGTTGGGAGCTGGCTGCTTGCCTGCAAATGAGCCTGCTGCTCACCACAAAGGTGGAACAACTCCTCGCTGGTAGTGGCAGAGTGACTGCCAGCTGCTTAGGGGACACGAGCGAAGGAGAGGATCTCAGAGCTGTCTCCCCTTCTGCCATCTGCAGAACTGTGTCCTGAATGTAAGAGAAGCAGCAGAAACCTTCATCCAAAACTGGGAGTAAAGGTCAATACAGAATAAGGACCTTTAGGGACAGATGGATGAGCAAACCTGTTTTATTAGTGATGAGGGGAGAGGAGATCCATGGAGGAGGAAAAAGAGTGGAAACAGTGAAAAAGGATGGTAGATGGTGGAAAAGAGGAGGCACAGAGCGTTGTGCATATGGCAGGATGGAGGACAACCAGGGACAAAGAAACTGGAGCAGGAGGAGAGAGATCCTGGAGAATAGGACAAATACTCATCAAAATCCCCAGGGAATGGCAAGATGTGAGGGAGAGAACTGTGGGTAGAAAGAAGGAAATGCAGGTGGTAGGGAAGGTTGGCTTAATTTAAGAGTATGAAATAGCAAAGTTTTAGACTAGCGAATTTAATTTGAACCTCTGTGTTAGTTACACGGCTGTGTTTCTGAGGGGAAGGGATGGTAATGCCAGTGCTGCAGACCGTTCTGAATTCCAAATGTAAGTAATTTGAGTAAAAGCGAGACTAAAATATGCTCTTATCTCCATGACTGTGCCTAATGTGAAAAATTTGCTATTGAAGAATGCCAGTGTGATGGCAACTGTGCTTGGACAAGCCTATACAAAAGGATTCTGTGCAGCAAAAGTGTCCCGTTGAATTTTTCATTTAAAAAAGATTTAGTAAAGTTGAGAATAGATTCAAAAATTGAAGATGCTGTGGAGCTTAGTGCTACCTCTTGGTTTATTATTACCAGTTAGGTATGAAATGCATTAAAGCATTTGCAGACAATAGACAAGCTGGCATTATTCTATATATATTATTTGTCAGACTTCTCCTATGGCGAACGGATCCATAATCAGAATGCTTTCCTCCATGGTGTGGCTTTTTAAGGAGGGGATGAGGAGTGCAGCATGCCCATGGCCCACAGTTGTGCATTGTCTTCTACAGGGATAGCTATGTTTCTCTCCCTGTTTTTCACCAGTATAAAAGCTCTGTTTTGAGTTAAATCGGGTGAAGGTAGCAGGATACCTGCAAATGAAGTATGTTTTATCAGTTCATCTGGGGTGTGTTTTTATTCCGTTTTTTGTTTTATTTTTGTTATTTACAGAATGGTTTCTGTACGTTTCTTAGCACCTGGAATACCTGATAGCCTGATACCGTGGTGGTTGTACTCAAGAAGATAATAATACCCAATTAGGCTGTGTAGTATTGCAGTCAAAAGGGGACGGTTGATGCTTCAGCCCTGCTAAACAACCTGTGCTGTATCATCTCATCGCTGTCAGTTCCACTGGTGTAATGCTGCTGTAGGAATTGGCCTTGGCTGCCTCTTCCTACCCATGGTTTGTGTTGGCGCTGATAATTACGGAGCTGTACAACAAGTCTGGTCGGCTCTGTGATCTGACTGAAATGAATCCTTTAAAACAGTGGTTTTATTCCCGTTCTGTGTGGCTGCAAATACTGACAAAGGAGAAAAGGGAGCCATCCAGTTCAGATGGGAAAGGCTAGAAACACATCTTAGAGTTTTGGTTCTGTTTGATTTAAACCAGCCTAAAGGCTGAGATGAAACAAGGTTGCTTTTTCTTTTTAACAAGTGGCTGCAGTGGTGCACCATTCAGATTGTGTTCGTGTGCTTCTGCAAGCTCACGTTTTATTTATCTTTTACCTTGTTTCAGTAGCTCAGAAAAAGCAGAACATGGGACCTTATGCCAGAATTAGTTAGAAAATGAGACTTGGTGTGCCTGTTTTTTATTTATTAGTACGTCTCAGTGTGGCTTATTAGATGAAGCAGCCTGTAGAACAGAACACGGCTACGGAAATTACTGAAAGAAAACTGAAAGAGCAGATCTGGTTTTTAATATCCAAAACTTGGTAGGCTTCCTCTTAAGATTTCTTACCAGTTCACTCACCTGCCAGGTGCCGTGTTTTAATTCTAGTTGAGGAACGTTCCTGTTGATGTGAGCAGACGATCCCCAGTGACCACACATCACAGGTGACTTAAGCCTAAGGAATTCTAAGAGTGGAGGCATTTGTCTCTCTAATCTCCATTTCATGTGATATTTAAATAGCATGCGTCTGCAACTTCCTCCTCCGCCAAGTAATGCTGCCTTGTTGACGGCAGCCAGATCAGAAATGGAGGTGGCTTTGGTTTTGGCTTGTGTCGTATTGAGGTTGGCTCTGCTTAATGTGAAGATCAGCCTTTAAAAATCATGGAGTGTGTATGGGAGTGGAGGGCTGCTGCTATTAAGGCACAGGCCTGAAAGGTGCAGAGTACACCTGTGATAACACTGCTGTCAGCCTCCCCGGTGAAACCCTCAGGTTAGTAAGAATTCTTGGCCTGTAAAGCAGCAGCTCGTTGAGCTCTGTGTGTATGTGTACATGTAAACAGAAATTAACTTTCAAATAGAACTTGTTCCTGCAGGGTTAAAGCCTGAACACAGCTCTCTATCTGCAAGCTCAGTGTGGTCTTTGAAAACAGACTGCGAGGTTTGTTTTTTTTTGTTTAGCATGTAATTACTGACAATGATGATTCTGGAAACGACTTAGTTGGCAGTATTGTTGATGAAGGTTAGAATATAGTTGGCTCTTCAGCTTCTGTTCCCCAGGCTGATGTCAATAAATATCCGTTTTAATCAGCAGTAAAGAAACTTTGGCTTGAAAGATATGGTAAATGTCAGATCTTGATAATGTGAAGCAACAAAAGAGCTTTTAAAAAGCTTTTCTGACCGGCCCCAGACTTATCGTTTTGATTGTATAAGCAGGATTTCTTCGCTGCTGTTGTTCAGCGCTAATCATGGAATTACAAATTCTCTCTTTCATACATTGTATGGAGTATGACCCAAACAGTATCGAATGCATCAACACAGCCTGTACTGTGAGAGGTGAAGGACTCCAGGCTGGAACCTGCACGTCTGAAGGGCAGCCTCTGTGCTTTGCCAAAGGCTGTAGCATGGGCTGCCAGCTCTGTCCCACCCTCTTCTCTAGGGTGGTGGTGTCCAACTCTGTCACATTCCTTTAGCACAGGCTGGCTATGGCCAAAATCTGCAAGTGTCTGAGAACTGAGTGTGATACCCTCATTAGCAGTGTTTGTGAAGTGGGGGGGTCCCTCGTGCATCTGTGCCGCCTGCCTGCGTGCTGCCCCATGCTGGGAGGTGGTTGCAGTGCTTTGTATGAGCCTTGGTCTCTCTCACTGCTGGTTTTTGCCCTCCTTTCTTCCTGTTCACTCACACACATAGGAAGAACTGAGAATATGTGTCAAGAGGTATACAAAGATTGTGTTTACTCTTAAGGTTCTCTTTAAACCGGTTGTTTGTCAAATGTGACCTAATTGAACTGGCCACTCATTTTCCCAGTGTCATACCAGATAAATAAATGAGTACCACAGCAGGCCGCGAACTGTGTGGTGAGTCCTCCACCTTTTGACAGTAGAAGCATCCAAATTAGCATTTCCACTCCTTTACCAGCTACGCTGTATTTACAGAAGGTCTCTTTATTTCTCGCTGAGTCCTGACCCTCTCAGTTGTTCCACTCAATCCCAGCAGCCGCAATGGCTCAGTGAATAAATCTGCTGTCATGGGTTGGTAACTGTAGTGCCACATTGGAAAGCTTTTGCCTTTGTAAGACGCCTTTAAAATTTCATGAGATGGAAGCCATGGCCGTTGTTCCTTAAGATTGATTATGTAGCAAGCTAATTTAAAAACTGCCTTTTAAAGATATGTGATGAAGCCCAAGAGTTATGCATACGTACACACAGCACAGTGGGCCTGACAAAGTCCATTCCACTCCATGCCCTGCTCTGTGCACTGGCCAGTGGTGCAAGGGAATTAAATACTTCGCTGCTACCTTCCTATTGTATAATACGGGAAAATAATGTGATATTTTATAATTAAACAACAATTTGAAGATTGAGTACTGATTTATATATAGATAATTGCGGCCAAGTGTTTGCCACGAAACCTCTTAGTTGTTACTAGAAACTGAGGTCTTTGTTTTGACTTGCCGGCAGAATTCCTTTGTAAGTAGTCACAGGATACCTTACTCTGCTTTTTCATGGGTATATCTGCACAATAAGACACTCCCTTGGTGAATATTTTTAGGGCTAACCTCTTTTCTCTTACACTGAGTAGGACTCAGCAGTCTGTGCGTTTGAATGTGTATTAATGATAAATGTGAAGTAAAGTACAACATATCGTTACGAAAAGTTGCAGGGGAGTTGTGTGCACAAGATGAAGAGATTTAGTGTCTCAAATGTTTATTGTGTCCCGGAATGTTTAGGTTATTAACGATGCAAAGATTAGGTTTTAAATGTAACTTGTAGCTATAATTACAAACTCTGAATCTGCTGAGACTGTCACAGTTCTTGACAGAGTCTGACAGCTCTCCAGGAAGCTCTGTAACATCTCTGCATAGCATCTCATGCACACATGATAACAGCTAAGGTAATAAACGTTCCCAGAGATTTTTGTAAGGGTAGTTTTTCTAAGTTCATTGGGTTGGTCGGAAAGTAGTTTTCAACACTGTGCACAGTATGTGGGTAGTGTTTGTCCTCCCTGTTTCAGGAAGAACACTCCCCACTGACCATCATTAATGGGATTTTTGTATCTCCTGGCCATTCTGAATTTTTTCATATGTTTCAGCTCTCCCAGTGGATGTCAGATTCTGTGTCTTCCAGGTGTTTTCTTAGTTGCTGGAACCTTTTTAAGTACTAGAATAACTTTGATAGTAGCCATTCCTTACCATGCAGGTTTCAGTGCTCTGAATGTTAAGATAAGGGACTGGATAATGCTAACACCTACCAGCGAGCTTTCAGTTAACCAGCACCTTCATGCTTCGTTTGCTTTTTACTTTCTTTTCTTTTTCTCCCTCTTCATGCTAATCATTGTTTGGCTGTGAAAGGATGTCAGCTCATCGTTGGGGGAAGGCTTTTGTGGAAAGGTGGGTTTTGTGTTGTGTTGCAGTTATAGTTGGTGTTGGGCTCAGTCCCTTGCAGTAAGGCCTTTCACAAGTGGAGATGTTTTACTGCATTTCCAAGTCCTGGGTTGAGTATTAGCAGGGTGGTGCTGGAATGGGGGTCTAATTGGCTTGGAAACTTAAAGGTTTTCTTAGAGGACTCCCCTACTATGTGCAAACAAACAAATAAAAAACAAGTCTTTGAAGTCTTTAAAAGATTTAAAGATTGAACCTGATGCATGCTAAAATATAGAGGAAAACAGTGTCTTCTCACAAGTGGAATGCAGGCAACCTTGATTTTAAAATAAGCTGGGTCATTGAGTAGCCCAAGCCCGCAGATGACATTTAGTCCCCTTCCTTCAGGTCTCCACTTGCAGGACAGCAAGCTTCCCTACACCGTTGTTTCTTCAGGGGGAGATAGGGACTGGTAGACTGCAGTGATGCTTTTTGCTGTATCAGAGTAGCTGCTGAGGAAGCTGCCTTGGGAATCAGCTTAGTAGTCAAATGCTTTACAATCCAATGCCTGATGTGAGCTGTTCCCGGACCATCTATGTTCTTTTTGCCTGTACCATTTTGCTTTTCTTCCCATCTACCTATTGTGGATTCTTGAAAATGATTTGAGTGGGAGCAACACTTTTAGCACTTTCTGACCTTGCGCCTTTTTGTACTGTATGCTACCAAGTTCTCTTCTTCCTTCATTTCCATCATTAAAAAGAAAGAATCCATGTTGAAACTGCAAACCTGTTTTCTGCAGTTTTTAGAAAGCTTGTCTTTCGTTCAATATAATTTTGTGTTTGACAGAAGAAGGACTTGCTGATAGATTTACTGATGTGAGATGAAGTAAAGGTTGAAATTAGGTATTCCTGTAAATGGACAGATTTCTATGGAGCTGAACACAAGCTCTGTGCAAGTCAATTGGAGAGAACTGAACTGCTTAGGAACACACAGCTTGATATTCCAAAAGCTCAACTGAAAAAGGTCATATTCTTGAAAAGAAATCAGCAGAGTTAGGGTGGAAATGCAAACCTCCATACAAGGAGATTATGTTAAATTTATCAACACTCATCCAAATAAGTTCACAGCTGTTAGTTCCCCCCTTTAAGTGCAAAGCTAGAAAGCATGAAGAAAATGATAGGGCACAAGAAGTCATTCCTCAACAGAGGACAGTGAAGCTCTCAAAATTATTGACTGAAGTGCTTTACTACATTACATAGAACATATAAGTATCTGTCTTTTACCTAATACTGCTTATACAGAGTAGGAGAATATGAGTAAGGTCAGTTATGAATAGTCTGTACACAAGTTCTCTGGTTTGAGGATACATTGTGTCTGATACCCATGTCTGAACTGCACGCAAGGTAGGTCAGGTAGCTCAGGCAGTGTGTGTGTGCCTGTACCATGTGCCCAGATGTGGAAATGCTGTCGCTTCATTAGTTCTGCTTTACTTTCCTTTCTGAGGTAAATCATCGGCTCAGTGTAGTGCCACGTAAGTAGGGCAGCTGTATTCCTGGAGTGCTGTATGTGAAGCAGAAGTGAACCTTCTTCTAACGCACCCAAGAAATAGCCTCATGGTGCTGTACAGGACATCCCAGTCCCTGGTTGCAAGGGATAGCAGTTTAGAAGGGTGTTAACATCTAGCATCAGCAGTTGCTGCTTTTTTTTTCTAGCAGGTCTGAATGACTTGATACTTGAAGATAGCAGGGCAGTTGGCAGAGAAATTCTCTGTGTTGTCTGTTGCGAGGTGTGTTAGAAGTCAAAGTTTAGTGGACTATAATGGATTGGCGTAGCTATGTCACTGCATGCAAGGATGAAGAGGGCATTCCAGACATCCAGCGTTGGGCTGGCGTTAATGGCATGCAGAGCAGTGACATTGTTGGAAGTTGGAGAGGATGCAGTCGGTCGTGTTGATCCTCTCCTTGAGAATGCTCTATTGGTAAGCACTGAGCAGTTGTTGTAGGTCTTGAGATAGTATTGAAAACGTGGGATTGTTCTCGAGCTCTTGAATGAAGATCTTGTTATGGTTGTGCTTTTGGTTCTTGTGCCATTAGTGGTTTGGAAGACATGTATACTGCCACTCCTAAAAACTAGGATGGAGGTTGCTAAAATACTAAGTAGGTCAGCATGGGCCAGTCATCAGGAACATGTAATAAGCTGCATATGAGGAAACTGTATTTCACTGCAGCCAAAGGTAAGGTAACATTTGTGAGGAACCAGGAGTGAAAGTTGTGTGTGTTAAGGGACTGGGAAGCAGTAATTCATAGAGCTGGGGTTACTTTTGGGTGTTGCAATCTCTGTGTTTAGTTCAGCTGCAACATCTGTTGGTATGGTGTGCCCAGCATTAGCATGAACACCACTAAAGGTGTTGGAAAAAATGGAGTGCTCTGAAAAGAGCTACAAGAAACATTTCCTAGTCTTTAATCATTTGTACAGCAGCTCTCTTAGGGAGGCTGTATGTATCTTACTAAAGTAAATGGATTATGTGACCAGAGTAATTAAGTGCTACACTGGAAGTAGAAATCTGGTAACAGTGGCTAGGCCATAAAGAGAAGCCAAAGCCAGGCTGACACTAAAACATGATATGCACCACCATTATTATTTTTTTCTTTTTTAATAGTAACTATTGCAATAAATCTCTGAGGGCTGATATGGCCTTCCTATCGCTAGTACTTCTTAAATGAAACAAATGACTTTTTAAAAATAGTTTGATCACAGCTGTTGCACTCAGATTAACAAACCAAGGAACGTAAGGTGCCAGAGTATGTGGTCACAGGGTTACAGCAGGTTATTAAATAGTGCCTGAACTTGCCAAGTGCCCTACAAGCATGGGTGTTTTATTTGTGCTTGTACCATGGTTGTTAGCTCTTCAGTTCTGTTCTCTTATCCCTTTGCTGCAGTGATTTCAGACTGAGTGTTGCTGTCTGCCAGGTTTTCGGCTGTCCCTGTTGGGTTTCAGCAAGAGTAGAAGAGCTACAACTAATGCAGGAAGGAGTTGGAGGGATGGGTAACTAGATGGGGCCCTTTGGGGCTGCAATAAACAGCATGACAAGTGTTGGAAAGAGCAGAAGGGAATGCGGGATAAATAGAGGTAACTTTTTGCTGTCATACGTGATACAGACTTCAAGGAGGGAGAAAGCTATTGCGTTATTTGGGAAATAAACACTGTGATATTACAGAAAATGTACTTCAGTCATACAGAAAATGTCATTTTCCTTTAAGAAGCAGGGCAGCATACTTAGACTGCTTGAGAAGAAAATGTACTTCTAAATGCTTTATTGAACGTTCTTTCCTTAGAGGCTTGTGTATGTGCTGCTTTCTTTATTTATAATATGGTGAGCCTAATCCTTATTCTCGAATTCCCAAAGGAGTATAAAATATATGAAGCAAAGCTTATTCCATTCTGCCAGTGGATGACAAGATAGATGTCTCCAGTAGAAGCAGAGTAGATTTACCCATGGGACGTAAATAAGATCCCTTTTCTAAAGGTGGTGCTTTGTGGTAAAGATGAGGCCACAAGCAATGTGTTAAACAGATACCTGAGCACATTGTTACAAGTCCTTGTTGCCTGTTGGTGTAACAGATGTTTGATAGTTATGTTTTTGTAAGTAAAGGTGTATTTGATACTGAGACACTGAAACAGAGAGAATGATAGCTAAGCCTCTGCGTACTCACTTGTTTGGGGTGGAACTGGATGATCTTGAAGGGTCCCTTCCAACCCGAACCATTCTATGGTTGTGTTTTTGAAGGAGCTTCGAAGTTCTATCCTCTAAGCTGACCTGTATGCTTGAGTAGTGTTTGAAGAGAAGATCAAGCTTCTTTGTGTTTGGGTTACAGCAAAGATTTGATTGAGGCTAATGCTTTAACTTCTCGATGAATGCCATTGCTTCTGGAAACTGGAATCAGCAAAAAAGAATGAGCAAGGAGAGCAGAAAAACATAACGTTTCGAGAGGGGAGAATTAAGAACACCTTCTGTTTTTTGCCCTAAACCTCCTCTGGATGTCTCTAGACAGAGATGTGGGAATTCTGGGATGGCAGTAAATTTAGCCTGTTCACTTCTGTGGAGCCGAGCCTTTGCTCCACATCTGCAGGCTACTGAGTGTATCTGAGTAATACTTTAATTGGTGGGCATGGTGTATAGACTGCAGGCATGAGCTGGGGGCTAAGGGATATGAGGGGGACCTTCTCTTTCAGAAACAAGCTCTGCCAGGAGATGAAGAAGTCCTGTTAATTGCTATTAATTATACCTATTAATATTTGAGGTTTCTATATATGAAGATTACTTCCACAGTTCTCCAGACTGTTTTGTGTATTTTCAGACGTGATGTTTTGTAGGAACGGGCATCTCAGGACAAGAAGGAAAAAACCCTCTTGGAGAAGCATTTTTATTTTATCAGTAGTATTGAACCGTCTGAACGTTGATGTTCTTTTTTCTTCATTTCTCAGTTTTATGTGTGTATGTTTTCATTGCAGCACACGTCCCATGGAGATGGACGGCAGGAAGTTTCCTCTCGAACTGGGCGCTCCGGAGCTCGTTGCAGGAATTCTATAGCTTCCTGTGCAGATGAGCAACCACATATTGGAAATTACAGACTCCTCAAAACGATTGGAAAGGGGAATTTTGCAAAAGTAAAGCTGGCAAGACATATCCTCACAGGCAGAGAGGTAAAGTAGTATGGATGTGAGCAACAGTGAATTGCTGTCATTTGAATTATCTCTTAAAATAATATTATCCAAGTCTGTGAACTTTTTACTAGAGCTATTGACACTGATGCAGGGGGGAAAAGCCTAAAAATAAAATCTGCATTTTTATGTCTATTGATCTTCAAGTAGCTTCTTAAATTTGTCTTTTCTGCAAATCTCTGTGCATGTGAGTTAATGTTCGGGTTTGGTACTAGAATTCTTGTCTAAATTCTCCAGTCCTGGAAAACAGGCTAGATATACAGTAATCAAATAAGCTTGCCGGGAAGATTGCTTCTTGGTGTTGCTAACCAGAACAGCTCAGGGCTGTATTGGAAGTGGAGTCAGGGAAGGCAGTGAATCCACGTAATTGATTATGGTGATCTGCTTGGTCTGGGTAGCCAACACAGCATTTTCTGGTTAAAGCGATGTGTCTCTGAGTGGCTCTGCTGGTGTCTGCAGTTCTGGGCTGCCCTAGGAAGACGTTCCAGTTTGTTCTGTGGGTCTGCTGCGTGGTGCAGACAGACTTAACTCTCGTATCTCATCGTAGTGTCTAACTCAGCCTCATAATTAGTTTCTGCATGCCACTGTAACATAATTAATGACTTAAACATAATGATGGTTCTGGTTTGGAAAGTTATGTTGCTGTTTGCTCACTACAGCAAGGTGTATCTTGGTGCTGATCTTATTAATAGCAACACTACATACTAAAAGAAAGAGAAACTCCTTGTTGACCTATTCTTTCCAAACCTGTGTAATTAATTAAATGTTGATTAAAGCAAGAATTTTTAAAGAAATCTAAGTAGTTGACTGTAGCACTTCAGGAGAATTTATTTTTCTGAGTTAATATGGAATCCAATCCAGTATCGCTGGGAAGAGCTGAGAGGCATCATTTTGCAGGAGCTGCTGAGAGGGATTATTTGTTTTGTTTTGGTTTTCAAAGCTGTCAGTTGGTGGTCAGCAGTTGCCTTCTGGTGCTAAACTTAGTATTCTTTTCTAGAAAAAGTCTTCAGTTAGTTGCTTTCCCCTTAAATTTCCTTCTCTCTGTACTGGTTCTTAACACAGGAAATACGTGTACTTGGTTAGTATTTCTTTGCTATTATTGTAGGTATGAGTGTTGGAGATAAGTATCATAGAGCCTATTTGGAGCCTTTGCGACACACTGCTTTGCAAAAATGCAACTATGGCTTCTTTTTGTTGCACACAGCTGTGTGCTGTTATTGTTTGAGATTTCAACAAATCATGGGATGCCATAAAATCTTTGGCCAAACTTGGAAAGATTTAGGTACTAAGTTTCTGCAGCTCTCGTGGAATAGTTGCCGTTCAGTCAGTTCAAAGCATAAATACTTCCAAGGCTCTGGCCATTGGTCCAGGTCACCTAAAGGAGTGCATTCCTTTGAAGGAAACAAGCTACTTTCACAAGAATATCTTGAAGGTATTTTAAACTGTTTTTCCTTTTTGTAGGAGTGATGTGCAAAACTTTCTCTTCCTTATAGATAAACTGTAGTGCATTGATAGTGCTTTCAGATTTTAGATGTACATGGCCAGAATTGTTCCCAGCATACTGGATAACAGTTTCCCCACTGCCATTAATTTACCCTTGCCCCTACAGAAGTTATGGGATCTATCTTTAGATTACAGTTACCTTGTTCATAGCAGTTACATTAATGTTTGGTTTGGTCATGATCTTCATCAGCACCTTGTGCTTTGAATCTTGTTTTCATTGCTAATTCTCATCTCCAAGCTTTTTTTACATCTCTTCTCCATCATCTTTGACGCTGACTCTTAATTCCTTCAGCAAACTTAACACAGGAAGTCAAGCCATAATGATAAAGGCCACTGATGCAGGTATTAAACGGGATGGGTCACAGGTCTAATCCTTATAAAACTCTTATTTACTTCCAACCTAGTATGTCTTCACTGAGTTGTTTATCTAATTAATAGACCTGCACACATTCCAGTTTGTTTAGTACAGTAATTTGTTTGTTCTCCTAAGTGAGGCTTTGCAGTAACCAAGGTAGGCATACTTGGTGTATTTCCATCAGGCTCAATTAGAGGTGGGGAGGTGTGTTGCATTTAACCCTTCTCTCCATTTCCCTGCTTTTCCCTTGCAAGGTTTGAGCTCAATGATTTGGTGGTAAATGGTTCTGCCAGAAAGCTGATAAGGTGCTTCCTTCACTTTTCCCTTAAAAAAACCCTCTCAGTTTCTAAATCTGTGTTGCCATGTTGTATTTGTTGTATTTGTGTTATAAGTCTCTGCTGCTACGACAGAAAGGTGATTCTTCAAACCACTCTTAGTCCTGGAATAATGTTCTTGGTACGGTCTCAGCCAGACAGCTCACATCTTCCTGAATTTGTGACTTCCTGCTTTACACACTCGTTCCTGCTGTCTGTCCTGTCTTTGTTCCTGTTCCTTTTTCCACCTTATCTACTGAACCCCAAAATAAAGTACTTAGTTTTGGGAGTTGCTCTTAAACATGTTTTTGTCTCTCCCACATCCTTGCTGTATTTTAACCCTACTTGTCATCTTCTTGTTACCTGTGTGGCTATTCCAGCTCCATTTTGCTTCACAGCTCTTCCTTTTTTGTATCTCTGTACTGATTAACTCCTAAATCATGCAGTAGGTCTGCACTTTTCTGATCATTTTTTGTGAGGTGGGTATATTTGTTCAAGCGTTCTTCTAGGGTATTTATTCATCTTACATCTGGAATCCTTCCCTAGAGTTTTCTTTTTTGAGATAACAGCTTTCATATTTCCAATGGAAGCAAATACAAGGACTTCTTCCATTTACATCTTCAGAGTGTATCTGTGGAAGTTTAGGATGAGAACCTACCCTTAAATCATGGGAAGGGAAAAATGAGCAGCCCTTTGTGGGGGATCAGAACACCAGCTTAACCTAGGGGGTTGAATTCTGCCAAGGAGTGAATGTCCTTTGTTCCCTGTGGAGGTGAGGAGGGGGATTTAGCTTCCCTGTACTAGAGCTTGTATTTAGAAGTACTCCTTTGAGATCCACTGTCTAGGAGACTATTATCTGTAGTCTGTCTGCCCTTTTGAAATCAAGAATCTTCATTGTAAATCTGCTTTTGTTAAGTCTTTGGCTTTAAGCCGTATATTTGCTGCTGCAAATTATCAGAGATTATTTCCTCTGACAAATTTTCCATGCTTGCCAAAATTAATCTAAAAGATAAAACTACCTTTTGCTGTTTCCAAGGTGGTTGGAATCAGAGCCAAGAACATATGGACCCTTCTGTTTGGTAAGGGCTGGTTTCAGCTGATAGCCAGGAAGTTAAAGTTTCCTACTAGGACAGAATTCTTTCAGGATCCAAGTCTGACTCCAAGGAGTTCATTGTCTCTCTTGCTCATCATTTGGAAAAAGAGTAAAACTGAAGAGGGAGAAAATAACCAGAATGCAGTCTGGTTGCTTTGCTTAGTGTTTCAGCTTTTTTTGACTGCCTAAAGTGCCTTGTTCAAGCCATGTAGGAGGGATGTTTTAACGCACGTTATCATCATGTATAGCGAAAGCAAAGACAGTTGTAATTCTGTTAATAATCTCACGGAATATCATGGCTGCTGCAGCAACATAATGGTGTAGGTGAACTTGCATTCTTCCAGCCTTGGCTGTTGCACACAATGCTTGAAATTGTTCCAGACTTGCTTTCTGTAGAGAGCAAAGTCTGTGCTTGAGAAGGCAATTTGATGCTTCACTAACTATGCTTAGTAAAACCGGATTTTCTTTTTCAAGCTCATGAGAAATATTCTGGAGGGCAGCCTCCCTTTGTTTGTGCTTTGAGGGTCTTATCAAGAAGCCTGAAGTTGTCCCGTTCTCTGAGCAGTCCATGTTGGCATACTGTACTGCTAGTGTTCATGTGGATAGTTCTTTCAGTCCTGCCTTGAAGGCTATAATTAGCGTGCTGAACAGTCCTGTGAGTCTACCTGTCAGAACATTGAGGTGTGTACCATCCCTGTATCTCCAGGGCTGAATTATTTTGCCAGTGTTAGACCTCTCAGTTTGATTGGCAACACCACACCACACAGGGAGAGAGGTGAACTGTGTTTTGCTGAAACCCAGTGCTTTGTGGGTTGAAACAAGTTGAAATCTTTAGGAGGGGGTAAGGGACAGTATACATGGACAGTATAGCAGGGGTAAGAAAGCAGATGCAGCTTCTCCTGACTGGGATGCGTTTAAGGAAACAGATGTATTCTGTGGCATAGGTAGACTTGGGATGGCAGATGGGTTTCAGGTAACGCCTTCTGCTGTTCAAAAAGTTAATGTTCACTCTACATCCAGTCTGAAGGAAAGAGATTCCAGAAAGTAACTGTTACCTGCATGAGAAGAGTTCAACAGGCATAAGGCAGAGATAAATATCTTGTTTTTGTCTTCAGCTGCTAATATAAAAATACCGATTGCTTAATGTGCATGTCTTTTGTTTGTATTTTTGAAGCGATTTCTCAAGGTTTGTGATGGAATTTTGCTTTAGGAAACAGTGATCTGTAATTTTGGTAACATACCTTCGGAGGTATTTCTCAAAGCAGAAGTATTCTTAAATAGTTTCTTGGTAACATCTTGCAGTATCTTCCATCTAGAAGGGCTCAAAATAAATCGTGAATCTCAGTTTCAGAAAGCACCACATGTATCATGCAAGTCTGTGACACACCCAGGCATTGAACGCTGTGTTCACCTCTTCCCTCTCCATCATAATAACCACCCATGTGTTCTTGCGCTTGATTGCAGGGAAACAAATCTGCTTTGGTGCAGGATTTTCTGTATCCCATATGTTGCCAAGCCCAGGTTGATGAGATTACAAAGATGGCACAGAGTGATGCAGGGAAATAGGAGCTGTGGCATAGTGTCTACTACTTGAGCCAAAAATTCAAGGGGAACTGAGAGCCCTTTCTTTGTACCAGCAGAGTATTATAATCAGCTGACTTGCAGCATCTTGCCTCTGCGAGAGGCACCATCTCCTTGGCTTCTGCAGAGTTTCTTCTGGTATGTTTAGCCTATAATTTAGAAGGGAAAAATACCAATTGGCACGTAATTCTAGCAAGATTCCTCCTTGTTTTAATGCAGTCTCTATCCAAATTGCATTGCACTAAGGCTCATCTCTGCCTATTCATTGTCTCAAATCTTCAGGCTCTGACTAGTTACCATGGTACTGAATTTCTTTTGGTTATTTTGTGGAGTTTTCATTCTGTTCTTTTTAACATTTCTGTGCAGTATTTACCCAGAAGGTGAGAACGACAAAAAAGGAATGAACTTTCCCAAATTGCTGCAGTACAGCCAATGGGTTTTTGATGACACAGAAGTGGTTTTTCATTTAGTAGCCATCAGGGAGCGAACTGATACAAATATGCAGTGAATTTCCAAGGGTGAACTTAGTTTTAGCAGAATTTGTGCCGTTATTTTCGATTTGCTCTGAAAGCTTTGCTTTTAGATGCATCTTCATAAATTGCCAATGCACAGTCAGTTCTGCATAATCCGTAGTGTGATTATGTTGTGTAAATATCATCTGTAGGCACCCTGCTCTCTATCAGAGCACTGTCTGGTATCAGAATTTCCACTGTAATGCGTGTGATGACTTTAGTGTAAAGTCAAAGACTAAGTGACTTTCTCTTGTCTTAATAACATTAAAATACCAGTGTGTTTTTTTTCTACTCTCCTGTTTATAGTTTGAAGTAGAAATAAATTATACATCGGTCATTAATTTCAAATGCTTTCAGCTTAAAATTGAATACAGGTACATAATTTTCTAAAGAAACTCGAGTATTTTTGTGTTATTTTCAATTTGCTACTGGATTTGTCCATGTAGTTGTAATGTGACAATTGATCATATGGAAAACACTGATCCTGAACCCTTTTTTTAGGTTGCCATAAAGATAATTGACAAAACACAGCTGAATCCAACTAGTCTACAAAAGGTAAGTTTCCGCATTTCATCTTTCCATTTCTATTGTAATTTGTTTCCTTTCACCACCTCCTACCATTAATCCTGAGTGCCCGTGCTGAAGAATGTGAAGCACTGTATACCTTGCGCACATCTGACTACTGTATTTAATAACTGGTTTTGTAACCGATACGTTTTGAACAGTTGTTCAGAATGCATGTACTGTTTTACACATGGGCTTGTACAGAGCTATGAACTGAGAAAACAGTGCTGTTAGCTGCTTCCTTTCCCACAAGTGAGAATGTCTGTGCTTTGGTGTCATGCCCCTGTGTCTCCTTCGTGCTGGTCATTTTGTTGAGCCTACAAATAGAAAGTGTGTTCTGTCCTGTCCTCCCCAGCTGGCCTTTAAAATACTGCCTCTGAACCGAAGGCCAGGCAGCATTTATGCCTTTCACATAGTTTTCAGCTGAAAAGGTGCTACAGTTTTAAGGAATAACTCGAAGAATGACTACTCTGGTTTCTTCCTTTTAGCCTAAAGTGTTTAATGTGCTGTTACAGTTGTATTGCCTTATCTATTTTAGTAAGTCGTGATAAATCCTACTCTTTCATCAAGCGAGCCAATCTGCTTTGGAGTGCCTGCAGGAAGTACATTTAAATGTCACTTTACCTAGGACTTTTCTAACTCTGTCCTTTGGAGCACTGCACTCAAAGGCTTTTTTTTATTTGAGTCCTTGCAATATCTCTATTTAAAGGAGAGAATACCCAGAACTTACCTGCAGATAAAGTTAAATTATGTAATAAGAGCAAATGAATATACACATTTGGGTTTTATGCCAATACTAAAAAGATTGTGTGCTGAAATTGTTCTTGTGAAAATACAAAAGTTCTTGCATTCAGTGGTTTGTTGGGGAGAGAAAGAACAGCCTGCAGGAGGAAGGCAGCATCATCTTAGCAAGTAATGATGTCACTGCTCCCTACCGCCCCTGCAGATGGGATCAAAGGAGGTAATATGGTTGCAGTCTTCTGAGATTTTTCAGCATAGTTCATGTTGTTGTTATTAATTTCTGGCTAAGCAGGAAGGAAATGAAATGCAAATGAGATAATGTGATGATTTAAGTGAAGTGGATTTGTGCTGCAGATCTGTGCAAATTGGAATACCTGAAAAAAAATTAACTGCTTGGAGGAGAAACCGAAGCTGCAATAAGAACAGGAGGGGGTCAGAGAAGTGCAGAGAGGCAGCATTTCTGGAAGGAAAAAGTAAAACTTACTCCTTCCAATGGTGTTAACCTGGAAGCTCTTGGTGCTGGTCAGAGCTAAAAGCCAGGTGCAGAGCTACCCCTTCCTGGTGGCTGGAGCTCACTCAGCACACAGCTGGCTGGAGGTGTGCATGGTCCTGCAGCTCCTGGCTGCTGCCTGCTTGGCCTGCTCTCACCTCTTAGGCTCAGCTGTCATTTCATCTGTATTCAGGCTGTATAACATCAGATGATAAGGTGTGGTTTGTTAGTTGGTATTTCCTACCATTAAGTACCTTAAATGGGAGTCTGGAGGAACAGTACAAAATAGCGGGATATAAATCTGAAGGGATTTGAAGGCTGAGATTGCCTGTTTGTTTGCTTTTTTAACCAATCTCATTTTTTACATGAGCAGTGAAGTTTTAGCAAGGTATGTCCATGCTCTCCATTCAGAAGTGGAAAGTCATTTCCTTAATGTTGAGTGCTTACTTAGCACAGTAAGCACACAGTGCATTCCTTATCGATTTTGCTTTGTCAAAGCTTTTCTGAAAGCTTTCGCCCACTCCGGCACTGTCAGCACTGCCGTAGTCTCAGTGCATTGGAAGCGAAATGTGTTTGTGACCCATGGGTTCAGGGCAAGCTGAGATGGAAGTGCCTCTGGGCTGGCACTTGTGGAGGGAGTGATGAATTACAGAGGTTCGGTAGGGAGGGAAGGGCTTTGCTGAGAAGAGGTGGGGTGTGGAGCATGGGCTGCCGCCTGCGTGTCTGCTCATCCTCAGGTGGTGAAACAAGGGGATTAAGGCAGATTCCAGCTTTACATCATCCACACCCATCCTTCAGATGCAGGAGAGGCTGCCCTTGCTGGGGGTGCCTCACCCCCTGGAGCAGCAGTTCTCACTGTGTGTGTATGTGGCTGCAGCTCTGACCACTGAGTTTTCAGCAGTGCTGCTCTTCAGGGGAGCGAGCAGCCTGTGGGAGATACAGCAGCTACTCCAGCTCTTGTCTCAGGAGCTAATTATGGCTCTGCTGCCTTTGCTTAGGGAAGAGGAAACTGTAGTCGGTACTTCCCTGCCCTAAAAGAAAAGGGAATTCTTAGAGCTTTTTTCCCATGCTATTGCTGTTAGTCATAGTCATTATTCTCCAAAAATGTACTCCTGTACCCAGTCCCTGAATATCGGTCTGTCGGTCTCATTGGAAACAAGTGTTGATGCTACAGTAGCTCACTTCCTTCTAGACCAAAGAAAAATGCTGTTTGCTTTTGAATTAGCAGTGCCATTATATGCGAGATTTTTATTTTTACCAAGCCCACGTAATAGCTCAGAATCACTTCTCATTTTCCTTTTTTAGAACTTGGCTCCTCAGCCAAATGTTTCTGTTCAGACCTTTTTTCTACAGTCCTTTTAGAGCTTTTAAACTATAAGTTTTTACGTGCACTGCGTCCTTTCTGACCTTGGGTCTGTCTGTGTTTTGAAAAGCACAGGGGAGGTAGGAGAGCTTAAAATGCACAGGATTTTTTGTTTCTTAATGTTTATTGTGTCTGTTTTCAAGTTGTTCTTCGTTTGGTGCAGATTTGTGCTGCATAAAGCCTTCCTGATTGAGGCTTCCAGTTATATAGAGGGTATATTTCAGAGAGCAGTTATCAGGAGGAGCCTAACACATGGTTAAAGCTTGATGTGGCTAGGGAGAACATCTTGTGCAAAGCCTCCCTGCTTTGAGGGAAGGAGGTCAGGAAATGGGCTCTGCATCTGACTAGCGTACTGACTTGCTTTTTAGCAAACTTTTTTTCAGTGTTTTTGAAGTCCTTTGTTACTGAAGCTCTTGCAATAGCTAATGCAGGAACACTTGTAATCTGTCTTTCAGCTTATTCAAAGAGTTGGCTTAAAAGCTGGTTCCCCATTTCCTCAATCCGTGTTGTTTTAGATGTATCAGCATAATAAAGTTCAAGTAAAATTGCTTCAAGATTGTTACTCGGTATGTGTCTGTGTTTCCGTTGCTGATTTTCTTTTTGCTGTTTGTCCCCTGGCAGCACTAAATTCTTTCCCAGTATCTAGCATAACTTACAGTCAGAGGACCAGACCACAACAAAGCTGAAAGCCATTTGTTTGGCAGACTTAGGATGTTTGTCTTTCCCTGGAAACATTTGTAGAGCTCCTGTTGACGGAAAACGAGCTATTCAACATGTTGGGAGTAGTTTTTAATCTCTGTATTAGAAATTAAACTGATAAGCACTGTTTGCAGCTGATAGTCAGCCTTTATGGTCACACGGTGACGAGTTCCCGAAACTACGAAAACGATTTTCAGAGTGGAGAACCCTAATGTTACCCCTCTGATGATATAACACCTTCTGGAACAGCCAATTATGGCTGTTAATGAATTGTGCCGTGGGCTTTAGAAAGGCTGGCAGTAATTAATACTGCATTTATCAGACATTGATGTACGTTGTATTGTGGGGGAATTAAATCTAGGAAAGCTTTCTGCACAGTGTGAAAGCCATATCATGTTTTATGGTCTATTCCTCATAGAAATAGAAGATCATACAGTGTCAGTCCCTGTAGAGGTTGCTGTCCATGTCAGAATTCCAAACGTAACATTTAAACTGTTTATGGAACACAATCTGAAGTGCATTTATATAACTAAAATTATAAGAAAGCATCTGGTGCAGTTTGTATCCTATTCTTAAGCATTTCTATTTCGAATTTTCCCTAAGACAAAAATAACCTTTTTTTTTAAAAGCTCGTTTCCAGTCACCCAGTTCTACAAATGGCTCATATGCAGAAGTTACTTTTTTGATAGGCTTCAGTTGGGTGAGTAAAGCAGAGAGTAATAGTCTTGTAGACGAATGATATATTTAGAATAGCTCAAAACGTAGCCAGGCTTTATCGCATTAGACTATCAAACTGCAATGGAGGAAGTAGCCAGCTCCAGCCAAGTCAGCTTTCTTTATAAAAAGATTAGATTAATGAGTGTGTTTGTTTACATGATGACACTGTGAATGTTAGCCTCATCCTTAACTTCATTTTTCTATTGTGACCCAATAGATTTTGTGTTATCGTCTAGCAAAGTGTCAGGCACCGACCTGGATAATGATTATATGATAACTAAAACCATTTGAAAACGGTTTTGTTGTATTTTGGTGCTCGGTTAGCAAACTGTTCACAGCTGTGGCTGTAGAATAGAGGGCAAAGCTTTTGGGGCAGTTTGATGAAGATTGCTACCAAATGGCAGCCTTGACAAGAGACATCAGAAAGCAGAAAAAGGTTAAGAGTGCTCTCCAGTCTAGTAGTTTGTTGTGTGAAAAGACACAAAGATGGAAGGATTTTATTTTATTTTTTGGCTCTTTGGTGTTTTTTTTTGTTTCATTTGTTTTGCCTTTATTCATTTAGTATCTATTGAGTAACTACACAGATTTCTTGAGTCCTTAGTAATAAATGTAGACATATTTAATGTCTTCCTTTCACATGAAATGTAACCTGAAGGTGAATCTTAATAGCATCACTTTTTACTTTCTCACTGTTAGCAGCAATGCTGTTACCTCTTGCTTTAGAAAATGCTTTCTTTTTCTCCCTTGTCTGCACTCCCGTGGAGTTTGTACTTTCTGCTTTGTTCTCTTTACATTAGGTTCAGTGTGATCAGCTATGTTACTAGTGTTCCTGTAAACATTGGCGTTAGATTTATAATAAAGCCACTCAGTTACTCCCTCATTTTGAAGCGTGCTGTTCGAAAATAATCAAGGCTTAAGAATGTCAGCCATCTGGAGTCCTGGGCTGCCATGATGGGAACTATAGAGGGAGAGCTGTTTTGCGCATGGCTACCGTGTAACATGCTGCCTAAAAAAGGTCATTCTTTGTAGGTTTTATTTGTTGCTGTTTGTTTTAACAGTGGCTGTAGAGAATTGAAGGAATCTGAATACAGCAGTATTTGCACTTGGAGGTTTTTTGTAGTGTTTTTTTTATCTTTAGTCTTCTCTGGGAGAAAAAATGGGACTTTATTGCTATTATTTCATCTACTATTAACAAGCATCTTTAAAACGTTTTATGTTGCAATAACAACACCTGTGGCATTCTTAATATTGCACTGTGTTTATTGTGCCTCTTAAAATTGGTTTTTGCAGAAGAGAATTTTCAAAGGTGAAAATAATTAACAGCTGATCAGCAATAAGTTTGGCTTTCATTTGTTATGTGTTAAATGCAGTTGCATGTCCCACTGCAGGAGGACAGAAAGTACCCTAGATAGGCAGAGTTGAACTCTTTGGGAGTAACTACTCAAGCAAGACCCTCTTCACATGACTGCTGAAGTCAGGATTTGGGGAAAGAAGCCCTGCAGAACCAGTATGTGGTCTGTGAAAACAACACTGTTGATCTAAATCCATGCTGCAGCCCAAAAGAGGCAGTTGTACTCCTCTGGCATCCAACCTGTCCGCATCCCTTCTGCTAGAATAGATGTGCTGGGATAGATAAGGGAGCTGCAGCAAAAGGCTTATGGATTTTTGGAGGGAGTTCTGGTTTTGGCGAGATTTTCCTGTAAATTTCCTGTAAAATTCATGCTTTGACCATATACATCATTTCAGATTAACTTGCGTGAAGGAAGGCAGCAGTCCTGTGCATGGTGGTGAGGGTGGCGGTAGGCTGATCGCTTTGAGGTTTTACCCTCAGATAGTGGTATCTTTTCTCTACCAGGGATTGTTTGGTCAGGAAAAGACGGCTGGAATTTTGCCCCATGAACTGGCTATCACAGTCTGTGCACTGGGTCAGAAGTCTTGGAGACTGGATGTCTGGCAATGAATTCTTGAAGCTGTGCTACCAAGGCCTGAACTAGATGTTCCTGTGCCTTAGGCATCTTGAAGGGGTGCTCTTGAAGGCCCAAGGAGGAGCCTCACATGACCATTTATCTGTGCATAAACTTGTTCATTGAACAGCACAGTTTCTGTTATATGAGCAGTTGATTTTTCACCTCCAAGTTCCTGTCATACACCACAGCATTTCTGTAGCATCCTGTGGAAGGCGGACCTCTAACAAAGCGCTGAAGAATCTGTACCAGTAATGTAATATAGTGTTCTTCAAATGGTTCTTTGCATGAGGTTTGTAGAACTTTCAAACCAAGCTTTTTCTGTGAGGAAATGAAAGCATATGAGATGTGTAGTGGCCTGTGAGGAGCTGTGTAGGCTCAGAGTGGTTTTTGGGCCCCAAAGTGCGAGAACCACAAAGCTGAGATCACCGATTTCCTGAGCTACCTGCAGCACTTTGAGGTTGTTTTCATGTTTTGTGGGGATTTGGAGCTGGCCTATAGCAAGGAGGTACTCAGCTTTTCCCCACAGTAAGTGGTTAATTCAATGACTTTTGTTGAAATGCTAATAGTAATGTTTACTCTTAAAATTAGGTAAGTATATCACATTGTTCAGGCTTTGGGAAGAACAGTTGTTGCCTATTGCTTTCATTAACATTTCATATTTTATGTTTATTTCAGCTCTTTAGAGAAGTAAGAATAATGAAGATCTTAAATCATCCAAATATAGGTACCTTGTTTATTTTGTGTAATATATACGTTTAAAAGAAGGTCCTGCACAAGGGGGTTGATGCACTGTTAAGAAGCAGTAAAAAAATATACAGTGCCATAACTGTTTAACAAAACAAAAAATGTTGACCCTTTTGCATGAAACTAGTATTTACATAGCTTAGAAGTCCGCATCTTTTGAGTAGAATAATGATTTTTTCTGAATTTAATTTCTCATCAAAATAATTCTTTACCAAAATAAGAAATGGCCAAGAAATTGTTCAGGATTGTAAGGCTTTAGTTGAAACATCTCTGTTATAGTACTGTCAGCAAAATGATTGATAACTTACTTGTCAACATGTATTCCAGCACAGTGTGTAATAATGGCTATTGCTGACACTCAGTGCTGACACTCAAATTTGAGGAAGTTGTGCATAAGTTACTTGCTTTTTCCTCATAGCCAACAGTCTTGTTTCATGATGAAATGTTGATCCTTGTGAGTTGAGCAAATATTTATATTTTCCATTTGGGGATATTGGAGAAAAAAGCTTCTCTAGAGTAATATTCTGATACTGTCAAGCAGCAAGCAAATTATTGTTCTCCAACAGAATTCCCCATGGAATTAAATTAATACTTCTGCAACTAGATAATTGACTAATAAGTTGCTTTCTTTTCCAGTGAAATTATTTGAAGTCATTGAAACTGAAAAAACTCTCTATTTAATAATGGAATATGCAAGTGGGGGTAAGTAATTTTGTTATTAGAGCTAAGAGGCAAACAAATTGCCAAGTGGCAGAAAGCACTTTTTTGTTTAATGCTTTGATTTCGTTTTTAGTAAATACTTATGTCATGGTAGGATACAATTTTAAGCAGTCTTTAGTATCAAAAACTTGCTCAGTCTTTGTATCTTGAAAACCTTCATTCTGAGCTTACTAGAATTTAGTAACCTTAGCTTTGTTTTCCAACTTAAATTTAATTGGAATCTTTGAATTTTTCTTCAGCCTTTGATTGCTCTTGTCAATAATAAATGTCAGCCTTTTATTGTCTTCAGCTCCCCGGGACTAATGTCTTGTTTTGTATAAGATACTTGGTAAAAACATGGATGAGACACGTGAAAAGTACGAGTACTGCAGCTTCACGTTTTTTTAGATGGTGGTGGTGTCTGACATATCTTCATCACAGGCGTTCTGCTGTCAGATATTACTATACTACCTATGTCCATTTCAGAAGGGAAGTTTTGGAAAAAATTAAATGTTTAATCCTGATTGCAGAGGGGGAAAAACGTCTGCGCCATGCAGTGTCAGATATTTTCAGCAAAGCTAGAATTAAGGTATTTGGGCTTAAGTTACTCCTGGCTGGCTAAAACCTGATAGCCTGTTCTTTGTCAATGTGACCCTTTAGCATCAGCACCTGGGAATCTCAAATAGTTGAGCCTTTTCTTCAGCTTTGGGAGGGAAATAGAATTTCTTCTCATCTAAGTTTCAACACTGAATTCTGTTAGATTATGTGAAGGTTAGCTGATTATTACAAAACATGTAAAGGATCGCCAGATTGCCCCTGTTGTTTTTTATCAACTCCATGAATGTTCAGCCAAACTTTGTCTAAACAGAAACAAATGTTGTAAAACACTTCTGTGATATTGGCCAGTACACATCTGTGAAGGCATCTCTGCAGTTCAATGGTGCTACACTTGAAAACAAAGTCCTATTGCCATCTAGTGATTGGCTTCCACAAGGTAGAAGGGCCAACAGTTCTCTTAAGTAGTGAGATCTTAGAGTGATGGAGAAATGCGTGTTGTTCTGAAAGGCTGTGAGCAGTGCTCTCTGCACATGTGGTGGTGTGCAAAGCAGGAATGGCCACTTATCTGAGTGACAAGGATCAATGTTCTGTTTTCAAGAGACTGATCTCACGTGAGCTGTGTGAGCCCTGGTTGGAGGATGAGGGGAATTTATTCCAGTAACTGCAGTATTTTGCATAAATTGAGTATAATTCCTGATCTGGCATCGTTTTACCTGAATTATGAAAGCATTCAGACTTGCTGCTTCAAATTTTATGAAGAAACAGCTGTGAAATGTACCTGAGAGAATTTTCTGACTTGGGTGTTAAGTAGGAATGTTATGAGGGAAGCAAGGATATTCTGTAGAAAATCCCCACGTTCCCTCAGAAGACTCAGTTATTGCTTTTTCTAGCTTTTTTAATTATTTTTCAGTTTGCTCAAGTTCCTTCTTTGAAAACAAATGTGTAGTTACTCAGCAGTTTCCTTGTGAAGTGGCTATCTGCAGAACAGGAGAAAATATTTAGGTATTTGATTCGATTCTAAGATGAATATTAATCTTGCATATTGATGAAGAATCTCAAGCTGTGTGCTATCCTGTGCTGATGGATGGGAGTTCTTTTATTTTTTGGTATTTGTCAGTTCTTAGTAAAGATTTGTGCTTTCACCAACACACCAGTGTTCCATGGGCCTGCAGGCCGTGCCTTCAGCTCAAATATAGCCTGCACTGACTTGCTACAGAATGGCAAGATTGGCTTAAAACCAATGAAAAACCAAGTTTTTTGAAAAGCACAGATTTTATTTTGTGCTGCTTTGGTAATCTCCCTTAGACATCTACAGCCATACAGCGCTGGGCTTGTACATTCAGAGGTAACATTGCTGTCAGTAACCGACCTCATGCTTGTGTGATGGGTCATCTCAGTGTCCTGCTAGCTTCATTATTACAACTTTCATGGGAATGCCTCCTTCAGACCTAGGTTAAGTCTAAGATTTCTGTTTTGATTAAAATACTTCATATACCTGTGCAAAGAAAAATCATGGTGCTGGTATAACAATATTTATAGGTATCATCAGACACTTTAATATATGAAGCTTATTTTTGCAGTGCAAAAGGTACCCTTGTGAGAAAGTCTGTGGAGCATTACAAGTCACCTCTATTTGCAAAATAGGAGTATTGCCATTTGTTTTCTGTCATAAACAATTGGAAGGAAATGGTTTTATCTATATCCAGTCTTTCATTAAGCCTTATTGTTCTCTTGTGTAAGAGTAGCTGTTGTTTGTGTTCTCTTTTGCCTTGTTCCCTTGGGCTAACCCATAATCTTAACCTCGAGTTCAACTTGTAATACAGTCATTCCAGTGAAGCTTCTGTGGGTAACTGCTAGAAAGGAATCTCTGCATTCTGAGTTGGCATTAATGTGTCTCATTATTAAATTATAGGGGAGGTGTTTGACTATCTGGTTGCGCATGGAAGAATGAAGGAAAAGGAAGCAAGAGCTAAATTTAGACAGGTATGTATAACATTCCTATACATCAGCTTTTTCCACCTTGTTTTTAATGCTGAAATGGATGAAACAGCTGTCCTTTGTGTTTGACTCCTAGCTGTGTTCACTGGGATGTGTGGACTTGCAGCACTCAGTGAGAGGAAACTTGGGTTACGACAGTGTTTTGGAGGGGTTAGCAGTCCATTCAGCAGTGCTGGCTTCCTTTGTGTTCGTGCCAGGGTGTCTGGGAGTGCCAGAACACAGTGACTGCTTGGTGGACTCTGTTCCAAAATTCATTTCCTTTGGGTTGATTTCATACATCCTTACTTCAGCTGGTCTGCAACCTTTTGGAGGTTGTTCAAGTATAACACACTGCAAACCAGGTCAGGAGCAAACATGGGCAGTGCCTGGAGCACGCACCCACTCACGCACTTGTATGAAAAGATGCAATTTAACAGCTGTTGTAAAACACCACTGAAGAATAATTTCTAGGCTTGTTAGTTTATAGTTTTCTTTATGATGGATAAACTGAACATATGAAAATATTGGAATGTCACTAATCATTAGAAAGTCATTTCTGTTCTACGATAAAACAATATTGAACATAAGTATTTTTGCATAACTAAAGATCCAGATTCTCTTGTAGCATCTGGTGTTTCATTTGCAGATCTCACTGGCCTAATATATTCTCTTTTCTGCCCTTGTGCGGAAACTTGTAAGTGCTTATGTGATTACCATCCTATTGGGTAACTTAAGATGATGTTGTGAGAATTAAGAAAGAAGTCTTGTGTTTATTTTTGCAGAAGATTAAAAGAAACTAATAACAAAAAAGGCAGCTGCAGACTTTGAGAGATGTGATTTGTGTTTGTTAGACTGATAGCTTTAGCATAAGAAAATTTTTCTACCGCTGTAATAAAACCTTGTCTTTATATTTAATATTCCATCAGGTAGAGCACTTTCCTTTGTGATTAAGAATTTCTTATGTACTGCTTTGCCGTGCATTGGAATATGTGTGATCAGTTGTGCTGCGTTGTGGAGCAGTCATTTCTACCTTCGCTGTCTTTAAATCCCAAACTATTACCTTTCTCTTTGTATTGTCACCTGAAGTTCTTCAGAATATCTTCAAAGAATTTGCTGTTCTTTCTCTCATGTGAATGCTGAGAACTGATTCTCTGATCTTCGTGCCACCTTTCTTCTAGCAGGAGTTGTGCGGAAATGAATCTTGCAGTAATTCCATTGCTCATTTACCTTTTTTATCTCAAGTCTTAAGGATTCAGCTCTCCTTTATGTGAGAACTTGTGGAAGCACATCAGATGCATGTTATGGAATAATGTGGGTTGTAGAGAATATAGGCAACTTCAAAATAAAATAAAAAAGTCCCACCTTCTTCAAAAACAAATAGAAAGGAAAAGAACTTAAAAGATAAAACTGCTGAGCTGAATGTTTGACCTATCAAGTGCTTTACTTCAGATTCCCTGCTTTATTTCTGTAATTCAGTAGGA
The DNA here is from genome assembly GCF_039878825.1 of Excalfactoria chinensis. NCBI lineage: Eukaryota > Metazoa > Chordata > Aves > Galliformes > Phasianidae > Excalfactoria > Excalfactoria chinensis. The sequence continues at coordinate 9,100,685 of NC_092829.1, read as the reverse complement.
TAAATGCTGTTCATAAAGATACATAGGTGGCTGCACTTCATTCTACTGCAGTATGATTTAAGTCTCTTTCTGTAAGTCTGGTTTCCTTTCAGAAACCTGGAGTAGGCAGCTGCCTCTGTCTTTCCTCAATAGCACTTTTCTGGTTTCTGAATTCAGGCAATTGTTGAGGATCTCGATCTCAAAGATAGGTTGTTGAGAGCAACAAAAGCTTGAGTGTCTGGGGAAAAAAGAGAACCATAGTAATACCCTAAGGATAGAAGCTATAGTGTGAGCTCATCACACTTTGCTGGAGAAAAGAGCACGCATATGGGACAGAAGTCAGAAAACTTTGATCAGAGCTTGACATTTATGCAACACCAGGACTTTGACTGCAGGACAGTGAGGGGAAACTGGATCTTACTGGGTTTATGGGTCATAAAACCATTCTTTTTTACCTTACTGAAGTCTCACAATGGCTTCATGTAGCTTTTAGCCGTTGCTGGAGGGAGAATTCTCTGTGTAGGACTTTTATCTGATTCAGTGCATCTGTCCTAATGTTAGATGGGTTTAGGACATAATAGGGATATATATTTTTTTAATTCACTAACTAGTTTAACAGAGAGGGGCCTCTTTAAACTGCAGAAACAGTTGTGCCATGGTATTGAGCTTAGTACTTACAATAGATTATATCTTATTTTCAGATTCTGTTTCTTCTTTCAGTAGATGTAATTTAGGCATAAAACATTTGCGTCTTATCAGAAGAAGCATTTTAGCTTCTCCCTCAAACAGACAAGGAGCAGGATTTGGTAATTCTCCTGTCTTTATTTGTTTAAAAATATATTTATATACAGATACATCTTTTGTCCATTTTGTTATGCATACTTGGGCTCTTTAACAGGGGAAAAAAAACCAAGACAGAGATCAAGTTATTCCAGTCATGCTTGAAAAGGAACACATGAGAAGGTACAATCACTAAAAATACAGCTATGCTCTGCAGTTCTCCATTTCAGTTTCCTTTTGTGCAGCCGTATATGAGAAATTCAAATCCAGAATGTTTTGCATTCTTAATGTCACCTAGTTTTAATTTCCCCATTACAGACTTCCAGACAGTTCTGGTTCAGTCCCACCATCCTTACTCTGTTTGGAAATCTACCTGTCTGGTTAAGAATTGATGCAAAAATGGGGAGTCAGGTCAAGAGGAAGGTGAATGAGTGTTCTCCTCCCACCCACAAAGTAGAAAACGAATATGTATTACTTCCCTCTCTTCCTCTACTCTGTCAGATTAGATCCGGCTTCCTTCAGTCTTCCCACTCTTTCCTGTAGAAGCAGTTCATTGAGTCTTGTTAGTGTTATATATTAGGACAAGTCTTAGAAAATGAAAAATCCACGAAATCCTTATTACTGCTGGATATTCCAGTTAAGAAACAAAATGCTCATTTTGGCACTGTGGAAGAGACCTGGGGAGGTTGTTTATCTGTCCTTTGTTCTGTTCATTCAACCAGCTAATCCTTACAAAGAATAGTTTGTCTCCTTAGAGGTAACATGTTCCATCTTGTTCTTTAAATCCTGTGATTAGACGGATTTCTTTAAAATTCCTCCAGAGAAATGCATAGAAGTGCTCCTGTTGTTACAGCTAGAAGTCTTCTGTTCCTTACTCTGTTCTCCCAACCTACCAAGCATCAGCAAGTTTCTCTACTAATAGGATGGGAATGAGGGGGCAACAAAGGAGCATGTGGCAGAATGTGGAAGGCATGAAGCTCAACCAAGTGAAGCTGTACTTTGTGTTCTTCATTCAGTTTTGACTGCTGTTAATCTTTCTTACATGTATTGCGTTATTTCCCTTCCTTTTGCATTTGAGTTGCTTCTGCAGTCTGTGCTATCCAGTTGCGGTGCAGAATAGTTCAGAGGTATCCCTGGAGAAAACAGCTGATTGATAATCTGTTAGACTTCCTGCTCTTAGAGTAAAAGCAGTTCAGAAGCGAGCAGTATAGTGCTGTGTCTCTGCAGTGCTGAATAAAGCATGAGGTGTTTGCAGTGCTGGCAGGTTTGGGAGCACCTGGAGAAGGGGAGCTTGTAACTGGTGCAAGGGAATGGTAGTGGGGAGGAGAAGGAGAACATTGTGATGGTGCAAGTGGTGGCATGGGAGAGCTGGTCTGCTTTTAGTGGCTGGCAGAAGCTGAACTGGGAGTCTGAAAGAGGGAATCGGTGCATAAAGGAACAAAAGCTGAATGGAAGTGTAGGAAACAGAAGTATTTCAACTTTTCATTGAACACTTGGCTTCTGAGATTGCATTTTGCACATACACATGATTCAGTAATACAGGCACACAAATAAGACAATATTACTGAAGTTTCAAATGCAAAATGGCTGGTAGGACACTTCTTTGACCTTGCAGGAACATTGCTTTCACCTGTTCTAAATACTGAGAGTGCAACATTGCTTCCTACAGATGCAGGAGGATTGTTAATGCTAAGCTGGGTTACTTTCTAATGAGTTGCTTTTGGTAGCATTAATGTCATCTCATCTTTCTGTACTGGCAATGTTAATCTTCAACACAGGATGGAAAAGCATGTACTTAAGTGTAGTTATCACAGTAATTATTTTTACATGCAATTAACATATTTTAAATCATAATATCTGCCTCAATTCTGAACACACATGGATTACATTAAAATGTATTTTGACAGCATTTGTGATCATGTAACAATATGACCGTATCCAGCTTTTCTCTACATGTAAAGTTCTGTGCTTGTAGCTCTAAAGCAATATACTAGGACAGCTGTGTAAGTAGCTTATATAGTTAGTTACATAAAGCAGGAGAAACTAAAGATATTTGGAAATTATGATGAAAGAAATTACTCTGTATTGCTCTGCATTTAGTTTTTGTATTGTTTGCTACTCTCCTACAGTATACAAAATAGAGCATACACAGCTTTTGTCAGTGCATAGTTGAAATTTAGCCAGACAAGCTTTTCCTCAGTAATTTCTCCAGTAGCCATGCCATTTCTTTGCCTTTCCTCTCTGTGATCTGGCATGAAAAGTCACCTTTGGACAGGGACTGGAAAACTTCAGTCTAGGGGGAAAGCTTTTATAGCTGTATACGGTATTGGAATGGAAATACTTCAGTAACCTTTCTGTAAGACATTGCTTCTACTATTCTATAATTAGTCATACGGGAGAAAACAAAATCCTCTTTCAAATGTAGTAGAAACCAAATAGATTAAGCAACAAATAACTAAATAACCTAAGTTATTTAGCAGCTTTCCTTTAAATATGTTGGAGTAGTTGCATACATAGATCTGAATTGATAAGTGCCTGTCCGCATTAGTAATAAATGTTGAACTTTTTGATTAAAACTGTTTCTTTAAGATACCACTTATATAATTGGGCTTGTTTTCTATCCAGATAGTATCTGCAGTGCAGTACTGCCATCAAAAGCATATTGTTCATCGAGATCTCAAGGTGAGTGGGAAAAAGCGTGTGTGTGTCTGCAACTAACTTACCTGTGGGTGTGATCTTTGTTGTGCCTATAAAATCTAGTATATACATATAGTATATGTAACATATACTATACTTTGGGGTATGGGGTTTCTTTTGCTTCCATTATAGCAGACTTTGGTAAATATTTACAGTATACAAAACTATTTCAAATAAAAGGAAGAGGATTATGCTTCTCAATACTGAAATCTAGTGGCTTCTAAAAGAGGGCTTTTTACCTTCTGCTCAAATTTAAGTCTGTTAGAGGTCAATGTTAGCTGCGAGGTCTTAAAAACAAAGAAAAATTAAGCAAACAAATCACTCCACAAACGTAGTTTACTAGAGATGTGATGAGTTTTGATGGTGAACAGAATGAATGATCAATCGTGATGACAAAACTGAAATATGTGGGTTTTTTTTTGTGTCTCTTGACACAAAATGGTAATTGTAGAATCACAGCGTGACTTAGCTTGAAGACCTGTCCACTCCAACCCCCTGCAATGTGCTGGTTGCCCCCCACCTGCTCAGGCTGCCCAGGGCCCCATCCAACTGGCACAGTTTCTCTGGGCAACCTGTTCCTGTGCCTCACCACCCTCTGAGTAAAAAATGTTCTCCTGACATCAAATCTAAATCTCCCCTTTAAAGCCGTAGTGCCTCGACTTATCCCTTCCTGAAACTGTGCCTTTTGAATTAATATATTGCTACATAACATGGTAAATATATCATAGCTTTCTAATTCGAAAGCACAAAATGCACCAGTCCAAACTTGAACAATATTTTAAAGGTTGTGTGTACTATCAGACTTCTAGAGGAATGACGTGTAAATAAGGAGCAGTGAGAGAATTCTTTTTTTAATCTTCATAGATTAAAAATGTCAGCTACGGTACTTCCATGGAGAAAACAGATGGTAATAGCACAGTTTTCAGTTATCGCAACAGCTGCCATAGACTGAAGCCATTGTACAGACTATTTTAAAAGGGAATATATGAACAGTAAGAAGTATATCAAAAGATCTTGCAAGGAAGGGGAATGTTCACAAATGTTCCAGCTTTTTGCATTTTAAGAATGAGTTTAAATGTGCATTAGCCTCTTAAATCTGGTATTTTAAGTTTATTTTACGCACCTTTATTTCTCTTTCAGGCTGAAAATCTATTGCTAGATGCAGATATGAACATTAAAATAGCTGACTTTGGTTTTAGCAATGAGTTTACAGTTGGAAATAAACTGGACACCTTTTGTGGCAGCCCACCGTATGCTGCTCCAGAACTTTTTCAAGGGAAAAAATACGATGGACCTGAAGTAGATGTTTGGAGTTTAGGTGTTATTCTTTATACCCTCGTCAGTGGATCTCTTCCTTTTGATGGACAGAACTTAAAGGTGAGCTTTGTGCAGGAATGTTGGCCTTCAAGGGGCACATTACTAATGTTTTAGTTATACGCTGCTTTCAACTTACTGTCTCTTCTTCTGTTACCAAGGAACTTAGAGAAAGAGTACTAAGGGGAAAATACAGGATTCCTTTCTACATGTCTACAGACTGTGAAAACCTCCTCAAACGTTTCCTGGTGCTAAACCCAACAAAAAGAGGCACTCTAGAGGTAATGGCAAAAAATAACCGTCCTAGCTTGTCGTTATATTTTGCAAGCTTTATTTTTGAGCTGGTCAATAACTTACTGTCGTGCTGTTCATGAATAGTTTATTTGGAGTGGGTTCCAGGGGAATTCAGTAGAGGGCACGGCTTTCTTGTTAAAGTTTCATTTTGCAGGGATTACAATACAACCAATTCTGCATTACTTTCAAAATGAATGAGACTTCACACTGCACACATCATACAAACTTTTCCTGATAGCAGGCGTTTTGATTTCCTGTGCTAATGGATGATTAACAAAAGTGATGTGTGAGTATTCACTACTAGGTTATGGTGTGGTTGCCTTCTGCTTGCTTTTTGTGCCACAGTGGAGAAGAAAGAGCACAAAATAATGCTGGCTTCCATAGACTTCTGTAGTCAGTTGTGACTCATCAGAGGTGACCTGGTGCTCCTTGTCTTTGTACTGGGCTTTTACTTTTCAGCTGTGTGCTAGAATACTGCTGATTGGGCAGCCATTCACTCTGATGTGCATAGTTGATTCCTGTCACTGGAGCAAAGCAAAACTGAATATGTGCTGGGGCCTATTTTGGAAAAGAAAAATGAAGAGCAAGCATTAGTATTTGATAGATGGAGGAGTCATTCTTTCCACAGCTCGCTTTCTTTGCTGCTAAGCGTATTGTAGTAACAAAAACCTTTCTTTATAGCAAATTATGAAGGACAGGTGGATCAATGCGGGGCATGAGGAGGATGAACTTAAACCTTTTGTTGAACCAGAACTAGATATCTCGGACCAGAAAAGAATAGGTAATTGAGTATTTTTCAGAATCTGTTACTGTTTCTTCTTATGTATTTTTTTCTACACCACACTACATTTCTTTCCCATTTAGATGAAGTAGCTAACCTTTTAGTTTGATGTTTTATTAGGCTTTTTTGTTCTCATAGTTTACTGGTTTGTTTCATTCTTTAAATATTTCTTCCTCTTCTTTCTCAAGTTGAGTGCTCAAGCAGTGTAAACATCAAAGTGTTTGTTGCTTACAGTGTGTGTTTGTTTTTAGATATTATGGTAGGAATGGGATATTCTCAAGAAGAAATTCAAGAATCCCTTAGTAAAATGAAGTATGATGAAATCACAGCTACATACTTATTGCTAGGAAGGAAATCATCAGAGGTAAGGGTCACTCTTCCAAATGCAAAGAACCAAATGTATCAGTGTCAGCAGGAAGAATTAGAAGCAAAAATTAAATCAGTAACTACAGGCACTGCATTCCTGCATGCAGGAAGTCTAGTACACTTTGCATCAATTTTTTCTAATCATCAGTGTCAACTTTCAGTCTGAATAATGCTGTATGTGATCTCAGCGTGATCTGATTCTGTTAACTAGTGTCTGTAGGATACCAAGAACTCTCCTGCTTGATCAGCAGTTACTCCTCTTTAAGGACTGTATGCCTGTTACTATCCTGTCTAGTCTAAGAGCTCAAGTGCAAATGTGCTTGCAGTAAATATTTTAAGAGAACTGAGGAATGGGACCTGTCAGTCTAAAAATGTTCTCACATTGCAGAGTACTTTCCCATGTGATACCAAGTGAACGAGGCATCATTGAACTGCTCTCAGTTCCTCTGCTGAAGGAGTTAGTCTGGTGACTTCTGCTGAAAAGTTCAAATCTCCTTCTTTAAATCTTACGGAACTCTGAGGGGACGGAGAGTGTTGGAAGTATTGAGATGGATTTTCATTGTCCTTTCAAAGACTTCAGATTCTGCTGAGCTTCACCTAAGGCAGTTGCACAAGAACTTAATAGGTGTTGGGACTGGCATAGTTAGGCATTGGTACCTGCACCTCTAAGCAGCTTCTTGCTGTCACAAAATGTCTTGCATACTAGAGGCATTTTGGTAGACGTTTGTTTTGTCTGCACCTGTTGTTTTAATATTTGCATTTCTGTTGCAGTTGGATGCAAGTGATTCAAGCTCCAGCAGCAATCTTTCACTTGCTAAAGTTCGGCCAAGTAGTGATCTTAATAATAGCACTGGACAATCTCCTCATCACAAAGTTCAGAGAAGCATATCTTCTAGCCAGAAACAGCGGCGCTACAGCGATCATGGTGAGCAGTTCTCATTTGCGGTGTTGTGGCATATAACGACTGCTAGTTGTTTGGCTTCTGAGTTTGTCTCCATCCCCCAAAGATAGATAATGACCATATGTCGTTCATTGTACAGTGATAAAATAGTTTACTGAATAACTAACATTTTATAATATTTTTTTTGTTATAAAGCTTTCCAAAACAGCTTCTAGGGGAAGCCCTCTTTTTAATAAAGAGTGCAGCATTCCTTCCCACATGGTTGTATGTTGTATGTGTTGTCTTCTTTTGACGCTAGTAGGTCAGCTTGTGTCTAAAACTTGTAGAAGCATCAGTTTGCCAATACTTCTTGTTTCCCGAGGACAGCATCACTTGACTGTGCTGTAAAAATTAGATTTCTAATGACCAGTGAGTCAGACTCTCGGGTGTGCCAACACAGTTTTCTGTATTTCCCAGTTGCTCCTGGCATACCTGGGAGGTTAGTGGCAATCTGAAGCAGTTTCTTGGCTCTTCAGGCTGAACATAGCCTGCAGGCCATTAGTACTGCTGGCAGTATGGGGTTATATCTCCAGGTATGTGTCTCAAAAATCCATTTTTGGCTTGTACAGCGTGTGTTGGGGTAATACTAGTGAAGGTCTCCTCTGATCTGAATGAGTCAGTTAATTGTTCAGTGTCCTTAGATGACTCTCTAAGTTGTGGGGTTTTTTCCTTCCAAGCTAAACCAGCGTTGTCAGTACTTAAAAACCAAGACTCCATTAGGTTCCTAATTCTTACATTGAAATCAAATAGTAACTTCACCTAATAAATTCAAGTAATTGTTTGTTGTGACCTTCCCTGCAAGCTGAATTGAAGAGTGTTACATGTCTTTGAATGGTTATAGAAGGGAAGACATTACTGGAGGTGATGTGAATGTCAAATGTGCCAGATTTGTTAAAAAAAAAAAGTGGGTGGGTGAAGCTTTCTTCATATTCTCCTCCAAAGAGGAAGAAGCAAAGGTGATGGCACAAGTGTTTAAAAAGCAAGAGTTAGTTGCTCTCAATATTTTGTCTCCTAAGGTATGCATATTTTAATAATTAAAGAATGACCTTTTTGCACCTCTGATTCTCAGTGTTCATTATTTCAATTTTCATGAGCGTGAATGCGTTTCCATTGTAGGGAAAAGCAGCAACTTTACCTCGGAGAAGAAAAATCATTTTTCTGTTTCTTTTGTTTGCTTTTTAAGCTGGACCATCCATCCCCCCAGTAGTGGCATATCCCAAAAGAAGCCAAACTAGTACTACTGACAGTGACCTAAAAGAGGAAGGAATTCAATCAAGAAAATCTAGCAGTAGCGCTGTTGCAGGAAGAGGAATTGCACCAGCTAGTCCAATGCTTGGAAATGCCAGCAATCCAAATAAGGCTGATATTCCTGAGCGTAAGAAAAGTTCGGCTGTCCCTAGTGTAAGTAGAAGCACTTATTTATCAAATCCACAAAGCGTTTTTGAGAGAGAGTACTAATCTAGCAATTTATCATTGATGTTGATTTTACTTTTCATGTAGAGTAAATGTAGGTATCTCATATTCATGGCTTTCTCTTCCTTGCATCCGTCAGCTGTTCAGTTATTTGTTCCTGAAATAGTAGGTATTAGTAATCAGCACTAATAGCTGTTAGTGAAAAAGGAAGGAAATAAATTGAAGGCCATCTCCTGAAACTTAGTATGAAATATTACTTCTGATATCCCCACCTATTTTTTGTGACCTTCTGTACAGAAGAACAAAATCAGTCTGTACTACTGCATTTTATAATTTCGTATGCTGAAGGAGCCTGGTCATCTTTGTTCCCAAGTATGCGCTTAAGGAAAAGAGTTGCTCTCTCATAGCAAATAACTTAAGTGTGGTGTTGGAGTTAGGACTCCAAGCTCTGCTTCTAAAGTTGAAAAAGCATGGAACTATTGCAATCTAGTTCTGCAGACTAAGGGAGCATGTATCAGTAAGCTTCAGGCTCATTAGGGAAGTACCGAGTTAATAACAAAGACCTGCTACAGTGGATGCATAGGTAGCAGCAGTTAACAATTCATTGTTTATTATTCACAGCTTTGGGTTTTTCTTCATAAGGCTGCCCGAGAAACTTTGATATAGCTTTTAGAAAAGTGGAAGGAGAGAATGGATGGCATATTTAGGACCAAAAAAATAAAGTAAAACCCATCACCACAACAAATTGGTAAATAGGTTGGTTCGTTGTTGTTAGTCAGAAGCTGATTCTTTGAAAATTTTTCATCAGTCCTCGGCTTGCTGCCTCCTAATGTGAAAATTACCCATCTAAACAGTGGGCGCAAAACTTACTGTGCGAAGAGAGGAGGACTCTGTACCACAAATGCATCCTTTGTACTGTGGATGGGACCTTAAGCTCAGAAGTCTCAAAATGTACTTTGCGTCACCTGAAAAGAAGGCGCCCAATGCCATGAGGATGAACTTAGCTCAATTCTGTCTCATCATTCCATCAGAGTGTGATGCTGTTGACACTGATTTCAGATGTCCTGTACCAATCACCTGTGCAATTTAGTTGTGTCCAGAGAACAGCAATATACAGCTTAACCAAACAAAAAAATAGCTGGTGAGCTCCCTAAATCAAAGCATTAAAGGCTGCACACCAAGAAGGGTAATGACTCCCATACCAGGACTGCATTCTTGCTGTAACTGAAATATGAAAGCTCAAAATACTGTGATTTCCTATCAGGGCCTTTGTAATCTGAGCGCTTTTTTAGATTCCTGTAATTTCATTATGAAAACCAAAACTTAAAATACCCATTCTGAAACTTCAAAATGCATTTCTTTATGGTTTGATCCAGCACAGATGACTTCTGTGACTTTCCACATGTGCAGCGTCATGTAACGTTAAAATGTACAGTGATGTCTTCTCAAGGGAACCAAACATTTAATGTTCCAAGGGAGCAGGTAGATAGAAGGAAGCTATCCATTATTGTGCACAATTCCCAGCAGAAGACATCAGCTATTCTGGGTGCTTTCTTTAATATCTTCAGGAATGCAGAAGCAACAATATGCAGATACTAATGTGCAATAATTGAATGTACCATAGCTTGGTGGGGGCCACACAAAGTGACTTGTGCACTGTTTCCTTGTGAACATATAAACGGAGCTTCATGGTAGATGCACAGCCTTCATTGCTGGATAATTTAATGAAGAAAGGGGGAGTTTCTTCCCACATTTGTGGGAACTTAACAAAGTTTAAGAATCAATATTTTACAAATAATAATAATAATAATGGATGAGGGTCACATAAGGAATAACATAAAAGGAAAGAACCAGCAATAGGAGGCGGACTTCTGATGATTGGCATGTGCCTGTCACTAAAGAATACCTGGTGAAGAACACTTCAAAACCCAGGAGACAACTACATGTGTTTGATGACTTAACTACTAGTCCTTCCTGCTCATCTGAAATACTCTTTGTCTTCTTAGTACGTTTCCATGCCAGGTGATTGCATGGTTCACTCCTACGTTTTTATTTGTACCTTCACACAGACGTCTAACAAGTCACTTGTCTTTTAAGTTGACAAGATGACTTCATTGTTAAATCTGCCACTCAGAAGTTGTGCTGTTTGAGACTCACTGACTGTATGAGCCCATATTTTTGCCTTACGGCAGCAGAATCTGTTTGCGTAGAAGGCACTGGAGACGCATTTGCTTGTTGAGAATATTTTATTTAACAGTTTTATTTCAGGTTTGGAAACAAGAAAAGGTTTGGCTGCTCTCCTTTTGTGCTCAGACTACCTTTTCCTTAGTTTCTTTTTTCACCATTCTTCCCGTGATACTCTACTGTGACCAGTTCATGACATGTTTTCTTAATGCTATTTTAAAAGTCCGCTGAATTTCCCTTGCCTATCATAGCTGTAATTCTTCAAAGAACTCCAAAAGGTTAGTTGAGCATGAAGTCCCCTGCCTGACTCTTGGTGGCCATCCTTACTCAACATGTGCTTATCCAGGTGCTGACTAGTCATTCCTTTAAGCTAGCCTCCAAGATATTCCCCAGCAGTGATATTTAAAGTTAATAGTGTATTTTGCTTCCTGCTTTACCCCTTGATCCTTTTCTTTAAAGAAACATTTTAAAGGTTTTGTTTTTTTTCCATTTTCCAACTGTATGCAGTTTGTGTTCTGTTCTGTTCTTGGGGTGGGGAAAAACTATAAGGCTTGCCAGCTTGTACTTCCTCTACAACCTGGGGTGCATGTTTTCTGGACCACCATGCTTTTCCTAAAGTAATTGCATCTAACATTGTATAACTCTGTTATCTGTGAATTACCTAGCTTCTCAGTCGTTCCTGGAAAATTGACCGCCAACTTGGGCATATCTCCACCCTCTTTCTCTGTAAAGACAGAGGCAAAGTAATTCTATTTCTTTTCTCCCTCTAAAATAAGGTCTGTAGCTTAAGTTCCCCTGGTTCTCCTGTCCTCAATGTATTATGCTCGTATTATATGTGTATTTATAAAAATGTCTTACTAAAATTCTCTATTTGTCTCTTTAATTTGACTTGCTCTTCCCTGTTTTTCAAAACTTGTCTAGTGTTCTATAGTATTTTAATATTTGAAAGTCCATGTTTACCTTCCCACTGAATTTTTCCATGCCTGTTTCTTAAGTCTTTGCTTTTCCAATCTTGTCTAAGGATGTGATTTTTAACTTAAATGGAAATTGTGCATTATACAAGTGGTAAAGAACCTCAAAAATAGGCTGCAATGTAGTACTCTCTCTAGTAGATGAATTATATACATGCTGGAGATTTGGATTTCAGAACGCTGGTAATTTAAATGGTATATTAATTTTGAGACATCAACATGAAATACAGCAGCTGTTTTTTTTATTGCATTATTCTTCAAAAATACTTAGATATGTTTGTCTATTAACTAGTTAACTTCCCAAAGTATTGTGTTATAACTGTGTAGAAGTAGCATTACATAGAACAGCCTTCAAATATATGTAGCCTTAATCCCAGAAAAGTCTTTTTGTGGGGAGTAACAAGCCTGTGTTTTTAATTGTAGAATAATACTGCCCCTGGAGCAATGACACGGCGCAACACATATGTCTGTAGTGAAAGAACCACTGCTGATAGGCATTCAGTGATACAAAATGGCAAGGAGAACAGGTATATGAAATGTCTTCCTATGGTGTACGTCCCTTGTCTTCACATTTCCCCCCAAAAATGTAATGCCTAATTTAAAAATCAGTAATACTGTAGTGTCATTCATGAAGAAAGGTGAGTACAGATCTTTGGTTGTGGAATACCTGTGTAAGTATTTTTTCTCTATATGCTTAATACTTACTGTCTTTATATAGAGAATGATCATGATGTCTGGTTAAATACATTTCATATTTGTGCAGCTCCCATCTTGAATTGGTGGTCAACTCCTGTGGTCAAATGGCATCAGCTTGCAGAAGAGGCTTACTTACTTGCAATCCGTAAAAGTCTATCTCTCTTGAACCATTCTGTTTTTGTATTCCATTCTAAACTGTACTTGCAGGTGTGATTGTTTGGGATATCTTTTTCCTCTGTAAAATTTTAAGGAGATAATCAGTTTTCTCTAAGCGAAGATGAAAACAGTGCCAGGCAATTGTCTTGGACTGATAACGTTCAGTACCAATATCCTTGTAGTCTCATAGCTTCACAGTGTTTACAGAATTCATCTTCAAAAAGGGAAGCACAGGCATCTCCATACTCTGAGTGAAAACAGACAAAGGACAGGTTTACCATTACTTTACAGGAAGCCTAACTGGAATATGAAGTGGAATTGGGGTCACCTAACTCACGTGTTAGCACCACAGCTACATGTAGTGCTATCCTGTCCTTTGTACTGGTGGCTGTAGAGAGTTGCAGGAAAAAGTATCTGTGAACGTAGACTGTAGAGTAACACTTGTGAAGAATACTACTAAATTTCCTGGCTGGCAGAAGTGTTTTAAGTTCCAGCCAACTGTTCTTCACAGAATTTTGCTAGTCTTGAAAGGTGGTAACAATGCTGTAGCTGATTGTTGCCAGGAGAGCAGTTTTTGTTGATTGCTTGTAATCAGCAAAAATGTTTAAGCCTGGAGGGATGTATACCTTTTTCCCTACTCTTACTACTTTTTCCCTACCTCTTTCCAGTTTTAGGATACATTATAAAATATAGGAAGAAAACACTTTTATTTTCTTCCTCTAGCTCATGTTGAAGTTGGTGAAAGATTTGCAATTTTTGCACAGAGTATCTCCCTTTCCTTTTGAAAACATATTAGGAAGAGTGGTCAAGTTGTGAAGTTGAATGGAAAATCTGTCCATCATGGCGTGTTTGACCCACATAGCCTAGGGTAAAGAACATGACTTTGACCCTGTCTCTTCCTCCTAGCTTTCTGCAAACTGAAAGTGATAAGGAAAATGTCAAGTGTAAGTTTCAAGAGAGCCAAAAGTCTAGCTGGCCAGCTGGGCCTACAGTCAGCTGTCTTGTGAAGTACAGCCCAGCTATTTGGTACTGTCTCTTAGTGTGTCTGTCTCATCTGTTAGTTCCTGTTAACATCACCAAGTTCATTTAGATTAAAGTTCACCATCCTTCATTTCATTTGAAATGTTAAATTTCTTACTTTCCCAACTCACTTTGAAAATGAATCTTCCTCTCCAGGATAGCTTTGATTAGATTTGTTTACTTGATTTCTTGTTTTGTTAATAACAATTTAATTCATCTTTAAACTGATACCTTTACAATATTTTGTCAAAAAAAAAAAAATTCTTTATTATGATTCTTGTGAGTTATTTACCAGGAATGCTTGCAACTCAGGTAACCTCTTAATTTAAGGGTGACTTTATACTTTTGACGAGTTGTCTATTGGAGATGCTTTTTTCCCCCAGCTTTGACTTTCTCAGCGAATTCTTTCTGATTTGTCATGTAATGGTTTTTAAGTTCAGAGTTGACATTGTATATCTGACATCTCTTTTAATTCTATTTTCTATCCATATCTGCTCATCCTTACGTAACTTACCTTTTACTGTCAATGCAGTGTATGGTTTAAAAACATCATTTGCTTCTCCTGCAAACTTTACCTCTGTTGGGATCGCTTGGTGTGTCTGAACATTTATGTTTTGACTGTTGGAAAAAAGGTCATTATAGGTTTTATCGTGTACTTTTGCTTACTCTACCTCCTTGACTCCTTATATAGGGTCAAACAAGATAAGAGAATGAAAGTGAACTCCTGATTGTTTTAGAACTCGAGACTTCTTGTTGTCTGAAATGCTTTGGTGTTAAACTGCACATTAATTTTGACACAAATTTGGAGTTTTTGTGGAGATTTACAGAAGTCTGATAGTGTGTTGCTATAACTGGGCAAAGGCTTGGCTGATTGCATGAAACGCAGACCTTTAATGCAGGTTAAACAAGCATGATTCTTTGAGACTGGCTCTTCAGAATGAATCCTGCCTTTCTTCAGGTGTGTTTTTGTATAATCTCTAATATTATTGTTCTGTCAGCTTAGCAAAAAGTAACTTTAGATGGTGATAGATTTTTTTCCCGCTGAAGTAGAACCTAAGCTTTGTAAAAATCCATGGTTTTGTTTAAGAAAAGCAACCCTTTCCGTGCTTCTGAAATGTCTGTTTGTGGAGTAAAAGCAGGAGAAGTTCCTTCGAATGATTTGTTACAGACTGGATTTTGGATTTTCTGTAGCCAGCCAGATACTGACAGTGACCTGGTGAAAACTTGAGAGACTTGCTTTGAAATGCAAAATGCATTTAAATTCTCTGTTCTTTCTGTAGAGAAAATAATAAAGTGTCAGTTGTTCTGTTTTTATCTTACATGTTGACTCCTTAGAAGGCGCTGCTTTGAGAGCATGGTAGCTGTCAAGAATCAATAGTCAGTCAGTGGATTTCATGTTCAAGAAAGCCGTCTCGAAGACCTCACGCCAGATTGATAGAAGAGTTTTCAAATCTCGCATCCCTACTTCCACACATTGTGTGGCTGACACAGGCATGCTGATGGAGATGACTCTGGCTCTCCTCCAAAGCTTAAGCATTAATTAATGCACTTGGGGACTCATGAAACACTTTTCATAATGATAGGCAATTGCTTTAAATCATTTGTATTACAAATGATTTACAACAGCCTCAGATTTTAATAAGCCTTGGCACTAATTGATGAATTTTAGCTTGCTGTTTCTATGTTTCCAGGCTGGTAATCCAGGGAAGTTAATTTCCAGCTTAGCTTCAGTTGAAGAACTCCCACGATTTAGTATGTGCACTGGTACCTTATTGATAGCTTCAGTTACCACATCTTTGGAGGCAGATGACTAAAATTATAAGGCTAAATAAGACTCAAGTCTCATGTTGCAGAACTAGATTCTTTATCGTTTACAGCAGACTAGGAGGAAAGTAGCTAGAATGGTGCAGTGCTTGAGTGCTTAGTGACCACATTTGGGGATTACTTCAATTTTGTGTACTGTTTTGGGATGAATGCTCATTTCCTCAGAATTTATTAATGTTCTGGTATAATGTAAACGCTGGACTGTTTTGCAAGGTTGGTTTTAGCAGATCGTAGTTGGCATCTTACAGGATTCAGCTGTGCAAAGAGATGTGTGACTCAGGTGAAGTTCCTCTTGTGTTTTAACTTTTCCAGACTCAACAAAACAGAGTAAATTTTGCTGTTTTAGCAAGGAGTTCTGATGTCTGAATTCTAAGGTGTATTTCAGTAGTACTTACGAGAGCTAAGCCCAAGAAATGGTTTATCTCATACTTGTACCTGAATTTAGTGTTATCCTCTCCAAAGCCCAACATACCAAAATGCGAGAGCAGGACATGAATTTCAGTATATAAAGCAGTGAAGTTACTTGGAAATGAGCATGCAGTGTCATGAAACTGTCACTGACAATTACTGAGTTCTTAACCTCCAGTGTAATTTTGGAATTGCAATTGACGTACTCCAAAAGCAAATTTAAGCTATATGATTTATGGTGCTGTAGCCCTGAAGGTCCAATATGTAATGTGCCTCTCAGATATCTCCCATTCCTGTTGCTACTAGATAATACAAAGGCTGAGAAGAATGTTTTGGCCCAGAGGAAGATTAAATCTTTGAATTTCAACATACTGTGTGGCTGACAGATTACTGGCCAGCACTGTAGTCTCCTTCAAATCCTGAATGGTTACTTGAAGAACTTGAGGCTCATAACCAGGCAATATGAGGTGCTCTCTAGTAGTCACGCCTTTTCTTTCAGAGAACACCAAGCATTACTCATTTCTTCCTATATGTACCAGCTGATGAATAAGTAGCTTTCTTGTTTGGACCTCTGTGGACTTGTTAAATGTCATGATACTGTTTCTCTTTTGTCCATGAAGTTCCCTCAGTCATTAGGCGTAGGTCAAGATTTGAATGTGTATCCAACTTGCATTGATTTCTGTAAACATGGATAATTTCTGGAAACGGGTATTTCACTGCAGTGTGGGAGGGTGCCACCACTACCTAATGCTACTGGTAAGAACTATTACTTAATAGAGATGTCAAGTGCTCTGTATAATAAGGATGTCATTTAAGAGGAACGTAGGACAGTTACTGTTGTCTACGTAGAAGAGGGCTATTAGAGTTCATGTTCTTTTCACAGATTGGTTAATAGAAGGAAAAGTTTGCTTTTTTCTATGCAGTAGTTTGTTGTTGGTCCATCATGCTCTTCTTTCTGCCTCTGCCTGAACCCAAACCCCCTCACAGCCTGACAGAAATGTTCGCTTACGCAGCTAGCCCTGCTTCAGTTTGTACTACATCCTTCTCCAGTGTTCGGCTGCGACATCAGAAGTCGATGTCCATGTCAGCCTCTGTGCACACGAAGATGATGTTGCCTCCAATAGACAATGGCGCAGATAACTTCAGGCCTATGTAAGAACCTGAAATCATTGTGAAACTAACTTATACCCACTGCTTCTTAACTTTGTGCTGTGGAATTTTAGTCCTAGAGTGTTCTAGTATATATTGCCCACAAGATGTGTGTTTCCTTATTTTTAGTCTTGTTTACATTTGTCTTGTGGTGTGTCAGGCTGTCTGTGACATAATCCTGCAATAATAAATGTTAATTATTTTAGTGTTAGGCGTATTGGACATTCCCTATTGTCAAAGTTTGTGGGAGAATGTAATCTGTACTCAGAAGGACTTCACTGCTTGGAGCCGTTCACTTGTAGAGAATTTCCTATAGGACTTTTTAAAGTAATTGAGGTTTTTTGAAGATGTACAGGATATGAAGGGAGCGATACTGAAGTTATCTATTGCTTCTTTTTCCTGGAAGGGAACTTTACTCATCTATTCTTTTATCAGTCTTCTCAGTGAAACACTGAATGCCTGGTTTATCTGGTCTTCTCCAGGATACGTGTGTTGCGTTTTTCTGCCTATGTGGGTTTCTGTTTCAGCAGCCTTTTAATCCTAACTTACGAATTTTGATTCCATACAGTGCTGTAATAGTGCTGATATTTCCAACCCTGGCCTATGATAGAAGTGTCTGCTTATGCTTTACCGTAGAACGTAGTGTGTTGTGTTTCCTGCAGAAGCCATCCTGCTCCCGTAAAGAAGTCCTAGCGTGTTTTTTTTGTTTTCTGCTCTAGCACTATTCCCGATCAAAGAACGCCTGTCGCTTCAACTCACAGCATAAGCAGTGCAACCACACCTGACCGTATTCGTTTCCCCAGAGGAACGGCCAGTCGGAGCACCTTCCACGGCCAGCTCCGTGAGCGACGTACCGCTACCTACAACGGGCCCCCGGCCTCCCCCAGCCTGTCCCACGAGGCAACACCGCTCTCTCAGACTCGAACCAGGGGTTCCACTAACCTGTTCAGCAAACTAACTTCAAAACTCACAAGAAGGTACGTCTTTTGAAACGGTGATGCTATACGGGAACGCTTTCTTATTGTCAGAGAGTAGAAACATGTAGTAGTTAATTGCGTAGGAGGCATTGTCTGCAGTTGCTGGTCAATAATTTAACTATGTCTGCAACTTAGAAATACACCTGATGATGAGTTATTTTTTCATAGTTCAGAAAGCCATTTGTTTTTAGCAATTGAATCAACTGGGAATAAAAACAGATGCAGCTCGATCTGTGCTGATTATTCTGGGCTCACTGGTTTTCATGTCTGCAGCACCAGTGCTGCAGAGCTGAAACACTGCAGCTCAGTTCAAAAGCTGCCCACTGTGCATGATCTGTCAGTAGAAGGCATAAGCTAGAATATCAGTCCATATTTATATGTATTTAATGCAGTGTTAGGAACTCAGGGTGTTTCTCTCAGTCTCTTTGGCTGTTTCCACACAGGCAAGTGGAAGGGTAGAGGCAGAAGTGAACAGTTGATTTTGGCAGCAGTGCTGGCACAGGTCATCCTGAAGTAATGGCAGCACTGTGGTTTCTGTCTAGGCAGTAGTTTGGTCAGGCCTAAAAGATTGACTCCTGTTTCAGCACTTAGCTCATGCAGATTCCAGTGTTGGTATGAAGATGTGCTGGTGTAGCCAAAGCCTGGCTTAAGCAGGCACTTGTTCCTGTACTGTTTTTGTTCTAATTGGACTCCTACTTTCAAACATGTGTAGGATTGAAATTAGCTCCCACAAATGATAGAACTGGAGTAGGAGGGGAGAAAATATCATGTGGGTTTTTTTTAAGCACATAAAACCAATGGGTTAGTGTATTACCTACTTCAGACCACTCAGGTACACACAGCTTGTGTTTGCAGAAGTGAGAATTTCTTTACTTTTGTTTGAAGCTAATCTCAGTGCTTTTGTACCCTCCACATCTCATGAAACTTTGTAGAGTACATCATTCTAATCTTGGCACACTTGCTTTTATTTTAGGCCTGTGACAATGGCATCGAACCATTTCCTTGCTGTATGTTCTGGGGCTGTACGTGCCCTCTCCCCAGTTATCTTCTTCATAGTCTCCTATGCAAAGCATTGTTAAGCCAAAGTCCAGTTTTTCACAGCTTGCTGATTTCAATTTAGGAATGAATTTCCTCTTTTGAAAAAAAAAAAGAAAATTGTGGAAAAATGTTCCAAAAGGCAAGAAGGCTGTCTGTTCAAACGTTTTACCCTGCACTCTCAGCTAATGTTTCTTTGGGAGACTGTGTGCTGTGGGAAGTGTCTTTTATTTTTCTTCTTAGAGATGAAAGTTGAACTTGGTTTTTACTTTTTGAATACAAAGTTTTCTGCTTTTTGTCAAGTGAGGTCTTAAATCAGACTTCGTTCTGCACTTTGGTGTGTTATACTCTAAATTTTCCATTCTGACATTCCAAACGTGGACACTCAAACTGCAAACATGCAAAGCTTTTTACTCGTGCTGCTGGACAATGTACTATTTTTCATTCACTGTGACGCTCCCTTGTTCAGACAGCAGTTCAACTTCTATCATTATCTCCCAATTTTTCAGCTTGTGCAGTTTGCTTTAAGAAGTTCTTCCCCAAGTACTTTACGCAATGGTTGAAATTCCATCTGCACTTGATTAAATAACAAAAGTTTTAACACAATGGCTGTGCTACAGATGGGTTGTTACACATGCACTTGGTGGACCTCTTGCAGTTGGTGCTCTGTTATGCTAGGTACAAACTACAAGGAAGTAGATGGTGCCATCAAAGAACACGTTTCTTCTCTTTAAATAGAAGTAAATACCTTGAAGTGTGCTATTTCATTCTTGTTTCTTCTGTAGGAGATCAGAATCTTTTTGATAATTAGCTGCTTATGTCCTGGTCCAGGCATTAGTTACAGATTTTTGTCACTATTAGCCAAGTAATTGAGGCAGTTTTTAGCACAATATGGGTGATAGTGTTATGAAGGAAGGATGAAAGCTAACTCTGAGGGTACTCAAGGTCTACTAATAGTTGGAGTTAAAGTTTTTGCTTTCTATTTAAACTCCTTTTAAATAAAAACATCTTTTTTACGTGACCTTGCATGTTTTTGGTTTTCAAGTGTTTTGAAACTAATGTATATGCTCATAACTGGTGTAGTAACTCAGTAACTGCTGGCAGTGTATTTCCCAGAAACAAATCCGTTTGGAAATATTAATGTTTTATAAAAACAAAAGTTCTCTAGACCTTAAGTCATGTGCCTAGTCTCAGAATGTACTGAAGTGTAATTTCATTGTGCATTTAAATGAGGTCTGTTGCATGTTTCACTCTAAATGGATTTTTTTCAATTTACTTTGTACAAAACTTTGTTAATTATTATTTTGGCTTAATTTCTTTTAGAAACATGTCATTCAGGTTTATCAAAAGGTAGGATTTATTTATATTTAAAAAAGTGGCTCCTGCAATTAACAACAGATTTGGCTTTTCTAGCCTTGGTTTTCTGAAAACTAAACTTTCTGCTGAGAACTAAATACTGTCTTTCTTGAGAGGAAAGCATAAATCAGTGCATTAACTCATGATGATATCTAAGAGTCTGCAGCACATGAATAACAAGATGCTAAGCATGCCTTGTGAATCCTTCTTTCTTTGATAGAGTTGGTAGCACCACAAAGTAATTCTGTTCTATGTACTAATACACTTAGCATGCTTATGTTTGAAAAATGAGGTGTTTGATAACAGTGATAAAAGTTTCAAAATGTAAGGTTACAAGCAAATAAAGGTAAGTGGTGGTAAATTGACATTCTCTGCTCTGTGGTATTTAAATTAAGATGTCATTGTGATGTGTTGTCAGTAGCTGATACTGAATGTGGCTGTGCCTCTAGCAGCTTGTTTTGTGTGGAAGATTGAAAGAAGGTGAAATGTTTGCATTTTGGTTTTAAAATGGGATGCCTTCGCTGAAGTGAATTGCAGCTGAGCTGCAAACAGAGCACTTGAGTTACAAATAAGCCATAACATCTACGTGAATTTTTTAACTAAAGGAAAAGCTAAAAAGCGTTACTCACATTTCAAGTCCAAAAGACTGAATTTAGGCTTACAATTTGGGAATCCTGTATGTATTTTAAATCCATTATGAGTTGCTAAAGTTGGTAATAAAGTTTTGATCCACTTACAGATTTTTCCAGTAGAATCTTGTAATATTCACTGTTATACTTAGGAGTTCCTTAAAGAATGTTTCTTCCTTTCCCAACTGTTGACTGGAAATGTCATCTGTTTTAACTTTCAAACTACGAGGCTGTGCATGTTTCTGCAGTTTGAAATTAGACCATTTCAAGGAAGTGCTTAGAACAGGGAGACCTCAGCTACATTAACAGCTACTTAAGTTTGGGCTTATTCTGTATGTCATCTAAACGAGTAAATTCCATTCCACTTTAATAATTATCAGGGCACTTCTGAACATGACTGTGTTTAGAACTGATGCTGATTGGATTGGCTAACATTGTCACCACTTTCTTGAGAAGAGGAACATGCACAGACTGGTAGCTATGGAAAGGAACCGTCCAGCATGGTATACAGATGAGACTAAGCAGAGGCAATAGTTCTCACTCACCATGCGTAACGAGCTTTGGAGCACATACCACTTTATAAAAGGAGCTTTTGTCTCTGTAGTCACATTCATTCTTAAACAAAGGATTGTGATCTGTGTAACCTCCACAACTGAATGCATGTAAGCGTGGTATTCAGTTGCTCAGAACTAAAATGAAAAGTGCCAGTGGAAGTTCAGATTGAAGCTAGAAGGCCAGCCATCATCTTTGAGACTTTAAAAAAGTAACTTTAATTATTCTTTTTAAAGTACCTTTGACTGCTGGCCAGGAATTATAGGCAGTAGTAGAAGTAACTGCTGCAAATTTCACTGAAATATGTCTTTTGAGTAAGAGATCTGCAGTCTTACACCACCTACTCAGGACCACACTGTGCATTTTAAATTCCGTTGTACATGTGCATCGTATTCCTCAGCACCTGATGCTGTGTGTAGGTACAGAATTAAATTCAAAATGTTGTATTCTTGGCAGTTTCTTCTCGCTTCATACACTGTGAGTTTAGGTAAAACTCACTTTCTTTGGTACTGGAAGAACTACTATAACCATATAGTACTGCAATGTTACCTCTGAGGAGTCCTAGAATAGGTTGGGTATTGTGCCTGGTACATGGACCTACTTATATATGTGTGTGTATATATCTTACACCATGCACTCTGTTTGCAAATCTGCATAGCATGGAAAACTAACTTCTTTTCTGACAGCAGAAATCTCGTTCTATACTCTGGATTTGAATACAGCATCTGCTCTTCAGTTCCACAAATTGCTGTTGTTTTAGTCTTGCCCTCTTTGCTGTTTTTCAATATCTTTTAGACAATTTTCTGTTGAGCTGAATTTTAAACCAAGAGCGTACAAAGATGTAAAGAACAGAAAGTGGTGTAACTCAGGACAGATAGATGGAAACAGCCTTACTTTAGAAATCAGTTCACAGACTGCATAGCAGGAAAGAAAAGATTGTGTGTAGGCATTGCCTGACAAATGAGAGCCCAAATTTTTTATACATTTGTTCCATTCTAAAGACCAAGGATCATCTTGGACCATAAAATTAACTTCTGTAAAAATACAAGCAAAAGCATCAGATTGAAAACACGAACCACCAATTTGTGGTTCCCACAGAAGTGGTGTTTGTGTTAGCATTGAGGAGGCCTAAGGGCTGCATCTGAACTGTGGAGCTACTAAAACAATACTGGCAGTACCGTAAGTTAATGTTCCCAATGCGTGAGTGCTGTGCTGTAGAACTCAACTTCCTTTCACGAAGGAAAGGGCATCTGGAGAGATTGGCACAGCTGTCCCTGCCTTGGCTTGGTGTTTCATATTTGAGAGCATTAAGTCACTGAGTACAATTCCTGGTGCTGAATGGATGGATGCTGGAGCACAGGAAAACTTAATAACGTGAGGATTTCCAAATAGGTTTCAAAGAAGTAGAGTTTGTCATTTCAAGGCGGTGTGTATTTTGTTATTTTTGATTCTCAAATAGCATTTTAGAACCTGAACAGTTCAGCCTAGAAAGGCTGGAGAACATAGGTAGACAGGGATTTTTCCTCAGGCTTTTCTGGACAGGTTCCATTAACAGTAAGACTGTTCACTGTTGGGAATGCAGGTTAGCTTAAAGTTAAAACTTAAAAATGGAAGCAAAATTTGTCTCGAGATGCTTGCAGCTTTTAATGAGGTTTTACTTTCTAGGAACACAGCAGTCTGTTTTAAAGCTCAGATAGTCCTCAGTTGAGCAGTGTCTTCACACTCGTTTGCTTTCCTCAGTAAAACAAGCCTGTCACAGATCTCACATATCTGGAAGGACTGGCTTTGTTCTGCTGCTATAAAGGTTCTCTCCCTTGCAGCATCCTCCCATTTCAGTCTTAGAACATTGTTGTAAAGGTTGAGTTTGTGAATGTTATCTACCTTCTGTAATACTCACCGTAGTAGAGTAGTAGCACTTGATCTTAATCTGCCTGGAAGTTCATCAGTGCTATTGATGTCTTAAACATCATGTGAGTTTCAGAAATGTGACATAAGTGTGGGCTGCAGTCAGTCTACTAAAGCATGTTGGAAGGGCTGTCTGTAGCCTTTGGGTCAGCTGCCCTCCTGTCTGACTGAACAAGTGGAAAATTCTCCCCTTAAGAAGGTTGAATGCTAATATTTGAATATAGACAAAAATAGCTACAAATAAAATGCACTTTGAAGTGCTGGAATTGGTTGAGGACTTGCCAGTTGCTCTCATAATCTTCATCGTCATCTTTGTTACAGCTTTTTATTAGTCCATTAGTCTCCTACCAGAGATCCCATCTTACCATGTGCTGTGCAGGACCTTGTTGTATAGGGTTCTTGCTGGATGTTCTTGTGATGAACATTGTGATGAGTGATACCGTGTTTTCTTACCTGTACTTATATTGCAGCATTGATTTTGAGTTCCACATCCTCCACGTGCTGCACAAGGAGTACTACCATTTTGCTCCTTGTGGTACTCTTGTAGCATTCCGTTGTGACAAGTCTGCACGGAGCAAGGGTTGTCTCTTTCCACTGATCTCAAAGACCTGTTCCCTCACCACAACCCTCAGAAGGAAATAAAAGGAGCAAATTAAGCCTATATATAACATATATAAATATAACATGCGTTTAAAAAAACCCCAAACTTTTTGTCATGCGTTCTTAACCACACACATCGCCCAACAGAGGTGTTTTAATATACGTACTTACAAAGATGGCTCTCCTCTGAGCAGAATGAATGCTGAGATGTGGAGCCATGGGACTGCAGTAATGGGAAGAGCAAAGGAGGATGACTTTCCTCTTAATTCTGCCCAATGCTGGGATATCAGCAGTCAGCAACGTAGCTTTAAACAGTGCAAAAGGATAGAAAGCTTAACTTCCTTTGATATAGAAGATGTGAAAGTGTGAGAATTAATAGGAGATCTTGGATTTACCTCTAAACTTTGGTTAAAATGTACACGTATGTTGATCTTTTGCTTTAGGTGGCTTGGTGTTGTTTAAATATCCAGTTCTTCAGATTGGGTATGTGTGCAGACCAAGTCTGGACTAGTTCATAAGCAGTATGTTTTTTCACATACACACTTTTATTCCCAAATCACTTAAAACAAGCAAACAAACAAAAAGCTTAAAACAATGAGAACTTATTTATTAAAAGATAATTTCAATATATTTTGTTATTTTAATTTGACAGTTCCCACTTTGGACATTCAACTTTAATGAATTCTACAACGTAAATATATAAGCATACCATGCCAAAAATAGCTAAGGGTCTTTTAAAAGCTGTAGTTAATAGACTTGGGTAAGATGTTATGTTCTGAACTTGGTCTAATCTAGAAAGTTCATTACATCTTTGTTGCTTTGTATTTTAACTCGACTTTGCTATGATTGCAGTGTCTTTTAGCAACTACTCAGATATTGTATATTGTAGTGTAAGATTTGTCTTCTCTTTCCCACTTCCTTTTGCTTCTGCATTCTTTTCAATGAGGCTCCCGACTGAATATGAGAGGAACGGGAGATTTGAGGGCTCAAGGTGAGGGTAAAATTTTTGTTTGAAATGTTATTTAGGTGAGTTTGAACCTTTCTTCCCTTGATTATGTGGCACAGTGGCTTGAGGCAGCAGCTTTTGTTTTGTTTAAGGCTTTGAAACTAAACAAAGAAGTGTTTTTGTCTGCAGAACAGCTACTAAAGCACTGACTGGCTTGTTTCTAAACTTCCATCTTTCCTGTTGCCTTCTCCCTCGTGTGTTTTTTTTGCGTTTTAGTATTTATGATTTGCTGTTGTCTCGTAGATCTGTAGGTAAGTGGTGTCCAGTGAGACTGCACGTGTGGGATAACCACTGAAGGATGTTAAGTTGTGCTTTTGTCTCCAAAATCGCAAATATTTTCCATATTAAACTCTTCCTCAAATCCTCATGTTAAAAGTACTAGAAATCATTGGCTTTGTATTTGTTCTGCCAACCATTTTCAAGTAGAAAAGGCTTTCTAAAATCGGCACTGAATAAGAGTTGGTGTTACTCCCCCTATCCTTTTTGCCAGCTCCTGCAGCTTCATTAAATTAAAACCTTACAGTTAAAACATACATCAGCAGTCAAAGAGTACGTAGCATCTGAAAAATCATGCAGCTGGATTTGACAGCATAATCCTTTTATTCTTGCAGTTACCGGGAGTCTTTAGAATAGAATATAAAATTACGAGACAGGTTATCTTTGCAATAGGTTTTTTGTGACCTTGCCATTGCTTTTTATGTAACTTTTTCATAATTGCCTGCTTAATGGTCGGAGAAGGAAGAAAGCGTTGTGTAAGCAGAAATTCACTGCCAAATATCTGAGAGAAGAGCTTAATTTAATTGTAAACTGAACTTTGAAGTTCAACGTGAAACCTAAACTGCGTGGTTTAGGGTTAGCAAGGTTATGTGTTTTCAGAACATATTAAAGCATCGTGGCCAGTATATTAAAGTCTCTTGCCCTGGGGACAAGTAATTTGAAGATATGACTGACAGCATGCAGTCTTTCCAAAAGAAAATCTGTCCCATTTTTTTCCTTAAAGGTTTAAATGTAGCTCCTTATGCTTTAGCTCTGACTGCTGATTTTAATGGAAGTAGAGGTATCGTTATGAACTAGAAATTTCTGGATCATTTTTTACTGTCCTGTATAACCTTATTTCTCCTTAGCAAGGGAAAAGCTTTAAAGAAACAAACAAAAGAACAACCTTGCAGACTTGGGAAATGGGAAGTACCAAGGCATATTTTTTGCTGTCTTTTAGAACTGTGGCAGTAATAGGAACCCTCTTGCCCTGGTTGCTTATTAACCATATCAGTACTTCCAGCTCTCCTTCCTGCATTTTGGCCTCCAGGATACGAGTAGGACATTCTAGCTGCAAAAGATTTCACCGCATTACTTGATTGGTATTAACCAAATTACTGACCAGCTTAAAGACAGAACATTTCCTCCCTGTTGAAAGTAGCCCCAGTATCCTACAATACGGTGGTTCTTTTGTGCACAACTCGTAGAGTGAAACCTGTCCAGCCCAGAACTGGGTGGCAGGTGGCCCAAGAGTAGGGCTTGGAGCAACACTTGACTTAAAACTGAATCACAGCTGATGTGTGTGGTTTTTCCTCAGTGAGGTAACTTCTCTCACGTTCCCAACTCCAGTGACCTCCAGTTGTTTCTCCTATCAAGCCTTACCTTTGTTTCAGCCCCGAACGCTGACGCTTTATCTTTACTGTGTGTCTGTATGGCAGTGAGGGAGATGGGGTGCTGCCCGTTGCCAGGGCCCCTAGACATTGCTCTTGTAGTGTGTGTTGCCCGTGAGTTTGCTTTGCTAACACCTGTCCCTTGGGAAGTGTCTGGCCCCGCTGACTGATGAATTGCTCTCTTTCAGCCGTAATGTAGCCGTGGATCAGAAGGATGAGAACAAGGAAGCCAAGCCTCGCTCGCTGCGTTTTACATGGAGCATGAAAACCACCAGCTCCATGGATCCCAATGACATGATGAGGGAGATCCGGAAGGTCCTGGATGCCAATAATTGTGACTATGAACAAAGAGAGCGTTTCTTGCTTTTCTGTGTCCATGGAGATGGGCACGCGGAGAACCTCGTGCAGTGGGAAATGGAGGTGTGTAAACTGCCAAGACTGTCCCTGAACGGAGTTCGCTTTAAGCGGATATCGGGAACATCCATAGCTTTTAAAAACATTGCTTCCAAAATTGCCAATGAGTTAAAGCTGTAACAAGAAAAAAAATAGTTAAGTTGTAAATTAGTTAGCAATTTCAAGTGTTTGGAGAATTCCGATGGAAATGTATAGAATAACATTTAGGCAATAACTTCTGCATCCTTCTGAATAGTGATATTAAAGAAAACAAAGCTGCTGAGCTGGGAGGGAGAGTTGGACTTTTTTATAAGTGCACTACAGCATTAAAGTTGCCTACTATGTAAAATATTACCCCTTCTGCTTTATTTC
This sequence comes from Excalfactoria chinensis, assembly GCF_039878825.1. NCBI lineage: Eukaryota > Metazoa > Chordata > Aves > Galliformes > Phasianidae > Excalfactoria > Excalfactoria chinensis. The sequence goes on along the minus strand of NC_092829.1, from coordinate 9,073,242 downwards.
CATTGCTCCTAAGTCTTTGACAACAAATTGAAACACAGAATATATTCATTTAAATATGCCTCCCGTTTGTGTGGACGTGTGAATGTACAGTATGTGTGTATAATATATAAAGTATTATATGTAAACAATTCATTTACCACATGGAGCTGTACCAGTACCTCGTTTTGGGCTAATTTTGGTGCTAAAAATTGAAATGGCCAAGGAGGAAACACTTGAGTTAAATATTTAAAAGAACTGAAGAGATAACCAGTAAACGCAGGTTTACAATTCACTGCTGTGTTAAGGAACAAAAGGGTGTGAAGGGTTTGGATTTACGGTTGTGAACATTATTAGTCCTGTTTTCTAAGTAGAGCTCATGAAATTATTAAAAATTCACTTTTACCCAGTAAGTCTTGCATTATGTTTTGCCCACCTATTTATTATTTAAGTCCGAATCAGATTTTAATAATGTAGTTGATTTGTGCATTAAAATTTGGGTAAATGCTTCCATTCTTCTGCTGAGCTACTAAAACTGTATCTTTATCCTTCTGGCTTACGAGTTTTGATTGCAGCTATAAGAGTACTTTTCCGTTGCTCCACAGTCCCTCTGCAGAACAGTGCTGTGTGCTGAGTGCTGACCTGTGGCTTCTTTCAGAGTTCTCCACCTTACACTAGGCCAGCCTGATAACAGCACAAAAGGACTCTCAAATTGCAGCCACGTTCTGATGCACATCACCATACATGAGTCTGTGCTGCTCCGAAGTATTGCTGCGGGCACGGCAGTGCTTTCCTTTGCTTTCTGAGCGCTCACAGTATTGAAACTCAAAAGTGTGAGTCAAATTTGGCTGCTGATGTCCCCTGTTGTAACATCCAGCTTGCTTAACTACAGCCATAGGCGGTGGCAGCTAAATCTTTCCTTGCAGCTCTCTTCCAGCATGCTCCCGCTTGGCTCTGGGCACCTTGCTGCTGGCTTTATGCCGGCTGTGTCTCTAGATCCTGCTGAGGAAGGAGTCCGCTCTTCTCTTGTGCCGTGCGGTGTGGAACCTGCCCTGATGGACGCTGATGGCCAGCTAGTTTCTGTAGGACACCGAGCTGCCGTCGGATGGTCCCCGCTTCTTAAACCACTGCTGTGGTGAGCTGGATTTGGGCTGGCAGACCGGAACCAGGAGCTTTCTTCAAGCGTTGCTTCCTGCTGAATACTCAGTTCATTTCATGGAGGACTTCTGTAGATAAAACGCTGCGTTATCTCCCTGACTTTTTGTATGAATGTTTTATGGTTATATTTCGGTGAAGCACTTAAGCATGTACTTCACGCGTGCTTTAAACTGGAGCCTAAATTGGCATTGCAATTTGCAGTGAGCTAATAGCTATTCATAGTGCGCAGTTCGGGTCTGACACGAGGTGAAACTCCGTGGTGTTTTGCAAGTTAGTTCTTGTGACCCGCGGTCTGTGAAGGCAGCAGACTTCCCCTCAATTTCTTCCCCTGAGCATCGATATTGACTCTGCTAGTTTTAAAGGATGATGGTAGTTGTTCAATGTAGTAAATATTCCTGGATTTGCATTTTATTCTCTGTATATTCTGTGTCATGCCATGGCTTTGGGACTCCCGGCGTTCGCTCAGAGTTCAGTTGGCTTTCAGTGCTCTGCCCGTGCTGCTCAGTATGGTTTTTCCCTCAAGAAGTCCACTTTGTAATAGCAATAAAACCTTTCAGGGCAGTCATTGTACCTTCTCAGGTGAGCAGTCACCTTCTCCTTTCACTTCCCACACTTCCAGCACTCCTCCAAATGTACTATTTTTTTTCTCCACCTGGCAGTGCACTTTGTTGTCTGAACTGAAACGGTGTTCTGATAAATGATGTAAATCTGTATTCGATGGAAGTTCCAAAAGGTTTCATATTAAATGTTTTCTGAAAGACTCTGTTCCTACTTCACCTCTTAAGTACCTCATTCTTTCTATAGAGTGCACCCTTTGGATATTTAACGCTTGTGTTTAAGTACGGAGGTGTTTTCGGAGGGTTCTGTCTGAGTTCATCTGTCTTCGAGGTATTTGGAAAAGAAAAGTGTGATGATCATGAACAGATTTTCAACAGCCTGCTTCCCGAATGCCCTGCTGGATGACCAAGCTGCAAGAACATACCCTTGTTTCCTTACCATCCTGCGTGCCTTCTGTGCAGGCCTCCAGCAGCTGCCTGCAAAGGAAACTTCTTCCTTCAGATCTGCAGCCGGACACCAACCTCTGCCTTTCGTTTCTTGGTCTGCTTTGAGGTCCGTCGGTGCTGCTCCTGATCCAGCTTCGCAGATCGGCATTGCAATCAATCAGGTGATGGTGAGCATCTCAGCATCCTGAGCTGTGTGTGGCAGCCAGGCGGTGTTCTGTCATCGTGTGGCTGGATCCTGGGACGTGTGGTCTGAGTGCAGTGGTGGAGGGTGTTTGTAATCGGCTCATGACTGAAGTTCTGCAGTGCTAAAACCCGTCCCGTCCAGTTCTGAAGATGTCTTTGGTTGCTGGGTCTGGTTAAGAGCAATGTCTTCAGAGTTACGGGGGAGGTTGGCTGCTTTGAATCAAAGGGCTCTGGGTTTTAATAGACGCATTCAAGAAAGGGGCGAGGGGGCAGAACTAACAACAGAACTCTCGATTCAGTTACAGTTGGTCTCAAATTCTGCCTGTATTTCGGCTTTCTAAAATGCCGACATCTTTTACCTGGTGTGGATTTAGATGTAAGGCAAGGTTTAGGGCCTTGGGCCATGCTGAGAGATGGGGAGAGGTCTGTTAATGCAGCGGGATTCGAGTGAGTTAGGACCGAAAGTTGGTATTTGTATCTTTATGGTGAAGAAATCAAGTCAGCCGTTGGGCAGTTCCGTGACTCATTGGGTACCGGTGGCGTTGCGGGGCGCAGCGGCGCCGGCAATTCCCGCGGCGGCCACGCGGGGTCGCCCTCGGGCAGCGGCTGATGGTCGGCTCCGCCGAGGCGGTGCGGGGCGGATCCCGCAACCCAGCTCAGGCTCCGCGATCTGCCGTTGTGATGGAGCGCTGTCAGGTCGGCGTAAAGCCGCCCGTGTGCTGCGCAGCGATGCAAACAGCTCCTCTTCCACTGGGTGCATAGGGCGTGCGGGGATGCGTGCTCAGAGCTAACAGCCTGTAGCTCCGAAGTCAGTGAGAGGGCAGAGCCGGCAGCCGGGGACACGTGTGCTCACAGCCTGTGCGTTACACAAGCTCGTTCCCCCAGGAAAGTGCTAACGCTCACAGCGGGAACCGAGCCGTGGTGCTGGCGGCGCTCCTTAAAAGGCCACTTAGCGGCACGGAGCTGCGCTTGGGTGAAGGCTGGTAAAATACGGCTGGGTTCTGCGGGGCGCCGGAGCTGCTTTGTGCACCTGATGCTCTGCTGACTTCAGATGTTGAAGGCAGAGGGAATAAAGAAATGAGAACTGAGTTGAGGGGGAACACGTAAGGCTCCGGATCGGCGTGCTGCTGCATTGGGATCAGTGGTTATGCTGGCTGCGCTGCTGCGCTCACGGCTGCAAGATGTCCTTGTACCTTCATGTCCTGCTCGGACAAATGTCCTGCATGGGGGTGTGTGGGTCGTTATCTCTCATCAGTGTTGGCTGGGGCTGGAGAAATGGAGGTTTGTGCTGCTAAATTCAGTGGTGATACAGCAGCCCTGTGGGTAAGGCACTGCAGAAGACAAAGACAAATGAGGCCAACTTCTGATCTCAGAAAGGGGGCTGATAGGGATCGTAGAATCCTTTGAAATGGAAAGAGACCCCCAGAGGCCATCTGGTCCAGCTCCCCTGCACTGAGCAGGGGCACCCACAGCTCCACCAGGTGCTCAGAGCCCCATCTGGCCTGACCTTGATGGTTTCTAGGGATGGGGCATCCACCGCCTCTCTGGGCAAGCTGTGCCAGAGCCTCACCGCCCTTATTGTGAAAAGCTCCTTCCCGATATCCAGACTAAATTTCCCCTCTTTTAGTTTGAAACCATTTCCTCTTATTCTATCGTAGACAACAGGGCTGCTGCAGGCACTGTGCAGGGGCTCTCCTTTCTCCTGCTAGTAGTGCTCAACCTTGGCAGTTCATTAGAGAAAGGACTGTGTGCCTGGAGTCTGTCTTTTCAAATCAAAAAGCACAGGCAGCTTCTGCAGGTGCCTTTGTGCAGCTCAGGAAGACCTCGGCCTGCTCTGTGGCACCCTGACAAGTCACTTGTGCTGATGAAGAAACCTTTGGAGTGCTCACCAACAGCGTGGTCACCTGCAGACCTGAGCTCCCAAACCAGCTCTATGGATCTTAGTGGGGTGAGCACTTGCATGTTGTTGTACCTTTTGCTATTGAGACTCAAAGGCTTGCGGCCTTCCTTACCCATGTTTCTGGGGCACACAGCAAAGGAGGAGCTGGAACACAGCCGTGTGATGCCTTGATGCCATCGGAGATGTGCAGGCCTGCCAGCAATCCCACTCAGCAGCTGCGGCGAGGATGCTGCCTAACCATTGCTGCTGCCTCTTCCTATCTCAGCTGGTTTCGTTTCTCTTTCCTGGCCCGAGGCCATGCTGGCTTGTGGCCAGCATATTTCTTAGCCCCGTGGTTTCTTGTCTAGCTGCTGCACTGACTTCTCCTTTTGCTGGCTGTCCGCTGTTCCAAGGGCTGCCATGTGGCCATGCTTTGGAAGGACCTTCTGTGTTGGCCAGGCTGGGGACTGTGTAAAAGAGGAAGGGCAGGTCTTGGCTGCACACACTTGACTGGTGATGCTTGTGCAAGTTGGTCACAAGGCAGGAAGAGTCAGACTTTCCTCAGTCTGAAATTAGAGCTCTTCCTGGCTGCCTCAGTCGTCTGGATGAGCGTGGGGAGGGTGGGCTGACGGGGGACAACAGAAGCTCTCTGTTGGTAGGTGTGAGTCGTTTCAGAAGGTCCCAGATTTCCTTCTCAGCAAAGTAAAGCAGCAGCTTCTCACGGTGTGGTGTGAGCTTGGCTCAAATTGCTTCTCTTCTGGAGAATGGAAGAGATGTGTCTTGTGTGCGTGCTGGGGAAGAGGGCAAGGAAAAGAGACAATTGTGTGTGAAGCTGGGAGACGTGTCCTGGAGTCTCCCTGGCTGGATAACTGTGACCATCCCACCACCACTGCGGGAGGAAACAGGGAGCTTTTTTGTGAATCCCTTTCCCAGCAGCAAGCCAGGAAAAACAGAGCGTTGGCTCTTGCTTGGACTGTCACACGCTTGGATTCAAGCAATGTTTTCTCCTTTGGCAGGGAAGGAGCAAAGCCACCCTCTGCTTTGGAAGCCGGCTCTGCTTCCCTTCCTGCCTCTCCCTGAGGATTCCGGGGGTGCCAGCTGGGTCTCAGGGCAGCAAACAGCTCTGTGGGGCTGCTGCCTCCATGGCCATGTTCCTTTGGGCAGCTCCCCGTGTGTGACACAGTGCAGAGGGAGTCCCCAGAGCTCAGGAAGCCTCTGGACAGCGCTCTCAGACATAGAGATCAGATTTGGGGCGGCTCCTTGTGCAGCCAGGAGGTGGATTTCATCCTTGTGGGTCCCTTCCAGCTCGGGATATTCTGTGGTTGTGGGATCTGAGGGAAGGAGCACTCGTTAGCAGGAAGCACGGCTCTCGTGGATGCCTTTTGAAGGCGCTGGGCAGGGCTAAAGAGCAGAGTTCCTGCAGCAGGGATGCAGCGGAAACCTGGAGGAAAAGCAGCCTTGGAGATAAAGCAGCAGTGACAATCAGAAGAGGTGGGATCGAGCTCAGCTCAAAGACAGCACGTCGACTGAAGCAGACGTCTGCTTCCGTGGAAAAAGTCATGCATTGCAGTGCTGAGCCTTTGCCCCTCCCTGCCCTGGGGGAGCTGGGAGGAAGGGAAGGAGGAATGGAGGTGGCCGGTGTGCTGCTGGCCTGGCCTGGCTGTGCCGGAGCCGCAGGCAGAGCACCTCCAGGCGGTGGGTTGGAGGTTTGGATCCCGGCACCTGCCTGCTCTGCTCTGGGCAGCCCTGCTTTGCTTCAGAGCCACATCCTTCACAAAAGCACGAGCATCCCCAAACGCTCCCGAGCTCCTGATGTGCTGCCAAGGCTTTCTGCCAGGCTCTGCTTCCATCGTGTGCAAGCACCAGGGCAGGCTGGAGAGTAAACAATATCCTTTAATAGGAACACCGGGCAGCTGCTTCTAGTGCAGGCAGAAAGGAGCATTCCCCATTCAGAGCTTGCACAGGGGAAGCAGGAAAGCAGAAGGGGAACCGAAATGCCCTGATTTGGAAGTAAGTCTCTAGTAGAAAGGCGGCTGTCTCACGTGCCACGGCCAAGGGAGATATTTTTATTCAGTGGGAAATAGTCCATATCTGCTCAGTGCAGAGGCTCCATCCCGTGCTTCTGGCCCTCACTGAGTGTGACCATGACCTGTGGCAGGCACAGGAGCTGCTGCCAGCTTCTCAGGGCCTCTGTGTGGGGCTGGGCAGGGGCTGCAGCCCTCTCCCCATTGCCCAGCCCAAGCCTTACCTGCTCTCTACAGCCCACCCGTTTCCTGTGGCCTAAATTGCTCCCTACAACCATCAGGGCCAGGAAGGGAGATGCCAAAGTGTGAGCAGGCATCCAAGCAGCGAAAACAGTGAAGCTGGTGGGCATGGCTCCCGTTTCCATGAGAACGAGGGGAAGAAGAAGATGAGGAGCCTGGCTCCAGCTGTTCATTTCCTACTGCACTGTCGCCCACTGATGGGTTCTCTCCTTGGCTCATCTCTGCTTTTTCCCCCCCTTTTCTTTATACAGGCTGTTCTCAATGGAGTCCAGCTGCTTGTCCCACTTGCTGCAAACACTCCTGCAAGCTCCAGGCAGTCACTGCCCGTATTCAGGCAGCAGGAGTCCCAAAGACAACAAAGCTTTGAGAGCAAAGCACCTGCGGCTGGGGGCTGGGAGGGGGCTGCTCCAGGGCTGTCATCATTAAGGTTGGAAAGGCCCACTTAGATCACCTGGTCCAACCCATCAGCACTATGCCCACTCAACGTGTCCCTCGGTGCCATCTCCTTCACTTTGGTGCTGCTTGCTGCCAGCCCTTGGGCCAAAGCAAAGGCCAGTGCTGTAGGCTGATGTCCACTTCTGTGCCATCCCCACCCCGGTGGGAGGTGACCTTTGAGAGACGGGGGGTCTCCAGCTGGAAGGAGCGAGCAGACCAGACCACCCCAGCAGACTGTTCACCTCCCATGCTGTGCCTTATACAGATTGCTCAGCCCCTGGGAGATGTTCTGCAGGCAGTTCTTGATGTTTCTGAAGGGCAGGGAAAGGAAAGGTTGAGCTCCCTTGGGATCTTTGCACTTTATTTTTACTTCTGTTTTTGTTTCTTTAATCTTGAGGAAGGAACGGGCTACAAGGGGCATAAAGGGAAAAAAAGTGCAGCTTGTTGAGACAAAAATATGCAGCTGAAGCCTTTGCCCAGGGCTGTGAGTGAGCTTGTGCACAAGAGATGCTCTATAAGGGGAGGACTCTCCATGTCAAAGTGGGGCTTCATTTCATTTTACCTCTGTTTCTTCTGGAGGTGTGACCAGAGTGATCCTCCCCTCCAAAGGTGAGTGGGGTGGCAGGGGACCACCTCCAAGAGCGAGCCCCCAAGGGCCGTGATCTGCCAAGCTCCAAGATTAGTGCTTTGCTTACTGGGTTTTCTTCTGAGCTCATGTTGAGCAGCACACACAGAAGTCAGATGCGAGGAGTAACCAAGGCTGGGGGCTGGTGTTTGGGAAGGTTTGGGGGACGAGGGGGTTGCATGCAGCAGTGTTTCCCCTCCCCAGAGCCCAGGAGGTATTTCCTAGCATCCAGCCAGCAGGCACAAAGTGTTTTATCCCACTTGTGCTGTTATGCATGAACCTTTTTAACAACTATTCCCCTACGTGACCAAATAGCTCTTGGTTTTATAAACGCGTTTCATTGCTTCTCTGTATCTATAACATAAAATCCCTTCAAGTAAATTAATGTGTGTTTTCCGCGATCCCTTCTCAGGGTTAGTGTTAATTGACTGTGAGTGATGGGAGCTGAAAGGCCCATCAGCAGCGCGTTGTGCACGAATGTAGGTGATGGCTCTCAGGAGGGGCTGTTCGTGGTGGAGACTTCAATCCGGAGCTAAATGGTAAGAAAACTCAATGCAGCCTGGCCAATGGCAAACAGAATGGAGACGGTGGGAAGAAGAGTGCGCAGGTACAGCAGGACACGAGGGCTGGGTGTGCTCGGCTCATTGTGAACACATGTCGTTGCTGTTTTTAACGCTGATTATGTAAAAGTATTTGGAAAAGGCGTGCAGACCATCTGCTGCCCTGCGCCCCTCCGGGGGCTCCAGCTGACCGCCCGCTCTCTGTCCTCTCATTGCCACTTTCCCCAGGGCTCAATTCCTCGTCAGAAAAGGGGACTGCACCTTCTGTCTGCTTTCCAAAACGCTAAGAGCAGTGCACAGCTGGGGAGAGCTTTGCTTGGGGACACGGCCCTGCTGCAGCTCCACAGCCTGTCATCACCCCCATCGCACTGGTTTGCAAGCAGCAGTGTTTCTCCCCGTGCTGCTGTGCTCCCCAGTACTGCCACCACGGGTATCACACACCTGCAGGAGTCATGGAGAACATGGAACCAGTCAGAGAATCACCATTGAAGGTCATTTTGTGCAACTCCTCTGCAATGAGCTGCTGGAGCAGCAGAGCCCCTTGCACGGCAATGCTGCCCCTGGCTCCCTGCTCTGGCTAAGCAGGGCAGGAGCTGCTGCAGTCCATGGCAGGCAGCTGCCCCATGCTCAGCTGTACACTCTCTATCCTGCTGACCAGTCTTTTAGCAAACCACAGGCTTTATTGCAAAAACAAATAAACAGGGACATGCACCAAAAAAAGACCAAACCAAACCACCGGGTGCTAGAAAACACATGGCTTGCGGCTGCCGTTGGTCACATCCCAAAGGCAGAGGGATGGAAGCAGGGTGCTCGGAAGCGAGATGCTGGGTGATGCTTTGCTTTAAAAAGAAGGCTTATACAAACAAAAAGAAGCCGGCTCTTACTCTCCCGTGGCGGGGAGCAGACTCTCTGGGGCCGTGGGTGTTTGTGCCCATTGCAATCCTCTTCCCATGCAGGTTCCCACAGTATCTCTGCAGTCAGCCTTCCCCAGACAAGTCCCAACTCGGAGGCAGTTGCGTGGCAGCGATCCGACCCGACGCCGTCCCTCTGCGAGGCTGTGCTGTTGGTGTCCTGCTGTCCTTCCCACATCAAAAGAGGGCTCAGCTGGCCGTGCCAACAGCCCCAGCCACCGTTTGCCACAGCTTGGGGATCTCTGAGTGCACTCGGGATGCTCAGAACAGGACAACAAACAGGGATTACTGGGTAGGTTATGTGTGATCATCTCCCGGGGTCTCAACGCATTCCGGAGTAATCCAGGCAAGTTTTGCTATGCTGAAACCTTTGCCTCTCGATTAAAAGAAACCAGCCCGAATGAGTCCTTGCTGCCTATTTACCTATCAGACCCGCTCTGTGGGTGCAACAGATGCATTTTCCCACTCGATGAAGGTTGAAGGACCCTCTTTCCCATCAGTCTCACCTTGGTTTGGTCTGTGGGTACCCTCCTCCACTGTGGGGCTTAGCTCTCCCTTCCCTAGGATGAATAACAGCATGCTAAGCCCTGGGGTGGCAGAGAGATCCACATGGAGGGGGGATGGCTGGGCTGCACCAATCAATAGCTACTGGGATTTTTTAGGAGAGGGGAAGGCAGAGCAGCCAGAGGAACGCGGAGAAGCCACAGGAGCCTCCCAGCTGCTGCTTGGGCAAAAAGCAAAGCAAGATGAAAAGGCTGTGATGCCATCTCTATTCCCAGCAGTGTGCCCTGCCCACCACACCACCACATTTTTGTGTGGGTGGAACAAAATTCACTCCAACGCTCCCACTCGAGCTATTCTGTGTTGTGTCAAATACGGGAACACTCATCTAAGCGTTGGATGCAGGCTGAGCACCGACGGCCCACCTGCAATGTGGGTGTCAGAGCCATTGAGCAATAGCACCCTCCTTTTCCTTCTGAGCAAAAAAAAGAAGCTGGAGGCAAAGACTGTCCTGGTCTGGGCTGTAGGCAGAGCACAGCGGAGCACTGCAGCCTTGTGCAGCCCACGGATGAAGGCACCTGTCCCCAGGCCTTGGTTTTGGGAGAGGAGCCACCCACTGCTGGGGCTCTTGCAGCTTGTGGCCTTATTCCACGCTCAGCTGCTGCACCAGGGAGGCTGTGGCAGGGCTGGGAGCTTCCTGCCCCCATAGCACCATGCCCAGAGCCAACATCCCATTGCCATCCCCCAAGTGGCTTTAGCCTGCGAGTGGATAAAACACCGTGAATAATTTCCCAGTAAATGGCATAAAAACGATAAAAGGAGCATTTATGGGCTGCCTGCTGCCAGTAAGTGTAACGTGAGAAGCAAACAGCTTCCCAGGGAGCTCAGTTCCTAGTCAAGGAGCTGGGAAGGCAGCAGGCAGCTGTAGGGGCTCTTAGGGGGAGGCAGGAGCATCTGGATGAAGAAGGGGATTAAAAGGAAGAAATTCCCCTTGAAAACACCATAAAAGCTGTGCGTGTTGAGACTGGAGAACACGTCAAGTTGTGCAACAAGGCAATGCAACCAGCACTGCGTTACAGCCAGCAGACCCCCATCCGCTCTCACTTGTGCTGGGCTGCCAGCACGGTTAACTGCAGCTCCCTGCACCAAGCATGCCAGCTACCGCTGCCTGTCCCTTGGGCCCTCCAGGATGAGGCCATTGCCTCCCTAACACAGGGCACAATGAGGTGCAGCTGGATCCTTGGCACTGTTCCCTCATGTCACCAGGACAAGGGGGTGGAAGGTTTAGTTCTCTCTCGAGCATAGATTTCTAGCAAGCACCACCACAGCAGGACATCTTGTCCAGCTTTCTATACCATGCCAGGTTTGAGCCCAGTTGCTCGCCGCAAGCTCAAACAAAAGCATGGTGTTGTTCCTCTTAGCAGTGACAGCAGCTAAGGTGGTGGGTGGGAAAGAAAATCAATTAAAAATAAGCAGTATTTTCTGGTTGGATGCAGCATGAAGAACTAGTTTGCCATTCCCAGGGTCTGTCAGCTAGCTCTGGGTCCTGCCTCATACTGCTGAAACCAGGTGAACAGATACAGCTCTGATAGGAAAAGGGCATAAGAGAAACAAGACACAGAGGCACGGCCTTATTAGTGCAGCCAACAGAACTGAAACAGAGAAGGTTTCAGGCACCTCCTTACATTGGATAATTGCTGACTGCAGTAACAACAACATCTCAAAGAGATGCATCACTAAATTAATGCTCCCTGATTACAAGATGCAGTACCAGCTGTTTGCATGGTGTCTGGAACAACAACACGAAGCACAGCAAGGAAGATCTGAAGGGTACACAACTCATCAGCTCCTTCTGGCACCATTTCCCCCCCAGCTCTCACAAGCCTCCTCCATCCAGCTAAACCCGAATAATGTACAGTGCTGCATTTAGAAGGAGTCTCATCTAAGATGTTCTCACAAGCCTTCAGCTTATCCCAATTGCAGCCATCACATGAACTCAGTGACAGTGTGCAATCACAGCCTTGCAAATATCACAGCTTCTACAAAAGAAAGCTTCAGTTATCTACACGAGGCTATATAAAGCTGCACGCTGCACAGGCTGTGCATCAACCTTTCATCACGTTCCCTCTATAAAACCCAGATTTTAGCTGTGGGTAGAGCTGCTGAGCAGGTGTTAGCTGCTGCTTTCCAGGTTGCACGAGCTGCAAAAGGTATTGTTACTAATGGTTCAGCACTGCTTGCTTCTGGAAAATAACAGGGGCTCTTGCAGATTAATAAGAGGAGTCTTGCCCACAGTAAGCGTATATGCACAAATTACAGTCATCCTGGATCTTGATGCAAGAGTATAAGCTCACAACCCTGAGAACAGCCTGGGTTTGCAAGTCAGACCAGGAAAAAGTGACCCTGTTGTTCAGTTTTAGGTTCACAGGGCAACCAGAGCACAGAGCACCCACAACAAACTGAGCAAAGCAGCAGTTATGATACTTTCCTGTAACTCGTATCCCCATCTCTTCCCCAGCTAAAACCCAAAAGCTTAGTTGGAAGCATCATTTTAGTCTGAGCTCTGCCCCACTCTACCCCCAAAAGAGCCAATTAGCTGCTTACTTTGACTCTCTACACATCCACAGGCACAAGGACGTGATCTTTTCCCAACAAACCAGCACAGTATGGGTATAACTTGGAGCTGAAGTCTGACCTCAGAGCTTCGCCCTACAGCACAAGGAAGACGTGGCTGTGAACAGCAGCCCTTTGTACCCAGATCCCCTCCCTTGCAGGAGTCAGTCTGGCTTGCCCTGCTCAGGATAATGACAGCTTACGCTCATCATGAGCAGATGCATAAGCTGAAGCCTTCAAGGTAGGGCAGGTTTAAAGTGACTCATGTTTAGCACCAGTTCTCAGGTTTCCAGCAGCTGCAATCACATTAAAGGTTTGCTTCTGACACTGCTATAAGCACATTTCTAACCCCAACAGACAGACACTAGCACAGCCAGGACAATGTGCTAGCACATCCAACCAAGCAGTTCAGCTCACCAGCTGACAGCAAGTCACTTAAAACTCCAAACCATTCAGTTAACACATCTAAGACAGGTCAGGCCAAAACATCAGTTTATTTCATTTTCAGCAACATTTCAGCCATCAAAAAATAAACTCTAACACAGATGGATGGAAGACTTCTCTACAGTGTAACTAAGCGGGCTCTGACCCAAGGGGTTTGAAATTGGAGTGACATTTTATTATTCATCCAATAAGTTAGGAAGCATGAGAATAAAGTGCTTTATTTCTGGGCTGGCATGAGGTCATCAATGGACTGGCCTTTTTCAAGGCGTTTTTCCATTTCAGTGAGCAGCTTCACACCATCTACCACCATCTGCACCAGCTCTACCTCAGAGAAGCCAAGACGATCAGCATTGGAGACATCAAACACCCCTCCGACTGCAGCTGTGTCCACACCACCTGGAGCAAGAGATTTAATTAGTACACTGAGCACTGCCCGAGCCACTCAATCAGCCTTTCTGCCCTCACCAGAAAAAGGCAGGAGCACAGGAAAGACGATCCTCTACAAGTTACCACCACCTCCTCTTCCCTTCAGGGAGATAAAGCTGAATGTGATGAAATATGAACCACTTTTGAATTCTTTGAAGCCATGAGTAATCTAACCTGCGCTCAGAAGTACTTGCTGTAGCTATATCCTAGCCAGAAGTTAAAAATCACAAGTCCCATCCCTTGTTACAACAGGCCCAACTAGGTTCACTTTACCTGGTGCTTACAACACCATATGGATAGATATGCCCAAGAGTGCTCACAAGCTGGATATAATAAGGCTTAAGCAAAGTACCAGCATCTCTACCTCCTCCAAGCTACACTTGTAACGTTGGTTGTCACCTCATGCTTTAGAGGGGTCTCTTCTGGATGGTCTGTCAGACGCTGTCAGCATGAACCAAGACTCAGCTGTAGCCAGGCTCTCATTGCTGTGTGGTCAGAGGCAGCCTGCCTGCTTGGGGCATCACTGCATCACCACCTCTCACCTGTGCCTCGTTTCTGCAGCCGAAGCCTCTTAAGGACTTCTCCAAACTTCTCATGCTTCCCAAGGTTTGGTAGCTTGATGTGCACACCAGCACGGAGCCCCGTTCCAAGGTTGGATGGGCAGGTCAGGATGTAGCCCAAGTGTGGGTTCCACATGAACTCGTAGTTTTTGGACTTGAAGAGATTTTCTATCTATAAATAGAGAGAATGGATGTTTAGAGATTGTTCTCTGCCTGAACGATGTAGGTCATCCATTAAGTGCTCATTTGCAGCTTCAGTTGCATAGCAACAGCCACAACAGTTTGAGCAGCTATTTAAGTCAGTTACATAGGCCCCCTCCATTTGTAGAAGAGGGTCACCAGCGAGGGGCTTTTTAAGGCCTTAATCTTGCTCCCAGCAGCGAGACAGTCTTAGTTCAAGCTACACTACAAAGCCTGAAGTTGCTGGATTTAGTAAACGTCAAAGTGGTGTATCTGCTGGGATTAGGGAAGGGGCCGGTAAAGCACAAGCTGATATCAAGACCAGAAGCTGAGAAAAGCACGCAGCCTAGAAACTTCTGTCCAATGTCACCCATCCACATTTAAACCATTTTCCCTCCCACCCAGGGTCTCTAAATGCTGTGATTTATAGAACCATGCAGAGATCCTTTAAGGACAGTCTGATAAAGCTGTCACATTAGAGGATTTATTCCAGATTTCATAGCGATAAAGCTTTGCCAGTACAGGCATCTCAGAGCCCTCACAGCAGAGGATCTCATCGAAATGGTCCCAGAGACTCAAACTATAAAGAAGCAGCCTGCAGAACAAAGGAGAAGGACGTCACCTCCTGTGTACATGCTCCCAGCCTGGAAGAGCCTGTATGGTCAGCTCTAACCAGATTAATATTTAGACCCAGAGCTCAAGCAGTATTTGATTTACCTGTGTTAGTCCTGTACAGAAGCGGGTAAACACTTCCTTCATGTTGCCACCTTTCTGCATGGAAATAACCCTGAGGTGATCCTCCTCATTGATCCAAACAAGGAAGGTCTTGTTGTCATTGTGCCTGGGAGACAAGACAAACTCATTGTCTCACCTGACATTTTCAAGATGGATTTAGTAGCACCAAGTTACTCACTGCTGTAGCTTCCAAGAGGCTCATCTAATTGCTCCTTCAAAGAAATTCATCTTCCTGTTCTCCATTCAAGCATTAACAAAATTAAGCTTGTATTTTACCCTACTCTTTTCAAGAGCTATTTGGAAGTGGCCTGTATCTATGCATGTCAGAAAGTAATAGTGTGACATTAACCAGGGGTAGAGCACCAAAACTTAAAGAGTTCAGTCATTTCTCACCTCATTTATGTTCAAGTCCACAAATTCAGCAGATTTAATCTGTCCTGAGTTTGCAGAGGGGCAATTAATACAGGCATTGAAGCAGACCCACTGACAGATGCTCACACAGATACCACGCTGACAGTGAATAACCAGAACTAGATGAAAATGATCACGTTGTTAGGCTGCCCTTTTACCTTGTAAGAGAGCTAAGGTGAGTTTCCACTATGCATTTAGATCTGGGGCTCTTCAGAGATACCATAAAAACCTCTGAATACCAAAGGCCCCTCTGTACTAGCTTGCAGCTGGTCAACATATATCACACTGATGATTTCTCAGCTTGATTACAGTAAGAATTAACTAGTATCTGATGAAAGCTATTTACACAGGCTGAGACTTTACACTTCAAACCTGTACATTAGCCATGCTCAGCTGGCAGCACTATCTAACACTGGCAATCTGCAGGTAGATGATGCAATCTTAAAGGTGACCTACAGAAACAAAGCATGTTTCCTCTGCGTTTATTGAAGCAGCTACAATAGTAAGCCTGAAGCGTTCCAGCTAAGAACAAACCCTTGCCTTATAGGGGAGCAAATTAATTTCGCTGCAGAAGCTCCTGAGATGCAGTTTTATGTAGGTGACCTACATGTGACAAGCAGAATCCTTCTACTCCATACCCCTGCATCAGTCAACTGATGCCACTGATGCAGGGGAAAAAATACCACTGATAAGGTAACACCATATTGGTCTGGCATCAGTGAGTTTCTGCACACAAAAGCAATGAGATTACAAAGGAGCAACTATGCGCCAGGTATTAAGACTCAGTTAAGTTCATGCCATGGTTTGTTACCTTAGTTACTCTAAACTCATGGTAGGAGAGCTGAATGTAGCTGAACATTAACTCTTTTAGAAGTGATCTACTTCCCTAAATTGCTTGAGTTATTGCTTGGTGCTCTGCAAACCTGTGCCGGATGGACAGGCTCTGGCAATAGGCCTGCCAAGCTGGCTTGTTCCTACCAGCCCAATGCAGTGCACACTAACACTTGGGGCAAGTTCTGCTTTCAGATACTGCTTCCCCAGGGGATACCACACAGAAGTTCCTCATTAGATTCAGCAGCAGAAGTTCACAACGTGCTGTTTTGTCCAACTATAATCAGCCACAACCAAAATTTCAAGGTGTTTTTTTTTGTTGCAGGGATTTCACACAACTTTCCCTTCTGAGCATTTACTCACCAGATACCCCTGGCATCAGGCCAGTCTCGTGCCATCCCAGACGCCAACAGAAGAGGAGAAACGGGTTTGTCAAACAAGAAGTGATCATCAATCAGCTGCTGCTGCTCTGCATCGGTCATGTTCCTCAGGGCATAGTACTTCCCCTTGAGATCACCTCCCAGACTGCCCAGAGCTGAAAGAGAGGCACTTTTAGGATGGGAGCAGAGACTACAAACATTCCCAGAACTTTAGAGATTGCATTCAAACTATCTGCTTTTGTTGATTCCTCCCCTGCTTTCATCCCTAATGGCAATGGCTTTGCATGGCATTACAAAACTTAGGGCTGTATCAGATGATTTGTATGCACCTTCCAGGCAGAAACAAGCAGTCTTTGTTCCCATAAAGTATGGGATCCTTACTGCTGCTTAACTGTAGAAGTGAAGTGCCTTCTCCCAAGGAGAATCAAGGCCACAAACACAACAAGCAGCAAAGCAGCGTTCTTGTCAAGGACTGTCACCCTGCCCTTCTGAAGCTTTGGAACAGTGACAGGATAGCACCTTGAGAAAGTATCCTGTCTTAAAGTAGGTAGGAGGCAACAGAAAGCTGCAGCTGAGGTGTTCTACCGAGAACCAGAGCTCGCCCAGAGCTGGATACACCTCTAAGCAAGCTGAATGTTAATGAAAGTCAATTAAAAGAAGCCACAAAATACTGCAACAGTGACTCAAGCCCTAGGGTTGCTCCATACCTATTACATCTCACATTAGAGCCATGATGAACCAACCTCTTATCCCACACACGGAAAGGAGCTTTCAAGATCAGAAAAGGTCAACTTAATACAGTCCAACTTCCCTGACATGTGCTCCTGCTCTGAGCTACAAGCTGCAATGCTGATGCAACCACAATCCAAGCTGCCTTTTTCAGGGAAGGTTCCACGTTCAAGTTAAGCCTTGAGGAAGGCAGCTGCTGCCAACCGCCTCCATTCTCCAACTGTACAGCTCACCTCCTTGCCTAGACAAGGTCAGCAGTTTCCCCTCATTGCCTCATTCAACACATTACCTTCAACAGAGAGCTTTTCAATAGCCCGTCTCTCTCCCCTGCTGCAATGAGGGGGAAGGCAGAATCCACGGATGCTCCTGCCAGTTCTCACGCGAGAGCTCAGCACGTAATTAGGATCCAAGTCGTCACCACCCTGCGAGATCAGAAAATTAGTCAGCGCTGCCTTGTTGCTAAGATGCTTACCCTAAATACACACGGGCCCTGTGCACTTGTATTTGAGACTGATCCGTTGTCCTGTAATATGATGCACTTCAGGACCATTTTTTCCAGCTTTCCAACAAGTATGAGAGTAACAAACCCCTTGTTTTGAGGCTAAAATTAGGGCTACTAAGTATGTGCTAGAAGATAGGGATACCATCAGTTTTACACCCATCTCAGACCCAGATCTTGGCTTCTGTTACTCCATTTACTGTGCAATCTCAAGGTATCAACGTGAGACAAATCCTTGTTTAGGTAGGCGTTTACTCTTGCAAATGAGGATTATTCATTCCTGTGAAGGCATTTTAGTTTTTGAGATGTCCTATGGCTAACCAACCAAGACAGCAGTTGGAAGAGATTGCAATAACATTTGAAATCCATAAGACAGGTAGAAGCCTCTACTTCCAGCCATAATGATGGCTACTCTATAACATGAAACCACTGGCTGATTTTTAGCATACAACATCATACAGTAGGAAGCATTAAGGTTTCTAACAGCCCTGGGACTGGGTTGTTTCACACAACTAGCACAGCCCAAAGAAATACATGCTCAACGTGTTTGGCATGACTTACATTGCAGCACCACGTGAAGCAAGTCCTGCTTGTCAGCTGCCTGGTTCTACCCAGTTACTGACAACCTACTGCAGCAGGCTCTTAAGTAAGACTACAGTGGGCACAGTGCCTGTCAGCCTGTGTATGGTAAAAGGGACAGGACAGAGCCTGAGCAATCCATTTAGGCAACCGCAAACAGCTTTCCCCAGGCCTCAGATCAGTGGGTATCAGTAACTAACCAACATTTATACCTGCAGGTTATCAGCATTCAGGTCGGTCTTGTGCTCATCGGTTGGTTTGTAGCCACCGTGCCTGTCCTCAATAACTGGATCAAAGAGTTCCTTAAATACTTCATAGGATTCTTCGTCACCAGCTACGCATCCTACTGTCATTATGAAGGGGTGGCCTGGAGTGGTAACAAAGGCAGAAGAGCTAAGTTGGGTGATGCTCGGCCATATTCCAGCACAGCACTAACCAGGCAAGTTTCTTCACATCAGATCTAGTCACTTAGAAATGCACTTGGTAAAGAGCAGTTGGGAGTCCCTACGTTTTACATTTCAACCAGTCAGTCAAATGCAGTGCTATGGGAAACCATAGCAGTTGCCATTAAGCCACACTCTTGTCAAGCTTTGGTTTAGGGCAATTTTGCACAGCACATCCAATTTTACTAACTAATGCAAACCCATAGACAGAACTACCCTTAGAATAACCACGCTTTGCTGTGAGCAAGCACGCATCGCTTCGCTCGCTCTTTGCTACAGACAGCACTGCATTTACACAGCCTGCTCATAAATACCACCTCCACCGGCTTAGCTTAAGTCACCACACTGAAAAGCACCGGTCACTTCAGCTGGCTCCCACACAATATCTCAGCGCCTTTTACCGGGATTATCAACCCCAGTCTGAATGACATCATCCAGGGTGAAGCCACTGGGCGTGACTCTGTCTCTCAGTTTCTTGTATAAATCCGGGGTTAGCACTTTGGCCATGTGGTTGTTGTGGGCGCTCAGGTCCGGGTACTCCTCCTCGGGAGGCAGCCTCTGATTATTTAGTTGGGCCATTTTGATATCGCTAGAGTAAAAATAAATACTGTAATGTTAACACATACGTGCATCTGCTCCCCCTTGTATTCATAGAAGTGCTACACAACATCATATAACCACTTTGGAATAGGCCGAGCTCAGAACAGCCGGGTAAGCCCACACAGCTCAGAGAATGCTTTTTTTTTTCCCCCAGTTGCATAAAAATTAGAACACATTCGAGATTTGCTTTTTTTTTTTTGGGTTCGGATTTGAAGTATTTAGCAGAGCAGTTACATAATGGGAGCGCCTGGGAATTGCTGTGTCAGATTGCAGCCAGGAGCACGGCTCCACAAATCACGGCCTCCTCAGCACAGCGTGTTGTGTGCGGGGTTTGCTGTCAAGGAGCACTTCCAGGAAGGAGGGAGAGCAGACAGCCCCGCAGTCCTAACGGTGCCGCCTTTACCTGGGTTATCAACCCCGGTTTGAATGACATCATCCAGAGTAAATCCACTGGGAGTCTGCTTGTCCCTCAACTTCTTGTACAGGTCCGGGGTCAGCACCTTGGCCATGTGATTGTTGTGCGCGCTCAGGTCGGGGAACTCATCGTCAGCAGAGTACTTCATCTTCAGGAGGTTGTGGCTGTTTGAGAAGGGCATGGCCGTCCCTACCGCAGTCACTGGGGGGAACAGAGGGAAGCCTATCACCAAGGGCCTGGGGGAGGCTGCCAGGCACCAAGCAAGGTCACCTTGGCTTCGCTTCCACCCGCGCCTTCCGCACCTTGGTTGCCACAACACCTTCCTCAAGGCCAAGCAAGGAGAAAAGGGCAAAAGAAAACCCCCAAAAAACCCTCTTTCGCTCTCCGCCAGCCTTGCCCCGCACTTCAGCATCCCGACCCGGCCGCTCCGGGACGCGGCCGTGCTGCAGGAAGGCGCTCACTCACTCAACGCGGCCGGGCAGCCCCAGCGGAGCCCCGCGAGGCGGCCGTTGGGAGCGCCGTATCCGTTGGTCCGTATCGGCAGCGCCAAGCGGGGTACGGGGCAGCACGCAGCGAGCCGTTACACAACGGGCGGCTCCCTCGGGGGACGTGACTGGGGGCGGGTGTATGTAACTACCCTGCTAAATACCGGGGGGAGCTGCTTGCAAAGCGGGGCTCCGGCTCAAGCTGCGGCCGCACCCGGTACGCACCTGCCCCGCGCCGCCCCGCCGCATCCCGCCTTCCCCCGCCGCTTTCCCGGCCGGACCGGCTCCAACCCACACCATATTCACTAAATATACAGTTTCCTTATAAAAGTTAAATCGCTTCCTTCGTCTTTTCTTTAAGCTGCAGGCGGCTCGGCTGCCCCGGGACTTACCGAGGGCTCCGCAGCCGTTGTAAGGACCTCAGCGCCCGCTCCGCACCCACCCACTGCCCGAGCCGGAGTGGAGCCCCGATTCAGCCGCCGCGCCCCTTTTATATAGAGCGCGACCCGCCGCCCCATTGGCTGCTATTTATAACCCATTCATTCCATTGGTAGAGCCGAGAGTGGGCGGAGCCAGCGGCTCCTCCTGGCCGGTGAAGGCGTGCCGCCATTTTGCGCGGCGGTTGGGCGGCTCGTGCCGTCGGGTTGGTGTCCCGCCCGCCTCGGGCCCGGAGCGGTGCGCGTCGTGACCGTTACCGTGTAGGGCTCGTCGCGAGGCTCCAGTGCAGCCCGGAGTTCAGTTTTGCAGCACTGAAGCGCAAGGTGATGTGGAGCCGCCCTCCATGTAACGGTCACTTTATCTTTTATCTCATAGTTCATCCCCACACCCGGACGGTGTCGGTCATCTCAGAGATGACCGGAGTCTTCCCCGCCGTGCTTCTCTCAGTACCACCAGTGCCCTCAGTACCACCACAGCACCGAGGCGGCTCCAGCCTCAGGGGAAAGAATACATAGGAAAGCATTGCAGACTAAAAAGCACAGACTGCCTCAAATAAAGACGCACTGTGCTTGGCTGCCATCCACGCTTCCCAGTTAGCCCAGGTAGAGCACACGGGGCTGCAGGAGTCGGGCTCGGTGTCTGTGTGGACTCTTCATCTCCAGGATCAAAGAACAAATCCTCTCTAAGTCCCCTCTGCCTTTTTAACCTCACGGAACCTTCCCCTCCATCTCACTGGTTCCACGCAATGCTCTTCAGGGCAGCGTCAGCTCCTCCTATGCAAGTATTCAATGAGCATAACATCATTCCCAGGGCTGTCAAAATAGGTGTCAGATTCATGATCCGAGTTGCAACACTTTTCTCTCCTTTTTGCCAAGTCGGAGCTGTGCTTTGTTGGTCTTTCTTTTAACGTAAAACACTCACCGGAGTTATTTTTAATGTAGAACAATACAAATAACACCAGGAACGTACTGTTATTTACTCATTTTATAGATCTGTGGAGTCAAGGTTACCTCAAGAACTCCTTTCTATGCACTGCTGATGCTCTCCCTCCCCATCCTGCAGTACAGGGCACACCGGTCCTTACAGCCCTTATGAGCTGGTTGTGTTCTCAATGTGCCATTCATGATCGCACTTGCAACACAGCCACCTCTCCACCCAGCTTTTGTCTGAAAGAAGACACAAGGAGAGCAGAGCCATAGAGGGAACACCATGGAAATATACATAGAGGACGTGTTTAACGAACACTGCACCCCCTTACACCCTTTTTCTCACCATAGTTTGACATATTTATAGTACACACTAAGTGAGGAGTGGCTCTCAGCTCACGGTTGGAGATCTGCTGGAAGCTGTGTGCAAACTGGATCCTACCTTTGTTATGGTGTCCCATCCCTGCTTCCCCAGTGGCTTCATTAGAGATGCAGTGCTGTGTGTCAACAGCCTCTGATCAACTGCTTTATCTAGCTCATCTGCTGAGAGAATACTTTCCTTGGATCGGCCTGTATTGCCTGTTAGACTGTGATAAAGGCATCAACGTGTCCTTTCCATGCTGGGATGATACTGTAGTGCATGCTGACTTGTAAACTATGATGCAGTTTGGCACGTCAGGCTGGAAAGGTGGGGTGATTACTCCAGAGATCGCTGTGCTGAGCTTCAACAATGAAGAATGAAGGGAAGTTAATCATGGGCCGTGCAGCAAACACTTCCTAAGAGGCTTAATTATAAATGTTGTGCAGTGTACAACTGCAAGGAGATGAGCGAATGTGCCTTCTGAAATTACTCACGTGATAGCAACATCAACCTTAAGAACTGGGGGGAAACATCCTGAAAACCTAGAAGGATATTTCCAAATCAAGAAGTAGCAAAACAAAATGGTTTACTACATGTAACTCCATTGGTGCCAATGCCTCACTGACTAAACAGCACTTGAAATGAAACGTAGCACTCGTGCATCGATAGATGAAAGGAACTGGATGTAGCTGCATCTGTTTAACTTCCCAAACAAATGTTTTCTTTCCACTTACTGCTTTAGGTATATCTGCCTTGCTATTATCCCTATTATCTTCACATTAGTTGAGCGTCCTGTTGAAACTTACTTCAGCTCCTCGTTGAAGACTAAGAGCTGCTCCGTCTTGTGTACGGTCAGGCTCACAGTGATGTCAACAGCAGTTTTTGAAGGGAAAGAAAGGACACAAGAACATAAACTACGGCAAATGACATGGGAAAAAAAAAATGACACACATACATACAAGGTAGGTGCAGATATAAAGGCAGAATAGAGCATAAATACAAGGTAGGTGCAGATATAAAGGCAGAATAGAGCTGTGATTGCCAGTCAGAAAAACAGCTGAGTAGGAGTCTGCAGTTTAAGAAACCTCTGAAGCTGCATACATTACGTTTAGATGAGATGGAGGAGAGTTTCACAACGAAATAACAAAGCCTTCTGCAATTATGATACGGGCGGGTCAATAGCATGACATAGAAATGTTCTCACTGAAGATAATGAGCAAATTTTCCCTCACAGTTGATGAAATCGCATTGATTTAAAGAAAAAAAAGCCCCCAAATGGTCATCCATCCACACAGCTCTCAGCTGAGCGCGCGTTGATGGCGTTCTTGATTGTGAGGAACGACTTTTTCTCCACTCCTGTGCATCACAAGCCACTGGTGAACGCAGCAGTTATCTGATTTAGATGGAATATTACCTGCACGTCCGAGGTGACTCACATGCTGCTGTGCCCGCTCCCTCCCATGCCAAGTGGCCTGGGCTTGTTGGGAGCAGCAGATGAGGCGATATCCTCCTCGTGGGCATCTCCTGACTCCATCCCCGCGCCACCCGGGCACCTCCGGCTCTCCACATCACTGCAATCCTAAACATGAGACACAAGTAGGAGTTAGAGCCGCGCTATTTGGGGTTTTGATAATGATTCCGCTCCTTCTGAGCCCACACTCCGCTGTGGGTTTCTCCTGCAGCCTCCAGAAACCGGCACGAGGAGCTCGGTTGGCCTCGAGCTGCCTTTCCCCGGGGTGAGCAGGGGGAATAGCTGGAACGTTCTGGAAGCCACCTGCATGGCGGCTTGGGTGGCAAAGGCACGGCCTTTCCTTGGGGAAGGGGCTTCCCCCTATGGGACGCAGCCGCCAATTGCCCACACTTGAACACGAGATCCTCCCCGGGTTCATCGCTAACTGTGCCCGTGGAGGTGTTCAGGGGGAAGCAGCCGGGAAGGGCTGTCCAGCCACCCACCCACCGCCCGTAGGGACCTCTCGTTTCACCGTAGGCAGGGACCGGCTCGGCTGCACGCAGGAGCCACCAGGCGCGGGGCTCGCTGTGCCCGGCCCCGCTGAGGGACGGCGGCTGGGGCGGGCAGCGCGGGGCGAGCGAGCGGGGCCGGGAGCGGAGCTGCCCGAACCGGGAGCGGGTGGCGGTGAGCGGCCGCTACGGGCAGGGCTGGCGGGGGCGGAGGCGGCGGAGCGTCAGCATCCTGCGACCGGCTCGGGGAGCGCGGGGCGGGCACCGCGTGTGAGGAGAGCCGGGCCGGGCCTGCTAGCGGTACTCGGCCGCGGGAGGTAACGGCTGTGGGGACGGGGAGAGCCGGCGCTGCTGGGGGGCCGCGAGCCCCCCGCCCTGGGTGAGGCTCTGCGGGGCGGCGGTGCTGCGTAGAGCCGAGTGCGGCGGGGGCCGCGTTGAGCTGCTGCGGGCCGAGCCGCCTCCGCGCCGGTTATGCT
Organism: Excalfactoria chinensis; assembly: GCF_039878825.1. Classification (NCBI taxonomy): domain Eukaryota; kingdom Metazoa; phylum Chordata; class Aves; order Galliformes; family Phasianidae; genus Excalfactoria; species Excalfactoria chinensis. The sequence goes on along the minus strand of NC_092829.1, from coordinate 9,049,256 downwards.
TTTGTTTCCCCTCGGCACACGCGGCCTTCTGGCGTTTGGTTGGGGACTTCGTAGGAGAGGGGGGGACCGAGGCCTCGGCACTGAGCCGTGCGTGGGGAGCAGTGAGTGCGGGGCCGGCTGAAAGGAACGCATGTAGTTGAGATGGAATCAGAGCCGCTTCCAAATGATGTTGTTCTAAATACAAGCTGAAAACTACGACTCACAAACAGTGTCTGCTGCAGGAGAGTTAAGAACATCGATATAATCCGATGGTGCAAGCTATAAAACCTCATTAGGCATCACTAGGATCTCACAGTGTCCAGTGTGTGTGCAGTTCTGAGCTGATGGGATGCCCTGGCCGATTCGCCATGTGTCCAGGCATGTCTGTCGTGCTTTGCTGTATGAGTGCCTACACCGCATGCCATACACTTTGCAGTCATGGCCTAGCAGCATGTCTGCTTCTCATTCTCACTGCAGCAGCACATTTATAAATCTGGCTGCTGAACAGCAGATTGAACTCATATTTTGGTCAAGAAAAACAGGCTACAGTTTCAAAATTAAATATTTGTTTGTTTGTTTTTAGCAAAACCAGCGAAGTAGGACAAAACTTTTACACATTGACTATGAAAGCACTGGAATCAAATCCAGTTGCCCAGGGAGGCGGTGGATGCTCTGTCCTTAAAGACAGCCAAGGTCAGGCTGGACAAGGCTCTGAGCACCTGGTGCAGCTGTGGGTGTCCCTGTGCATTGCAGGGGAGTTGGACTGGATGGCCTTTAAGGGTCATTTCCAACTCAAATGATTCAATGATTCTATTTTTCTATGGAAGGTAATGCTGCTTTTAATTTCCTTGTCCAGCTATCAGGAATCAGACTCCCAGACTCTTCTGTGGAAGACTTTAATCTCTAACTTCGGGATCACCTCATTACACAATTCTTTCCATGAATAGCTCAGCCTGCAGCTTAGGTTGTTAGCTGCCTTATCTGAAAAGCAGTGCCAGGTTTTACAGTAAGCTGCCTTCTCATTTTGAGGTTTTCTTCTCCAAGACAGCATCATTGAAGTTTGTTGCTCTCAGAACATGGGGCTAAAACAATGCCATGTGTTTGCACTGGCTGGCAAGTGGTTGTTTACTTTCAGCTGCAGCATGGATCGCTTCCCAGACAATCACTTTACACCCCCAATGGCAAATTAAAGGCCGCAATGTTATTCCTTAGTCGAATTTATACCTAAATTAATGTGGATACTACTTTTATCTCTAAAGCATCATTTGGAAAACTTTCAAGTAAACTTTTGCTAGTGTTCCTAATAATTGGTGATTGAGATTTAGGCACGTCGCAGTTGTCATATGCTGTAAATCACCAAGGGATAAGCCAGAAGAAGAAAATAAAATTCATTGCTGAATGACGTATCCTGAGAGCTTGTGAACTGGAACCAAGCAGATTGCTGAAATGGGTTCTGCCTTGCAAGTTTCCCAGTAGGGTTAGGGAGCAGGCTGAGCAAATGGTAACAAATTTCCTAATTTTTGCTTGTAAATGTACCATACAATGATACAAATAGTGGTTATATTCAAGTTAATAAGATCTTTCCATTCATATTAATTGGGTCAGGAGTGCATTGAGGGGAGGTCCCTGAGCTTCACGGGGTTCTCTTGCTAACATCTTACTTGCACAGTATGTCTTTTTCTTTAAATACTGGAGAAATAAAACAACTTGCCTGTACTTATAGCTTTATTGTGACGCCATAAAACTGCCTTGGCATTTGTCCCCTTTTAGGTGACGATCACCAGCCAACCACAAGACCGTTGCAATGAGCTTTGTTGAATATGGCGATACGATCAAGGATGGTGACACAGCTATTGTGTTCTTGGGCCACGAATCCATGTTTCCTGTGAAAGTCCAGCAGGGCAGTGTAACTCAGACTAAATATGGGGTCATCCGGCATTCCACGGATCTCATAGGCAAGAAGTATGGCTCCAAAGTGACCTGCAGTAAGGGAGGATGGGTTTTTATTCTTCATCCAACTCCAGAACTGTGGACAGTGAATCTTCCACACAGGACACAGATCCTGTATTCCACTGACATCTCTGTAATCACCATGATGTTAGAACTGAAGCCAGGCTCCATAGTATGTGAATCAGGTAATAATACTTTGAGATCTTGTTATTACGAACTAACACCATCGCTTTCCATGGAAAACACGCTTAGCTTTACATTTTGCAAAATCTCTCTTTTTTTTTCTGTTTCCATTGTGATACAGTTTTCTCAGCCCACACATGGAGTAATTCTATTTGCACATGCTATCAACTACTGCCTCTCTAACAAGCAGCACTGCTTCAGTATGCCAGCCTTACACACACATGCCTTTGAGTACACGATTAATTCATCTTAAATATATGAGCAATCTTCTTTCCCGTATCCAAAACTGCTAAGTTCTTAAGTCATGCTTTTAAAAAGCATGATTTGAATCAAAAATCAGACATTGCATTAGCAGTCTGCGAGAACATCATTGAAGTGAGTTAGAGGCTGGACCTAGTAGTATGGGAAATCAAATGTCAGTATTTCTATCATGTGACACCACAAAAGTACACATACTTTGTTGTTCTCTTCCCTACTGTGATCCTCTTGTAGTACTTCAGCTTCACGCAGAGCTCGCTGTAGTGGCACAGTAGAACAGATGATGCATTCATCACAGTGCTGTGCATTGTTTCTAAACTTGCTTTAATTTATTACCACTTCCATAATTTTACATAATTTTTAAGTACGGAGGAGTTAAATTTCATGTGGATAGATATTTTCATGGATAGATACAGTTTATAATAACACTTCCATGATTTCATTGCTGCAGGCAGTATGAGGCTTGCTTCATTTCATTTGATCTCTGTAGCTTGCAAAAATGTGAACTGTAGATATTTTGCCCTAATTTTTTCTGTCTGTCTGAGTCTTTTTAGGAAGCAGTTTTATATGCTTCCTTCTGAAGTGTAGATGTGGCAAAGGATCAGTGTGACTAGGTTGTACTGCTCTGCATTAACTTGCATTTAACGTTTCCTGCTCCTACCCAAGCATGATGTTGGACAGCTTTGGGGGTATTGTGGCTGCTTTACAATGCAACTGAAGTGCTGCTTATCTGCATCCAGTTACACCCAGTAATAAATGGATGTGCTGGAAACAGGCAAGGCCACGTAGAGAAGCTCCTGGCCCCATTCTTGGGATAGGTGCATGTTAAGGACAGAGCTGCAACATTACTGTTGTTGGTAATGATGAAAGATGAAAATCTTTGAAAGCTCATTTGTCTGAATAGCCAAGAAATGGAAATGCTTGATGAGCTAACCGATCCGCAGTCCCACAAACGCCGTGGGTCAAAAGTCATAGCTACAAAACAATCCTTTCTGTTAATGGAAAACTGTTCCCAGGTTTGTTTTAATGTCTGTGCTGTCCTAATTAGTGTTTTAACTTCAGCTTTCTAGGGAAAGCAAACAGTTCTACTACTAACGTTGTGCTTGTATTGCTTGAAAGATTCACTGTTCACAAAGAAAGAGGGAATATTAAGCAAGTATTAAGCAAGAGTTAATCTTGAAGCAAGAGTTCTTACTGCAGGTTTGCTTACGACTGACCAGAAGTGGTGATTTGAATTAAAAAATGTTGCATGTATTGACAACTGGAGCCTCCATTGTGATGATGTAACCTACTTTGGGGCCATCCAAAATTAGGCCACGTTCAGCAATCGAAAATCATTAGTGCTTGTTTAACCTTGTGTGGCTTAGGAGGAGCTAGCCAATGGTGATAACAGAAACAAGGCAGGAAGTCTGGTCTAGTAATGGCATTTGAGTCTGCTTCCTGTTAGTGCTGTCTTAGATGTATCTCGAGCATTAATTAGCATGGAAGTCTGTCTTTGTATTATCTGAACATGAACTGATGCGCATAGTTGCTGTGGGGGTGGAGGGACAAAACAGACACAGTAAACAGGCCAGGCTCTCTTCCCCTTTCCTTGCTGCTAGGCTGTGGCAGGTGTCCTGCACCCAGCTGGGGTAAGTGAGCAGAACTAGGGAGCAATGTGCACCGATGTACATAGAAAGGATGGGGAAAGTAAGATGAAATGCCCTCTGTGTCATGTTCTGATGTTGTGAATACTGGTATACATTACCTTACATGTGTAGGTAGGAAAAATCAGTTTAAAAAGTAAGGCTTAATTTTATATCACTTGAGTTGTTCAGCTTAAATTGATGCATAATGGCATGTCATAACCAATGCAAGCATATTAATACAGGTTTTACCATTTTTAACCATTTCTAATAAATACATAAAGAGCAAGTTGGTCAGCAGCGCATGCATAATTAAAGTCATCCCAGCACACTGCATTGAGGCTGTAAGGAGACTCAGCATCTGCCTGATGTTTCACGATGGAGGCATAGGAATATGATCCTTTTTCTGTCTCCTGCTAATTTCTAATTTATGAAAGTGTGTTGAGATTCAAGAACTGCTGTTGGAGCTAAGATCTCTTTGAAGTATTGGTCCCTGACCAGAGGAATTCACCAGTCTGAAAAGAGTTTTTGGCAGTCCAATCTTTCCAGAAGTAAAGGATACCTGAGGTAGCTGCTGCAGTACCTGAGGTGGGTAGTGTGAAACTTTCATTCTCGTCAGGTAACTCTGATCTCACTTGTGCTCATTGCACATGCAGTCACCGTTTAAGTAAAGGAATACATTCAATCTTTTTTGTTTCACCTCTCTCCGAAGCTCCAAAACTAACTTGATACCAACTTCCAAGCCTAGGCTATCTTCAGTCCAGTGATCGTAGCTGCCTGTAGGATAACAACTCCATTTGGCAACTAATTTTTTGGTTTTGTTTTAAAATGTATTTTTATACAACATTGGAGTAAATATGAATCTTTCTGATATTGTTGCTAAATATAAGACCTCTTTTTTCCTACTCCAATACCCACTTATCTGAGCTTTTTTACTGTGCTTCCTCCCTGCTGAGACCTAAACAAGTGTCCGTCCTTACCCTCAGAACTGCTCAGGGAATGCAGTGCAGCACTGTGAAACCTCGTTTAATCTGATAAATCTAAGAAATATTTTGGTTTCAACAGAGCATTGTATTTAGACAAAATGTAATTTAGTCAAAAGTATTCTGACCAGTATCCCACTGATCCTTCAGCCCTCGACAAAATCAGACTCACATGAGCAAAAATGTTAATTGGATTTTTGTTTCCCTTCAGCTAAGTCCCAAATTAAAAGTTGCTAAACCCTGTTCATTGCCACACAGCGGTGGGGTTCCAAAGCCACAGACGGGATTTGTGAAGACTGAGAACAGTCCTCTGGGTTCTTGTGGGCTTCTTTGTGGAGGGGGAACAAGAGCCCGTGGCCAGCCTGCCTTACACTGCAGCCCCTCCAAAACTGTTATGAAACTTTCAAACTCATGGTCTGAGTGTAGATTTTGTTAGGAGTGCACTCATAAAAAATTAAGGAGGACCTAATGATTAATGGATACTTAATAAATGATTAATAGATTATTGTGGAGTCCCAGCAAGTCAGCTGTAGTGCTATGACTCTTCTGACTGCTCATGTCTGCACCATCTCTTTGGCATAAGTGTATGTAAACTCTGCAGCTGTATCTTTTGTGTACACACCAAAGCTTTGTAACTATTAATTTGATTTTGGGACATATTCATATTAATTAAGTTTTATAATGCCTCCCATATCTGCCTCTTAGCAGATAAGAGGGAGAAGAACTCGAATGTGTGATTCTTTACGACACCTTCTGAAGTAGAAGAAAAGCCTCATCTGTACCAACATCAGAGAACACATATTCTCTAGACATACCAAAGAACTGAAGCAGAACTGTGGCCACATGAGGCATCGCTGCCACGGGTGCAGCCCTGTGGCTGAGGAATGCTGTTGGTACCCTGAAGTGCTTGTTTCCAGGCTTTGAGGGCTTCCTTTCATCTTACTCTGTTTGACCACAAAGTGTATTTCTCATGCAGCTCTGAACTTCACAGTATCACCTCCATTTTGCAGAAGATCCCTCCCTAATGACCTCTGCCTCTTGAATCTCTAAGAGCAAATTCTTTTCAGTCTTCACATTCCCATTCCTTTTGTAGGCAGTGCCAGCCTTGGAAACTTCCATGCCATCCTTCCCCAGCTCCTGAATCCAGTGAACGGTGGCCCTCTTTGGCCTCTAGTCTGCTTCCTAACATGCCCATTTGGGCAGCATGTCCGCAGCAGAAAGGCAAGAGAAGGATCTCATCTGTAAGGGGAACTCATTGACGTGCCATCTCCTCCTGCAGTAGCCAGCCCATTTCCTTGAAGCGCTCTCCTCCCTCTCCTCCTCCCTGCTATGTCTCTGATCTTGCAGTTTCTCACCTCTTTCACCATGATTTTGTGCCCAACTGCCCTCACAGAATGGCTCTTGAGATAGAACTACCAGATGCGTAAGATCTCATCATATATTCACTAAAAATAATTAAAGTTTCTCCCGTTACATAAACTTGACATGTACAGTGAGCAGTGCTCCTCTGCACTGTGTTTCTTGTCAGATACTGGCTGTGGAGATTTTAGCTGTGCCTAAAGATTAATTCTCCTTTGGTTTTGAGGCTCCATCCGTTCTCATGGCTGACTCATGACCCGTCTTATTATTTGCTAGGTTTAAGTGTGGTAGCTAGGAGACTAATACAGCAACACTGATTGTTTTCTCGTACTTGCCCATTTAGAATATCTCATGTAGCCAAATATTGCAGCAGACACTTCAGTTCCGCTAAAATGTTACTAGATACTGCATCGATCCAGAAATTAATAACATCACTTTTCCTGTTTTTGTGTTATATAAACCAATGTATGCACTTAAAGTTTAGCTTGGATTACAAACCTGCCATAATAAACCTGGCAAATATTTTGCATAAGCACAACTGTAAACATCTATGGGTTCAAAATCACAGTTTTACTTCCTTTCTTCAAAAGAGAAAGCCCATGAAAGGGAAATGTTGGGGGTAGGCAAGCATAGAGAAAACATAGTGGAACACAAAGGTCTCTTGGGTTGACAGCACAGGTGGGATTCCAGGAGGATAAGCAAACTGGAAAACCAGGCTAAACAGAAAACAGTGCGAGTGTGTTCCCTCTTATTCAGCTCTCTGTCAAGAGCTATATTTGATGCTGTTGGAATGCTTGCATTTCAGCTGCTCTCCTGATGCGTATCTACACACTGTTGAAGTAGCAGGTGTTATTTCTGAAGGGGTCAGATGTTGTCTGCTGCAGCTTTGAAATGAGGAATGATCTTAGTGTGGATGCTGCCTCATGGTGCTGAGGTGTGTGGAGGCTTCTCTGTGGCAAACACGTCACTTGAATCAGCAGAAGGTGAGAAGAACAAATCTTCCTGAGGTCAGGGGAATTGTTGGGTTGTTCATGTGGTCAGTACTTTGCCGTCTGTAAATCAGAAGCAGGTATCTATAGGTACTGAGGCTGAATGTTTCATCTGGGTATCCACTCATTAGGATATAAATCCTTCTAAATCTGCACTGGTTTTGTTGACTTGGGAGAGGGTAGAAGCTCTCCCCTGAGCTAAGAGTTGTCAAAGATGGATGGAGAGAAATGGAAAAGGAGTTGAGAAGGTGGTGAGGAAGCTCAGATGTTGAATATTGGAGATTCTCAGGGGAGAAGGAGAAAGTAAGCATTAATTCCCTTCTATAACATAGGAGAAATAGAGGTTTGAACCTGCTTTCTGTAGACAGCATTAGGAGTTGTGCTTGAGTACAGAACTGTGATCGACTGCCAGACCCTAATGAAGATATTCCTGATGAACCACAAGGAGTGTGTTCACTGTCAGGAATATGAGAGCTGAGGGTCGTCGTCATCTCACAGGATTGGGTTCGGAATCTGTGATCTCTTCAAGAAAAGAAGAAATGTTGCAATGGTGGATGATTCATAGCCACCTTGTTCTTTGTTTCCTCCAGTTTTGAGAGTGTTGTCATGGAGGAGGCAGGCAGCATCTTCAGAAATACTCTCATTAGTGATGTCAGCGTGAGAGAATTTGATAGAGTAAAATGCAATGTGTATGTATTAGTCTCATGTTTGCAGTAGCCAGTCAACAGTAAATAATTCCTGGCAACCTTGTTTGACAAAACTCAGTCTGCAATACACGCCTGCAAGCGATGACTTCCAGCATCCTGTTTTTGGTGCTGGGTTTGGCTTTGGAGTGTTTGTGAATAAAAAAAAGTACCGGAAAATAAACCAAAACAATGTAATGGGATTTAGTAGGAAGGAGACAAACTGTCATCTTCTCTGGTGTTTTGAAAAAGCAGATTTATAAGGAAAGTGATTAAAAATGTAAAAGGATATGAACGAGGAAACTGGATACGTGCACAAGCAGCCTCTCTTCTGCATCCATCCCAGCTGTGCTGGCAGACCTCCCGTTCACTCTTATAGATGAGCTGAGAACGATGCCAAAAGTCAGCAGCGCTGCCCTTAAGGAAGGTAAAATAATTGCATTCTGTAGGATTGCAGAAGTTCGCAGTCATGCAGTCCTGCTTTCTGGTGTGAAATGCCAGATTTCAGTCATTTTAGTGTCCTATGGGCATCCCTGCTTTTGTCATTACAGAAAACAGTGAAATGCTGTTTCTTTGCTATGTGTGTGCATTATTGAGTTTTGGCAGCCACGTGGCTCCCATGCTACCATTAATCGTTTTGACCAGTGAAAAGTTTATGTCAATATTTAGAGCCAACTGGTACCGCAAGTCGGTGATTTGTCACATGTGCACAGGTAAACTGCCCTCTGTCTTCTGTAATGCTGGTGTGGGTGCATGAATTTTCACATGAAGGAAATGCTTATGTTCCAGTTTCACTTTCTTCTTGGACCTTTTTGGGGCCAGCGCTAAAATCTGAGGTCCTCCATCCCATTAAAGCTGGGGGAGGTGCTGCTGTGCCTGCCGGGGTCAGGGCCCTCCCAGAGGGAAGCAAGAAAGTGGTGCCCATTCTGCACAGCACTCAGTTGGTCTCACGTCAAACATGGGCCCTAAGCTCTTCATGGTCTGAATGGGTCCCTTCTCAGAGCTGTCAGCTCAAATCCAGTGTCTTAGCAATATTTCTCCCCTTATGTGAGTAGAGGGCAAGGGCCTTGGATCTGTCACTAAACTCTGACTTCCTGTCCGAGTCAGGAAAGTATTGCTCCAATTAGGCAGCATAGCAACCTCTGAATCCCCTAATTGATTTCCTCTCTGCTGGTTTCTGAGCTTTCTCCACCGCTGCTGTTCTTCAGATTCTGTCTTTTAGCAGCAGGTTTAAGATTTGCGGTAGTTAAAAGAACTTGCTTCAGGCTGAAATTTAGCCTGAACAGCCACTGAAGTTAGCTAGAAATAGATTTTCTTTCTACAGGAAAAGTGTGTTCCAAGTACAGAATTATAAATCAATAAACACAGATAATTTGGGGTTGCCGTGGGGCTTTGAGTTTGGTGGGTTATTCTGCTAAATGCCACTTCAGTGAGTAATCTGCTATACGAGTCGGTATATGGGTGTTTTCTTCAGTGAAAACGCTGGTTATTAGTCATTATGTATTTAACGTGCCAATGGATCATTAAAAATAAGTTTCCCAAATTGCCAAGCTCAAACAAGAAAAAGTCTGTATCTTAATGGTTAGTCTGTGACTGTACATGGTAATCGTCCTTATGTGCAATTTTGGGTATGTGGTGGATCTCATTAGACTTCAATAAGACAGTGTAGACTTGTACAGGTAAGCCATCTGTGCAGTCAGGTCACTTGGTTGGCGTGATTGTGGGGAGCCCAGGGACCTCCATTCTGGGTAATTTCAGGGTGCACTGAGGATGGCCGGTGTGTGGCAAGGGGCCTGGGCAAAACAGGTTCCATGGTTGGCTGTCTGTATAGGCGCCAGGTTTTCAAACATAGGCTCTTGCTAACATCCCTTGTTTTAATGAAGTGTAAGGTTTTGGAAATACGCTGAACTTTGCCTTCATCTCTTCTTACCCTAGAAGAGTCTTGCACTTGGAGAAAAAAATCCATGGTTAATTTTCTTTCTATTTTCCCATTGCATTTAATTCCTGGTGTTCTCCCGTGGCCCTTTGTAGAGCTGTATTGCTGACCCTTAGCATTGTTTTTTACTCGTGGATTTTTAATTAACATTTTGAGGACCCTGAAAACTGTTTCATGGGTCATCTGATCCATCTCTCCTTGTTATCTTTTGTTAATTTAACCAATGGTTCCTGTTCGTTCTGTTTTTCATTTAGTGTTCTAAACAGGACTAATGAAGAAGATTGCTATAGCAGTGCCTAGCATTATCAAAAAGCATTTCACAAGCTGCTTTTCTTTTCTAGGTACAGGCAGCGGATCCCTGTCCCATGCTCTCATCAGGACAGTGGCTCCCACAGGGCACCTGTACACAGTGGAGTTCCACCAACAGAGGGCTGAGAAGGCCAAGGAGGAATTTCGGGAGCATGGAGTAGAGCATCTGGTCACGGTGACCAACCAGGATGTCTGCAAGAATGGGTTTGGTGTCTCAGACATTGCAGACGCTGTGTTCCTGGATATTCCATCTCCATGGGAAGCCATTGGACATGCAAAGTCAGCGTTAAAAGCTGAAGGTAACTGTGCTTATCTCTTTTTAGGAAGTGCTGTCTTGCCTCTCAGCTATATGCTAGATCTGTTCCTTTCCATTATGTGATCGCTGTTCTCGAATGTCAAAGTCTCTAAGCATTTCAAAGGATGAAAAAGAGGTCTTCAATTTGCAATGAAAGATTTAAAAGGAGCAGAACAACTTTTTTTCCTACAGGTCTGTGCTAGCTGCTACAATTAATGGGCAGTTTATAAAAGAAAATAACGTTTGAACCTTTGTCTAGTGCATTTTGTAGATCTGAGGATGTGTGGGAGGCAGCAGCAACAATAAATGCTGAAAGCAAATTTCTTTGGCACTTCAGTGGAAAGGCGTTTGTATAAAAGGTGTTCAGAATCACTTTACATCAATCATTGCAGATTGGACCGGTTTAACAATGCTCCACATCCATAATGTTAAAGAAAATGTGGTTATACTTAAATATGCATGCTGATTTCTGCCTTAAATCTCTGCTGTCAGAGCTAATGAGAAGTATGACATTGGTTGCGGTAGGAATTGAACCTAAAGGTTGTTCCTGCTTGCGCCAGCTGCTCCTGGATGGTGACAGTAAGTGGGGACTGCTATTGGGGATTGGATGGGTTTTGTCTGTTTATATCTTTTCCCTATTGAAAAATAGGGAGTATACCATCCTCCTATCCTGAAATGAGTTTTCCCCTGGTTACTGTTCTACCAATGTAACTGCATTAGTGTGAATCTCAGCTAACTTCTGCCAGGCTATGAAGTGACTTTTCTAATCAGGAGAGTATGGAGTGCAGAACAGTGCCCATGCTGGGACACGACTTCAGCAGGGTGCTGACTTTAGGTAAATTGCTTGGTCTAAATCACAGGATTTAAGCTTGTTCTTAAAGGTCACTGAATGTGCTTGAGTCAGGACCAACCCAGGCAGTAGGTTCCCTCCACTAGAATGGAAAATTTTCAAGGTAGCTTTCCAATACAACACATTCTTTTAAAAGTAAATAAACAAAAAGAGACTAATTAGCACTCTGTACCTGCAAGGGTAACAGCTGAATTTGTAGCTGCTTTCCAGTGTGTCCTGGGAAAAAAAACAAAACAATTTTCACTGCACTGTACGATGCCCTTCCCATGCTCAAATTATCTAATCTAGTGAGCAGAACACTCAGCTGACTTCCCAGCTTAGAAGGCGCTGCATTGCGTAGCCCAATTTGAATTATTTAAGTGCTGCATGTTTAGAATACTGAGCAGGGCTGCTTGAGCAGTTCCGAGGTTAGAATCCCTGTCTCACTCCAGCATTTGAAAGACAGATAAAAGCTACTATAGTACTAAACGGACGATACTCTTTGCCTACACTTTTCTGTGCTACAAGGTCCCACCTGCTAAGCCAATATGAAAAATACTTAAAACCCTGCCTTTTTTTTTGTCTGTAAAGTGACATCGCATGCATTTTACCCATCACAAGGGTGAAACTGCTTACTGCTGTTTTCAGATAGTTAAAGCTCTTCTGCAGTAAGAACAGGTTGTGCACGTACTGCTGCTGCTCACCTCCATTTTAGTGATAAGGCATCACTGGAGAGAGTGAGCCCTTGCACTCTTTTCCCTCCATTCCCTCTCGCATGCATCTGGACAGGATCATGTGGCAGGTTTCATTGCCATGTGCAATGTAAACACTGCGTCTGTGCTGCCAGGTAGCGGTCATTCATTCGCTGAGGTCGAAAGGTACTTAGATTGAAGTCCAGGCTAAATGAATTCAGTAGCATCAGTTAACCTCCTGTTTAGAACCACAATATTTCTTACAGAGTTTTCAGCTGAGAAGGCGTGTAAGAGAGTTCTTGACCTCAACAAATGCTTATCAAATCAGTATTTTCTCTCCTACTTATGCTCAAGATCCTGAGTCTTGCAGCTCCTAGTAGGCTGAGTGTTAACGATCCTCTTCACAGAGTACATTTATCACTCACGTTATGCCTAACAGTGGGCTGTAAATATGCTGCTTACGATAGCTTGGCCTCCCGTTTAATGCACTGCCAACTTGTGAAGAGCTAAAAGGATAAAAATGCACAGAGAGTTTTTGACTCGAAGGTTCTTGTTCTCTGGTGACATGTTCTGCTGATGCTCAGGCTTGTATCTCTGCTGCATCCTTCTGTTCTCATTTCACCAGTCATGCTTTCAAGCAGAAATGCTGCTTGTAATATCTCTCAGGCACTGCTGCACTGCAGAACTTGCTTTCATTTCCAGACCTGCACTGTTTTCCTTTTGCAGCATCTGCTGATGAATGCTTTTCTGTAGTCATAGCAGTATTTGACCTTGGTGGTTTTTTTGCAAAGTTGCTGTTAACCCCTTCAGGCTAGATTAAATAATAATAATAATAAATTAACAGAATGAAAAAAATGAGAGGTAACAGAAATATCCTCCACATCCTACAGTACTTAAATACCCTGAAACTTTTGACTCAGTCATCTCCCAGCTGAATACTGTACTGCTTTGATTATAATTCTGTACCCACCTACTCTGCTCTCTAAGTAAGGCCTATTTCATACATATATACATATAATTGTTAGAGTTGGAAGGAACCTGTAAAGGCCATCCAGTCCAACCCCCCCGCACTGAGCAGGGACACCCACAGCTCCATCAGGTGCTCAGAGCCCCATCCAGCCCGACCTTGGCTGTTTCTAGGGATGGGGCAACCTGTGCCAGAGCCTCACTGCCCTTATTGTAAAAAAGCTTATTTCTTATTTTCAGTCTACATCTCCTCTCTCCATAAAGCCCCTAAATTATGTGTTTATCAAATAGTGATCTGTGTGATCTCACCTGAATCAAGTGATATGGTTCTGTCAGGTCTTTCCAAGAAGCCCTGCAGCAGAAGTTCCCTCCAAGCACCTCCCTATATGTGCCTCTGTATTTCTGCCATTGCAGAAACCCTTTAGGAATACTCTGTTCTTCTTATAGAGGTAGTTGCTTTTCATTTCCAAAGTCTTTTGTTTGTTTTGCTAGTTCACAGTGGACTTAAAACAAGTATTGCTTGCATTTTTTTCTCTAGCATAGCCATTGATTGTTGTCCTAACCTGCCAGGTTTGATTCTTATGGTTGTTGTATAAGCAAACACCTCAACCTCCCAGTAGCCTGTGGTGTAGGTAAGGCACGGCCTGGCTTTGCTAATTTAGATTTTCATTTAGGTGTGCTTCTCTCCTCCCTGGTGCTTTCAGGGAATACCAGTTCCACGCAGAAATTCTCACTGGCTATTTCTCCTGAGCCCTAGAGGTTATTCATGGTCCCATTTTCAAACCACCCAGGTATGACTTTGTGGAGCAGCTGAAATCTTCAGCCACAAGTCTCACCTTCATGGCAGCTGGGCTGGGAGCCCCCCAGGCTGAAACACGCCAAGAGGGCAGTGATGTGAGGTTGCTGCTGGTTGGGCCCAGCTTGCCTCAGGAACACACAGGGAATGTGTTAGGGCAGGAAGTGGAGCCTGCTAGTCTAGTGTGCTGTCTAGATTTTCTTCCTCCACCCATGCAGGTGGTGCTCAAGATGGTATCAATGCTTCTCATGTCCATAGGAGTTTGTTTCGGAATAAGTGAATGAGGCCATAGGTGTCTGTAAAACATCATCACCAGGCTTTATTAGTGTGCCACCTGCTTAGATTCGAAGGAGAATTTGCTCAAGGTGAAGTCAAAGATAATCAAGGTCAGGTTGGACAGGGCCCTGATCTAACTGTAAGCATCCCTGTTCATTGCAGGGGAGTTGGGTTAGACGACCTTTAAAGTTCTCTTCCACCTCAAACAATGCTATGATTCTATGGTAGTTTGAAACATAACCTCCCAGTGCTGAGGGACCATCTGGTCTAGTGCAGAGCTGCCCCACTAGGATCAGAGGCAGGTGCTAACTCAGATTCCACCTGGTTCCCAAGCACTGCTTGCTGAGCTAAGCACGGCTGGTGTGTCTTGCTGGAGGACATTAAGCAAGCTGAGGCTGTGGGGATTTTCAGCTCAGGTGCACACAGTGGGTCTGGCCCAGCCACCTAAGCAGAAGTGATTCTCTCACCTGTCATGAGCTAAGCGGGATTCCTGCACTGTAATCCATGCTGTGGAATGCTGGCCAACATTGCTGGACTTTGCACAGCTTGTAGAAAGTAGCTGAGGATGAAGGGAATCTTAAAGGAAGTTGTTAGATTTTCTTCACAAGTCTGGTGCCAACTTTTTTTCTTCAGTTTTGATACGTGCTTTTGCCATCCCCATGGAAGGCAGTAGGAATGAATTGCTTTGGAAGGATGCACCTACAAACATAGAGGTTAAGGTCACATTTGCAGAAAATGGCATCGAGTTCCCATTAATGAGCTGGTAATTGATTTGGAAAAATTTTTCTTTTCTGAATCAAGAAACATCCTTTAATTTCTTCCAACAGCCAAATCCTCTCATTTCACTTGTCAGGGAAGCTGCATCAAATCGCCCACGAGCACACACTCATTTAAAGGACATTTTGTCCCCTTTTGCAGAGGCAATATTTTTAGTGTCCTACTAGCACAGAGTAAATGCCAGAGTGATGCTGCTCGGTGACTTTCCTGCCTCGCCCCTACATAATGATCGTGCCATGGGATCTTTGTAACGTAATCTTCCAATTATCACAATGCACTGAAATCCCCAAACCCAGAGCTGTGTTCTTTTACCAGAAATAAAAATGCTGTGCTGCATTTTCTGCGTCACAGAACCATTTCCAAAATTATGGGCCCATTTTCTCAGGAACTCAGCAGCGCTGCACTACATGTGTTCTTTTCACATCCTCTGAGTAATGCTGCGATGATGAACAAACCTAGCAGAGCACTTGTGACGCATACAGCAACCTGCAAAAGAGAGGGCACGTAACTCGGACACGTGTTGTTTTCATATCACGAGGATGCATTGAGTTTGTGTCAATTGGGTAGCGCTGCCAGATTTTCCACGCTGGATACCTAAAGCAGGCTTTAGGTAAGTAGAACTGGTAGAGGTGTTACTCTCTGCTCAGACAAACCAGAACTGCAGATGCTTGGTGGAGTTGCACAGAAGCATATCAAGGACTGTGTTGGAAGGAGGAGCAACTTCCAACGCACTGATCTCTAGTAAAGATAACAAGGCGCGTCTTTTGATTATTAATTAGATACTTTCAATACCATGCTTAAAAGAATGTACAGTGCTTTGTAGATGCAAATCCTCTCTTTTATTTCTTCCTCTTCCCCTAAGCTCTCTCTTCTAATTGTTCCAATTGCACTTTAATTTTCATAGGCTCTTGACCCCACTGCTGGTTACAACGGCTGCCAGGACTGTGTGGGCACCTTCCAGCCTACAGATTCAGATTTAACCTCTCCATTAAATGTTTCAAACAAACTCACTCTCTGTAAAATTGAAGGTGGAAAAAGAAATTTAAGTCTTTAATGCAGACTCATTATTTTCTTCTCAACGTTAGCACTTGTCAGATACATTATACATGAATAAACACATTTTTAGACAGCTCTTCAGATCAAAAAGCTCACACAGCTTCCCGATGTGAACAGGATTAATCTCAGATAATTGCTGTATCCATTTATGATGACACACAGGTCTCATTAAACAACTTTAGGAACGGTAGCTTTCCTAAAAGGAGAGCTCTGAGAGAACACAAAGGTGGCTTACACCTCCAAGTCCTGCTCCTTCAGCAGAAGAGCACGTCCTTCTCAATGCTGCTTTTCTTTTGCTCAGAGTCCACTGTTGGTTTTTTTTTTGCAGCTAAAAACACCGCGGCAAATGAAGCATCTCAAATCTATTTTAGGCAGTCTCCGTAAGTCTAGAGCTGCAATTTCATTTCTACCTTCAAGCCTTCTGCTAATTGCAGCCTTCCAACCTTTTCTTAACACCTGCTTAATGAAACGAGTTCAGCCCATGAATCCAACCCAGCCTGCAGGGTGGTGTGAAGAGCAGACAGCAAAGAAGATCCCCTTTCCTGTTTGACAGATGCCATCTGGATGTCAGCTATCACAAGAGCCTTCTTCTCTACCCAGTGGCTCAGAAGCCCATTTTCTGTAGCCCTGCTTTCCCAAGCAGCCTGCTTTACAAGGAAGCAGCCTAATAAATCAACACCAAGTTTGGTGCTGCCATGCTGTGCTCAGCTGACCATCCTGAGGCAAAATGAAGGTTGCTCTGGCTTTAATTGGAGGCTTGACAAGAGCCGTAGGCGGGTTGGCAGCTTATGTTGCCACAGTTGTGTGCAGGCTTCTTACTTTTCCTCTGTAAATCCCCAGCTTGTGCCTAAAGATGTCTTGAAATCCTTGCAGTCGGAGTAAATAAGGAGAACAGGTTTGCTGTAAATGTAAATATGTTGCCATCTTTTGTTTCAACATGAATGCAAAAAATGAAAAGCCTGAATGAAATCGTAGTAAGTCTCTGATCTCAGTGCAGATTCTTTCCTTGCAGACAAAGAGTTGCTGTGAGCTGACATTTAGCTAAGTTAGACGTTTGTTCAGTTCCCTACACAATGAGAATATGGCATCGTTCTCTATAACATATGTTCATTATAGTAACTTTCCAGTTATGTAACATAAATTTCTTCTCGAGCTTTTCTCTGTTGTATCTACGACCATGGCAGCAACGTCTGCTGCTGTGGCCAGAAGGGATGAGCTGTCGGATGCAGTTCTGGTAGTGCTGGCCACGTTGATAAACATATAAATCTAATTTCATGGGAACTAATGGACCGGGTGCACAATTAAATTGGCATCCCCAGAGTTGGTTAATAGTGACACATACCAGCATTAATTTTGCAGGTGGTTATTAGATTTGTTCTTTAATTGTCACTCCAGGGAATTACTTGTCTGGGGTACTTTGTTCTGAAGATGCATGATAAGAACTGCTGGCTGCGGAGACTTTATCCCAGGACTAAAATTAAATCCTGCTTAGTGTATGGTGGATTAACGGTCATGGAAAGTGTTCTTCCTCAATCAGTGCCCGGCACATCATTGCTGGGCAGTAACTGGAGTGCTACAGTGACACTTTCAGACCTGATGCTTTCTTTTTTTAGAGATGTGACTTTAGAAATGAGAAAGGGGGGGGGGGGGGGAAATAAATAAATAAAGAGCGAGTTTGAGATAAAGCAGAACTCGTGTAGTCCCAGCATTGCCTCTATTTTTAGCAGGATGCTTTGCTCTCAGCTGCACGGGTTTTTTAACTGCTTAGACAACGGGGCTTGGGAGGCTCAACGGGATGAGCCTGGGAGAGGGCTGGGAAGGAATGCAAATTAGGCCAGCACGCATTTTCATCTAATTATAAGAAGTGAAACAGTGGCTGAAGCTGCATTGTCCAGCTCCTTCCCCCAGCACAAAAGCTTTTCAGGAAGGGCTGTGTCCCTCGTGGGACAGTGTGTCCTGGGTGAAAGCACATGCCCTGGCTTTATGGCAGACAGCGTCCTTATAATTCTTTGATCTGATTTGGCTGTGGCTTTTCAGAGTAAATCTGAATCATTCTATTCTCAGCTGTTAAGGTGACATTGTAGCCAGCAGAATGTTGTAGGGAGCCTATTAGTGCTCTGAAAGTGGAATCAAAACTGAGCCATGTGCAGAGGAGGAGGTGTGTGTTAGTTTGTCACTAAGAGCCCTGTCCAAGGGGTTTGGGGCATTTGCTGTAAAGCTGCCCGATGTGGTATTCAGTAAGTTGTAACACTCAAGGGACATGCTACTCAGCTTGACTAAAAGGGTAAAGTCTTAACAGCGCTCCATCTATGGCCTGGAGAGATTACTTTATTCTGTACACGCATACCATCGTTCCCAAATAAACACAGCCGCTTTTGTCAGAGCGTGTGTGCACGCACACTAGATTCTAATGAAGGCAGCTCTGTACAGTGTGTGGAGAATGACTTCTGGCTTTGTGTAGGTGCCAGCTTCAGAGCAGTGCCTCGGCCCAGAGCAATGGATAGTGACTCCAAAAGAGGCACTGCTCTGAGGGGATTGACTTTAAGAGTTTCATCATGAGCAAGTGTAGTGGGCAATGCTGGGTTTGGAAGATGAGTGAGTTTACCACTGCAGCTTTTAAAGAGTCTGATGCATCTTGTGAAGTCATCCCTGCTTGATGCTGACACTTTGATCCCACAGAGTTGCCCCATGAAGATTTTCTTTCAGAATGTTTTTACTTTTGTATAATGCATAGGATCTAAGAACATCCCAAGTTGGAAGTGACCCATAAGAATCAGCGAGTCCAGCTCCTGACTGCAGTTCTGCATGCAGCTAGGAGAATCTGAAAAAAGAGAAGTGCTTCAGTTGTGGTTTTGCCCTCTTACCTACTACCTGTCTTCTTTTGCAGGTGGCCGCATCTGCTCTTTCTCCCCCTGCATCGAACAAGTCCAGAGGACCTGCCTAGCAATGGAAGAGAATGGTTTTACAGAGATTAACACCTTGGAAATTCTGCTCCGAGTGTACAATGTAAGGACAATTAGCTTGCAAATCCCCGACCTTGGAAAAGCAGCTGAGGATAATTCTAGCCCTGGCTTTGACAGCAGCAACCCGTCAACCCAAGGTAGCCCAGGCACTAATCTGCAGCAAGGAACAGTGCAGTTCAAAAGCGGCGTGCCACTGAGGGAGATGGTGGGTCACACTGGGTACCTGACCTTTGCCACTAAGAGCCTCTTCTAGTACACTTCAACTTGGGGAAGTTCGGAATGTTTTGTGTGTTTCTGTGCCTTTGCCGTTTTCATGGTTCCTTTTTGTAGGGCATCCAAATTTTTCCTTGTCAGGGAATTCCATATATAGTCAGATTTAGTTGGAATATGCTTTGTTTAAATAGCACGCAAGCATTAACCAGAACAGCATCAAGGGAATGTTGGAACTCTGGAGCGGTGCTCCGCTTGCCATCAAAAAGACAAAGTAATAGCAAGTGGCCATTCACTGGAATGTGCGGGATAGAGATTCCTCCTGATAAGAAAGTAAAACAGCACACTGATCACAAACAAGATGGACTTTTTTCCTCCTCTTTTCTGAATGACTTTCCCAGCTCTATGCTTTTATCACAGCACCATGAGGCACTTCTCTTGTTAAACTTCTCTGGCGGCTGCGTGTTGCTTTTAGGAATGTGGAGGGGCTTCCTTGCTTCCCTTTGGATATGGAAGTTGCAGAGCCGTATGGTTGCCTGCATGGAGGGTCACAGAATTAGAATTTCCTTGGAACTGTGTTGAGCTGCACAGAGGGTTGTTGGCAGCACTCAGGAACACAGCCTCTTACTCCATTCTGGCATCTGCAAATCACTTGGATGACACAGAGGTCCAATAAGTGTGCTGACTGTTGGATTTGGTCTAATATGATATTGCGATCAGTTGATAGTAGAAAATCAGGCATGGTACGATCATCTTCTAATAGGTCATCTGCTATCCGTGTTATGAGTCTGCCCTGAGAGTGCACTGAATGGATGGGGAATGTTACCTGAGCTTCTCTTTGTGAGCAGTGTGGCCGAAGTGCAGTTTGCTTGGTGTTTTCTGTGCATGGTGGTGCATTATCGTCCTACAGCTGAATGTCAGCAGGGTTGCTTTTGGCAGGACTTGTCTCCAAATGGCAACAGTAATGCAAACAATAATGCAAACATCAATCAGCCTCATTAATTTCAGTTTTTAGACCATTTACTCTTCTGTATTCCATAAAAGCTGGTGGGTGGGATGAACGTTTTGAATGCTGGATTGTGTTTTATTATTTACAGAGTAAAATAATGATGGAAAAAAATGTTGAAGTTTCTCTTTTTATTTTCTGTGGGTTTTTTGGTCACAGTTTCAGATATTCCAGCCACTGGTAATGTCTGGAAATGTCTAGCTGTGCCTTGCATTTGGCACCTTATATGTTGATCGTGTGAAAAACAGCCAGCCGTAACCTGCTGCCTGAGCAATTGAACCTGATATCCCTCCCCCATTCTTGACAGAAATAAACAAAGCTAAGCTTTTAACGTGTTATGGCAGAATGCTAATCCATAATGGTTTAAAGGAAGCTCAACCGATCACGACAGCAGAGATAAACTGTTGAGCAGATTAAAGGCAGAAAGCAATTCTGTAGCACTAAATCAGTTACGTAAGCAGCCCTACCATTGTAGCTTTTCTCCACAAATGATGTGAAAGTTCTGCTTCTGCTGCTGCTAACTTCCTCCAGACAGGTTTGTGATGAACTTCTAACAGTGATGATATGGTTTGGTGGCTGTATTAGAATGATGTGCCTGCAAGTGTGTATGCACTTGTTTGTGTGTGCTTGAATTGCCACCGTGGAAGTGATGCTGAGGGACTTGCATGAACCAGAAGGCGGCATGAGGAGATACACTTAATGCTACGAGACTGCTTACCTGGAGGCGATTCTCACTTCCTGACCAGTGGAATCCTCAGCCTTCACCAGGGATAACTCCAGCCTTAGACTTGGATTCTTTTCCTTTTCAGACATTCAAACAGGATTAAAGAGGAACAAAGTCACATTTCTGTCCTACAAATAGACATGGAATGGAAATACCGATGTGTCTTCATGCAGTTTGAAACAAGGCTGATGCTTCTTTGCCTACAAAGCCCAATTCAAAACCCCTTGAAATAAACCATTGACTTTGCATTGCCCATATTGATTTGATCCCTGCTGAGGAAGGGCAAGCATTGCGTAACAGGAGAAGGATTTCATTTCTGTCTTTGCAATATTAAAAAGGCCTCTGTGTCTTTGTTGCCAGTCCTGGCCATGGCCAGCACCACACCGCTTCCTGCTGCTGCTTTGCTGGCAGGGTCATGGGGAGAACCCCTCACTGCCCATCACAGACAGCACCGCGCTCCAGAGGCACCACTGCTTAGTTCTGCTTACGGTCACCCACCTTTTACATTCTGGCGATCTTTGCTGTCACACGTGCTAAATCAGAAGCATGGGATTTTCCCATCACAGTGGCTAAATCTGCCCAGGCCACGCTTCCAAAGCCTCACCTTTCCTTGTAAGACAATTTAGTCTGCAGTCTAGAATGAGACACCTCTTCCCCCCGCCCTGCCACAGGTCAGTCACACATTGCCAGGCCATCTTCCATCCCTCGCTTTGGACAAGCACCTGGGTTCAGCTTGTCCCCTGTGCTCTGTGCCCTCCAAGCCAGCAGTCGTTGACACCTTGCAACCTACAAGGCAAACAGTAATGACTCAGGTGAGGCTTGTGAAACACTCAAGAGGCCTGCTGTTGTTCACTGTCTTGCTGTGCCTTAATTAAAGCATCACAGATCTGTATCTCATTGTGGTTGTTTCCTGCTTGCTTGTTAGCACAAAACTTTTCCTCTGAAGATGTGAATATAAATCGTGCTTGAGAACCTGAAAGGGATCATGTAGCAAAAGCGGTACGACCTTCCTCTTTTGCCTAATTTCCTGCTCTGTTCTCCTTAGGTACTTTGGGCTACGTGATGGTGAGGAGATGGCTCTTGCTTGGAAGTGTTCCAGAGATGAGGGTTCTGGTTCACACACTCCCTCGAGAGTACATCTGTGCTGCATTAGTCCTGGGATGAGTGCGGAAGTCGTGGTGACCCAGAAAGGCGGGGGGCTCAGAGATGCAGCAAGTCTAGACCTGCTTGTAAATGCTAGTACACATCCCAGCCACCTGCACCATTAGGTGCGCAAGTACACTGGCAGCACATGTTGTGCAATACAGGTTCCTTCTGAACAGACTGCAGACAGCTGTGCCCTCCTGGGCTGCAGTTCAGTGGTACCCAGTGCCTCAAACTCACCCCTGGTGCAGCTGGGAGCAGGGCAGTCTCAGGAAAGGGGGGCTGGGGCTCTTGGAGACCATTTGCAGGGCTCCATCTCAGCTTCTGCTTGCCCAAGTATGAGAGGCACGGGGAGAGAAAAGTGGGAGAGCCAGTGTTGCATAATGATCGTGTTGCATCAAAGGTACATGCAGCTGTGAGTAGCTGAGGGGGGTTACTTGACTGCCAGAAAGTTCTGTCTGCGTCACCGTGAGGGAAAGCATTTACATGCTGCCGGCCTCCTGAGTGCTCCTGAGGAACCGTTGTTCAGATGCCAAAAGAAGGGAGCCAGACTCTGTTATTTCCTTTTTCCCTACGTGACAGATTCTGAACTGGAATGAATCTGCAACGGTATCAGTGCAGAGAACAAACAGACCTTGAATCAAATGATCAAATAAAAATAACGGTCCTCACTTTTACCTGCGTATCTCTCCCATGAGCTCCTCGTCCTTTTGTTGACTGCTCAGGACACGCTGTTTTTCTCTGAGGGAGGGAACAGCCTTGAACTCCTAGGTTAGCTGGCTGACGTGCTGATAGCAATGACTGCAGAAGGCAGCTGGGAGTGATCACTGTACCTACAGTTTCTCACCTGGTCCCAAGGGCAGGTTACATACATCTGCACCTGCCAGAAAGGGAAGACCTCAGCCTGAAGTTATTTCAGATGGGGCTGTGTAGGTTGATGCTAAGTTTTGTATTCCTTTATTGTTCTTGAGAGGGAGATTTGCATGAATGGTTCCACTGAAGCTGTGAATGACCCTCAGGGGATGCAGATAGCTGCAGGAGCTATCAGAGCCCAGGACCAAGGGCTTGCAGAGATGCTGGCTGAGCAGACACAGCTACCCAAGCAGAGAAAGAGCTTTTTGCATCTTTGTCTAGCTAGCACTGACACTGTTTCAGCATGAAATGTGACTAGTCTTGTACAGCCAGGAGAAACTGCTGTCTGAGCAGCCTCCCTTTGTGTCAGGCACTGTATAGGACAGAGATGTCTGCGAGGAAATGCCTCTCGTTGGTGTCTTTGGGAACTGAGAACCCCTCCTTCCTTCCTTGAGTCAAAAGAAGCTCGGCAGTCAACACCTCTAATGCAGGTGTGTGCATTCAGGCTAGATGGTCACTGGGCACGTGGGATGAAAGCTTGTGTTGCCAGAATATTCTGAGCCAGATGTGCTTTTATTCCACTTGAGGGATGAGAAAGATGATGAGGTTACAGGCTCTATGTCGCTTTTCACATTACCATTCATGACCTGAGAAACTGTCCATAAAGCACCATTTCCAAATGTTAAATCAGAATCAAGCTATCTGTAGGGATCTGAGAGAACCAATTCTGCCCATAGGAAGAAATGGAAGAGCCGGTAGCAAGGTAGAGAATGATTTATTGGAGAAGGCTTCTTGGATTTGTGCAATGAAGAGGCAATTTCCCAGAGGGTTCCAGATGTTCCCTGTATAAAAGTCACGGATCAGAAATGCTCGTTAGCGTGGATGTCTGTAATCTGGCATTTTACTGCATCAATTTAATCAGGCTGTTTTAACAGGGAAGGCAGGCAGGGGCATTGCTGAGCTCAGGCTGGTAGAGTGAAAAGGTGAGAGGGAGAGAGGAGGTTTAGAGTGTCTGCATTCATGTCAGCCTGCTGGATTACATGTACATTGTGTCACACTTGTTAGCAAAGCCACGCTGCTAAGTTAACTGGAGGTCTCGTACAATAGAATTACATACAGGACAGAAAAGAGTCACCCACTTCAGTATACAACTGGGCAAGTGCGTGGCACAAGAGATTTGATTACCTGGGTTGAGAAATCGGATTTAGAAACCAGTTATGATCTCTGCATGTTCTCTGTGGTTTTGTGTCCTCTGTGGAGGCATTTAAGAAAGTCAGCAAAACTGGAGTACGATATATACCCAGCACACTGAGCCTCTTTGGAGATGGACTTCAAGTTTTACTGCCCAGTGCTCACAGGAGGGTCATTCATTTAGAACATTTTCTCAGTGGTCTTAGCGGCACTTAAAAAAGAGAGAAAAGTGCCCTTTTTCAGTGGGAGATCAGAAACGCACGTGGTTGCAGCTGATGATCAGCCTGCAGGCACGTCAGAACAGGGATGGCAACAGCAAGCTCTGTAAGGTTTCTTTCTTGGAGACTGTAAATGGGACTGTACCCCTGCTGAGTTGCTCTCATTGCATCCACAGCAGGGAGAAGGCAATGGCATTTTGTGCCCCAGCACCAATTGGCCTTCCTTATTCACTTCAGCCTTTGGGAATCACACAGACCCACAGTCATCGTACTATGAGCACTCAGTGGCTGATGCACGAGAGCACTGTGGGAGTCAGAGGCAAGATGGAAAGTGGAGCCCTGAAGTTCCATGTCCTCCCCACTGCTACACTAGTTGTGGCTCCTACCTAAATAGCACTGCTCTGCTAATGCTCAGCAAGGAGCTCGTCTGAAGCAAAGCTGTTCCTGCCCTTGCCTGGCAACACATCACGGCCCACTAGTCCTCACAGTACCTGGATGCAAGAACAGTTAGATAACAGCGTTCACCAGGTCACAACCCACAGCTGAATCAGATCATGCAGCCACTTCAATCTTAACGATGTTCTGAAACTTTAATTCATTTCACTCTGTAGCCATTCTCATTTACTAGCTGAATTAAATTTATATGGATTAAAAATTCAAGTCAATCACTTTGAAGCAGAAAAGTGGCATTTTAAAATCTATATTCTGTCCCAAGCCTATAAATACGTCTGCCTCGCAAAAATCAGCTGTTGATGGCTGATCTTATAGCAGAGGATGACTCAGAGAGGCTTATGTGCTGCATTGTTTTCATCAGAGCTGAACAGAAAACACCTCCAAGTCCCCTGTGAATTAGGGAGGATCAATGCCTGGGTAGATCCTGTGTTGTTCCCCAGCCAGACCAAGTGGCACAGCTTTCTGGAGGCCTGTGCCCAGTGCTGTGCTGCCAGCAGCAGGCACTCACATCTTGTTATGCTTCCATACAACAGGCAGCACTCGATTTCCTCTAGTGAGAATTAACAAAGCAGAAATAGCGCATAGACTGCTGATGACTCCAAACATGGTTTCCTCCTTCCTTGCCCCGCTTTGTTACAGAGCACATACCAGTGTTGGATTGAATTATAAACCCCAAAATAATATTAGCAGATCACAAGCAATGCTGTAGAGCCAGCCCCTCATAAATGAGGGGATCTAATAGAATTAAGGTGCTTTTTGGAGCCATTAGGTGGGAGATGAGTAAGGCTGAGTGATGCCCTTGGGGATGAGAGCAGAATTGCTGAGGGGGAGCAGAAGTTGCATCAGGCATTGCCACATCCATCCTGGTGTAGCTCAAAGTAAATGACACAGAGATAGGAGGGAGCAGCTGGCCAAGGAAGTCTGGTGGTGGCACAGAGCTATTTAGGGTAGGGTAGGTTGTAAGGAAGTATAGAAAGGCCTTACAGGTAAGGCCTTGTTACCACTGAGTGGGCAGTGAAGCACAGGTGAAATTCACTAGGGGTAAATAGAAAGTACTACTTAGGGCAGGACCTCTATCTAGTAATTCAAAGGTTGGTGCCAGCACTATATGGGGAGGATGGAGAAGAGGACTCAGCTGCACTATAGCCTGGGCCAGGGGGAGCCCCTGCATCCCCTCAGAAGGCAGGGTGAGCCCCTTCCTCCATGGGGAGCTGCTCTGAGCCTCCTGCTCAGCCAGGGGAAGGCTGCTGAGTGTATGTCTGATTCAGTTCCAGTTGTGTTTTTGACCTCGGCGATTAGATTCATATTGCAAAACACCAGTTTGCCCGCTTGTGAGAGGGGAGGTGTTTGTTATGACTTTGTTTCCTAAACATGGGAAAGCCTTTGAAAAGCAAAGGGCTTGCTCAGCTGTGTCCGTAAACATTCAAATTACTCCTGATTTGTTTTCTTCACCCATGTTTACCCTCCTAGTCTGCTTGTTGCTGTTTAGCCAACGCAGCGATGGGAGCAGCCTCCTACCTACAGTGTGGGATCAAACCTCTTGGCCTCCACTCCTGAATTTCTGTTGAACTAAAGGGCCAGGCTCATAAGTTCTGTGTTAAAATTCCTCTCTTCACCCCAAAAAGAGCCCATTCCTGGCAGAGTTCAGCTGACGATGCAGAGCTGGGATAAATGCAGTTGCCACGTGCCTGCGGCTCTTGGCCCATTTATCAGCACGGGGCTCAGCTGTGAGCAGGTGTCTGCAGCCCCATTCCTCTGCCAAGCAGCTGGAGCAGCCCGAAGTCCAGCTCTTACACTTGGTTTGGAAGGACAAAAAAATATGCAATAAACACACGCTACAATTTGCGTGAATCCTTTTCCACAGCCAAGGCTAAAATCAGTCTTTATGTGCTTGGAATTTATTTAAAATAATTGCTATTTATCCTTTTTTTTTTTGCTTTTTCCCAATCTAATCGGCATAATTTGTCTGTGATGGAACAAATCTACAAGACTCCAGAAGTGCTCTGCAGATCATGCAGATGAAACATGAACTAGTTAGTAGATTTCTGGATCCCTTAAGTCCACAGCTTTGGAGAAAGCCATCAATGGCCACCAGTATTCCAGCATGGAGAGGGAGATGAAGCCCAGACACACCAGCAAAATGGCTACAGATGGAGCTAAGTGTGAAAGGTCTTTGCAGAAGAAAAACATAAAACAGCA
This sequence comes from Excalfactoria chinensis, assembly GCF_039878825.1. Classification (NCBI taxonomy): domain Eukaryota; kingdom Metazoa; phylum Chordata; class Aves; order Galliformes; family Phasianidae; genus Excalfactoria; species Excalfactoria chinensis. The sequence goes on along the minus strand of NC_092829.1, from coordinate 9,022,356 downwards.
ACAACAAATAGAGATGCTGAACAGCAGCGATTCGTTTCTGTGTTTTCCTAACATGTTTTCAGAATGAAGACTTTTGGTTTTGTGATTTTAATACACTCTTCTGTGGAAATTCAACGTGACTCTCTAAGGACCGGTGGACATAAACCACCACGGGGTAAGAAGGAAAATATAGAAGCTGTGGAGATGAATCTTGAGTTCAGCCACGGCCAATCCAAATGCGTCTGAAAGCTGTGACGACAGCGAAAAGGAAAGACTGTGACTATTGCACTGGGAACAAACCCAACAATTGCTTTGCCAATACGTGAAGGCTTCTTCGTTCTGAAAGTTTTCTCAGAGTTTCCTCAGGAGACCACAATAACTCTACACCAAATGTTCCAGGAGATGATGAAGAACAATAACAGCTGCTCTGAAGACCATTGCAAACAATGGAAAGTCCCCATTTGGTTTGCTCGGTCTTGAATCAAGTCCAAAATTTGCAGAGTTTTGGAGAAGAAGTAAACTCAGCCTCTTGACTGCATCAGGGCAGGGAGTAAACTCGCGTGACCCCATCACTTAAGCCCCGTCCTACAGCTACCAGTGAAAGCCAAGTGCCTAACAAATGCTGTGGTTCAGTGCCGGTCCTGGGGGATGCTGCTCCCATCCCTTTGCTTGAAGGAGCAGCGTGAGTGTCTGTAGGAATTTGTTGTTTGCTGAATGTCAGTGGGATTGCAGCGGCCATTTGGTGCCAGCCAACATAGGCAGGCTGCCCACCGACTCCCACCAGCACTGGGTTTATGTGAAACCCAGTTTCACATGGTTTATGCTTGGGCTCACTGGCACTGAGCCCGGCTGCTCCTTGCTCTTACCATCCTCTCCAGGAGCCTTAGAGCTTGCCAGGAGGTGAGAGCATGAGCCAGAGCTGTTGGCCAGAGCTCTGGCAGAAGGATACATCCCTCCTTCACCTCTCTGGAACCTGAAGCAAAGATTCCAGAGCAGAGATTCCATCTCCTGGTCCTTCAACTTAAACCTCCTCCAGAATTCATCTCCATTTACCCAAAGAGCCACTTAGCAATATGGCAAAGAGCTCTAAACCTACTCTCGTGTTACTTGGAAGCACAAGCTCTAGCAGCTCCAAAGCATTTATTGAAAGCTCACCCACAACTTCTCATTCAGGGCTCATTTTCATGTGCCCCTCCTCAGGCAGCACAGTATTTGGGGCCGGTGCTGGGCACAGGAGGGCATGTGGGGCTTTTGTGGCCATGTGGACAAAGTTCCCAATGACTTCATGTCTTTGCATGTCCTCAAAGCACAGGGCAGGTCAGTTTGTGCCCCAAAAAGCACATTGGCATATGAGGGCAATGCAGTCAGCAACCTCTACTTTATCTCCTTAATCACCTTCCCAGCCCTACCTATGTCACATGCTGCTACTTCAGACATGATTTCAGGCTGGCTTTTGCAGTGAAGGCTTTATTTGGGGAAAACAAAGCAGCCAAAGGTTTGCACAAAATAAACATGTTCCTCTGTGAGTACAGCCTTACAAAGCTAAGGGTGGGCAGCAGAGTGCTAATGTGCTGCCTTATAATACTGCTTTCTGCTCTGCAGAGGCCTTATGGATCTGATGATAGATAACATACATAAGGCAAAGAGAAGGGTACTTTGTAAAATGAGCCTTTTGGTGCTTTATTTGGTAAAATAATGTCTTTCAGAATGCCTCTGTACATTGAAACAAGGATCTGCCATACATTACGTCTTTCAGGCCTATGATTTATGTTCAAACTTTTTGAAAGCCAGGGAATGATCCACTATAATTTAACCCTATCTCCATGCAAAATATGCTCTCCGTACTCTTTGTCATCTTAGCAACATGAAAGCAAAGCACTTGGAGTCTCCAAAGCAGAGCTGCAGCACCAAAACTCAGCTGTAATGCACTGCGTGGCAAGCCCCATCCACTGTGACAGGGCAGATAAAGAGCTTAAAGTCCCAGATTCTGGTACTTTTGGTTGTGTGATGTCTCGATGTCTGACGCTTCCATGTAAAAATGTGTTGGGTCATTTCTCTCCAGATCATCCTAAGGCACAGCCTGTTCTACATGTCAAGAACCTCAGACGCTTTGCTTTGCAGCACACGGGGATGAATGAAAATGTCCTTTCCTTAGAGAGAGTACTGCTATAAAATCTTAATGAGCTTCTCTTATTCGTAGCAATGCCTTGTTTTTAAAAGCTTGGCACTTCATTTTTCAGTAACAGTTTTGAACGTGTTTTTTGCACTCTTCAGAGTTGCAGCTTCCTTTCTTTCCACCTCCCTCCTAAGTCCCTGGAGCACAGAGATACAGCCTTTCACCTACCTCACCCCAAGGCAAGTCCAACAAGCTGCCAAACAGCAGCTATGAGGAAGTACCCACACAGAAGCATGGGAAGGGCACACAGAAGAAGGTGAAAGCCAGCTTGCGCTAGCAATGGAAACCATTAGGGACCCGTGGAAATCATACCCAAGGGGATTCAGCTTTACACTAAGCCATCACTGGGCTTTCAGCTTCTGCTTTTAAGGTTCAGTCCATCATCATGTAATGCAGACAACTCGCTGTGCCTGCATGACAGCCCTCTGCCTGCAAAAAGTTGAAGAACTGGCATTCTTGGTTCATTTCTTTCCAATCAAGAACTGTAATATTCTTTGTAGGTTTTAATGTCACTCCTGTGTTCTTGGGCACCCCGCTCGGTGCTTTTGAAGAGCAGCAGTGGTATCGTTAACAGTGATAAGATCTTTATATGCCCGTTGTCCTTGAGGACTTTGATATTATAGTAGCATTGCATTTGATGAAAACTTTATCTGCAGACAGTCCTTCCCTTTCGGCCTACCAGAAAACTCTATCTTTGACCTTCAAAGGCTTTTGAATTCACGTGCAGCAAAGACATTGCAAAGTGAGCACCTGACGTGCAGTGTTTGCTAGACCTGCCACTGCCAGCTCATAACCTTCAGCTCCTGCTTGTTCCCTCTCCCAAGCTCACTGAAATGCCTCCCAGCCCTTCCAGCAGCGGCAGCACCATTGACAGAGAGACTAAAGGTCAGTGTGGGATGCCATAGGAACTGTGGTATCTCTCCAGTTCTCTGCCAATATTTCAGGAACCAATTTCCTCGTATATCAGGATGTATATAGAAAATCTCTCTGCCTTATGCAAATACTTCCTATCAGCAGATAAATCCACCTGCACCACCAGGCGTATGCGATTACAGTGCCTGGGCTTGAGGTGACACAGTGGCAGCACATGGTACCACACAGTACAGCAGGTGGACTCCTGTCTGAAAGTTATTTGTACTAACTACAAGGAACGACCTGCTGAGCAAAAAATGACCCATTCAGCTCACTGCTGCGCAGAGCATCTCTGAGCAGACCCTCCAGCACCAGGTCAGGATGAGGATGGGGGAAATGTGGCTTTAATACTACCTTAGGTACTGAAGATGGGCAGTATAACGTGAGTATCTATAACATAAAACTGGACAGCCGTGATACAAGGTGCTACATGTGGCACATGGTTCATCAGCAATGCTTCCTTTCTTCTTAGGACAGTGGCTTGGAGACCCCTTCCTAAGGCTGACCTGTATGAAGTGTTTTTCTCAATAAACACATGCTTGGGATTTAGGAGTCCTCCCTGTGGCAGCCTCATTATCAGACGGGAGCAGGAGCAGCTGAAAGATCCCTTCTTGCAATGAGTTAATTTTCTCCCCTGCTGTACTTGTCGTCACTCATGTATATTGCCATTTGTTTCCTGCCCTCCTCCCGCTCAGGGAGCTGCTTAATCACTACCTGCCAAGTCCTGCCTTGCCGTATTTCAGGCTGCTAATTTCAAAGGGTGTTATTTGCTCCCCGGGCAGCAAGTAGTGAACCAGAGGAGCAATCAATACATGTCGTGAACCGGAGCTCAGGCTGCAAGCGGAAGTGTTGTCTCAAACAACAGGGGGAAGATAAACCCTTGTTTCCTTCCCTCAGCACTGCTGATGGCACGTGTGTGCTGATTTGCGTCAGCTTCACACCCCACAGCCCCAGACCCCAAGTGCCAACGTCCTCTCCTCCCATTGCTCTTTAGGCCCTCCCAGGCCTAGAGAAGTCCACGCCGGTGTGCTCCCCAGGGCCATCCTTTTGGAAACTGGAGAGATTATTCTTCTGAGAAGCAATTAGCACTTGGGCAATGCTACAAGGTTACAGCAAAACAAGAGCAAGAATTGGACCAGAACATTCCCTGCTGCAGCTAAAGGTGAAGGCACTGTCCAGGCTGGAAAGCTGCCTTCTCTTGGAACTTGTCACTTAACTTGGGGTACCAGAAGCCTCGTGGCAGCTGAACTAAGGGCTGTCAGTTCTGCTGGTGACACAATTAATAACTGGTAAGAAAAAAGGATAGTGGGTGGAATAGTGGTGGAAAACAACATTAGCTTGTAGAGCTGGTGATGGAGCTCATGTAGGTGGCTGCCCAGGGCTGCTGCTCTTTTCCTCCAGCAATCCCACCTGGAGCAGCACATGGGCCACCACATGTCCTGGGACCTGGGCTGGTGTTCCTGTGCCACTAACGTGGAGGAGAAGCAGCATGGGCACAGAATGGTGCTACACAGCCTAGCAAAGGGGCAAGGAGCACTGTGCCAAATGCAACTACTTCTAGACTTGGGCCCTGTGTTTAGGCAGCTCCAAGAGCTTTGTACTGATGTCTCACAATTAAAAGGCATCAGCCGTGTGGAATGGGGTTGCGTGACATCTGCACTACCCCAGGGGCATCTCAATAATCACTACATTAATTGCATCCCAGCTTCTACATTGTAGCCCAGTAAAACTGCAAACAATATCTTATGCACATACCTTTTAATTCTTCTTGAGCATTCAAGGGCATAAGAGGAGTTTTTCTTTTCTATGGATTCTGCCTGAGATGCTGGTTATGTCCACAAGTGTTTCCATTTGCACTCCTTACCATAACACTTTCTTGCTGCTGGTGATAGCTATTAGATATTACGCCAGTCTGTAGGAAGGATGGCTTTTAGTTTGAGCTTATCTATAAGTTCAAAACTTAGATCCTGAATTGACCTATATGGAAAAACTAGGAAAAAATAAGGTTGTAGAATGATGTTTTTCTTATAGACACACCTTCTAGAAATGATTCACATTAGAAGTCAGCTATCGTTAAACAAGCAGGGTGCTTCCCCGTGGGTTTGGCAGGTGCTTCAAGATGGGAGCTGGAAGGGTTCCAGAATTTGGGAGCTGGAAAATACAGCTCATTTTCACTCCAGGTCATGATTGTATTTCATTACAATAACTTGAAGTGGCCTGATGGGTTTTCCTTGGTTTAGGACTCTGTTTTGGTTTGTGTTGGAACTCTGGAGTGCAGCTGCCACTTAGTTGTTACTTCATCTTGAGTTCACTACTTGTACTCTGATCACAGCTGTTGGCCCAAGCCTACCATTAACCAATCTCCTACAGGCTGTAGGGTTCATTATGTAGAATCCCCTTTCCAAAGCCCTCTTAAGGCAGCAGAGGGATTCTCAGGGGCACCAGAGCAGATCCCAAGCAGACGTGATAAAACAGCTGCAAGTAATGGAAGGAGAAAAGAGTATAGGAAAAAAGTAAAGGAAACAGAAGGTTACACAGATTGCTCAAAATATCCTCTCATTCCTGCCAGATATTAGTCAGCCTCATCTCCAACCATAACACATCCTCTCCCACAGTAGCGCTGCTCTCTGGCCTCTCTTTCCCACTGCAATCCAACATCCTTTGCTGTGACACCAAAGGTTGGGAGCAGGACCTGGGCTGCCACACTCACAGCTAAGGTGGAGAGAAAATCTTTGTGCAATTGTGGCTAATCTACAGATATCTCACAGCCGTCAGTGGTGAAATGCTGGCTGGCCGTGTTGTTCTGCCCCATGCACACCCAAATAACGGGGTGCACAGGTGGAGATAGCATGCATTTTGCAGCAATTTTTCCTTCTGCCTCCACCTCCTCTTGCAGTAAACCTCCATCATGGAGCTCCTAGATCCAGCTGAAGTTTGAGAGATAATAACATGGCCCTGGATGGAAGGAAACACATCAGAGGTGAGAGTAAGTGTCACACTGAGATCCCAGACAGAGACAACTGTTAGTGTCATGGACAATAATAAAGACAAGGAGTGTAGAAGAGCGCATGCAGTCTATACTAATTGCTCCCATTGCTATGAAACCAGTGAAGTGAAGCATGATGTGAATGGACAAAAACAAGGACAAAGCTGAGGAAGGCAGCTTTTCTTCCATGATGGAGAGGGAGGAAGGCCATACTGGCACAACAAACCATGAATAACAGTAAAAACAACTGAGCCTGAAGCTGAGATGCCCACGCTTTGCCCTTGGGTGACTTTGGATGATCTCCCTTCTGCAGAGCAGGGAGGGGGCCTTCTTTTCCTGCTTAGATGGTGTTTTTCAAGGTTCTCCTGCATCACGACCATAGCACACTGTGCTCCCACCTCCAGGCAGGAATCCCTAAAACCTAAGTAACAATCAGCACCAACTGTGCTGCCCAGAATTAAGTGTAGAGGCAATGATGAGATTACTAGAGGTACTATTTAGGACCAGGGCATCACCAAGGGAAGATCAAAAGTGTTGTCTTTAATGTCCCTCTTCAAGACAGTCATCAGTACTGTTCAAGAGTACTCCTCTTTATATTCCTTTATCTCATCTCCACTTCTTTACAGGAAAAGTTCTGGCTGAGAACTGAAGTGCCCATGCAGTTGTAATCAAGCCACGCAATGAGGGTCTCTCCTCTCTCATCCTGCCAGCCAGGGACACTTGCTGTCATGCTGTATTCATGCTCTCTGCTAAGGAGCAGAAGTGTCAGCTCAACCCTGACTCAGGCCCCCCATGCCAGGGATGGAAGGGCTGTTTCACAACCTGATTCAGAGTCTCCTGATGGTCTGGAGAAGAGCTTGTTCCAGTCCTGATTCATGCTGCTGTGATCTGATTCCAACTATCCTGGCCCAGTGGGGAAGTGGGACTGTGATTCAGACATCTGAAATGAGAGCAGGCTGACTTGGGACTCCTTGCCTATGCTATCCCATAGATCTACTGCCTAGGTGCTCTCCACAAGCCCTTTTGAGCTGCACTTTGGACCAGATCAATGCAGAGGAGCTATACGTTCAGATGTCTTCAGGCTGAAGTTGCCCGCTGGGCAAATAGATGCTAATCCATCTGTGTGGGTCTACCTGTTGCCACAGCCCCTCATGACACGGTGCCACTGCAGATGTTGCTGGTTTGATGCCCTGTGTGACCTGCTCTGAAGAAGCCAATGAGTATCAACAGTGCAGGGCTGCTGGGCTTGCGGTCTCATATTTACACTTACAGGACCTGACATTGGCAGAGAAGAGCAGTCAAAGGCTGCTGAGGAATGAGAATTGTAAGGGGCTGTGAATTTTAGTGGCTGATTTGGGACCACGGGACCAGACTGATACACGGGGCTGGCAGCAACCAGAGGTCTTGTGAGGGGCTCAGCTCTCCAGCTCGAGGCTTCACACTGCAGAGAGCCCGATTTCTGATGTTCATGGCAGACCCTGAGACACGGTGAGATGGAGAAGACTTGTAGGGTGGAATTTTAAGTCACAGAATGCACACTTTCCTTCTTTCCTAATTTTGCCTCTGGAGAGGAGGTTCTGTTTCAGAAAGGGAAAAAATGCCTGGCACGCCTGAGCACTGCCCATCATGGAAAGGGGCAGAGCTTGTCCCAGGCACTGCAGTTGTTTGCCTTGCTAAAAAAGCCACCACTGCTTATCTTAACCCTGAGCTCTCTGGCATTTTCCACACAACAAGCTGGGCACGTCCCAGGGCTGAGGGCTGCAGCGTGGCTGCTGCTGCCTGGGTGTGAACAAAGTGCCTGCTGTACGCAATGATCTACAATCCCTGCTCTATGGACACCCAAAAACAACCAGGGATGTCTGCAGGTGGACAGCATGCATTACTGTATGCTTTCCAGACAGACAGAAGCGGTGTCCCTTCTATTGTGGGATCTCAGGATCAGCAGAGCCCTTGGGATGGAGCACCAGCCTCCAAACAGTTAACACAAAGCAAGCTGCACCACAGTTAAGTAATTTATCTCTTTATTTATTTATTTACATACAGCTGCAATTTGTCCTTCCCTGTCACCAGAACCAAGGAAGCTGGAAGTAAATTGCTTCAGTCAAATCAGGACAGAGCTCAATGACCAACAATCTGCCTCTGTGTCAGCCCTGGATATTACTTTTTTTTCCCCCTAGATAGCGATGCAGGCTGAGATGTTTGCATTTGCTCACTCACTCTCATGTGACCAGCAATTGCTTCACCCTCCCAGTTTCCATCAGGAGAGTTACACTAACAGATAAGTGATCTGTGCAGCCCTATTACCAATTTCCTCACCCAGGAGAAGCAAGTGCACTGCACAAAATCATTAACAGCGGCGGAGCACAGAAATCTCTAACTGCGGGCTGCATCGACTGCAGAGCAGCAGCACGGCTTTGCAATATTTACAACACGTCTGGGCACATCCAGCTACCTTGGGTGACCTTGCTGACAATTCATGCAATGCAAGCCACTTACCTGAGCAACGTGCAAGCTTAATGTACACCTGCATACGGCCAACAGAGCCTCACACTGCTTTAGTGAGAGCTTCCTATGTCCACCTTTCAGGTTTTTTTTCCCTAGAAAAACACTTGCTGGCCCCTTTCTCAACAGGAGCAGAGCTGGTAGATCAGGTGGGACTGAGGTGAGTGCAGTCCAGCTGAAGCCAGCTGCACTATTGACTGAGCACAGGGTTTATGCTGAGCCAAAAGCCCAGGTCTCGCTGGTCTCACCTCACTCTGCTGGCTCACAATGACTTTCGTTCAGGCTTATGTGCTTTGGGCACTTTGGGAAAGAAATAGCAATGTCACTATAGCCTTTATCTGAAAGAGGATCAGACTCTTGTTCCTGTATCAGAGAAACCCCAGCTTAGTTACTAACAGTGTCATCTTCCTTCACTTTTGACTTCTAAGTCCCACATGTACACAAGTTTCCAGCCCCTGCTCCTACATGACCTCCACTTCATAGGCCTGCTTAGAGATGGCTGTGCCATGCCGTGCTGTGCTGTGCTGCCAGGTGCCTCCCCAGCTGCCCAGGAGCTGATTTATGTGACCTTTACAAAAATGTTCCCCTGGCCGTTTCTTCTTCAACATACCTTTGTTTCCTTCCCGCTGCCTGATAAGTGCTAATTATACACACAGCTGCTGAAGTGTTCTCTTCCCTACAGCAGGTGAAGAAGATTCCTGTCACAGCACATGCTCTAAAACTCCTCATCTGTTTTCTTAAAGCCATTTGATGCTACCTGTCTTTAGCCTTACAGAAACTGCCCGTCTGTATTTTGGTGGCATGCACAGAATTACAGGAATGTCCCCACGAGGGAGGTACAGCAATGGGAATTAAGGGAAAGCACTGGACCATAGGGCTAAACTGACTGCACAGCTGACACCAGTGGTCCCACTTTCCTCCAGTATCAATGCACTTCAGACCTATGGACAGAGGCTCTGGTAAGGATGCCAAAGCTACCCGCTGCCTGTAGAACACACAGCTGTTTGCCATGGACAGGTACCATACCTTTGTACCATGGGTACCATATAACTCAGCAGGATGAGTTCAGGAGAGCCAAGAGAGCACGGCTCAACCTTCAAAATCTGTGCAATGTCATCAGCACGCTACAGAGTGAGGCACGGCAGGCAATTTTCAGCCCTTTAACGTTTTGCATCGCTCCTCATGCTGAGGAAGGACCAACCAACCTGCCGCTCTGTTTGCAGGGAGGTCAGTGAGCTGCCCCCAAGCAAATTGCCAATCTGATTTTGTTCTCTGCTGGCTTCAGCATGATTGGTTTCATTCCAGACGCTGATGTCCTACAGCAATTAGTTTTGATTCAAGTGCTGGCACCTTGTGCTCAAGTTCAGTGTCCTGCCATCTCATGTGAGACTGACAAGATGCATCGCAGCTCAGGGAGCTATCTTAGTTACACTCAGCTGCCAAATATTTTACAGGGCTGTTAATGCTGAGGAGGTACTCTGTGCTATTTGCACCAGAAGCAGCTCAGAGGACCCACGGCTCTGTTACACACATGGGTGTAGCCCTAAAAATAATAATGAAAAGCGCAGAATATGTACTGGCGTGTCACCTGAGAACAAAAGGACTCATCTGCAGTGTTCCCTGAGGGATGAGCCATAAAGCGAGGCAATAACTCCATATAAAATAATACAGCAAGGTTCTCCAAGGACGGCAAAGGGGACGTGTCTGTCAAGGTTTGTCCCTGCTGTGCCAGGAGATGCTCTCAACTGGGAATGCTGAATGTGGGCAAGCGCTCATGGCTGCACCTCTGGCTGTGAAATATCTACTGTAACTTAATGCATCATTGGCAACTCTACTTGCAAAAGCTGTTCTTAGCATTGGGCCTCTCTGACTTGGAAATCTAGTACACATGAAAACGCCCTGAGCTGGTAAAAGGCAGCCCTGGCCCCATTGCCTCCCCGAGTACCACATCAAGAGCGGATCATTATTCACAAATGGCTGTACGTGGAGCCATGTCAGCTAAAGCGCAATCTGGGCTGGGTGTGGGGAGCTGCCCTGACTACCAACACTCCTGGCTGCCCCAGCCCTTCCCTCAATGGATTTGCATATTGGGTCAGGGCAGCCATTCCAGCAGCTTGATTTGCAGTGGGTAATGTTATTCATGAAGCTATTTGGGGCTGCCGTGCCCAAATCCTTGGTTGTTATTTGTCTGCTACTTTCTCCCTTAATCTTCCTTGCTTTTTACTCCGCTTGTCTGTTTAAAAGAAAAAAAAAAAGAAGTTTCTCTTGGCTGTACTTTCAGTAGGACATTGCAAAGTCAGGCTGAGAGCAGTATTAAATGAGGATAGATGCCAGGTTCCTTTTTGCTACGCACACACACACACACACAACCCTACTAGAATAGCACCGAGAGCTGTAAATTAGGTCATCTTTGCACAAGAGCTTCCCAAGCCTTTCCTCCGAGCAATGCTGCACAAGCATTTGGTGATGGCTGCTTTAAAGCTATCTGGTGCAGCTTGTCTTGGGTACTGGTGTGATGCAGTGAGGGGGTTCCCAGGGCTGCCCCTTCCCCTTTACAGAGACATGAACTGGGATCCAGATCCACTCCTCTGAGGGTGCAGTCAGGGAGAGACACAGGAAGCCCAAGGTTAGGTGTGACAGCCAAAGGAGAGAGCCAGCACGAGCATGGGGGCAGGAAAGGCTGTGTTCAGGGAAGGTGGGCAATAGCAGCAGAACCTCTTTGGATAAGCAGCAAGAGGTTGGTAAAGGTGAGGATGGAGCTTGCCTGCAGGAGATTCCCATCCAGATTTGCATAGCTTCCAGCCCACCATCACAGTGTCTCAGAAGTGCCTTTCCAACCCAAGCAACTCTGTGATACTCTGATATTCTAGAAGCACACACAGCACACTCACAAAGACTCCACTGATCCACAGCTCAGGGACTTGGGTGACATCTGTGTTTAATAGCCCGAGGAGTACCTTCCTTGAGTGAGTCTGTCTAATTGCTCCTTGAATCTGCATAACCTTGGGGCAGTGTGTTCCACCCTCTAAATACGTGTTTGGTGAGTGCACAGCCTGCCTCATGATGACTCTCAGCCGGCCTCCTTGCAGCCCTACCTGCAGCTCTGGACTCACTTTTGGGGTGACTTTGTAGTCCTTTGCACTGTGAAGGACACTGTGCAGGTTTATGAAAGCAGCTTAGCGCAAGGGAATTGAGCCAGGCCATATTTCAGTGGCACAGTTTGAGTCTTTCTTTAAGTCATGCTTCCCTGGGTCTCATTCTGGCACTGCCCCATCACCTGCATCACCTTCAGCCCTAGGACCTCTCTGGCTGTGAGACCACCCCAAAAGCTGCCTTGGGTCATGCTGGGAGAGCTGTGAGCTGTGAAGGGAAGGCTCATCCTGGGAGCTGGGATTTAGAAGCCTTCCAGCAGCCCTTGTCTCTGGCTCATCCTATGTTATGCCTTCAGCACTGGCTTCATCTCCAAGGCAGGACTGGCTCCTGGGCTGGGGACAGGTATACCAGGAGCAGAAAATAATAGAGAAATGGATCCAAGTCCTCAACCATTACTGGAAATGCAGGAATTTGAGACAAGTAATTAGTAACTTGGCATAATGCTTGGGAAAGCCAGAGAAGCACGTCATGTGGGGTGGAGAGATGGGTGAGAGGATAAGAGATCAGAGCAGGCAAAAACAGAAAGCCCAGTCCAGTGCCAGGCTGGTGTCCCCTGAAGGACAAAGGTTCCCTGGGCTGCACAGCTCCACTGTGCCTCTCATGGCAGCATCAGGCACCTACAGAGCTTCTGGGGATCTGCATGTCAGAACCTGTGGTGCAAAAGTCTTCACAAGAATGTGAAATACTTTACAAAGCCAACTGTACCCTCTATGCCACTGCTGCACCATGGGACAGGGTTGATGCCTACAGACAGCAAGAGCTGACAGCTCAGACCTCACAGCTTATTTACATGGTGCTGTCCCGTTTGGATGGAGTTGGGGCAGGATGTGGTCTGTAGTAAACACAGGAAAAGTGCATTTTCAGTTAGAGGGCTGGCAGTTGTTTCAAGTTTTAACTGAAGCAGCCCCGCATGGAGTCCTCCACATGTTGGCTGAGGGAGGCTCTGAGGGCTCCCTCTGCACAGTGCTGTGGTAGTTTGAGTCTCCAAACTATAGAGTCAAAGATATTTCACGCTAAAGGAGGCCACAAATACATCTGGGAAAATATACGCATGGGCTCAAATCCTAACACACCTCCTGATCATTTTCTTCAACCTCAAGCACACATCTCAGTTGGAAAGTTCTGCAGCGTCAGTTGTGTACCAATCCTCATAGTTCAAGTGCTGCTTCTTGGCCAGGGGGCAAGAGGGATATTAAACAAACTCCAGGTTGCTGCCTCTGGCTCTGTAATTTCAGGATAGCCATGCTCAAAATGTCTGACAGCCTATACGTGGATTTACCATATAGCACTGCCCCCTGCTGTGGCTTCACGATCCCCACACACTTCATTCACAGTCCATGGTCGGTATCTTCTGCCAAATAACAACAGTTTCATGAGATTCTGTGCTTCTCACTGTGTGTTTGTCTGCTTGGTGTCCCACAGGTCTCCCACCACACAGAGCCTTCCTCAGAACGTCAGGAAGAAGGAATGACAACGGAACAAAAGGGATGAAGGAGGGACAAGGAATTTGGTCGGCGTATCTCTTTGCCTAACGGAAATCCCTGGGTGATACCTGAGACCTGGGGGCATCTGAGCAGCAGCAGCTGCAGCCCAGCCTTTGAAAGCGGGGTTTACCCAGCAATGCAGCAGGTGGGGACTAGTGGGGCACAGCTGCCGATGCTAATGGGACGAGCCCAAGTGAAGTGGGTGATGTGCTGCCTTTGTGTGACTGCTGGGCCTGCAGCTGTGCTGTGGGACCAACAGGGTTTATGGTGAATAATGGATTTCAAAGGTGCCATTGCATCCCATGGAGGTGGTTCTGTTCTTCTCATTTCTGGCATGTGACCATAGTAGCTAAAGGCCCAGCCTTCCACCTGCTGAAATCCATCGCAGCCTTGCCGTTGGCTTAAGGAGAAGCTGGTATTGACTTTCAGTTAAAGAAGGAAAAGAAAAGATAGAAGAATGCAACAAATGCACACAGAGCATACCAGGGCTCTGTCGGCATCCAAGCAGCAGGAGGAAGAGCTGCAGTTTTTGTAAACAGAGCACAGGGAGGGGACAGGAAGTTTTGGGAACTGCATAGATCCTAGATTAAATGAGATTAGCGTGCATTTATTCAGAATAAACCACGAACTGTCTTGGCAGAAAGTCTCCCCTACAGTAGATTGTAAAGTACAAGATGGTAGGTTGTAAAGTGACTCGTCGGATAATTCCTTGATTGGCAGATAAGAGGTGGCTGTTACGGCATGATTCACAAAATGGAGCCTTGGGGCACCCTTACCTACAAGACAGCAATTCCACCCACACCGCCCAGAAGTGGCTAGAAGCAAGGAGAGAGTTTCTCACACAGCTGTGATTGACACCCTGGAGAAGCAGAGACTGAGATGGCTCTCAGAGGGATGTGTTCAGCCAGAAAGAATGCTCTTTTGGTTGACATTCATCCTGGGAAAAAAACTTGGTGTTGCTGAAATGCTAAAGCCACTGGAGTCATCATAGCATTCCCTGTTGGCTTAGGAAACAAGACTTGATTGCACATTCCAGCTTCTTCTTCGCCTCGTCAGCAGCTCTTGGAAAATGGTGTCATAGTTCTCTTTATAGTGATGTCTGTGGCTCAGCTAGGAACAGAAATAACAAGTACTAAGGAACATCTCTGCTAGCTTGGAAAAGTCACCAAGGAGATGCAGAGCAAAGCACATCTGTGCATCCTCTGTCCACTGTCCAAAGTTGCTCTTCCTAAGAAAGCAGAAAGGACATGGGAATTCTTCTTTTAACCTCTTCTTCCACTTATTTGTTGATGCTGCCAATAAATTAAATGTATCCAGGTTATAGGAGAGTAAAGTTTTGCAGGGATTAAAATGGGCTGATATTATGCCATTGAAAAATTACTTAGCTTGTCACTCATTCAAAGCTCAGCGATGCCCTGCACAGATATTTCTGCCCGGGAACAAAAACAGGTCCAAAAGTCAGAAATGAGAAGACAGCTGACAGGATGCAACAAAGAAAGAGAGAAAGTCAGCTGCCCCCTCTGGGGACCAGACGTCTTTGAAATGAGCCCTGCCAGACCAAACAGAAGTCTTGTTGCTGGGCTCTAGCAAAATATTAGCAAAGGCTGAATCCTGTACTCCTTGAGACTGTGGCATGTATATAAATGTAAGCTGAGAGTGATAGACAAAGGAGGGGTGTGAAAGCTACCACTCGACATTAATGATTGTGTCTCATTGATCCCTCAGCACATCCAAGAGAAAGGGGGTGAGTCTGCCCTGCCCCTGAGGCTGGTCCCACCGAGGAAGAGGTAACTGCAGACTCCCCTTGATGCCAAACCCCTGCCAAGGACAGGTATGACTGAAATCTCAAAACCAGAAAGGTTTGACATGGGGTTCACCTGCTCCCTGCTGAGGGTGGATCCAAACCCGCTTCCTTTCAGCGTGACTGTTCATACAGGATATGGGATTATGCTGCCATCATTATTTTTACCAAGGCATGGGTTTTATTGACATTTCCAGGAGTCACACTGTTACAGGACACTTGGTTCTGCTATACATGTGGGTCCTACTGTGTCTGCTACATAGGAGAGATTTAACAGCAGACCTGAGCTTATTTCTTCACCAATTCAGCGCAGTAGGTGGTAAATTTCTCCTTGACTGCTTTATGAAGTTACGTTACTACCTCTCCTACTGCATAGATTGTACTGGTATAATTGGCATGTATGTTTTAGACTGGAAGAGTTATTCCATTTCTGCTCAGGAATAGCTATTCAGTGCAGATATATTTGTAACAACACATCTGTGCCCTCTCAAGGGGAATTCTACCACCGTAGTAGTAGGGACACAGCCTTCCTGTGTGCACAGCTCAGCATGGCAGCACCTTCCAGTCAACAGAAGACATTAAGGATAATTGTGTCTGCTATAATGGCTTTGCTTCAAGGAAAGAGCACCCTTCCTCCAGCAATGCAAGGGATGTATTAAGGTAGGAATAAAGGTGAAAACAGGTGATTCCTAACGTCGAGATTGTTCAAAGCTATTGTATATTTCCTCCAGTGAGGAAAGCTGTTGAGTACTTTTTTTTATCCAACAGCAGCAGGTGCAATTGAAGACAGCCAAACCTCTGACTTGGCTTGGTTGCCTCAGTGCTGACCCAAATAGCTGCCTTGTGGTTTGGTGGCATCAGCAGCTAGCCTGTTTTTCTGGGTGCTGTTAGGTGGGGGTATAAAGAATGAATAGCCCTCTTCCTCTGAACCAGGCAGGAGATTGCTCCTTACCAACTTCATGCACTGAGCCTCTCTGTACCCCGTGAGTCCCCAGGCTCTTTCAGCATCTTGCACCTTAGCAAGAGTTTTGTCTACTTCAGTTTTCCTTGTTGTTTTCCTTGTTGTAATTTTCCTTCTTGAGATTTCATCAGTGCAGCGCAGCCTTCGCCTCTTCAGCTTCCCTCTGACTTTAAAAAAGCCTCCCTGCATCACTAACCATCTAAACATTTGCTATTAAATTATCCATCACAGCTTCTCCTGCAGCAGAGGGAGTTGATGATACCATCTTTATGGAGGATAAAAATAACCAACGTCACATGCAGTATCAGTGGGGAAGGCTGAGGCAAGGCAAGAAAAGACAGCAAAACTTCTGCCTTGGTTGCAGTTGGCTCCTTCACCCGCAGCCATTTCGAACTGGGAAAAAAAGACTGAGTTCCTATAATTGATTGAAATGTACCTGACACTGTCTGAATTTACACTGAAGACCTTCACATGGCAAGAGCTGGATACTGCAGGTTTCTCACAGCAGCCTAAAAACTGCAGCAACTCCAAATTGTGAGTGGTGCCATCAAAGAAACAAGGGTTTCACATCTATCTCCTTTCTGCTTGGTTTCAGAACAAGTGTCAATTGTATGTGAGCTACATGGACTGGGAAGATGATTTCAGAAGAGATTTGCTGATGTTATAAGAGCTTCATAGCAGTTCAGTGAAAAAAAATCAATGGGAGCACTTTTCCCTGTAGGTAATGCAAGTTTCAATATATCTGGCCCAGAACTCCTCTTGCCTGGGGCTAAAGCTATTCAGGGCTGCAAAACAGACCCCATTATCAGCTGCTGTACAGGAGACAGCAGAATGCAGCACGGGAAGTTCACATAAGTAAAGAAAAAAATGTAGGCTTTGAATTGTTGTCGCCTATCTTCATCCTACAGTACAATATTTGCTCAGAAATGGAATCCTCTACACTTCTCCAGGGCACTATCAGAAGTCACATAACCCTACAGACAACTCAGTGCAGCAGGGACATGCTAGGCTGAACAGGAGCGTATATATTTATCTGAGATTATCTATGTGCAATATTAACCTTCTGTTAATCAATAACTGGGTAGCCGCAGCATGCCCATCTCAGAGATGCTGATGCTCTGCTGTTTGAGTGCTGTGCAAAGAGCTGATGGCTATCCTTCCCCAAGAAAACAGGCAGTTAGAGAATCATATCATAGAATGGCTTGGGTTGGAAGGGACTTCCAAGATCATTCACTCCCAGTCCTCTGCCCCCAGTGGAGGCACCAGGGCAGGGAGGAGAAAATGCAAACACTCCAAAACAGTCCCGCTTTGCTAAAAGTTACATCTGCAACTTATAAAGCAAATGCCGTGGTAAATAGCTATTAGTAAGGCTGAATCATCTCCCCATCCTCTGCACATTTTCGCTTTGACATTTGTTGTCCTTTTTCTTCTGTTTAATGAGTGAAATACATTTGAAACTTGTGTCTGCGCACTGAAGCAGTTGAAAAGCTATTTTAAAGGGCAAAAAAGCATTTTGGAATGGCTTAAAGTTCCTCAGTGCAAAGAGAGCTCATTGGATGATACCTTCAGTGAAATCCTACTCTGTGTTTTATTCTGGCTTATAGCAAATATAAAATAATAAATCTGAAGACCGAGGCTATTGAAGCCTCATTTTGTCTTTGCCTTTTATTCCAATCAGCAGTCCTAAACATCAACACACCAAGCTTTGCGCAGGTACACCAAGCTTTGATCGAATCATAGAATCATTAAGGCTGGAAAAGGCTGCTAAGATCATCCAGTCCAGTCATCAGCCCATCACCACCATGCCCACTAACCATGTTCCTTCAGCTTTACACACTTTGCCTATGAGATATGCCTTGAGATACGAGACATTTATCTCAATTTTGAGGTACATTATTCAGGAGAAAACTGAAGTTTAATGACATCTGTGAAAAAAAATAGTGGGCACTTCATACCAGTGAGTTTTGCAAAGATAGCCATGTGATGGCCAGTTTTGGTATTACTAACTCTCCATTTACCCTTTTTCCAGCCCATTACCAGTACCAGGAAAGAACGTGTCTTTCTTTATAGCCTCCATTTGGGCACAATACTAGAGAATTACAGAATCACAGAGTATCCTGAGCTGGAAGGGATCCACCAGGATCATCGTGTCCAACTCCTGGCTCCGTGCAGCACCGCTCAGAATCTCACCAAAATCTTCACAAAGCAAAATACCAACCAGAGCTCCAGTCACTGGGTAAGGCAAACCAAGCCAGTCTGCAGCTGAGTATCCTTCACTGTGAGCATGCCAAAGATGTGCTGGCAGCAACTGATCATTGCAGGTTCAGAATCAGAATTGCTGCTTAGAAGGTGATGAAAGGACTGTGAAAGGAGAACAAGAAGCCTGCCTGTCTATCAGCACCGGGAGCTGACAGGGGAGTCCTGTAGGGAAGACACAACCAGAGCCCAGGAAGCGGTCTCAGTGATGCCTCGTTTTACCCAGGAGCTGTGCTGTGAGACACCAGCTCGTGCTCTCAGATACACAGGAACCCATGAGAGAGTGGCAGGGATCCTTGTCAAAAGCTGCAGGATGTGTTGGGAGCATGAAAAATTACTCTGTTTGTTACCCAGTGACAGGCTTGCCTGTGTGAGCCACTAATATGCTTTCACAGTCTGTGAGGTGGTGATCAGAAGTGTCACTGAGTGTTGCACAGGTGCTGAACTTAGGGATGAATGCCAGCTACTGAATTACCTTTTCCAGCAGGTAAAGCAAATGCACTGAACTAATTGCAGCATATCCTTGGTGCACCCAACCCAGGAGAGCTGCGAGGCACTGGAACACAAGACAGCAGCTGTCCAGCAGGGATGATGGTGGGAGGAAACCACATTCCCTGTGACAGCTGTCCTTCTGACAGCTGTAAAATTGGATATATCCACAGAGGTTAACGAGCAGGTGGAGGAGGGATCTGAGACAAGGCAAGGCATCTGAGACAGCTTTTGCTGATACCTTTCTGTATGAGAAGCAGAAAATGTGCACAGAGAGTTATAGCCTGGGGGGCTCCTTTGAGTCATTCCCGGCCAGCTTGATGTGCTGGGGGGACCTTAACCTGCTGACACATCCACATCCTGCCCAGAGCTGCTGTGGCTGCCATGTTTCACGCTCTCTGACACATCTCAGGGCCTCCTCTGACACGGAAGCACCAGCTGGGTAACGAGGAGCAGGATTTGCCAACAGCACTATGTGAAGCAGAGCATTTTCCATTGGCAATTCTGTTCCTTATGTTCAGGCTGCCCTTTCATTTCCAAGGGGAAGAAGAATGTTTTCTTCCTGGGGAAACGTGGCAGTCTGGTCTTACATCACTGAGCAGGGGAGGCCGATAATTACTCCCTGAACAGAGATGCTCTTTGCAGAGATGTTCTACACTGATTTATTTTCTCGGCGCCCGAGGCATCAGAGTTTTTCAATGATATCAGCACTGGCAACATGTTTATCCTGCAGCTTGTTGGGCTCTGTGTTCATAACTCACAGGTATCAAACCTTCCTGTAACAGTGACGGTAAAGTGCTGCTATTAAACAGCCAGAAGTGCCGTTTGTCCTAGCCTGGTCCCTTGCTCTGCTCTTCAGGGTATTTCAGAGCGATTCCTTTCCATCATGTCACTTAAGCAGCAAAGGGGAACCTTTTATAAGCTGAGAAAGGGCTGCGGAGGCAGCTGATGTGATTTATGCTTAATAAAGGCCCTTTAGCACCAGGAAGGAGAGGCCCTGCCAAATCTCATGCGTCTTGCAAGCCGCTGCCATTGTCCCTGGGTCAGGAGCACTTTTTAGGTTGCATCTCCATCCCTGCGAACAAAGGGACAGCTGTATGCTTGGCTGGCTCCGGACGTGGCTCTTTGTGTGCCATTAGTACCCCGCACACATCATTCATAGCTCTTGAATAAAGATGACCTCTCACAGGACAGAATGGGGGTAAAAAGGCCTCTCTATTCAGCAGCGCTCAGATTAGCATAAAGACAACCAAAGCGTTGCTTGGAAGTCACAGGAAGCTCAGGATCAATAAATAAGCAAACTACAGGTTTCCTGTGAATGCTCTCTGTTTAGTAGTTGGATCTGGAAACTAAAACACGCACGATGCGCATGGCCTCCAATAAACGTGCTCCTCACAGCAGAGCCACCCATGTCACACGGGCTGCAGCCCAAAGGAGGGAGAAGCGAAGCATGCGGCATGGCAGAAGGGAACTGATTTTCATCACTTGATCCCTGCCCCTCTCTCAGCGCAGTGTTGTCGGGGGCTCTCACTGTGTTCATGCAGGCTGTGGATTTGCTTTTATGTCTGGGTTCTGTGTTTGCGCCGGCAGGTCAGGCAGCAAGCTATGCGGGCAGACAATGACATACCGAATTTTTTCACATGCTGGGTTTCTTGGCTGATGAAAGGCAGTTGGGCAGCTTATCACTATGTATGCCGCTGCAATTAGGCGCCCGGGGAGCAAAGTGAAGGCAGCCCTCCTCCCCAGCCCCCTCACCCCCATCCCTCCCCCATGCCGTAGGAACAGCCCGTCTCCCACCACCCGCCTCACCAGCACAATTGCAACCCTTATTCTCAGCACTGAGCTCATCCAAATGTGCTCTGACCGAGCTGCTAGGGGCATGGGGCATAGCAAAGTGCACCATGGTGTCCTCTGGACCCAGATTTCACATCATATTAGTTTTCAGCTGGAGTCCCACTGTGTCAACAATAATGGCCCTTAGGAACATGAGTTTCTCTACTGGAAGGCTTAGCAACAGCAGAGTTATCTTGGGAAGAAAATCAGCTAAAGGCAGCAGACATGGGATGAGATGAGTTTTAAAATTAAATTCCAAACCCGTATTTAATGTAGTGTCGCTGCCTTCTTTGGTTTTACCAGTGCTCACAGTACCTGCTGTTTTTCTGCCCATCTCAGTTCCTGAAGCCTCCTGAGACTGTATTCTGAAGAAACGAAGGCTCTTTGGAGACCTGAGAGTGGGTATCTAAAGGGAGCTATAGGAAAGAAGGGGGCAGACTTTAGCAGGGTCTGTGGTGATTGGACAAGAAGAAATGGTTTCCAACTGAAAGAGGGGAGATTTAGACTGGATATAAGGAAGAGGTTTTTCAGAATGAGGGTAGTAAGACACCAGCACAGTTTGCCCAGAGAGACAGTGGATGCCCCATCCCTGGAGACAGCCAAGGTCAGGCTGGATGGCACTCTGAGCACCTGATGGAGCTGTGGGTGTCCCTGCTCACTGAAGAGGAGTTGGATCAGATGGTCTTTAAGGATCTCTTCCTGCTCAAACAATTCTATGATTCTATGTTGCTGCAGTTCTTGAAGAAAGCCAAGAGGCCTGATGTCTTGTCCCAGTGGTGCGGCTTGTCACTGGTACTTGAACATGACCATGTACATGGATGCGTGCCCACAGGTAAGAACATGCTGTGTTGAACACTTCTGATAGAGCGTGGCCATGGAATATTGCCTGAGTAAAGACATTTATGTTGTACATTAGTCTTTGGGCTTCAAATGACAGAAAAGGAGCCATTGGAAAGTTATTTCCAGGAAAGCCACTAGTATGTTCCTTCCACTCTTGCCTTCTTCTGGCTCCCTTTGCTGTACCTCACACATATCTAGTTTCCATTCATTTCTGATGGGAAAAGAACACCCTGAATTGATGGAGGGGGCTACATTTAAGATTTCCAACTGGTGTTTCACATATGTGATAACTAACTGCACAGTTAATAGCCCACTTGGAAATGCAGCGGATCAGTAAATGAGTCCATAAGGGACTGAAATACAATAAAAGTCTATGAATGGGGCTGTAAGAAAGCTCAAGGAGCTCTCTGAAAGGAGAAGCAGTAAAATTGAATGAAGAGACTTCTAAGGAGAGCAGTTAGTGGGAAAGGATTATCAAAAGTGTTTGTTAAGAATGTTGTTAATAGAGGGGAACTCCTGCTATCCATGGAGGTACTCTGCCTCTCTGCTTCATTATGGAAATGCTTCCCTCAGGCCCCATCTGTCTGGTTTGCTGCAGCAGATGACACTGACCCAAAGGGAATTCATTACCACACTTCTCCAATGGCAAGCAAAGCCTGGCTGCAAATCTGACAGCGCTGCCTGATGAGTGCTGCCCGGTGAGGCTGTGACAGGAGAGGTTGCAGACAGGACTCCACCATCAAAAGGTTCTCGTGGGACAGTTTCTGCCTCCTTCTCATGCAGCTGAGCATCGTGGCAGACAGCAGGAGCTTCGGGAGGGTACTAGATTACTCATGCAGGGTTTTTGCTGGAAGCATGCTCCAACAGGACAGGAAGCCGGGATCCAGCACATGCTTGGATCACTATTCTGGGTACAGGCTGGAGGTGGGAGCTGTGTGTGAGGGAGATGTCTCCACTAGAGAAGTTAGGCAAAATGCTGCAAGTCTCAAATAAAGGAATACATATATATTTAATTCATGTAATCCTAGAATTGAGTTGGAAGAGAAACCCCCTGCAATGAACAGGGACATCTACAGCTCCACCAGGTGCCCAGAACCCCATCCATCCTGACCTTGGTTGTCTCCAAAGAATGTCTCCAGGAGGGCTGAAGCCCAATCTATGGGTAAAGCCAGAGTCCACCTGAGCATCAGATTGCATGGCACCTCTTAAGTACACGAGTGAGATAGATAAAATGAATAATCTCATGTCTTCTACGTGTCATATACCCAGGAGAACAGAGGCTGCGGGGAGCTGCATGTGAAGCTTAGACTTTATGAGGGAGGATTAGCACAGTGCCAGGGGTTGTTTGGCAAGCTCCATCCCAGTTCTGGATGAGTTGGGCCAGACAAGAAGTTAAAATCCATTTCTTGCCAGAAGACTCAGCCACATAAAAACTGTCAGTGATGTTGCACACCCAGATGAGTCAGGCTTAGAGCATCTTAAACCTTATTCCACAACAGAAACGTGAGCCTCCATAAGGCCCTCGCAACCATTACAGGAGTGTCTATGAGGGCACATCATGCTGCAGGTTATCTTGGGTACCCAGAAGCCCACCTTGGCACCAGCCCTCAGCTCTTCTGCTGGGATGACTGGGCCTGAGGAAAGAGGATGATCAACATTTCAACCTAATAAAAGCACTTTGAGTTGCAGGAAGCCTGGGAATGCCTGAACACAGGCTTTTTTCCAGCCTGCTGTCCTTCAGCATTGCCAGACCCAAGCTTCAGCACGTGAGGAGGTTTATCAGTACTTGGGTCTCTGGCCAAGGTCCTCCCTTGTGCCTTGGCTGGGCTGCAGCAGGCACACTCCCTCCACAGGAGCAATTTCCACATATCTGTGTAGCTGACTTGCTGGACTTGTGTTTTTTTCCATCTTTATGAAAGCAGGGAGGGACTTCCCACTGCTCTCCTGAAGAAAGTGGCAGGAGATGTGGTCCTTAGGGGCATGCACAGCCACATGTGGTTGGAAGGAACACAGCTGCACACAGGGTAATGGGGCACACGGGTGGGCAGTGGTGTAGCAATGGAGATTTCAAGTGCTGACTGTGGATTATTAGCCTCAAGGCAGCAGGAAGCCTGTGGCTCATTGCCGACCTCCTGCTGGTGCCATGTGTGCACTCTCCACTTGAATTTCTAACCTACTTTGTACTTGAAAAGCTTCACCTGTCTGTGGGGCTGCAGGCTTTGGTTGGCAGCACAAGAAGCTACAAAAGCTCCAGCACAGGTTTGAAGGCTCTCCCAGCTTCCTCTGTGATGCTCACAGACCATCCAGAAGATCCGAAGCTTCTGGCTGGAGCAGGGTTTTGGACTGGGTGCTGCACAACTCATTCCTCTGCCTCCAGCTCAGTGGGAATGGTCTGCAAAGTGCCTCAGAAGCCAGCAGGGAGGAGGCCGTCCTTTAAGGGAAAGGAAAAAACACAATGTTCCCCATTCATTCATGCAGTTAAAAAATCAACGGATCCCAATTGCTGCTGTAGTATGGTAAATTCCCACCATGTTTACAAACATTCACAAGCAGAGCATGGTAAAACAAATGCCACCAGTCCTCAGGCAGAATGCATCACTCTGTATTTATTATTTTCCCTCACGCGCAAATATTTGTGCAGTCTTTGTCTTTGCAAACTGCTGAGGGAAGGAAGTGGGACAGCCTCTCCAACAGCACATCCCAACAGCACATCCCTCCTGTGCGGTCACTGCAGTGCCTGGAGCACTGTGAGCATAGAGATAACCAAAGTGGTCAGGCTGGGACCAGCCTGGTACCCGTAGTGGCAAGATGGCCCCTAAAATGTCATTGTGTACAGGCTGCTGTGTTTCTGATGGCTGCGTTTGTTCTGAATAAAGCCCAAAGGGTCTTCTTTTTGCAAAGAAACAGTAAGTTAGAATTTATAGCTTATCTCTTTGCTTTGATAGACACAGATAATGCCCACTTACCCTGCCCCACATTGTGCCAACCAATTCTGTGGGGTGGAAACACTCCTTCCAGTAAGGCAGCCTGTCGGGAGCCACCAGATGCATGCAGTGCAGATAAACACAGCAGTGGCTTCCTGCCAGCCGAGGCATTAGTAAGGGGTTCTGGCCACAGGCAAATGGCATAGGAATATTAATGCGCTTACGGCTCAAAGGAATCTGCTGCATTACCTCTGCACCAGCCCCTGTGTGAGGGAGCTCCTTTCTCTCAGACCCTTGGCAGGGTAGGATTCACATGAGAATGTGGCTGTCCAGAGCTTTGGGCATCCTCAGGCAGCTCCACCTGAGGAGGATCAGTTCATGGGTTTACCTGAGCTGGCCCAGGCCTGGCTGCAGTGACTCAGGAGCTCCCTCTGTTCCAAGTGTTTGCACAGACCTGTAAGACAGAAGCACTCAGAGCTCCCCTTGGTATGTTTGCTTGCAGGCTGGATGCTCACAGCACACAGCCATCCATCCTAGGAGCGCTGCCAGTGCATACGCTGAGCAGCATGCAGAAGTGAGGGGGCTGGTGTCTGGCCCTCAGCAGACGTGACAAAGCAACAGGAACACATGGCACGTGGAGCTCTGATTTGCTTCCCCTCACAGGAGGTGCACGTGTTGGTGATCACGGGCACAGCACTCCATGCTCAGTGCACAGCCTTTTCAATCCAAGCCCATGGGACTAGTAAAATATTTGACCTAGTCCCTCCAGGATCTGCCTGGAAGGGGATTCCTTGCTGTAGGGTTTGGGTCATGTTTGTCATGGTTTTTATTTCCTATCCGCAGTGAGCTGTGTCCAACTCCCAGCCCATATGCTGGCTCGCTGGCAGCCTGGAGTGCAGCGTATCCAGGTCAGATGGTGAATGGCTTCACCCACGCAGGGGAGCAGCTCTGAGCTGTGCCCTCAGCTGCTGGCTCTGCCTCCCCATCTCCCATGTCACCAGCCTGTGCCACAAGCCAGCCCTGCTTATGGCTTCAGGCCATGAGAAGCATCCCCTGTGCAAACAGACCCAAGCATCATTCACAGGGAGCCTCCACCATGGAAGGATACTGAAATCACAGAACCTGGGCCTGCTTTGTGGCCCTTCCCCAGATGCAGCCCCAAGGGAGGGCCGTGGCGCTGAGAGGCGGCCCCGCTCGCTTCAGCCGAATAAAGGAGCGAGAACAACCAGCCCTGATTAAAAGCATTTTTCTAAAGCGCTCTCCGCATGCAAAGATTTGGTTCAAGGAGCATTAAAATCACTGCTGTCAGCTCAGAAACAAGGGGCTGAGGCAAATCTGGGCCGCTGGCATTGTGTGAAGGTTGCCATGGCAATCTCCCAGAAAGGCTGCTTAATAGGCTTTCTTCCCAGGAAACCCAAAACTGCCACTCGCGCTCTGCAGAGCTGCACGGAATATTTTCATGAATAGCATCTCTGTGGAACATTCTGTGGGCTGGTTAAGGCCTCCCTTCAATCATGGGGTGGCAAATAAGGGGTTGGTAGATCACCTAGCGGTGGCTGGGGACACTCAGGGGGACAGGAGGGTTTCCTGCCACACATATCCCTGCACAAGAGTGCGGTGTGAGCTGCCTACGAACACATCCTTTGCACACATGGAGATGCTTTAGGAAAGAGAGAGGTTGTCCCCAGTCCTGTGACTCTGCACATCCTACCCCCAAGTGCAGCCGAACGCAACGTGCTGCCGTCTCCCAGCTCTTCCCTGCAGCATTTGCCGCTGTGAAATAATAATGACATCAGCTGAAATATTCATGGTCGTTAGCTGATTGCACTCGGCTTTTCTGAAGTGGGAGAACACCGGTGACTTAGGGCTTACCTGAAAAATAAACAAAACAACTTCAGTGTTCAATGAAGTGTATTTTATCTTAATGGAAAGAAAAAGAGATGTGGGGTTAAAACACGAGACAGAGGGAGGATACCTCTCAGTTCTGGCAGAGCTTCATTTTGTGATGTCTGGAAACATATCAATCCCCCAACCTTCTGTTCCTCCGTGCCACCTGTGGGCTGCTAACATTACAAGGACTCATTTACTTTCTTGAATACTACATGATTTAATTATTTTGATGATCTTGAGAGCACGTTAGCAACAGAGTATGTAATCTACCTTAAAGGACTGACTATCAGATATGTGCTTGTGAGCATCATCAAGAAAAGCACAAGTCACCCCACAGCCTGGCATATGGCAGAGATGATTCTTCTTTCTCTTGAGCAGTAGTGCTTTATGCTTTGGAGCAAAAAGACGTGAGTTTCTCTCTGCAGAAGCCAGGAAATTCCACTTTATCTCAGTGCGTAGCTCAGAGCTCACCCACTAGACTTTAAAGGTCATGAGTGAGGTTTAATCTGCTGTACTTTTTGCTGTAGCTCTGTTTTCTGTTTCATCTGCAGTCCTAGCGCTGCTGCCTCTTGGCGCGGTGATAATTAGTGCTTGGTTTAATATAACCTGTGCGCATTATGAAAGACAGCTGTGCAGCTGGGAGAAAAAAATAAAACCAGAATGACATTACATCTAACGATGAGAAACCGTACAAAAATGACTTCAGATGAGTCAGTATAGGAAACAATGGATGCGGATCTGAAGGCTTCGCTCCCCACCGAGCTCGCTGCCATCTGGCAGAGTTCTGCCATTTCCTTGCGTTACGTAAAGAGATTGCTGCCCTCACTGCATTAGGAGGAGAGCTACTAATTTTTAGATTCAAAGCCAGGCTCGTTATGAAATTGAAATTAGAAGAGTGTGGAGACCTTTGCATCCGTGGCATTTTTTGTAGGCTGTTCTCAGGGAAGTTTCAAAGACCAATGTCAAATAAGGGAAAAAATGGCCAGCATGCCTTTTGATTTGCTCAGCTAATGCAGACAAGACCAGTGTAGGAAACCCCAGAGAAGCTATAGCAGCCCTTCCTATGTCATTAGTGGACTGTGGTGTGACTCCTCTGTAAAGAATTCATCAAGCCATCATTTGGAATGGCTGAGAAGAATGGACATGTGGTGAAGCAAACCCCTGAGGTCCCACAGCAAACCCATGAAGATGCCTTCCACTCCAACGCTGAATGTTTTCTTGAGCAGATTATATAACTTAAGTAGGTTATGCAATGCTCCAAGTCCAGAAGCCGGACTGTTCTTTAATATTTGAGGTAATAGAAAGAAAGGACAGAAGCAGAGACACAGCTGCTTTGTTGTTCCCAGGTGAACAGTGGGAAAACTCATCCCGGCTGCCTACTTCTGTGGTACCTGGCTACAGCAAAGCACCATTACTTTATCTTTTGGGCCCTTTGAGATAGTTGATACCCAGAAGGTATCAACTGCCTGACTCTCAGGATCCAAGAAGCACCCATCGTGTCAGCGAGGTGTTGTTCTTTGCTGCCACAAATGGAGGAAAGACTGCAGAGAGTATAGAAACCATAGAAACTATAGACCCGCAGAGACCTCAGGCAGGTCCCTAAACTGAAAGCCGCAGTGAATCCAACCTAAAAAATGCAATTTACATGTGATTAGAATTCACTTGTCTCAAATGCAGTTGTTTCAGCGCTATTTTTGGCAGGCTTAGGCTCCAGCAAACTCTTTCTTTCACCCTGTCAGAATAACTCATTTGCATTTCTCATTTTCTCATCTTTGTTTCCCTCCAGCCCCGAATGTCAGAGGATCAGAGGATTATCTGTGTTACCCGGCCGTGTGGGTGCCTGAGCACTACAACCTGAACCCCCAAGAGATCTTGTATTTGGACAGAAACACAGCTGTATTATCTGAAGAACCGGGGCTTCCCCATATTCACAAAACCTATTCTTGCAGCAGACATGAGAACTTAATCCACTCCTTTTTACTCCCTGAAGATTCAACCAAAGTTTATATAGCGCTGAATGCATTCATAAATTGCACAAAACCTCCTTTGAAATGGCAGCGAATGCGGTCGGCTGATTACAAAGGATGAGCTCATGCTTTTCCCCGTAACAAGAGCCGCATTGTTAAGGGCTTCAGGGACAGGAGTGGTGAATGGCAGGAGTACACCAAGCATCGGGGTCAGGGGATGCAGGGTGGGAGCTGGGACTGGGAGCATTGGGGCTGGTTTCAGTGGTCAGTTGGTTTAAGGGAAACTTTTATGCTAAAACCTTTCAGCTGCCTTCTCTTCTGCAGTTGAGTAGTGCTTACCAACGTACTGCAAAGCCTGCTCTCTCTCTCACATATGCCAGTAAGGAAATTCTGGCTGCAGAAAGCAGAACAGCGATTTTACAGTCTGCAGTGCTGCTCTGCAGTGCTAAACCACAAAGTCTTTCATTTCACCCTTCAGTTATCCTAACTGCAATTCTTCCTATAGAAGTAACAACGTGCAGCCAACACACTCATAAACTGTTGGTTGTTACTAAAGTAGAAGCCACTATAATGAAAAAAATAAATAAATAGTAATAATAATAAAATAAATCAAGGGAACTAACAGGGAAGGTTCTTTAAACATTATGTTTTGTCTGGAAGCATAATCCCCCCAAAAAGGTCTCAAGTGAAATCCTTCCCAATTGAAACCTCACGTGGAACAATAGAGGAGACTGCAAATACAGTTGAATAGCTGGAAAGGTTAAGAAGGAGTTTATGTGAAAAACCTGGGGACCATTAAATCAGGTTCCGTATTCTGAGATCAGCTTGGTGGTGGGAGATGAAAACAGAGACAGAAACAAATTCAGAACAGGTGCCAAGATATGCCAGTTTTCTACAGAGAACAAATAGTGGAATTAGTCTTCTTTGGCAAAAATATAAAGCCAAGTGTTGAATATGACAAGTGACAAAAACATGGAGTTGCAGTGCTCCTGTTCCTAGGACTCCTGTGTTTTCAAGTAATGCAACAGATATAGCCGGATGATTAATTTTGCAGAAAGAAACAAAGGGTGTTAACCTGAAATGAATCACAGCTCGTGACGTTTATGTCATATCATTGAATTGAAGGAATTTCCTCCCTCCCAGGAATATTCTGAATGACATTTCAGCCAAACAGCGTGCTCGGAGTGCCACCTCATGGCTGAGCCTTGCTTTTTGCTCACCCAGTTGCCTTCAATATATAGTAGTAGTGAGCTCATCAGTGTTTTCCTGAGGAAAAAAAACAAACAACTTCTGCTTAAATTACAGGTGCTTACTTGCTCAAGAAGGAATCCCTTAGTATAAGCCCTCATTATGTGTTTGCCTTTGTACAGATGCAGTGAGTTGGGGCAGTCAGGCACTTGTTGACCACTGCTGGAACCCCTGCTCCTCAAATCGTGGCCTGATCCTGGAGGGCAGTGAGGCCCTGGCACTGCTGCCCAGAGAGCTGTGAGTGCCCCATCCCTGGAGGTATGGGGTTGGATGGGTCCCTGGACAGCCTGACCTGGTGGGGGCAGCCAGCCCATGGCAGAGAGTGGAACTAAGTGGGATATAAGGTCCCTTCAAACCTTAGTCATTCTATGACTCTGTGACTCTACGATTCTACGATCTGAGAGGTAAGAGGAGCACTGGAACCATATGGCTGGGAGAAAGTTCTGGGATTGCCTCATCTGGACTGTGGCCAGGATGGAAAGTTTTCCAACTAAAGTCAAGTATATCAAGGTTCTATAAATAAAGGTTCTAAGCAAATTGCTCCTGTAGGGACTGCAGTGGGCTGTGCTCCTTCCTCTCCCCTGAACTGGAACATCTCTCAGGTTAAGCTTTTCTTTGGAGATCAGTGCTGAAGAAGAAGAGACCAATTTGGGGTGGATTCCATTGCCTGCTGAGGGCTGATGAGTCATTCTCTGAGTGGAAGGTCCTTATACATGTGACTGAGTTTGGAAACCTCTCTTTGGAATACCTTGTATGTAAGTTTTGTAAGTTTTGGAATACCCTGTATGTAAGTTTCAGGTGAACCTTGCCATTCTCAATCTTTCAATTAAGTTGCTGTATTTGGTTGGGTCGTTGCATTAAATTGGCTGGTGTTTAAGTTCTGATTAAGTGCCACTAAGTAACATACACCTTATGATTTGCCACAAGAGCATTAATAAACCCTAGATTTGCTGCTAAAACTAGAGTTGTGCACAACCAATCCATGACTAGATTTGCTGCTAAAACTAGAGTTGTGCACAACCAATCCATGACAGACACTATGCTGCCCAGGGAAGCAGGCCTGGGAAGTCAGACACTTCTTCAGGGCATTCCCAACCCAAAGGGTTGGGTCATTCTGCTTGATGCCTTGTTCATACAGAAGGGCTTTGCTTTGCCCTCTGTGTTGGTATCACCAATACCTGCTAAGACACCACACAGACTGAGGTTTGCCTCTTCAGTTAGAGCAGGGTATTGCAATCCTAGCAATATTTGCTGCAGGGGCTGTTCAAGGTGCTTGAGTATAAAATACAAATGACAGAAATACTGGTTTTGAGCCTGTATATCTCTGGTTCTCTAAGAGAAACTGCAAGCAGTGCTTGTGTACCTCAAGCCATGGTTTTATCTTTCCTGAGAGGCATCAAGAAAGAAGCTGACAATGATTTTTTAATAGCTGTATTTAGTCTTTAAAACAGTTTCCCTCATTCCTCTACTAGGGCACGAAGCTGACAAGAAACCAATATCAAGTACAGTCTCACTTTGTTTAAGGATCCTTGGCTGAAAAAAAACACAGATCCCTTTAGAATCTCATGTTCTTTAAAGAAAAAGTGAAGAACCAGCATTATTACAAATGAGACATACCGGAAGAAGAGAAATATCCAAGATGACATACATAAGAATAAAATTATTTCACAGTTAAACTGCTGAGACACTGGAGCAGAGACCCAGAAAGAGCTGGACTCTGCATCCTTTGAGATATTGAAAACTTGATGGGAAAATACCCTGAGAAACTCCACCTAATTTCAAAACCAGCCCTTGTTTGAGCAGGGGCTTGGATCAGATATCAGCCTCCAGGTCCCTTCTGACATAAATTACTCTTTGGCTCTACAATGCAGACAAGGTCTTGTGTCCTTTCTTGGGTTGGATAATGTCATCATACTCTGCCTGGCAGACAGTTGGTTTAGCACTACTTCTCTCTCCGTGGGAAGGCTGCACCCACCTGGAGCTAACAAGATGCTGATTCACCCAGCAGCCAGGTCACACCACATCCAGCAGGATCGTTGCTGAGAAGCTCCCCTAGCTGAAGCTGACCAACACGAGTGTGTGTCATCCTGCATCTCCATGAACTACTCCCAGAGAACATTACCCCTAAGAAAACACAGTATTTCAAACACAGCTAACAAAACAAAGCCTGGCAGCTGAATAACACACCCTTTCCTATTGAAAACCCCCATTAAAAGCTGGTAGTTTTCTTACTCATCACACTAGCTTGCCCACAAAACCCTTCTCCTGCCTGTACTTCAGAGCAGATCCTCTTTTCATCGTCCCAGAACAAAGCTTCTTCATCAACGGCAGCTGCCAGTTCAGATGGCTGGGCCAAGCTGCAGCTCTTTTTGAGCTTGTGTGGACCTTTCTTCTGTCCAAATGACATCTTGTTCCCGTTGCTTTCCTAAAGACCATTTGAGCTGAAAAAATATATGAATTTTCCTCCTTGTTTTTTTTTTTTTTCTACAGGTGAATGTTACATTTTTCAAAGCTGTTTCCATGATTTTCATCTCATCCAAGGGACAGAAGTCCTACAAATACGATTAAGTTTGCATAATGAATCTCTGCTGCATGTTTTGATCATTTTTTTATTGGAAAATTCCTGACTCAAAGCCTTTTTCTGCACAGTTTTAGCTTTCAATTTGCCTGCTTTCACAGCCCTGTGATTAAGGTGCTGTGCACTGTAAAAAGACTCTTGTGTCCTTTCACAGCCACAAACCTGGCAGTGGGAAGGAGCACGGGGACAAAGGACACAGTGATAGGATGGGAGGTAATGGCCTTAAGTGGCACCAGGGGAGGCTCGGGTTGGATATTAGGAAAACATTCCTTCTCTGAAAGAGTGGTGATGCAGTGGCACAGCTGCCCAGGGAGGTGGGGAATCACCATCTCTGGAGGTGTGGAAGAACTGTGGAGATGTGGCACTGTGTGACGTGGGCAGTGGGCACCTTAATGATTCTATGAGAAACAGAGAGACTGATGTAGTGCCTTTGTGAGACTTCTGCATAGCACAAGCTGGAGTCTCTGCCACCAACTCATGCAACAAAGGGAATTAGTTTTCCCTTATTATGTGAATATGCATCTGCCGGGACTCAAGCTCGTGACATCCTGCGTCATGAAGAGCTTCCAGCAGTGAGAATGGATGCGCTGTGTGCCACACTCACAGCTTAATTACAAGGCTACTGAGCAGACCAACATCCTCAGCTAGCAAAATTCTTCACGACGCACTGGGACGCATCGGCCTCTGGTGATGTGTCATAGTATTGCTGTAGCCACCTTTCCTCATCGAGGTCACTGAAACATTCAGCAATATACCCATGCGTCCAGACACCTTGTGACCAGCATGGCTGCTAGCTGACACCCAACTCTTCTTCAAACACCATGTGGCTTTGGCAGGGCCCTGGAGGCAAAGGCAGGAGAAGACGAGCCTGTCATGGTGTGCCAGACATGCTGGAGGCACTCAGGGTCTGACTCGTTGAGAGCTCATGTAGTGACATGAAAGCAGCACAGGGAGCAAAGCTGCCAGCCAGAATGCTGTATGACTGACATCACTCTGCCATCAGCACCTGTAAGAAGTCACAGGGCTCTCTGCAAGCTGTGGCCTCTCACCTGGCAAACTGCAGGGGGGAGGCACACAGTTGGAGCCATCAATTACCTCTTTGCTCCTTGCACAGTGTCACTGCTCAGAGAAGGGACACCGAGAGCAAGAGGATCATGATGCTGTAGAGAGCACACATGGAACCAGCAGTTACCCATCAGACCCCGAGAGCCTGCTTACAGCTGCTTTTAACAATTCGAAACCAGCACAGGAAACCAATGCTGTGCTGGCACATGTGTGGTTGCCGCACATCCTCCATGGTGAGCCATGTCTGGCCCTATTTTTATCACTCTGCTCTGGCCCAGATGCAGCAAACACAACAGCCTGGGGCTGCTTTGCTTGTTCTTAGAACAACCTTCATGCGGAAGCATCCGCACCTCGCACACCTCCCAGCTTGTAACCAGCATCTGATGAGAAGATGGACAGCTTTCCAGACTCCTGAAGGCAGCAGGGATGTGGTGGGGGAGCAGGGACAGCCCCGTGAATATTCTAACTGAAGTGCCGTGGTTGGCAGAGGTGACACTGTCTGAGTTCATGGGAGACAAAACAGGCAGGAATGGACTAATGCTGAAACAAAACACTCTCTGAGGACCTTTGGAGAATAGCGAGGAAGTTATTTATTGAGGAAGAAGAAAACATGGGGGTTTTGCAAGGGGATTTTGCAAGAAGAGGCTGCAGAGGAGGCACTGGTGCCATGTGCCCCAGGACAGGCACCCTGCAGTGTTCCTCATACAACACAGGCACTGCACAGCTCACAGTGGGCAGGATTTCTTAGGTTGGACATCAGGAAAAAGGACTGCCCCAGAGGGCAATGGGCATGGAACAGCTGCCCAGGGCAGCAAGCACGGCCCTGAACTGCTATATTTCAAGGACACCTCCCTCAGACATAGGGTTTGGATTTGGGGGATCCTATGAGGAGTCATGTTAGAGATGATTATCCTTGTGGGTCTCTTCAAATCAGGATATCCTATGATTCTGTGACTCTATGATAAACAGGCGTGTGCTGATGGGGGGCGTACTTTGCAGGACAAAGTTGGCATGAGAACAAGTATATTATATTGGATGTCAACAGGAAACTGAGATGCAGCTAGAAAGGAACAGTGGGAGCCCTTCAAGACAAAACTTGCTGTGTTCATGCAGGGAATTTGCAGGAAGTGCTCAGAAGCCCACACCCTTCCAAGTGCCATCCAGAGCAGTGTTGCTCAGTGTCTGCCCCAGTCGCACAGGGCACAAATTGCAGTGGTTCTTGGGCTGTTTGCTGGTGATAGAGCAGCAGAGGAGCTGGCTGCGTGCCCTGGGTGTGCCTTGGGTGTTTCCAGGGTGTACTGAACAGCTGGAGAGCGTGGAGTCACATTCGTGTTCTGCACCCACTGCCAAAACAAAGTGGAAAATGAGCCTTGGGAGCACTGCAGGATGGCAAAAACCTGCATCAGCACCCTGCACTTCCCCAGAGTACATCCAGCAGAAGTGCCGATGACATTTTTAGCTGAGACTTCCTATCCTTAGTGCATACGTTTGCACGTACATGGCTTTGCTGGCTGAAATAACAGGCTTCTCATTCCTGCAGCCAGAAACAACTCAGGAAAAAAAAAAAAGAAAAAGAAAAAAAGAAAAAAAAAAATGGTTATCAGCAGTCTTGTGATAAATTCTGAACTGAGTGTTTGTGAAAGGGTTCTAAAAACTCCCTGAAGTACCAGCAGTTGCGTTGAGTTGTATTTAAGAAATCTACTGAGAAATATGCAGGCACATTCTTCTACTTCCAGTTTCATTTCTGCAAAATCACCCTCCTTTCTTAGCCAGGCAGTAAATGAGCCCAGCTGTTGTGTCCTGTCCAAAGGCCTTAGCAGGGACTGCACAGGCTCGCGTCAGGAATTCAGCAGCAGCCAGGCTATGCCATCCAGAGTGAGGAATAGAATCATTAATGTTGGAAAACACCTCTAAGATCACCCAGTCCAACCCCAACCCATCCCACCATGCCCACTGACCACGTCCCTTAGTGCCACATCTCCACGCTTCTTGCACACCTCCAGGGGTGGTGACTCCCCCACCTCCCTGGACAGCCTGTGCCAATGCATCGCCACTCTTTCTAAGAAGATTTTTTCCCTAATATCCAAAACTGAACGTTCTCTGGCATAACTTAAGTCCATTGCCTCTCATCTTATTGCTGTTACCTGGGAGAAGAGACCAACCCTCTCTCCCCCCTCACTACAAACTCCTTTCAAGCTGTTGTAGAGAGGAGGGGCTGCAGGTTTGGCAAGGTGGCATCCCTTTGAAGATCCAGCAAAAGCATCACAAGATGAGAGCCAGAGCATAGCTCTCTAACTAAATTACTGACCTGAACGAGCTCCCTTCAAGCCTGCAGACAGCAATCCCTCTGACTTCCATCTCTAAAAGCAGCACTACTAAAATGCCATTAAACAACCTTCCCCCCCCCACCTGTTTTATCACTTTCATCTTGTGAGCAGGTGAAGCCCATGAAGAAGTAACTTCCCTGCTGCTTTCAGTTACAGATGTGAAGGGTCAGGCTGGCTATAAAAGCTTTCCTGAAAGCTGAGGGGCTGTGGTTCTAATCCTGTGTCCTATGACAATGCAGCAATCACCAGGCACTGCAGCTTATTTTGGGAAGTGTGCTGTGCACTCTGGTTATATATAGAAGGCAGCAGAGTAGGTGATGTCTGATTCCTTTCCAGGCTCTTTCGTGACTTAGAGGACCAGGTATGGGATTGGGCTCAACTGCAGGAAAAAGTCAGATAGAGGCTATGAGAGAAATAGAGAAGCAATTGAGTTCCTCACTATCTACAAGGCAGTAATTATGTATGGAGGACAGGGAGCTTGAGGGTATGGTGCAGTGTATGGAAATAGAAACCTGATGCCATTCCTCCCCCTGCCTTCCCAAAGGAAACCTGCTTCCATCCCACTGCAGAAACACCACAGTGAAGGGAAAGTGGATCAGTGCTTCAGAGCAGAAACATCCTGGTGATATGGAGTCATAGCAGGCATCAAGTCAGAAAGGAAATCAAGGAGCGGCACAGGGCACTGCCAAGTGTTGCCAGAGGTGGTTTTTCCACCCACATGGATAAGGAGAAATGAGACAACCTGCAGCAATCTGCTGCTTTGAAGGAAAGTAGTTCTACATGCAGACAAAATACTCCCAGTACATTGCTGCTAAACCACGGCTGGAAGGATCCCAGTGCCTGCTGCAAGGAAACAACGTGTTTAACCCCTTGGCATGAAGAGTAGCTATTGTGCTGCTGTCTCTGTGAGCTGCACAGAGGGCTTGGGCTGCCTTTGAGCTCATGCAATAGCTGTTTTCTCCAGGTATGCTGTGGCCTTGCATCCCCACGGGTCCCTGCTGTCACCAGGCAAACTCCTCACTGTGTTGGTGTAAAGCTAAAGAACCATCGCTGACCCAGCAACTGGCAATGCAAGGAGCAGATGTCATAAGAAGGTCTTCCTGGACCTGCAGTAATGATGACCACCCACGTCTATCTCACTTAGAAATGCTGTTCCCTTCCAAGCTAGAGAAAGGAGCAGAAATAGGGTACACAGAGGAAGGTTCACTTGAAAGCACAGAGTGACAATCACTAATGTAGGTGATTCATTGCATGTTTACCATAATCCAAACTGTGGGGAAAAAAAGCATTCCCACACAAGCCTATAAAACTCCAAAGAGTGCTCTTTGTTACAAGAAAGACTGGCATGCCAGAAGGCACTCCTATTTTCAGCAGCTGAACTTGTAAAACTGAGGAAGGGTGTGGGAATCAGAAAGCTCAGCAATATGAAAAGAACCAAGATTTCCTTAGGTTTCCATTGAATGTGGAGCTATTTTTAAGTGCCCTGTCAGTGCTCTGTGACAAAATGCTTGGGGACTCTCTATGAATATGTGGCTTCTTTTGGAGCATTCAGATCAAGGAGTTAAAATACGCTTCCTCCTTCAGAGGAGAGCTCCCCTCCAGCTGCCAAGGCCAATAGTTCTGGAAGGCAAACAAGTTTCCATACAAGTAATTTTTGTCCAGTTAACTATCTAAAGATCACAGGACCAGACAGGAAATAGAAAAGATCTGGGGCTTACAGGTTTCTTAAGGGATCACATAAGCTACTGGCACTCTGGATTGCTTGCACAGCCAGCAACCTCCATCCATATGGTTGAGCAGAGGCATGGCTACAGGCTGCAGTCACCTTCTAGGTGGGTTTGCTGGTGTTGGAACAGCCTTGGCCAGCAAACTGTGGACAGTGGCAACTAACCACGCAAGTGGGGGCAGAAGCTTATGTGTGAGATCAGACAGATCCAGGCTCATGCAGAGTCACGCACCAAACATGAATCAACTGTGCGATGTTCTTGCAAGAAAGGTATTCTTGGCTGTATTTATAGGAACATATTAGCTGAAGTATGAAAGATAATTACTCCATGCTACTAATTGCTGATGACTCCTCAGCTGTACTCCTGCGTCCATGAACAGTAGTCCAAGGAACAGGCCAGTGGTGAGTATCTACAGGAGAGCCACATAAGCAAGAGAAAGATGGTGCTGTTCTGTGATGGAAAACTAGAGGTGTTTGGTTGCTTTATCTATAAAAGGGTATGCCAAAAATGGGAAACGGGGAAACAGCTATCTTCTATACATAATAGGGGATGACTTACCTCTATTTTAGTACTTCATCGCTAATTCTTATCACTCTTCAGACTGGAAATATGGGAACATCTTTATCTCCTTTTGGCCATACCATATTGATAGCACAGATATATATTGATAGAAATACACCAGAAATCTCTCAGTGAGGCAGTGCCAAAGCTGAAAGTAATTCTGCAGTGATGACACTGATGTGAAGTTCTGAGCTGATTCAGTGAGCTAGGATTGTCTGGGCTCTATAGTAAAAATACTATAATTGCTGCTCTTCAGTCATATAGCAGCATCCTATATAACTTCATCCCATATCCAGCTAGTGAGAATGCACTTGCATCACAGACTGGTGAATGCACTTGTGTATGATTGTCAGGAAACGTACCTGACCTTGGAAACTGCTCAGTCACTGTATGTCCAGACCTGTTCCATGATACCAGGCCCTTGAGGTCACCAGTGAAGCTGACTTTGCTGAGTAGTCCTCTGAATTTCTATAAATGCAGCCTTATGAGATGAGATCAAGAACAGATTTTCCATGTTTTATACTTCTGCTGACTCTATCCCTGAATAATTTGTATTACCAACTTTTTAATGATGCTCTAACTGCTTAGCAAAACCTGTCTAAAACATTTTCATTTTTAATCCTATCATTTATAGTTACTGATCCAAGCCCTGATTCCATCCTGCTGGTTGAATTCCCAGCTTCACCTTATCACCAGACCAGTCTGGCAATCCTGACTCTTGGCTGGGTTTGGATACGGTCACCAGACCTGCCCTGCTGTCATGTCAGATCTCAAGCTCCATCCCATTCTCCTTCCTGTACCCCTGATTTCCATCAGCTGTGCATACCAGTATTTTTAAGTTGTTGTTATCTAATCTTTGACTCCCTCGTGTTTTCCTGATTGTAGCTATGTCCTGCTGATGTCTCTTTTTCTGTATCATGTATGAACCTCAAAAAGTCCTCTTAGCTTTCTTGTATCTTAGGGTTTCTCCACAGTTAACAGAGGCTTCATCTTATTAATCTGTGACACAGGAGCTCATGTGGAGTGCATGTCTTTTTTGGGATCTCCAATCCTGACCAATTGAGTAAATCTGATCTTTTTTTGGAGACCACAGTCAATAAATCCATCCTAAACCCAAGCTGTATTCAGCCATCGGTGAAGTTGTGTAAACACTGTGCATAAAAGAACTAGTAGCTTGGGAAGCAACTTGTGCTTAGGAAGAACAAGACGGACTGGAAACAAAACCGAAGATGCTTGACGCAAAACTGAATTAAAGGGTTATGTCAAAAGATGGAGACAGAATACGGCTTTGTAGAAATGAGATGATAAACTGGCTTCTGCTTTGGAAACAGGAGTGCTGAGAAGTGTTCCAAAACACTGAACTGGAGTGAAGTTGTTCTGATGCTTTCCAGAGCTTTTGATAATCTTTCTTTTTTTCTGAAGAATATTTGCCCCCATTGTTCAATAAGAAGTTCTGTAGGCAATTCAGGATTCCTAATAAATCAGATTTGAAATCACACACACACACACACACACACACACACACACATATAATGTCAGTGTAAATGGTCTCTCTACAATGAGGCCATATTTCATAAGCAGGTTCCTGTTTTAAAGGATGATTTCAAGTGTCGTTGTCACGAATTGGGTTAGACTGTCCCTGGGGAAGCTTTTAATCTAGCCTGGATACTACTGGACTTGCCAAAATCAACTCATGCTTCCAGTCAAGTGAAACGATCTGTGTGATAGCTTCTGATCTAAAAATCCATCAGTACACTTGTATGTTGTTTCATCAAACAGTAGTGCTACTTCTGATGCAAACAACCTTAGCAGAGGCTTGAAATATTTCTGCACTTTTCTGCAGGTCACTCAGAGTTATGGATTGCTAGAATATCTGAATGTCAGAGTTGGCAAGGCATGAAAGCAATGGCACGAGGAAAATACCAAATTAATGTAGTCAAATTTTGTGTTGGAAGAGTTTGACTTGATACACTGAGAACTGACAAACTCCTGAAAAACTGAAAAGGACTATTTCAGATTTGCTTTGGATTGACAGAGTAGAGATCCTCAATAGAGCTGGGCCTGTCTGGGTGAATCTGCTCCTTAGCCAAACAAAACAGAAGCTAAGAGGCAATTCAACCATGGCCTATAAACAAATTCTAGACTACACACCAGGGGAGAAGAGAAGCTTCTCATGAATATGTTTATGCTGGAAATTAGAAGGTTACTTAATCCCCACAGCGATGATGCTTTGGAGCAACTCTTTACTAGAAGACTCAGGCAACGCCATTTTCAGATGAGGCTTAATTAGCTGCAAGGCCTGTCTATGGCTGTAAGATGACAAATGACAGGCTGCATGGGCCTATCGATGGGCCCCCTTCAGAGCACTGCCTTACTTGTCATGGTGGGAACACTTGGATGCTGAGTATTCTGGAAAACTCAATGTCCACCAGGGTTCTGAAAGTGATCAGAGGCTGCTCATTACGATCAATACAAGGCTGAGCTTTTCAAATCTCCTATCCCAGTGGAATTAACATGAGGCACCTGGAAGGAAAGAAATAGACTATGGATCATTGATAACTGGCTACACATCGGTCTGAATAAAACAATTTTATGTAGACTTTTCATTAAAAAAAAGATCAATATAAAAATAACAGTAATGATATCTTACTCAGACTTTCTCCCAGTCATTATACTATCCCTTCCAATTAACAGTTTATTACAGGATACACTCTTCATCTCATACACTGTCTTCTGCTAGATACAACGACTCCGAGTGCATGCTAAGAGTTGCCATTGCCAGAAATTTCACATGGAATGACACTGATTATGGCATCTCTCTTGCCTTGAGGCCCATCAGCAAGTGGTTGGACGGTACCCTGGAGGAGCACTTAGGGTGATTGTGGAAAACAACCATGAGCTGCAGGGTGTAGGCTAGATCTAATTGCAACAAGGTGAAAGGGAACAGGGTGGAATTTTTTCTGCCTGCTTTTCTTGTGTCACAAACTAAAAGATGTTGGGCAAACCACTGCTGACAACTTCATTAAAATTTTGCTTTGTTTTCCTTCAGTATGTTGTCTCTCCCTGCCCCCTTTTTACAACTTAATTTGGCTTATCTTGGTGGTCATGCTCACGGACTTGATTTTGAGTATCTGTTCAGGAGCTGATAGTTTGGGAACTAAAGAAAACAGGATCATTAAGGATGTTGAACTGCATCAGTGTGTTTCTCTCTCTCTCTCATGAGATGCTTTTGATTACCTTCCTGAAATACAGGTTTCACAAGGAACTCCTCTGGCGCAGAAGTTTGTCTGGCAAAACTAATTGAGGTGAAATGGTCCAATTAAGAAACACGCTGCACTTTTCCACTTCTAATGGGAAACTCTGCTATGATTTATGTCCTGTAGGAAGAGTTTACAGACTTGGAATATGTCCTCCTTATTTTGGCACTGATAAGCAATATGACTCGCTTGTGTTTGGCAGTGCCCTGGACCAAATGCTGGCAAACAGAAAGGGTGAGAATTGTTCAACCAAAAGTACATCTTCCCTGGCTTCTTTAGCTAATGACCAGCCTACATGTGCACGCCTACTAATAAAACTGAAAGGATTGTGTTCATTATCATTTCACGTAGCAAAACAGAACGGCACCCTCACCAAACAACTGGTACATACCCCACCATAGCTCAGATTGACCTAAAACAAAACGCCTGACATCTTCAGGGACCACCCTCCTCAGAATCATCTTTCTCAATGAAAGTTCACAAGCGACATGAGAGAAGGCAGAGAGCACGCTCATAAAATCAGCTCTGAGCGTGTGATGTGCCTAGCAGGTTCCTCAAGCAGGAAGGTTTTCCAGGATCCTCACCCTTAAATGCTGGCAGCCAGCTTGAGCCCCCAGGCCTTCTATTCGTGAGCTCAGTAATAAGGCACTTTTACAACTTCAGGTTCTTAGCTAAGAAATTTCCAAAGCGGAGGGTACACCCATATGGAAATAAAACACTGAGAAACCAGAGTTTTTCCAGCTAAAACGTTTCAGGTACTTAAATTTGCCTGTCCCATAAAAAATTCCCAGCAAGGCAAATGCTCTCACGAGTAAACAGCCGATCAAGACAAACAGGTCAGCAGCCAGCTCAGTGACTCTGAGGGCCATTGCCCACATGCTTTACTGGACTTTGAAGAGTATTTCCTTGAACTAAGCCACGATGTTAAAAGTGAAGGTCAGGTAGAGTGATCTTGTTACACACTGGAAAATTCTGTTTATACATCTTTTCTGATGATTTCCACATGTGAAATTCACAGTTTGTACAGTACCCCTACACGGCCACTTGATTTTTTATTGCATGGACTGTTACTGTGAAACATGAAAGAGCATCTGAAAGCAACTGGTTTGTTTTCCATACACGATTCATTTGCATTGCCTTCATCACAATCCATTCCCATGGCAGAAGAGTAGGAGTTGACAGTGCCATCTTCTCTCTTTCCCCTGCAGAGATGTAGCTGTGTGAAAGATGGCCCTGTGACCCACCCACTCATTCTGTGGTAGCTCTGGCTCATGTTAGGCTATTCTACAATCCAGTTTGTCTCATTGAAGCCACAGAATGCTATATTCTGCTATATTCTTTCTTCCTCATGTTTTCTTTTTTTTTTCCCCCCTCCTGTTTGATTGCATTAAATCAGCTCACAGGAGTTGGTCATGCAGCAGAAACAGCAAACAGCCAGCAGCCCTCTGAGCAGAAATAGCAGTACAGATTTCCAGCAGCAGTGAGCTGATAACTTAACTCGCTGCATCTCAGGAAAACATACTGAGCCATCAGAACAATCATGTGAACATGCCTCATCTATACTGTTCAGAATCTAATTAGCTCAGCTCCTCCTGGAGGTTCTTTTTGCACACGAAGAGACTTCATACGATCAGTTTTGCACGCTCACCTCTTAAGAAAGCATCCTTCAACACAAAGGTGGCAACACCTGTCACTACTGCAAGCATTTTTACTGTGAGCATTGAAGTGAAGCCCAGAGCTGTCACTGAAGGAACAACTCAAGCAGCAGCTGATGTAATTACTGTAATGCAAGGTTAGATGCAAAGAAAACCAAGCACCAGACTTAGCAAGTAGAGGTGGGGGTGGTTTCCACACAAAGAACTTTATTTTCCTAAGTACAGCAGTGAAAAAGCAAACTTTTAGAGGAAGGGAGGAAAAAAAAAGAGAGAACTTTTTGTCTATATGTTTAATGACTTTTTCTAAGACAAAAAAAAAATTACATTCTGATAACTCACATTCATAAATAAATAAAGGCAGCAGGGCATAACATTCAAATGAATGCCTTGTAAAATTAGCAATGTATTTTTATTAATCAGGAATATAACACTGCAATATTTAACCTTGAATTTGTATATACAAATGCCACACCCTACACAGCAATAAATCAAGACATACACCATAGGAGCATGTACAGTAATTTACGTTAGCAAAAGCCTCCTCCAAACTGAGTAACAAAAATAAACGCTGACATAATCAAGCAAAACCAATTCAAAGGAAAATACAATTAGCAAATAGAAATCGTGATGTATCATTACCTCCCCCAAACATCCAATAACCTGTTTAGCTCTAAGGTAGGTTGCCAAGTACACAGAAAAGTTACTTCACCTCAGTGGAGCACTAAAATGCAAGCTTTTGCAACTTGGTCCATTTGCATTTCACTGATTATTTAGCCTGCCATATCGAGATGTTGTGTGCTTCTCAATCTTTGGATATCAAAAGAGTCATTGCATTCTTTAGCACAAAAGCAAGACTTGGAGAAACCTCCGCTTTTCGCTTTCCTTTTTTTTTTGGTGAAGCATATTTAGTTTTCCTTCATGCAAAAACTGAACTGATCCCATTCCAGATGAGGATTTTTACCATAAAATTTAGATCATCAATTGAT
Organism: Excalfactoria chinensis; assembly: GCF_039878825.1. NCBI lineage: Eukaryota > Metazoa > Chordata > Aves > Galliformes > Phasianidae > Excalfactoria > Excalfactoria chinensis. Next base: position 8,978,799 of record NC_092829.1, on the reverse strand, counting down.
TAGATTACAGAACAATGGGGAAAAGCTTAATCCACACAGTATCGTGCTACCAAATCCCAGTCAGTGAATGGAAGTGACACTAACCTTACACATTTGCCTCACTAGAGACGCAGGCTTGATTTTTTTATTCAGAGAAGCTGAAAGACAAGCAGAGTTAAAATAGATCTGAAAACTATACTTACTCGTTTTCGCCTAAGTTCAAACATTTATAAAGCTACACACAACCTCCAAAGAACACCAACGTTAAACTGTTAAACAGCCTACAAGTAACCACTGCAGACCTGACAGCAGTACAAAAGGAAGATGCGTACTATTACCACACTATGGAATTCTTACATTTCCTACAGATTTAAGCATAAACGACAAGCTGAAGTTCAAACACGGAGAAATCTTGAAATGAGTCCAACAATTCAGGTGTCAAACATCACTATTCCGTGCCAGCCATAAAACCTATCAACACAGACTGGAATTTTACCCAGAGGAGATGATTTTATTTAATTATTTTTAGGTAAGGGCAGATAAATTCAACAAGGTTGTATCTCTGAAGAGCCACGGAGAACCCCTCCAGCAAATGTTCTGTCATTGCCAAACTGAGCCTTAGGTAACTGTGCTTAAGTGGAAAAAAGCAGATTGGTTTTGGCAAGTGAAACGCAAAGAAATCACATGCACAGTCACAAAACAAAATGTATTCACACTCTGAAGTTACACAGGCTTTCAGCAGCACCTGAGAGCATGGTGCAGAGGAAGAGTTCTCTCTCCCTCCTTGTCCCCAGTCTCCCTGTTTATCTTAAAATAAATAAATTCATTTTTCAACAGAGTCTGCTTTTCCAAAAGCTGATGCTTGTTGTCAGGATGGCATGGAGCAATTCTCACCTATTGCATTACGATCATTTGAGATACAGTGCAATTATATATACACAATAAATCCAGTTTGCATCAAGCTGCCCGTAAACAGTTGCTATATCTACACATGATGGTGCAAGTTTGTGGTGTCCTAAAGGCACTTGTCTCTCACAGACGGCACTGTCTTATTTAATCAGTTTAAAATATATCTAAAAATACTTTGTTTAAAGTTTAACATCCGAAATGGTTTTTACTCCTTAAAGAGGCGCAAATCATCACCTACATCGATTCATTAATTCAACATGAAAGAGCGAAGTGCAAAGTTTCTGTCATTAAATATATTTCTCTGTATTAATTCATTTTAATGTCATGCTCAAAAAAAAAACCCAAAACAAAACTCAAAACCATGCTATAGTAGAAATGTGATGGGTGCTAGCAGCCACAAACGAAAAGGTACTGCATAAAGTAATACAGTCAAGCTGATTTACAAAGCTCATTTATAATTAAGCAGTGAGTTACAAAGAGAGACGTATGTCAAAAGCCTCTTCCAAGACATGCCTAAAGCCACACCTGAGCAGTAAGATCTACGTGTATCACACAAACGTACATCATTAGGGATGCCTTTATACCCAGCTATCTAACTTTACAAAAATAATTCCAAAATGCTCATCCGCTTCAAAGTGACTTCTGCTCTCATCAAACAGGGGAAGGCGAGTCAAAACCAGATAGAACAGCAGAATTGAAAAAGACCTCTAAGTAGCATTAAAAAAGTTCATTGCAGTTTTCAGGTTCTAATGGATGGCAGAGTGAAATCCTCAAAACCCAATTCATCTGGCCAGTAAATATCTACAGATTGTCCTCTCTGAGTCTCAGTTTTTAAAGCAAAGAATATTTGACAGTTTCCACCAGCAGAAAAACTGTTCTTGCAAATGACAGTTCAAAGGTGCCATACAAAAGTGGCTTCGCCTATGTGAATTTGAAGCTGGCATTGTACTTCTGCTAAGCAGGAAATCTAAAGAGATCTAAGCAAGCAGAAGGTGTGATGGATGGAATAAAACAAGCACAACCCAAAAGCCAGCAAGTTTTTTTTGTTGTTGTTTGCATTTAATACTTCTCATCAAAGCAGCACATTAAGAGTATATCCAGACTGCTACGATGTTGCTGGATGGAGCCTCGTGCTTAAACACTAATTTTTACACCCAAATTTCTTGGAACAGCTCAGCCAATACTGCAGCACCGGGAATTTTCTGCATCTTTGAAACATCTGCGTTCTCTGAATGTTACACCAGGTTATTGAAACAAAAACAGATTAAAAATAAGAAGCCGTTCGATCAACACTTAAGCTGCTCCTTCAGAGAATCTCATTCCATTGCTTATAGCAGTGACCAGAATTGCTGATGGTGTACTGACAGTTGCCATGGCAAGTGGGTGACTGCGTGGGATAGCACGCATATAGCCAAGGTAACTTTGTATGCAACCTCCGTGATTTAAGCAAGCATAGAACACTACTTTCGCTATGTGCTGCCAATGTAACGATCGTCCTACATGAAGTGCAGCAGGAAAAAAATGGTATTTTATGTCAGGCCACGGCTCCTTCAGTACTCCCACTCATCTGTTTTCATGTCCAGGTAGTAAAGGATATTCTGTGCAAGCTTTACTGCTTGCTTCCTGGCAGCCTTACACCGCTCGTCACCTTGTGGGTCGACGGCGTCAAGTGCAAGAAGTTGTTTTGTAAGGAGTTCTTCCAATCGCATGTAGTTCTTATCTGTTCTATTTCCATCAAAAGAAATCACCTCCTGCTGGATTTGAGACAGGTTTCCAAGGACGGTCCAAACTGCTTGATGAGACTGATGTTCTGCAGCAGTCTGCTCTGCGTACATTTGCCTTTTTCCAAGCGCTTCCTTTAAGTCAATGTATGTTATGAGAGTCTGTACTTCTATCACTGCTCTTCTCCTGGCTTCTCTAATACAAGGGTTTTTTCCCGGACTCACTTCATCTAACTGGGCAATTAATCCCTGCAGTTCTGCTTTGGATCCCAAATACAAATCAGAAGCATTCTCTGTTTTTAAAAGCAAAGAATTAACTTCCTTCATTTTCTTGCGTATTTCTTCTATTTTTAGAATGGACTGATTTTGGGCCAAATCATAAGCATGAGTAGAATTTGCTTCTTCATCCAAGTCCAGGTATTTCTGCAATTTATTGATCTCTTCCACCACTTCCTTTCTGTAATTCCTTATTTCCGTGCGACCGCAGACATCCAAAGCATCCAAATCAGCGACGAGGCCTGTGAGCACGCAGGCTAAATGCCTGCAGGTATCATTACTACTCACTCCCATCAGAAGCGCAATAAGAGTTCCTCTCGCTTTGTTCACCTCACACATTACAGAGTTAATTTTGGAGACGGAAGGATGCGCATCATTAGAAAGTGGCAGGGAGAGCTGTCGCTTGGCACAGCTCTCTATGATCTCCTGCACGGCACACACTTTAGTCAGGGTGCGATACCTCGCTTTGCGCAAGGAAACCTTCCCTCCAGTTTTCACCTGGGTGAGCCTCAGCACGATGTCCTGGATGCCTTCTTCAAACTCGTCGTTGATGCAGTTGCCTCCTTGGTAGAAAGGCGTGATCTCACGCTCCACCAGCGCCTGTGCCTCCTTGAAGATGGCCTCGATCTCCAGCCGGCGCGGGTGGTTCGCGTTCTGCTCCAGCTCCTTCAGCAGCCGCTCGGTCTCCTGGGCAGCTCGCTTCCGGGCCTGCTGGATGTCCCCTTTGCCCTCAGTGTCCACCGAATCGATCTCAAACAGCTGTTTGGTGAGGGATCTCTCCAGCTTCTTGTAGTCCCGGTCCGTGGACAACCCGCTGAAGACGGCCACTTGCTGTTCGATCTCTCTGACTTCCTTCTGTATCTCGTGCAACCGTTTAATGGCAGGGTGTTGGTTCCCCATGTCCATGCTCTGCTCTCATCCAGCTTCAGTCGAACTGCGGGGCAGAGCGAAGAGCACACAGCGGTTAACCGGGTGCCGCGCCATTTCCTAGCGCCGCTGTTTACAACTTTTCCCCGGCACTACGGCCACCCCGACACCCCTATCAGCGGGCACGCGTCGCTCGCGGCCGTCCCTCCTTCAGCCCGGGGGCGAACCCGCCGGCACGGCGCTCCCCTCCCCGCCCCCAGCCGCCCCTTCCCACCGCTCCGGAGCCGAAAGCGACGCGGCCCCCGCACGTCCCCCCCGGCTCACCCGGCAGCCGCCCCCGGGCTGAGGCACGGCGGCCCGGCGCGGCGCTGCGCCACGGCCGAGCGGTAGCGAAGGGCGCGGAGCCCGGAGCCCGGCCCCGCCCCGCAGCGCCGCCCTCGGCTGCGGGGCCGCCCTGCCCGCGCGACATCGCCGTAAAGCGCGGCCGGCGGCGGGGGATGGCGGCTGCCGGGGCCGCGAGGGCGGTGAGGGCGGGCGGCTGCCGCTACGGCCGCTTCTGCTCTTCTTTTTCCTCCGGCGGCGGGGAGCGGGCGGTGAGTGCGCGTTAAAGCCGTGCGGGGCTCCGGGGTGCGCGTGGCGTTGCGGCGTTGCCCAGGAGCGGTGCTAACGCCGATCGTCCCGCGTGTTCCCCAGAGGCCGCGCTTCTGCCCTCCTGCCGGCTCCCGCAGGGACTGGATCGGACCCCCCGACCGGCGCTCCAACCTCCGCCCCGTCATCTTTCACGTGCCGCCACACGAGTCCCCGCTGGAACGGCGGCTGCGGGAGCTGCGGGAGGAGACCCAGGCGTGGAACCAGCGGTTCTGGGCCCGGCAGAACGCCGCCTTCCAGCGGGTGAGTCCGGCTCCGCTGGGGGGCGGCCTCGGGCCGGGCGGAATGGCTGCGGGGTCACCGCGCGGTGTGTGACCGGCCCTTGTGCGGGGCCGGCGTGTGGGTTAGGGAGGCTGCTGGAAGCGGTGCTGCCGCAAGGATAACGCAAGGAAAGCTCTGCCGTAGGAGAGGTGTTACGTGTAAACGCCGAGGGTGAATGAGGGACGCCTACCCCAGGTGAACGGGCTGAGGGCTGGGGCTGTGCAGCACGGGGAGGAAAAGGCTCTGGGGAGAGCTGAGAGCAGCATGTCGGTATCGAATGGGGGCTGTAGGGAAAAAGGGGACAGACTCTATAGAAGGGTCTGTTGTGTTTGAACAAGGGGAAATGGTTTCCAACTTAAAGGGGAAATTTAGGCTGGATATAAGAAAGACTTTTTTTTATATAAGGGTGGTGAGACACTGACTTAGGCTGCCCAGAGAGGTGGTGGATGCTCCATCCCTGGAGACAGCCAACATCAGACGGGATGGGGCTCTGAGCACCTGATGGAGCTGTAAGTGTCTCTATTCATTGCAGGGAGGTTGGAGAAAATGGCATTTGGGGTCCCTTCTAACTCAGATGGTTCTTTGACATGTCCTGTTGCACTGGCAGTTGCACCTTTTATCAAGGCTGAAAACAAGGACACATTTAGTTGTGGTCTGCTTTCTTTTGTGATTGCACCTTAAGGTCTGGAGCACTTCTCCTATGAAGGAAGGCTGAAACAATTCTGCTTGTTTAGCTAGAAGAGAAGGGTCTGGGGAGACCTCAGGGAGGCCTTACAGTACTTGAAGACTTCTTACACAGCCTCGTAGGTATAGGACAAGCTATTGGGTGCCCCATCCCTAGAGGTGTTCAGGGCTGAGTTGGATGGGGCCCTGGGTAGCCTGGTCTGGTGAGGGGCAGTCAGTCCATAGCAGTGGGGTTGGAGTTCGCTGACCTTCCAATCTAAGCTATTCTATGACCCTGTAGGTTAGGAAGAGTGGGAGTGATTCAGTAATTCACCGTTATTTCTGAGCTTTGATCACCATATCCTCCCTGATTTTTATAGAACTGCTTTTTGAGTTTGAGAACTGGATGAAAAGATAATTGTTATGTACACATCCAAATAATGACAGATTTTAAGGCCGCGTGTTTTTCTGAATGCAGACATGCTCAGTTACACGGTACGTCTTCACTGTTAGTTTGCTTTTGTAAGATTTGGATGTAGTCAAACAACACCCAAGTTAGTGGTACTCTGCACCTGAGCTGTCTGTGTTTCAGTAGAACATATGTATGAATCAGTTGATGCACGCAGCTGGCAGGTTCATAGAATCATAGAATGGCTAAGATTGGAAGTGACCTTAAAACTCACCAAGTTCCAGACCCCTGCTATGGGCCCACCAGCTCAGACTGCCCAAGGCCCCATTCATCCTGGCCTTGGGCACCTCTGGGGATGGGACACCCACAGCTCTCAGTGCAGCAGTGCCAGGCCCTCACTGCTGTCTGAGCAGAGAATTTCTTTCTAACATCTAACCTAAATCTTCCCTCTTTCAGTTCAAAGCCGTTCCTCCTTGTCTTATCACTATCAAACTATGCAAAACAAAGTTTGTCTCCTTCCCAATTACAAGCTCCTTTCAAGTACTGGAAGGCTGTGGTGAGGTCTTCCTGGAGCCTTCTCAGGCTAAACAAGCCCAACTCCTGTAGTCTTCCTTCATAGGAGAGGTGCTTCAGCCCTTTGATTGTCTTCATGGCCATCTTCTGGACCAACTCCAAAAGGATCTAAGCAACAGAGCTTTATCGGTTTAACACTAAGTCATTGTGCTTGGGAAAATGTTTTGTTGCTATTTCCAACATTAATGAGTGTTGTTTGTTATTTCAGAAGGTATTAGGCACTGAGCTGTTACATGATTTAAAAACAGTGGTTTACTTCAAGGACCGAATGCCTCATATTCTAATGTGGAAAAACATCTTTTAGGAAAAAGAAGAATTTATCTACTCAAGGCTGAAAGCCAAGGGTCTGGAAACGAGAGATGAAGCAGGTTAGTGAGATCTTTGTACAATTGAAGATATGTTATGAATTCTCTTTAACTTCGGATTTTGCTAGTTATATGCTGTGTGTTCTGTCACAAGTAATGGTTCAGAGCATGCACATGAAAAGTAGGATGTTTTGTTGCAGTGTTTGTCCCCTAATTCCTCCCTGCCCAGCTGGAGGGTATGTGATGAAATCCTGTTCAAGTGATTTAATCATTCTGCAGCCTAAGGAGGAACAGGCTTTCTTCTGTCATGCATCTTAACCCAGTGAACTAGCTGAGCTGAATATACTAGAGCACTTACCTTAAGTGGATGCTGTGGTTGGGCAGAAAAATGTATGCTCTTCCATCAGGTCCATGTTAAATTAATACAGCATTTTCTATGAGGGAGAGTAAGGCAACCCCTGAAGAATAATTATGGTTTGAATTGGACTGGACCTCAAAGATCACTTCATTCCAGCCCCTTTGCTGCAGGTAGGGCTGTTGACCAATGTCAGATGCTTGATCAGGCTGCCCAGAGCCCCATCCATTCTGGCCTTTATGATCTCCAGGGACGGGGCATCCACAGCTTCACTGGGCAAAGAGAAAACAGCTATGGTCAGTTCTCTGAGCATCTTTAAGCACAGTTGCTGTAAAATACGTGCCTTTAGAAATTTATTATGTGAAATAGAAAAAAGGACGCTTTCGTAATACAGAGAATTAGCCATTGTAGTACATGGCTGAACATTTTGTTTATAGAATAATGATGTGTTTGACTTCAGGAAAGCATCTATACTGGTGTTCTGTATATCTCAGACTTCTATGTTCCTCTACTATTTACGTCCCATTGATTGGTATGTGATTGCAAAACAAATTAAATTCTGTTGTTAAGGAAAAACTGCTGCTTTGTGTGTGTTTGTGTTTTTGTTAATCTGGGAAGTAAAAGAGGAAATAAGCTTCTACATCCCTTACATTGACTGCACATATTGGGTTAGCTCTTTATTGCTCACAGGCAGAGCTGTATATAGATAAGAGTAATAACTACATGTGTGTACAGTTGGAATAGAAGTTATTTCTTATCTAAAAGATTAATGCTGTCGGCAGAACTGAATGAAGATTAGGAAGAAACAAAATAACTAAAGCTGTTACGATAATTTTATTGCATAGTATGTTAGGACATAGTAGTACTGATAAATGACATACAGTTCTGTGATCAGTCTTGGGTGCTTTAAAATGTGTTTTTGGAACAATAACAAGTTGAGTCTTACAATCTCTTCTCCATCGTGTCTGTATTCTCTGGGAAACTCAAATTTGATCCTTGTTTTAGACTTGCTGTTAGTGCCAGAAAGCTTTTGTAGGAATTAACTGTTAAAGTTGAAGATATTTGTTGGCTGTCCAGGCGCTACTTGTGTGCAATAGCCACAGATCTTCCTTTCACATTCCGTGGAGAGAATATGTCTCCTTACCTTCTATACTGAGCCTTATGTTCAAAGCTATACGTGTCTTCTCTTGTACTTGAAATTTAGCAGCAGCAGTAGAAAAAAAATGTGTTTTTGACGGTGTTTTGTCAGTGATGAATAGTGTTCTGCCTGTACTTACAGATCTCCTTTAAGGGAGGAAACTCAAGTTACTAAGTGCTCTTATTGGTGGTGTTTAGACTTCAGCCCTGTGACAGATTAATGTTATTCAAGAAGTAGATGACTTTTTTCTTAGGGGCCCACTGGCTTCCAAAGTGAGCTGGGACCTAATAAACAAACATCGCTTTCATGAGTAATAAGGGCTTCAGAGTTCCCATGCCGGTTCCAAGGTGTAACAGTGTTTTTAATCTGCTGTGCTCCCTTGATAAGTTTTTAATATGTTAGAAGGGAAATGTATGTCTTCAAGGTTACGCAAGAAGCCTTTGAGAGCAAGGAGTCAGATCTAGCTCTGCAATCCGAGCCTGGTGTTTTAGACTGAAGAACTATCTTCACATTGTCATGCCAAAACTTATTTTCAGGCCAGAAGGTGACATTGAATGCAGAGGAAATGGCTGACTTTTACAAGGACTTCCTACGTAAAAACTTTAGAAAGCATATGCATTATAACAGGTATGTAGAATATATTTATGTTGACTATTGGACATCACCATCTAGCCAAAAGGTATAGAGGATTGGATCTAACTTTGTTTTTCACTCTGACTTTTTAAAACAAGCACCTGAAACTCTTTATTTTGGAATACGATTTGTAAAGTGCTGCTGTTAGCACCTGACATGAATTTGTCTTAGCGTTAGTGTCCAGTGTTTATTGTTGAGTTTGTGGTGAAGGAAGTCTGGTATTAAGGGACAAGATCAATTTTATTCCTCTTATGGCATTGGACCTTTTCTTCCTGCCAACTGGAACTGATAAATATGCAAATAAAAAGGTTGCAACTTCAGTATAACAGATTCTACTTGACTAAATGGAGTAAGGACTAGTAAACACAGTTTCTCAAAGGAAAATGATTTAATATTCTTTTTTGTTCTGATTATTTCGCAAATATACAATCAAAATGAAACTGAGTAACTTTGAGTTTGGGAGGTGTATTTGTGTGGCAGAGCCTTTTTGAAGTCATCCTGTGCTCATCCTAAATAGAACTTTTGCTGCAGTTGGATGCGCCCACATCCACTCACCTTTTCACGTCCACTGTGTCGCTTTTGTCACTACTTGTACAGCAACTTGATAAACTGGACTGGGATTCTGAAACTAGAAAATGACTTGCAAATATGCATTACCAGCCTGCAAGTAGCTCAGTGGAGAGAAAGAGACAGGAAGCAGGAAGAGGATATTACTCAATCCAGTTAGAGTAGTGCTGCCCACTGCCTGTGAAACCAAAATGTCATTGCTTCCCCGTAATGGACTGAGATTATTGGGCTCTAAGGTCCCAAGTATTCTCAGGTTCCTGATGTGACGTGAGTTAGAATTCTACTGTCACTGTAACTGATCTATTACAAAGTGCAGTTTAGGGTTCTCTGTATGTATTGTGCATATACAATAGAATTGTTCTTACAGTAAAGTAACAGTATTTAAAATAAATGAACACGTCTTGTGTGGGAGTGGAGGAAGCAAAACCAAAGAGTTCAGGCTTTATTTCTGAAGGTGGCAATCCTTGTTGCTGCTCTGTTACAACACACTGAATGGCTGGTGCTGAGTAGATCTGCACAGCCTCGAAAGCAGTGGAGCCTTACAGGCTTTTTTTTTAAGGGGTTGCACTTAAAGATCAATTTCTGCATTAATCTGTATGCTTTTCTGCAGTGTTGCTAGCTGGCCTGAAAGCTGGCTGCTGAAGTGTTAAAACTTCTAAACTTTAGGTAGAATAAAGAATATATGGTTCGGGGTACCTAGAGTGGAAATAGTCTTTAAAAAGAATAAGAAATTGGAAATGAGACATGAAAGGGGAAAAGAAACAGTTGCAGTGTTAGCATGATATTTTGATTTAACATGACATTTTAGAGGGTAGCTCAGTGCTTCTTGTCAGTGTGATTTTCGCTGCTGTCCTTACTGAGAAGTTAATATCTCAGGTCTATGCTAACCTGTACATGCAAGGTTTCTAAAAGATATGACAGGAGACCTAAATTCAAAGTGTAATGTAATATTCTCCGCTATTTCCACAATAAGAGCACTGTATTGCTGCTTGTGTGAAACTCTGCAAAATAGGGGAGGGATCCTTGGTGGAAAAATGAAGGCAATTATTAAATTACTTTAGTTGGTAACAGGAGCAAGAATTTGAAGCAGATGCCCAGAGATTAAAAAGCGGTATATTTAGAATATTTAGAAGTCATGCATGTCAGAAGGCTAATTTTGGTAACATTAAAGGCATGGTCTTTAAAAGGTGATGATTGCTAAAGTGTTCCCTGTATTGCATTACATAATTAACGTGGAAGTATGATTTTACTTCCCCCTCACCGTCCCTTCAGATATAGGTGACCAATTATTCCCATTCTAATTCATGCCTCTTCATATGTGCACAAATGCCACACGTAGCACAGCACTGGTGGGGAATTCTTAAAAGTGGCTGGATTCTGAAGTAAAGCAGGTCATCGTAAGATTTAGTTAATCTTGTCTGAATTAAATGCAATTGGTTATGAAGCTACACATTAAACTTCTTTATAGTTGAGCTCTGAATAATTGTAGCCATATATTCCACATGCAATCTGTTCATTATGTGACTATCCGCATCTGACATTTTCTTAAGTTATTTAGACAAGGCAAGTGTTATCACAAAGAAAGGAAAGTGTAAGTCATCACAAAGTTGTCATTTGTCATTGCCAAGGGATGTTTTAATATATCTATGTTCCTTTTTTCTTTTCTTGGTTGCCTTCCTGGCTTTGGAATCCAAGAGATTGGTATAAACGTAACTTTACTATCACATTCCTCATGGGACAAGTAGCACTGGTGAGAGCCCTGAGGTGGCTTCGTCAGAAAACAACCAATGGTGGAAATCAGTGATCACAGCTCCATGAAGAACATAACGCTACTTAGAGCGCCGAGGTGCTACAAACCTGCTAGTAGTGATGTTCAGAGTCTGAATGTCCAATGTAATGATTGCTTAGGTCTGCTTGATAGACTGTGTAAATAAAAGTTGCCTTCAGCCTTAATTTACAACCACTGTTTATTTCATGAATATCAAAAATCTTTCCCAATGAAAACACAACTTAGAAAACTCTCGAAAGCTTTTTTCTTTGATGCTGACTGGAACAGAACACAACTGGTTGTTGTTTTTTGGGCTGTTTTTTATTTTTAAGCCACAGAGATATATACCTCCTAAAACAAATCCCAGTGTGCTGTGCCTGATCTTTGGTCAGAGAATGCTATCACAGACTGTGTCTGTACGTAAAGACAAAATGCCTCACTTTGCAGCAGCTGCCCAGAGCAGCAGTAGTATAACGTGTCTGAAGGAACAAGTATGATTTCTAAGTGTATATGCACAACTGACTTAGAATAATGCAACTATTTAAATTCAACTATTTTCCATTTCTATGATATCATATCTTAAGCTTTCAATATAATTTACTAAGGCTATAGAGCCTACTGTAATCTTGTTTTCTTTATAAGAAATGTCCCTCTTGGACAACAGTTCCTCTCACCTGTGATTGTTGGAAGATTTTATCTGCTGAGCAATAAAAAAGATGCATTGCCAGACAGTCTTCATAAAAAAAGGAAACTGGTACTTGGCTGTATGAGAAAAACATGTCATATTCTCACCCATTTCTTCACTCACAAGAGCTTGAGGGGGATTTTCTGGTGTCAAAGTATGTAACGTCAATTGGGAGGAAGCTGGTATAAGTCAAGTCTTAAAATGTTACCGCTGTCTGTAATTTAAAGAAAGTTCCTTGACTTTGAATGTTTTCTATGTCTATACAATTCAATGTAGTGATTGTTTTAATACTTACTGAGAGGATTCTATTATTGAAGCATGTTTTCCCCAGAGCCATGCTGTAGGGAAGGCTTTCCTATTGGAAATGTGAACTCAATAGCCATTGACCTGTTTTTCATATCTAAACATGACTTAATTTATTCATGAGGTTTTTCAGCTTGAGCAAAGGGAGGTTTGTTGGCATTAGTGAACTAATAATTCCTTTGGAAAATGAAATATTAATGATACTATAATGGATTGTACTGTTTCATACAATGATGATGATATCATTGGGATTAAAATGTTCACTGAGTTGTGGTTCTAATAACTGCATTAATAGTAAACAAATGCATTCATTAACAGCATTTGCTGAAGTGAGAAACAGCAGTAGGAGAGCACTAAATGTTGTTTACTACATGGTACTGTAAAAGGTATATATTTATTAAAAAGTTAGAAAATGACATGTTTCTTACTGAAAATAAGCTTTTGAAATGGACTACTTCTGGTACGTAATGCAGTTCTTCAGGATTTTACATTAAATCCCATGTTGCAGCATGTATGCTATGATTACAACGTGAACGCACACTTTAATAAATAATTGCAACATAAAACATGGAAGAATTATTGGAGAACATCTGGTAATATCTCGGAAGAGCAGTGACCGCATCCCCTGTGTACTGATGGCTGAGAGCCCTATGTTGTGATAGCCTGCATGTGAAATCCCTGAGGTAGTTTTACATATGCTTAAGTGGGTGGTGGTCAATCAAAAGAGCCATTTTTGTCTGAGCTGCTCACTTCTATTAATGCAAACATTGTCTGCTTGCTGATCCAGATCAGGAAATTGACTCACTGCTACTGAAACTAATCCAGGGAGAAAAGTGTTGGATGTCAGTTGAATTCATGTTGTCTCATTGTGCAGATGTAAGTATTCTACTGGTGGCAGAAGGGAGTTGTGGGAGTTTAGACGAAGAGTTTGGATTGCTTCTCAGTCAGCTCACAGTGGCTGTGAAACTACTTCCAATCTTTATTCTCTTCCATTAGTCTAGTCCTTAGTATTGCCTGTGGAAATGCAACGGGGAGCATCTTCAGTAGTAGAACCACAGCTATAAAACTGTTTTCTGAATAAGCATTGTTATATTGGTCACCCAAAGCTAATATAACTAGCATAAGATGGAGTTTGCTCTGAGCTGCTTGTAGGTGAAGTTCATGCCTTTATGGGATCGACATCATTAAGATTCCTTGTGGGGTGCCGGACCCCTTCATCTAAAGCCTATTGATGGAGTGAGGCATTTATCTGTTAGGTAAGTGGTGAGTTTTGATTTAGAATATATAATAAAACCACCGTGAAAAGATGTTATTAAAAATAATCCATTTGAAACTTTGAGTCTCATTACCAAAACCACATGCATTTACTAAGATAATTACACTTTCTGAATAGCTAAAGGCCGTATCGTTTTTTGCCAGTGTTGCATTAATTTTCATATTTTTGCTTGACTCTGAGCAGTTGTAGCAATGCCAGCTGCTCTCAGATAGTATTGATCATAAATCCTTTATACATCAAAGCAAGAAAGAGGAGCTCCCTTAGACTACTGAAAATAAATCTTTTATGTGTCTAAAGGTCTGCTACAGTAAGTGAAACCAGTGAAATAGATCAAAGAGTGACTTTTCAGCGCGTGTTTCCTGAGTGTATGAAAAATGCAGAGGAGTGTTCTTATCATTTAGGTATTTAGCTAATCCTGTCAGGAGAAACAGCAGTATTTCTTATTTAGTAGTTGTCGGCGTCTGCCTTTTTTAATCCATCTCAGTAAGAACATAATAAGGCAGAAATGTTTTGCTTATATTCAGGTAATTGTAGATAGTTTGTATTGACTTGGGGATGGCTCTGTTCTGAGAGTCTTTGGGTTTTTGCTAATCACTGAGTTTCTCTACTGAAACGTTAATTTCTGTGGAATATGAGAGGAGGAGGAAGAATTGTCAAATGGGAATTGACAGGCAGAACAGCTAAAGGTTGGTTTGAAGTGATTCCAGCACCCTTATGTGTGGCTGACAAAGAAGGATCAGAAGGACTTAGAATTTACGAAATTAAATACAGTTCTTAATTTTATTGGGAGTATTAAAAATAGTGGAGGGAACTACTGAGAATCTTTAAATGAAAATTGCTAGTGGAAAAAAAAAGACTGTTGAAAAACACAGTTTGTAATATAAAGGCTGACCTGCTCCGGCCCCATTTCAAGGGGACTGTTCTGTATGCAGTGTTCAATTTCCACTATTGCTAAGCAATCCTGCTATCCTACACAGCAATCAGATTTAGCCAAACAAGGACTTACTTTACATCCCGCACAGAGCCCAAGGGGCACTTGTTTGCATAAAGGCTGGCAGGTTGAAATGTCTTCAGGAAAAAATACTCTATGTCTGGGTCTGTAATATACAAGAGTTAAGTTCTGTATTAGAATGATATCCACTGATGGATAGAATCTGATTCATGCAACAGTAAACTCAAGCATATTCAGGTTCATTTCTTTAAAGCAAAAAATAACAAATACAAATTACTTTTTCTTGTAAGTTTATTTCTTAATATGATTTTTAAGAAGATGAATGTCATCCTCTTGAAATACTCATTAATATTAATTATTATAGGAATTACTTCTTTGTGCCCTGACTTTGCATTCATTAATGGATTAAGATTAAGTACTGAGAGATTTAGTTGATTGATCTATTCAAGTGGCAGATGCTGTGGAAATGCAGCAGTACTTCTTGTTGAAAGTGCTGAAGAAAAAAATATGACATTATTTGTTTTTGTGTGATTGTATTTGAGAGGAATATTTTATAGTACTGCTGCTGTCAAAATCAGTTTTAGAAACCATGCAGATGCTCCGAAGATTAAGTCTTTGTTACTTACAGATGCTTGTGTTAGTGGTACAAGCTGGATACCCATTGGATGCCTTTTCTTACACTGAGGGAGAAGGAAGGCACAGTGATTTTTTTCCCTGCTAATGTACTCTGGTTCTCATCCTTAGGGCTGGCTCAGGTTCAGGAGGGCCTGAAATGGCAGGAGGCAGCAAGAATGACTATGAGCATTGCTCGGCTGCTGGGACTGCTGGCAAGCAATTAACATTTAGCGTAAATTTGAGCAGTCCTGAAACTGCTTTGATGGACCATGAGTGGCAAGAGTTTCCAACAGCCCCCATACCTGTCAAAAATGACTGGCGTGCAGCAGTGGTCTATTCACACCACCGCCTCCGGAGGATCTACGGATATGATTCAGCTGCAGAACTGGCTGTGATAACTTTCATCAGCTGAGCCAGAACGCATCAACAGGCGAGATGCAAGTTTCAGAATCATGAGGAATTCAGGTCACTGTTCGTACCACGTTGTTAAAGAACTTTGTTGACCAACTTCAGCTCCATCTTTGTTCAAAAAAACAAACAAAAAACACCTCACCCCAGAAAACATTCACACGATGATTGATGTATGGCAAACATTGGAGAAGTTGCAGATTTTAATGTCTACAACAGATTGAAAGTTTAGATTCTTTTTCCAATGAAAACAAAAAATGTCTTCAGGATGTCTTTTATTTACCAAAATATTACATATCTAATATAACGTCTGGAAATCCTACAGTTTCCTTGGGCCTCATGATATTTTTACCATGAAGAACAGGACAAAATACTCAGCTAACTATGATATGAGTAAATAGCCACAGGTGCTAATTTATGTTAAAGGAGAATTTGGCTCACTTCAAAGAAAATGAATCAGCTCTGCTGTAGGATGTTATAGAGCAGTTTTAATTGAAAAAGTAAAAACTGATGCTTTGCTGCTTCTTCCCAGTGCTCCTATTGCTGTTGGGAAAAGAGGGGTATATTTGGTGTGACACCTGGAGACTTATCAAGCATGCTGAATAGTTACCACAGCATTGCAGCTATACATCTGATTGAACTACATTCTGTAGTCATAGAACTGAGTAAACCATGCTGATGCTGATAGAATCTGACTGAAAGGTAGGTGTTGAACAGAGCATTCTTCCATCTTGGGAAGGCTTTCCTCTGTCTTTTGAATCACAAGGTCCTCACTTTCTTTTAAAAGCAGCAAAGAATCTTATTATCTAGGGCCTTGAGTATAATTTATAGGCATTATCCAGCCACCACGTAGAACCTGATGCTCAGTTTCATCTGTAATTAATAATTTAATTTCAACTTTTAGTTCTTGGATGCATTTACACGTAAATTAGAAAGGCAATCTCAATTATTTACTGTATGAACTTTGTTGTAAGGCACTGCCCATTAGTTTTCATGAGCAAAAAATCAAAGTGAAAGAAGGGATATCAAAGGAACAGCATTCCAGCCTCCTTGGCTGCAAAGCAAGGCAAATGCATGAACTGTTTGTTAAAGGTACTAAGAGTGCTTTCTGTATCCAGGCATTATAAACCTGGCAGTAATGTTTTTATGGTTTTAGAGTTAATTGTAAGGATGCGGGGCATGTTAAATTGCTGCTCACAATAGAACAGTTTACTGGGTGGATTTCTGGTCAGCGTTACATGCTGATGGAAGAAGATAGTTCCATATGAGTCACAAGAGATTTCAAACATACGGTCATGGTGTATTGTTGGCCCTTTAGCTGGTAGTAACAAGCATGACACTGTATAGGCAGTAGATTCACTTTCATGGCTAATTTGTTCATACCAGTTGTTCCCAAATTTCTCATAGTGTTTATTAAGGCATGTTTCAGTTCCTGTTTACAGTATGTTGTTTTGAATAACTAGAGTTTGGTAAGCTGTGTAAAACT
The DNA here is from genome assembly GCF_039878825.1 of Excalfactoria chinensis. NCBI lineage: Eukaryota > Metazoa > Chordata > Aves > Galliformes > Phasianidae > Excalfactoria > Excalfactoria chinensis. The sequence goes on along the minus strand of NC_092829.1, from coordinate 8,962,002 downwards.
GCACTCACTACTGAAGCAATTTCAATCTATTTCAAGCTTTCATTGAAAAACAGGCTTTTAATTTTGTTAGAATATTACAGATTCAAAATCTAGAACACTGCAGGTGGCGTGTTCCAGCAGTTCCCTGGAATTTCCCCACAGGATTTGTTATCTGATGTGACTGAGTGAACCATGTATGTAGCCAAAGTGCTTCTAGCAGCCCAGCTGTTTCAGATGACGATGTGTTTTAGAGGGCCCTTGTGGCATAGATTATTTTTTTTTCCCTTGGAAAAAAGAAAAAAATTGCTAAAAGCTCTACTTTCTGTGATCTGAATTATAAACAGCTGGTCACCAAAGACAAAGGTCAAGGAATCTTGCTTTTAATTCTGATCTCCAATTATTTCTTCTCTGAAGCAGAAGTGTAGCCTCAGAATATCTCTGATGACTGGCATGCTGAAGACATAACTGCCTTTTCCCTAGCCAGTTTCTGCATAGATTGCTGTGCATAGATTGCTTTGCTAGTGCTCTATTATTGGTCTCTTAAACACCAATACACAGATGTATGAGGAATCCCTCTCTTCAGAAGAAGAAATAAACTGCTACAAGGCTGATTTCTAATGTCCTAATGTAATGAGCACCAAAGTATGGATGGGCTGGGTCAGAGATGGACCTTGTAGATGGGTAGATGGACCCTGTAGGTCCTGGGGTGAACTGTGGTGTGTGGAAGCCAAATCCTTGAGGTTGTCTGAATCAAGCAGGGAGCTGGGAATAAGGCACAAAAAGGGATTTTAAACCACTCTAACCACCCCTTCTCCTCTGGGGTACCAAATTCTCTTCTACACATTCTGGAGATTGTCCAGATTTGAGTTTTTCTAGAATATTTGCTCTCAGGTCGTTGCGATAGACAAGTTTGTAGAGAAAGAAGCAGATGATCCATCGTGTAGGAGTGACTTAGTCCAGCGTTTTAAGTCTAAAACTTGACAACAGTAGAGTTTTTCTACATCATTGTGAACATACAAAAGGGAAGAGAGTGTCTGTGGCATGTCTTTGAACTTAATACGTTTCAATGGATTCCTCTGTGATGCGGAAAGGTTACATTAAAACAGAGTAAAAAAAATAAATAAAAATAAGAATTATGACTTCTGAAACTGAAGCAAAAACTCCTCACAGCACACGCTCACTGCGGTAAGGGGAGGGCTACAAGGAAGGCACTCATATAGAAGCTACTAGGAATAATACCATCATTTCTCTTCCTGCACCTGCTCTATTTCCCAGGAGAGAGAGGATGAGGAATGAAATGCTTAGCACAGGCTGTTCTGTTTCCTATTGATTTCTAGAGCGGCTGTGCCCTTCTCAGCCCTATATACTGTGTACCATCCATCTAGCCAAAGGCAAATTCACAGAAGCCATTTTCTGCAGAGACATAATGGGTCATTGGCCCAGAAGCTACAGAAATAGATGTCACACAGCAGAGACATTTCCATTTCCCCTTCCCTTGAGGCAAACTGTATTACCATAAATTTCTTGGTCCAGTGAAACTCGGTATGCCTTTCGTTTCAATAGCCCCTTAACCAAAGCAAAGATGCAAAATGGGCTCATATTTAAAAAATAAATAAATAATAATAATAATTAAAAAAAATTGCAATCAACTTTGCCTGGATGCCAAATGCATTTTGTGTATTTCTATATACAGTATTAGTTAAGGAGGAGAGAAAAGCATTTAAAAGAAGAACTGAAGGGTGAATAAGGGTTTGGCAATTACTGCAGCGTGTGCAGAAAAGGAATACATCGAGTGAAAGGGAGGTTATTAATAAATCAGACTCAGGAGCCATCATTTTCAATAGTGATCATGGCACAAGATTGTAGCACATTATGCTCAAGAAAGATGGAGTAAATAGTAGCAGAGAAGGGCAGCTAGGATAATCAGGGAGATGCAGAATCTTACAAGGGTTTGGTTTGTTTAGGCAAGCAAATTGATGGTCAGGAGAGAGGAAAGGAATGCCAAATCTAGGCATGTGAGTGGTGGGAAGACAGACTATCCAAGAGGTTTAACCAAGGAGAATCATCCTTTCTCTGCAATAGTTTAAATAAGTGCAAAAGGGAGTTGTTACATTTGAGGACTTAAAAATGCAAACAATTAGAGAAGAGGGGCTAATCGCAGCAAGGGAAAACATAGACAACTCAATTTGGCACAGTGTCTAAGTATAAATTACCCTTGAGACAACACTGGCATGAGGTTCTTGGGCACAAAGGGCAAGATACCCAATTGTTTTGCGATTTGGTTTTACAGTTATATTAAAAACAAAAAACAACCCAGAGGAGGTCACACACAGGCATACCTTGAAACTAGCATTTCTTGTGCTTAAGTGTGTGCACAGGCATTAAAAAAAGCACCAGAAAAATCACAAGTTCCTTCTTTTTTATATGTATATAGGAATCTTTGTGAGAATAAAGAGAATACATCTTCCTTCCTTCCCTATCTTCGTGAAGAAGCACTGGTTTACTGGTACTGAGAAAAGTTTATGCCCCAGTCTGTCCCTCTGCTTCATGTTGGCTGGAAATAATGTCTTTCTTAGAAGACAGAACAATTGCTGGTTAGATGGAGGTTTATGTACAGTCCCTTGTAGAGGTTGAAACCCACTTGCATACAATGAATGAAAATTCAAATCTAATTGACATCAAAACTCTCCGCTGTCAACCTTTAACTTGCTGGGAATTCAGATGCTTGGAAGTACAATCTTGGGATATACTGATTCATACAGCATAGAGCACTGTAGTTTGTCAAAGGGTAGGATTCCGAACTCCTTGATCATTTGCTATCTGAAGATCATAGTGGAGACTGGAATAAATAAATATAGCTCTGTTGTTGAAATTGTTCAATGTTTTTCTTTACAGTCGCATCATTGGCAGGAAAATAGTGTATCAGTTAATAGCATTCATCTGATTAACTTGGTTAGCTGAGGTTCTTATGTGCTATTTGTTTTGTTTTCTTTAAAAAAAGAATGTTTTGAAGCTAAGTGAATGATCTTCTTAAACCTTCAGTATCTTTTGGATTTTATCAATAGCGCTACTCTGTAATAGCGATGAGATGAAAAGAATTCAGGGTAGCAAAATGTTAATGTCCTCAGCAAGCATCCTGCTCTCTTTAAAAACAAAACCTAGAAGAAATTAACTACTGAAATGGCCTGTTAGAGCTGGATTACACCGCATGCTTTATTTCCTGTTATTTCACTGTGGATAGAGAATGGCAGGGAGAAACATGCTGGCTTTCATTTGTTACAGCTTTCCAGAAATCCTTGTGACTGAAAAAGGAGAATTTGCTTCCATGTAAATTACGCTTATTGACTTTGGAAGCAGGATTGTGATCAGTGTTTATTTTACTTAGTACTTTAATGCCATGCCCAACAGTGGGTTTCCTATGGCACGTTCAGGCATCCTGACCATGACAATGAGTCATGTCGAACAAAGTACAGTCCTTTTATTCCCAAGTGCCTGAACTCCATGCTAACAAGGTAGCTCTGCATGCAGTAATTTGCAGATCTGTACAAAGGAGCTAAACTAATGCTGTCTGCAACTGAGTACTTGACACTTTTGGTCTTAAGCCCTGATTTTTATGTTTCCTGTTCTTCATAAAAGCCATTCTTGTAGGAAATATAAACTAAAAACATATGCAACTGTCAAGTGATAGTGATGAAAAGCCAGACAGGTTGCTGTATCTGACCTTTCAGTATTTATTATTACCAGGATGCTTTTAAGCAGCACTTTAACAGCAACTGAAATTATTCCAGTGAAATGCTTTATGGTAGCCCATATTTATAGAGTGAAGTCATAGATTTTAAAGACTGTAAGTTTAGACTTAAAAAAAAACCTGTTGTCTCTTTTGGCAGAAAGATCTTCTAAGGAGGGAGGATATAACGACAGTGGTAACATAAAGTGAGCTACACTTCATAAATGAAGTGAACCTGAACTTCTTTGCAGAGGCTTGCTCTAATTGTGGAAATTGAATCTTGATTTGCTGTGTGTATTTCTTACACTTGCACCTCAAAATGTAAGAGCTTTTTTCTGCTGCATAAGCTGAACTGTTTGATTTGCCCCCTCCCAATGCAAATTCCTAACTCTTTTATGGGAGAGGAGGAAAACGGGTATGTTGAGAATAAAGAATTCAGCATTATAAATAACATATTTGGGGATTTTACTTTAATACCCACTCGGATGACTGCAGAAAACCACAGTGACCTTGTTGGACAAAGAACATTTTAGAGGCAGTGTGTCTAGGTCACTTCATCCTAAAAACAGGGCACACAGCGTAACTAGTTCTCTAGGACAAGATGGAAATGTGGGCAGCAAACAGCTTTTCTGCTGGAAAAATGCAGGCGGCTTATGGAGAAAGAACAAGAAAAGCAAAATCCAGCTGGGGAGAACTGATGATGTTTTGGGTCAGGCAAAAGCTTGAGGAAGAAGCAAATCTCTTATGTCTGCTCCTCTACTGTATGCCATAACCAGAGGTAAGCAATACTGCACGTTGGTTCCATTGCAATAAGCAGCCTTGCTGCACGACACAGCTTGTAGTGTGTGCAGCTTATGTGGGAAACTGCAAGCATGCATATACATCATTAGGCAGCGTATTATGAATCAGGGTCAAAGCTGGAGTAGGTGCTTTGTTCAAGAGATACTCGTTTCCCTGGGGTGAGCAGCTAATTGCAGGAAATCTTTGAAAGCAAATGTGTGATAGGAAGAAAGCAATGAATATTGTTTATTCAAAAGATAGGAGGGGTTCCTTTGAATCTGTTCTCTTGCATAATCATGTAATTAGGGCATGTTCTATTTTTAATTAAATCTCTTGCATATTCATGAAAACTCTCTGAACTTGTGGACCAACTGACATAACTCTTCACTTTAAAAACGTGTATAGAGGAATGCTTATACATTTTTCCCCCTTTCATATTACTTTCAGACACCTACTTCGCACCATTACCCACAGTTGGCCAGGCCACTGCCCAGACTTCCCTGTCAATACTACAGTGCCATCAGCTTTTCCAGCCCCACAGGGACTCTCTGCTTGTGCATTCCTACCCATTTGTCCCTCACTTTGTTCTGCTGGGCTCCTCTGCCTACAGCACCAGTTGTGATTCCTTCTTCCATCTTCCCTTTAGGAGTCCTGCCTTCTCACCCCTGCCATTCTGTAGAAGCGTTTGATGTTTTCTTTGAGGACAAACAGATGTTAGCGCAGCTTTCCTTGCGTATTTCAGAATTCACCACGTAGGCGAGGCTGCACACTCTGATTCACCGCTACATCTCCATATTTCCATAAGCTTATGATTCATATCTATATGTACTGCAGGAGCTACGCGGCGTTCAGATGATAATGCACCATAATATTGTCTAGACATTAATAACACTTCATCAAGTTGGGCTGTCACCATTCCCCGACGACTCCCAACACACATGGCAGTGCACTGTCATATTTAACTCTATTTTTCGTCTCAGAACTCCCGTTTCTTCCACCATGATGAACACATACCTAGTGGAGCACAGCGAAACCGGCCGCAGCGCTGGAAGGAAGCAGCGGGCGTGAGGGAGCGCTCACGCCGGGAGCCATGACATCATACTGGCAGGGGGAGCGGCGGGAAAGGAGGGCGCGCGTGGGCTGCTGGGAGAGGGAGGGCGGCCGCCATGTTCGGCGGGGCGGGGCGGGCGGAGCGCCGGGCGGGGCTGGGCGGGGCGCGGCGGTAGCGGCCGGGGCGGCGGCTGCCTGCAGCTGTCAGCGGCCGCTCCTCGGGGGCCGGGTCGGGCCCGTCGGCTCCTCGCGGGAAGCACGGCAGGCACGGCGGTGCCCGCTCTCTTCCTTTCCCCGAAATCCTTTTTCCTTCCTTCCGCCCATCGCTGACATCCTCCTCCGGCCGCCTCCTCCTCTCGCCGGGCTGCGCGGCCCCCGCCGGCTGAGCGAGCGCTGCGCACATCCGAGCCTGCAGCACCGAGCGGTGAGCGGGGGACGGCGGGCGGGTCGGGGCTTTCCTCTTCCATCTTCGCCTTTCTCCTCCCTCCCGTTTCTCAGACAACAAAAGGCTGCGCCCCGCTGACAGCTCCGCTCGGGCGGCCGCGCTTTGTCCCCCCGCGGGGCTGCGGCGCCGCCCAGGGGTCGACCGGGCCGGGGCTGAGCGAGGGCGCTGCGTGGGGCCGCCGCACGGCGCGGCGGGGCGGTGTGAAATGGTGGAAGGAAGGAAGGAAGGCGGGGACGGCGCTGCTCGGGCTGCGCGCATCGTGACCGAGCGGTGCGGAGCGGGTCACCGTGCCGTGCTCCGGGAAGGTCCTTCGGCATCCTTGTCTAACATGAGGTAAACGGCGAGGGCCGAAATAACGCTGATGCCTGACCGACCCAATCGGTGCTGTCTTCTGGGCAGAGGTGAACTAAGGAAGGTGCTTCATCCTTCTGGCTTGCTGCTGTTTTGGGTAGCGAGATGTCAGGTTGGTACGGCTGCACAGCGCTTGTGCGTAAGCACGGCCGGGGGCACCGTGCCTCCTCCCTGTGTGCTGAGCAGAGAGAAGCCCGTTGTGATGGCCAGGGCAGCACCACCCAGATGGACACTGCTGGCCGCCTGCTGGGAGGCTGCTCCATCCATCAGGTGCTTCTGCGCTTTGGGTTTTTTTTTTCCCCCATTAAAGATTTCCTTTGTTATATCCTCCCTCCGTCCTCATTGTAACAGCAGCATTCGAGTACAGAATCAGAAAGCAAAAGGAGCTGGGGGGGAAAAAAAAAGTGAAAGTTTGTTCTTATGCTCCACTTTAAACAGCAGAATGATGTCATTCGTAATAGGAGTTATTTTTTTTATAGTCTTACATAAAAATGCCTGGAACGAGGATTCTTAAAATGTTATTTTCGTGTTGCAAATGGCAGAAGGTTTGGTAACAATTACTCTGGGAAGTAATTGTCTGTTTCACTTCCCCTTTTGTGTTTGTACTTCTCTGAAATAGGAAACATGCCCAAAGGGTGTGCATTGGAGAGCTGGAAAGGAACCTTCGAGATTTACACAGCATTTCAGTTTACAAAAATAAAACCAAAACCTTCTTGAATTCAGGATTGATTTCAAACCGCTCTGAGAAATGACATGATTTTAATTGATTCTGAATTCAAAGCTTCAGCGAAACATGATAGAGGATATTATAACCCCAGGATTATAGAGACAATTGAAAGAAACACATTCAGCATTTAGTGGAAGCAGAGAGGAAACTGATCTCTGTGCTGATTCGGAGCAGGCCTCGTATTTTGTAAGGTGTTGCTGTGATTTGTTTTAATTTTCTTTGTGGTTTAAGACAACCTTTTTGTGACACGTCCACGGATGCAGAGAACTCCAGTTCCAATTAGGTAAGCACTTAATGCAGAGTCAGGTGGCAAAGTGCAGGGAACTGAAATGGTGAGTTCCCCAAGTCACACAACAATGCGGTATCACTTCTGCATCGTGTTGCAGTGAAGTTTGGCAGCCTTTCTGTTTCTGATGGGTGGTGATGGAAGCGGGCACCTCCATTAACCTGAAATTCTAACAGCAGTGTAAGTCTGGGCTCCATTCATTCTCTAATCAAAGAAGACATGTGATTGTAAGTAATTTTAAAAGAAAATAAAGTTGTTCCCCAGATGTATATTATAAAGTTGCTTTGTTTGCTGCTCATTACATTATTGGGATGTACCAACAATGCCTTATTAATGGAAACTAATCTTAAAAAGCCTTTGCTCAACGAAAGAAGAATAGTGCATAGAATAGTGAATGAAATTTGTGGCAGTCTACTAAATGTTTTGACATACAATAATCAAAATGCTGCTTGAGGAAGGCATAAGGGGTATAAAAGCAATTGCTGCTTGCTCTGTTGATGAAGAATTTACCATAATGAAGTCAGAAAACCCTCACTTGTGTGCTACCCGTAAGGCTGTGTGCATTTAAACACAGGGAGAGATCAGCGTATCTACGTGTGCATAAAGACATACCTACCTACGTCCCTTAATTAGGAGCCTGGGGAAATGCTGAACCCTCGTGCTCTGTGCTGAGTCCACGTAATGCAGCTTCTGTTTCTCTTGAGACATGTGGGTTTGTGCAGTTACTCTTTCATTTCTTACTCTGCTCGGTATCTCTGGAAGACGTGTAAGTAGGTTTGTGCTGATATGAGCAGCTTCTTTCCAGATGCTTAGCTCATAATTATTTGAAAACTCAAGTATACAAATCACTTTTAAAGTACTGTTTTCATAAAGGGATTAAAAAAAAAAAAAGAGTATAGGTACATTCATGACGATTCAATATGTATTTTTGTATTTAATGTTGAACTGTGTGGTAGCAAACAAAGATGAAGGCGAGCGTACCAGGTTTATTTAAAGAAACCTTTTGCTGTCCATGTGCCTCAAGGTATAGTTCAGCATGACACATCTGTCTTCAAGCTGGAATCTGACCAATTCCATCATCGTTACAATAGAAATGGTTACATAGAAGCATTTATCGTAGCACAATCTGCATAATATTTTATATTTTCAAAGCATTTTTTCCATCTATGAAAACACAGTATTTACCTTGACCAAAGCTTAGGAAAAAAAGCACACATTTCTTTTAGATGTTAACTGTTGTTTTCCTTAAGACAAAATCATTGGGCGTGCAGTGTCTAATGTATACTTCCTGGTTACCGAGTACTAGTGGAAGGCAAACCGCTTATTTTAAAAAGAAGCATTTTGGCCTCAAAATAGAGTCATTTATATCCTGAGTCATGCTCAGCTTGAGGTAGCGAGGCTCTCCTGGTTGTTTCTTTAGTGGAACGTTTTCTGTCTAATAGCAGGCTGTAGAAATAAATGTGGTTCCTTTGAAAAAATACTTACCCAGTCACCACAGTCAATAAACGGCAGACCAGGAAGCTTGAACTCATGCTGAGATGCATTTGTTGCTTTGACTTAAGGGATTTGAGCCGGGTACTTTGTAAGAGGGCAAGAGCCAGAATTACAGGTCCTTTCAGTGATGTAGGAATCATTTCCACAGGGCTGTGTTTGAGGTGCTTTGACAGATAACGCTGTACTTGTTTTGGAAAATGTTTTTTGTAGCAGACAGATAATATAATGCATAATGACAGGCCGTGGCAGATAGGCAGGCATGAGCACCTAAAATATATTTGGGTGCATGAACAAAGAGCTGGTATTCAAAGGACAAACACTGAAGCACAGTTAATGCTTATTTTCTTTATACAATATAAAATTAGCATATCTAATCTCTGACACTTGATAGTTTCTTCAGATTGAGTCAGCTAAGAGGACAGATGCAAGTAATAGTATCTGTCTGTTGATTTAATCATGGTTTGATTCTCTGAATCCAGCTTATCTCCCTTGGGTTCTGCTCTTCAGCTCTGTTCAGTGCCCTCAGAAGCAATCTTTACCCTGAAAGCTGCTTTGACCTGCAGGTGGAATTAAATTGAATTTATTTTCTCAGATGATTATTATTGCTCTTTTTTTCCTTCCTGGTTTCTTTTCTATCTCTAAATTAGGAATCATGTAGTCTTCTATTCTGCGTATGCCTTCCCCATGTTTTCTACTTAAACACAGATTTTTTTTGCATGGTTTCTCAGTATCATGTCTTAATCACAGTAAAAAAAAAAAGCAAACTAATATATCTTTGTCAGGTTACCTCAAAACTGAGCAGTTTCCTATTTTGATTCTTAGCAAATATCTGCCTTAAGACCCATTAATCACTTTAAGATGGTGTTTCTGTGCTTCCATCAGAGCCAAAGCTGACTTTATTATATTCCAAATTGAATGGAGTAAAGGATGTAACCAGTCTGGTCAGTTATACAGCTTCCTTATAGATGGGTAGGGTGGGGTGGTGGCTCACTACAGCCTAATCACTCTGTGAGCATAACCCTGTATTTATTTGCACGCACCCCAGAAAACCATTAAAAAAGTTAACAATGCACTAATTAACATTGAGAAGGTCGAGAAGTGTTAGATGTTTTTTTTTCTGACGTATATTATTTTCTGACAGTTAATAATCTACTTTTCTTACAATATATCTTGTATATAACCCAGGAATCAAAGTTGTATCTAAAAATCAGTCCGTTTAAATGACAATACTTACCACATCAGAATGATCAGATAACAGGCTGTATATCAGGATATCATAGTTCTGGGTATTTTGTATACATAGGCTCTATTTTGTATACATATACTGATAAACTCTTTTTTTGCATCCTGTGCTGCCATCCCTCTTAGCAGAACATTACTGCTAATGTTCATGGAGTTCTAATACTGTGCTTTGTCTAGAAACAGCACAAGTAGCTAAATACTAACAAAATATGAAGGGCACTTGCAGTGTGTTGTTACGTGTGTGTACCATTCCCCCGACAGGAGGTGGGTGGCTTTAAGCTCCAGGGGACCGCAGTAACTGCATTCCTTCAATGCATCCTGAATTTGCTCTTTTCCAGCTGACAGTAGCTGAATGATTTGCAAAGCATGCCATGCAGGTTTATGGTCTGATGGGAGAAGGAGGTGTGTTTCATGTTGGGGGGAGGAGGGTAGGATCCCCTTTTCTTCTTTCCTGCATAGCATATTGTGTTTAAGATGGAGTGTGTCCGTGGATGTTCCTTCATCAAACAGTGTCAGGCTGTATCATGTAGGAAAGCCACAGCTGTATCTTCTGGCTTGTGCAGCTTTCATTTCAGAGAGGCAGCTGTTACTCCTTCGTCACTCAACTTTGTTGGCTTTAACGTGTCATTTGTTCACGTTGTTAAATTAGATGCGTCCCCCAAGTGTTTTGAGGGAGAAGTAGCATTATTTCTTCATTGCACAGTGTGTAGGTGGATTAGTGCAGGTGGTAGGATAGTAAGGAGAGGTTGCAGCAGGAGATGGGGACGCAGCAGCCTCCTAAACTTGTTCTGATGACAGAAACGTAATACGTAAGCGTCTAAGGGTATAGCTGAGAGTTTTTGGAGTCTCAGGGCTGGTTTATGTAGAACCACACTCCTGCCGCTTGTTCCGTATTCTCATTCTGTTAACATGGGTCTCTGTATGACGGCACAGGGAAATAGATACATTTTGGCTTGGTTTGTGTCCTGAACCTGTTATTTTTGTTTCCTCACCTTTGTCTGAAAGATAATGCAGTGAAAGGGGCAGGTCTTTTGTTTGTTGTGGATGGACTTGCTGGTGTAGTAGGAGGATGTGAATGAGATGTCTGGCTGCATGTGGAGCACTGCCAGCTTTTTGTCTCCAGCCATAGCCTTGGTGAGTGAATGCCCGTGGTCTAGACCAGATACCTGACAGCCATTTCTCTCTCTGAAGTCTATCTCATATAAGCCAATAATGGATGAGAGATCTAAGAATGCACTGTTGTTCGTGATTTCTGTGAATGTACTGCTGTACTGAAATATGGAGTGGTGCATATATATGTGATGGTGTTTGTCAGGATGCCAGCGTGGGACAGTGACCCAGAGGTCTCACCAGAATGACTCCTCAGGAAGAAGGGTTAACTTTTTAGGTATGCCTTGGGAAGGCTTAGTGTGTGATAATGTGGTTACTGTGTCAATGTAAGGTAGAATCCACATTTAACAGTGAGGGTGTGATGCAGCTGCTCGGTTGTATTATGCTCTCAGAGTGTTTGGAACACACAGACCTCCTGTCCTTGGTGGGTGTTCCTGGTGGCTTTAGACATCAGTCAGAGAAGACAAATAAGGTTTTGTTATGGTATTGATAGCTGTATTAGCCATATGGCCTCGTTTTTCAAAATTTATCAGCCATCTTCTGGAAAGGTAAGAGGCACCATGGGTGACTTTGTCCCCACATCCCAGTATTGCTGTTACTGTGATGCCCCATCCCTGTAGCTGTCCAGGGCCTGTCTGGATGGGGCCCTGAGCAGCCTGACCTGGTGTAGGGCAGCCAGGCCATAGCAGGGGGTTGGGGCTGGGTGGGCTTTGAGGTCTCTTCCAGCCTAAGCCATTCTACTTGGTTACATCTCCTTTCCATTGCTCAGGAAAGAAGTAAGTCTTTCTTACTCAGTAGCAATTTCTCTTACAGTACTTTTTAGTTAAAATTATATGCTGTATGTTGCTATTAGAGCAATCTTGCTGTTAGAATAAGACTTAGAAGTTAATATAAGTTCAGAGTCTGTGCAGCATGCAGGTAGAGAGTAAAGATGCACAGCATATTTGTAAAAGCAGCAGTCAGGGAGGTTTGAATTACACTGCTTGCTTGTCATTTGTGCAGCCATTGAATCTGTTTCTTAAATCTCCACCCAGTTGCTGTGCTAACAGATGGCCTGGAAATATGCTGGGTGAGTTTGTTTCCTTCTTTTTATTTTTTTTTCCTCCTCATTTCTCTCTCTGTTAATGTGGCTGCACTCGGAGCAATGCTCGAAAATGTGATGGTTTGTTTTTAGTGGCGCAGTTGTTTTAGGAAGTGACTGTTCTGCCATCCGCAGTACAGGGATTAAATCAGTTTTATCCAAACACAATGGTTTGAAATACAAGGTGAAAGTCTTGAAGGGGCAGTAAGTGCCTTAGTAATCAACAGGATAAATCATGAATGTGAGAGATGACTGGAAATGGAACTCAGACTATGGTAGTACCCTAAGATGTGAGAGCCCAGGATGAAAAGGTGAGTTTGCCGAACTCAGGACTGGGCCCCTGTTGTACTGCTCAGTTCCTTCTGGCCCTGGAGACTTCAGGACTGTCTGAGTAAGCGCTGCAGATTGCGGAGTACTAACAAGGGCATGATGAACCACTTTAGAGCAAAGTCAGCTCTCTGATACAATGTGTCAGATGCATCCAGAATGATACAAGGTTGTTTTTCTAGAGGGTTGCATCATTTGCTGCTCTTCCTATGAGATGGGATTTGTACGGTATGAAGTGCTGGCTGGTACTTGGTGACTGCCCTTGTAAAGGTCCGTTTTGTTGGAATGTTTAATCATGCACAATTAGTTTATCCTTAATATTAAGGACAAAGCCTGAATTATTTTGTTGTGCATCTCTTGCTGTGCTGATTTTGGAAGAATTAGGTCAGTGTTTTTGGGGCTTCATTTTTTAAATGAAAGCACAATGGTGGAAGGGGAAGGTTCTTCACCTGAAACTTTGAAGGGAAATGCACCATTTGGAAACACTTCTGTACTTTTACCTAAGTGCTGTGTAGGATTAAGATAAATAGATGCTATTGACAGCTTAAAATTGCAAGACATTTATCTTTAAAAACATTTTGCTGTAGCTGCATTTCTCTGTTCCAACGAAGAGACTCACTCGTCAGCTAGAATCCATTTACCAAACATGTATTCTAGAGGCTGAGGACATGGCTGCAAAGGTTGGTAAGCGCATGAGGAGCCAAGTGCTGTTCCCACCCAGAAACTGATGTAGAGAGTTGGAGTACTGAGGGCAAAAAGATGTGGGATTTGATAGTGATGGATTTGTAACTCAAACTGCCTTGTCAGTATTTCTTTCTTTACAAATAGTCACAATTTCCTCTCAATCCACTTGAAGTTGGTGTTTTATAAAGCATGTCTTTGTAACAACAAAATCCTGAACTTCAATACATATTATACATATTCTTGAATAATTATCCTTGTGGTTTTTTTCCTCGATGTATCTTTCATTCTTGTCACAAGTATTTTTAATAACCGTGTGTAAATATGACTTCTTAAATCACTCAACTTGTGACGCAGTTAAGAATGCTTATTCTGCCTTTATGTAACTACTCTTTTTGTTAAGGTGTGTTGTCACAGTGAGGTGGGCTTTGTGGTCGTAAGAATGAGATAAATCCTATGGTACGTTGTGACACTTCTGTAGTGAACAGGCAAAATGCTCCGCTTTCTTGAGGTCTATTTGTGGCTGCATGAAGGTGCTTATTAGTGCTCAAAGAAACAAAGTGCAGCTTTGGAGGAGAGCGACAGATGCTGTTTGGTGTTGACAAAGCAGTAATGCAATAGCAAAGCAACTGCCTTGCTCCAGGAGGAGGAGACTGAGACTTGCTGTCTCTCTCTCTCTTCAGAGCCTGTATGGGCGTAAGTGAAATTAACACACCTGACAGATTTCTTGTGCTTGCTTCAGTTTTGACAAAGAGCAACCTCTGATGTAACAACAAATGGATAGAAAAGTTTTATTTTCACCTATCTTCATTAGGAATCCAAGATGCTAGGGCTTGGGAATGCATAGAGATGCTTTTCATGCTTGTGATGCTTGTGGACTGGATGTATGTTCCAAGCAGATGCCACTTTTTGGAGGGATCCAAGAGCGCAGGAGGGGCAAGATGGGATTTGGCCGAACTCTTCAGAGTTATGGAATTCCAGGTGTGGCTGAATCTAAAAGAGACTTTGGAAGCGGTTACATTGGCAGGTGGTCAGTCTTAGAGGTATCCAGCTTTAACTATATAACGGTATTGAAATGATAGCTTGATGTGTTAACTTGGTGGAGTACTATCAAAGGATTAACGCCATAACGACCTTTAAGAGGAATAATGATCTGTTTATTTATGGGACACTTTTATGCCACTCCAGATACTTCTATGGTGTGTAAGGATTTTACTGAATTAAGTATTTCAGTGGAAAGTCATAATTCCAACGAATGTAGTTTACTTGCTGCAGTAAGGCTGAAATTACTCTGAAGGGGTTTTTTTGGCAATTATCCTTGAGAAACACAAGGATATTTATTTTGAAGTAGTGTTTTATTACTGATAAAAGTGCAGATATGATTGCTAATGAGATAGATGCATGTGCTTCACTAGTGTTGCTGTAATGTACTGTTGTGATCCAGAAATCTAAGTAAATGAACTCTATAGTAGGAATCCTCATACCTTCGTCAGAGAGCTGTCAGCATCAGCTGTGCTGTAGGCTTACTTGGAGTTATGTTTTAATGCTTTTCACTTAAACATCATTTAGGCTTAATGACAGCCAATGGGGTTTCCAGGAGTTTGCACCCTGTGGGTTTATCCACATAAACACTAAGCCTTTGCATGGTATGTTTGCTTACCAAGAAAGATGTCTTGCAGTGTTATGTTGTAGGCTAAACTGCAAACTTTATTCTGAGCTTTTCTTAGACTGCGTGCCCTTGACATTGAAGGATTACACTTGTCCTTTTTATAGTATTCACCTTGCATACCTTTGTTTTACACCAAGTGGCAGGGGAGCTTCTGCAATCAGGGTCAGCTGGAAGCTGACAGAAGGAGCACAATGATGTGTTTTTGTTGTTGCTTTAATTCAGATGCTCGCTAGCAGGAAGTTAATAGGAACAAAAAGAGTCCAAGGTGTGAATTGTTTTTATTTTTAAACACATCCTTTTCTAAAGGACTTCTCTCAGCATAGAGTTGGTTGCTAGTCAAGTGCAGCTCCATCTGCCAATCTGCTTCTGGTCTGTTGTTTGTGGCCTCCAGTATGTGCTGCTAATTGTTCTCACCAAGCTATTTTTAAGGTAGCTTGTGTATATGTATACGTGTGCTGAATAGCAAAGACATTTTTGAGATCGTATATTTGGAAACCTGAGGCAGTACAGAAGAGAAGCAGCATTCTGATTATAGAAGTGGGTCAGCAACTGTACCTTCAGCCTGACCTCCAGCTGTACACTGTTTCCAGATGCAGCTCAAGATTTTCTATTCTCTGGAGGTTCATATGGATTCAAATACAGTATGAGGAGAAGAGTCTCATATAGCACTGGTATTCAACTGCAGCCCTGTATACGTCAAATGTGGGGGAAAAAGCTATGCTGGTTTTTCTGTGGCACCAGAGATAGCAAGTATTGAAATAAAAGGCCTGAATGTAAAGAACCATTTTAGTTAAAAGGAGGGCAAGCCAAAGGAAGGAAGAATGTTGTACATTTGTTATGGGACTCGTGCTAGTAGAAATAGCTTGATATAGAAGGTAACGTCTTAGATTGAAAGTCTAATTCTTGCTTATCTATTTTTTGTAGACTTGGACGTGTCTGACTGTAAACAGTAACAGCAGTGCATTTGAACTGGAGTATTTTTTCAGCACACCCTGGCAGGCTGTTTTGCATCGCTTTCGTTTGTTGGTGATTTTTCTTTCTGTGCTCGGAAAGCTTGTGATCTTTGTTTGAGAAGCAGTGCTCTCTGTTACTAAGCTGAGCAGGGAAGGCAGATAAAGCAGTGCTTTCCGTGATGTAATGAGATGTATGCCTGGTTTGAGCAGGGAATTAATGACTTGTAGATTGCAACTAATGCAGAAGGAAACATGTGCATACCAGATTTAAGGTACTGAGCCTTGTCATTTAATTAAGGAGAAACTGGGAGTGAAATTAGGGTTAAAAGCCCTTGAACAATTTGATTATTATTCAAAACAGTGGGCTGGTAGGTAGTATTGGAGAGAGAAGAAGGTTAAACAGACAGGAAGTAGTTCTGTGTGGAGTTTGCAGTGCATGTAGATGGCAGGAGCAGTAGGGCCGGCCTGCGCAGGTCTTGTAGTTTTTCTGGTGTTCTTGTATGCTGACACATCATCCTGCTGTGCTCAGCAGTCCTGGCTGCTTTCTGTGCGTGTAAAGGAAGGAGGATTGGAATAATTTTATTTGTAACAGCACTTCTTCACGGATAATTTTGTTTTACAAATTGTCTTTTAAAGCAGAAATGATCAGACACAAAATGTGACTACAAATTATCTTCCAAGCCTGGTAAGTTTCATATGAAAGGAGGACTCAGTTAAGTGTACTTTTGTTCAAGAAATCAGAAATCACTTAGAATTTACCTAGCTGAATACAACTGTAATATACAGGAAAACAACACTGTTTTTTCTTTAGAGTAGGTGAGCACAGACAACTGTTTGTCATTATGAGATCCTTAAATAGGAGTTCAGAAGCTTAAGTAGTTAGCTCTGGTATGTGTGTGTGTAAGCAAATTGTATCGCTATGTTTGCAAATATAGCCATGTTTGAGTAGATATGCCCTATTGTACAACAGGTTTTAAAAATATTATGGATATAGCAATGCACCACCACACTACTCTTAAAAGATATCAAATATACTGGTCTGACGCTTACGGAGAACTCAATAGCATGATAAACTGAATGTTTGTTGCTCTCCCTTTTCTAAATTATTCTCCAAAGTGTAACATATAAAAGAAAAAGTATCTGTGCTTATTTCATTTTGATGCTGTGGTTTATATGTACAAATTCATGTTTTAAACCTCCATATGCACCTCATACACATGCGCAAACACCTCCTTTCCATCTGTGACATTACAGCATGACTCCAAAACACTGCAGCTTGCAGAAGGAATTGCTGTTCGTGTTCACATGAGGCAGAAGCAGATGATTACAAGCTCATTTTGGAGAACGCAAGAAGTGCTGTAGAGAAGCTCTAGATAATTATGAGATTTCTCTAACACAAAATGAAAGCCTGTTTTCTAGATGTCCTCTGCCTTTTTATTTCCTTACGATCAAAAGTTCTGTTCTTGTATTCAGGATGGAAAGTGTTAATTGAAGGCATGAAAGTATGCTAAAAGATAATTAGGGTTGAACCATGTGCTGCAGTTAGCATTACCTGTAACAGTTCCTCATATGAGTGTGCTTGTTAAAGTGTGTATTTACAGATTCTGCTTAAATGATAATTCATTTATACATGATTTTTGAGAGTATGCATTTTAAAAAAGGGTATTTATGCTGTTCAGGTAATATTTCTCTGGTTATAAATGGGAAATATTTAATTGATGTTCTGCTCATCAGGATTCAGTGAGTTGATTCCTTAGGCCATGCTAAATTTGGTGTTTTATACAGACGTGTGCTCCAGATTGCACCTCTTTGTGAATATGAAGTTCATGTGGAGCTAAATTGTAGTAAAATTGAACTGACTGCTTTCTAGACTATCTGTGTTTTCAGACGATAGCTGATAACAAAATAAATTACTGTGTGGCTCTTTTGTGAGGGATGAGTATGATTTTGCAAATCACTTTGCAGAAAGTCATGGCAGAGAAAGTGATTTGAGTGTATATAAAGAGAATGAGCAGCATTCTTTTTATGTAATACTGTAGAGTCAGCTCATCTTCCAGCTGTTGTTGTGAAGATGTGTGGATGCTTGTTCCTTTGTGTACTTCCCTGTATGCTTGAAGATATTCCTATCTTTCTACATTCTCTGTTTTCATTATAGGACATTTTTTCTGGTGATGTTGGAATAGGATGAATTGATTTCCATCCTCTCTTTGTAGTTTGGTGCTGCTGTATTTGGTTGGTACTTCATTAACAGGACATGCAATGATATAAATACAGGACTTTCTGTTTCTGGCATTTGGTAGAGGCATTTATGAACATCCAGAAGTCTTATAGCCTTAATGTAGTATGTGAGCTATTGATAAAACAGCACAGTGAAATGTTTCTCACAAAGCTTGTGCTATATGAACCATTTTTCCAGCATTTAGCAGCTGTTGCAGCTTCATCAAAACAGTTGTTTAGATCCATAGACAATCAAATGTCTGCATGTGATTCTATAGGAATGTGTAGCAACAATGTCTTAGGGGGCAGTTATTAACTTCAAAACAGAGACTGTCCTTTTCCAAGGACTAGAAAAGCTAAGACTTCATATTCTTTTTCCATATCTGACCTCTCAGCCTTTTTAGAGGGTTACGTCCTGTTTTTCAAGCGCTGTTCTGTGGATATTTGTAATAAATGAATAAATAGTGGCACCTATCAGATTATAATGTATTCTTTCATACACCGGCTCCTATGTTTGCTTCTGCACGAACCAGAATCCTGTAGACAGCCTGATTAGAAACTCTTCTGCCATGTTGTTGTAGGTATAGATTTTTTCATTTGTTGTTGACTCATGGATTGGTGTTAATCTTAACTCAGGAAATAGAAACTGGAAACCTCGAAATGTTGCTCAAAGCCAGGGCTTAAAACTTTGTGGAAGTTGCACAAAAATACCACTATGAATATGCATTTTAAATTCTTTTCATTTCATGACTGAAAGACAAGCTTTTAAGTGCTTCCTTTTAGAAAATCTCTTGTTTTATTTTTACCTTTTGGTTAACTATTGTATTCTTCCTCTTCAGAATGTATGAAAACATGTCCACAATGGTGTATCTAAAGGAAGAGAAGTTAGAGAAGCTCACTCAAGATGAAATCATTGCCAAAACTAAGCAAGTGATTAATGGACTAGAGGCACTGAAGAATGAGCACAACTCGATTTTACAGAGCTTACTTGAAACACTGAAATGTTTGAAGAAAGATGATGAAACTAATCTGGTTGAAGAAAAATCAAACATGATTCGAAAGTCACTGGAGATGCTGGAACTCGGCCTTAGTGAAGCACAGGTAAAACTCAAGTAGAAATAAAGCATTTCAGATTTTGACTAAAGTTTTACTGTATTAAAAAAATAGCAAGAGATCATTGTTTGACTTCAGATTGGAAAACTAAAGTAAACATAATCAGTTTTGATGGATGTACATTTGCCTTACTGAATATTAGCAGTATGCTGAGTCATGGAAGTTATTATTTTATGCTAAGGAAGCAGACTGCTGTAATTAATAGAGGCTGTCTTACTGTGTTACAGAACTAATTATACATTCTGTCTCAAAGCCCTGAAGCCCGTAACTAAGCTCCTCTTTGCTTCGATGAGGTGGCTGCTATTTTCTATTAGTTTTCCGTGGCATTAGTCGGGTAATGAGCTGCTCAAACAAGAACCAAGCATCAGCATTTTAACTCTGCAATACAGCGTGTGGAGGTCATGCACAAATGGGTTTGCTTAGGGTTAGGACACTAACCTTTCAGCTCTGCTGTGATCTTACATTTGTGTTCTTACTCCTTTAATTCTGAGATTCTTTATACAAGCTTACAGTGCTCTTGGGGTTTAAGAATCTCCAATGTTTATTGAACACCTTAACAAATCAAAATTGAATTTTAATGCATTTTGAAGGTTACGAATTTAGTATAGAATTTGACTTCATTTATGCCTTGAAGAAGGTTCTTACAGTGAGAGTGGGGCAGGTCTCTTCTCACTAGTGACAAGTGACAGGACGAGGGGAAATGGCCTCAAGTTGCGCCAGGGCAAGTTTAGGTTGGATATTAGGAAGAACTTCTTTACAGAAAGGGTGGTTAGGTACTGGAATGGGCTCCCCAGGGAGGTGGTTGAATCGCCATCCCTGGATGTGTTTAAGAGCCGTTTGGATGTGGTGCTCAGGGATATGATTTAGCAGAGGTTGGTTTTTTTTTTTTTTTTTTTTTTTTTTTTTTTTCTTAGAGATGGGGTACTGGTTAGGCTGCGGTTGGACTTGATGATCTTCAAGGTCTTTTCCAACCTGGATAATTCTATGATTCTATGATTCTAAGGGTCTCTGTGCTAACTTCCATAAGCTATTGTAGTGAAGGGAGGTATCATCTGCAGAAGGTGAATGAGAAGATGCATGTTCATTTTCAACACACAAGTAGCCAGATGCTGAAGTCTGGAGATTTGGACTGCTGTTAGGAGATTATTCCTCATGTTTTCTCTTCCTTTAAAAGGAAAAAGTAGTTCCTAAAGAATCAGTTTGTTTTAGAAATCTGAAATTTCAGTTAAGAACAGCAATTATTTCATGTTCAATAACACATTGAAATAACATTGCTTTAAAGAAACATGAAACTTAGGAGTGTCAAACTCATCTAAAATAAGATTTTTATTATCATCACTGAACCATTCTTTGAACGTATGCTTTCTACTTGCATTGGTGATATATTAACATATACAGTGAAAGCAGTGTGTTCTGTATATAGCATTTGACTTTCACTTAACACTCATTTTTCACTTGACATTGCTTTGCAGAAGAAAAATCCAAGTAGATTGTTTTTATGGCTGCTCTACAGTGTTACAGGACAAAAATGGTTCAAACATGTAGGTTACCTACACACTTGGATGCCTGTATAATTGTGTGCACCTTTAGATCTGAGTAGTATAATAATTGCTGAAGTATTATTGTTATTCTGTTGTCCAGATCTCACGAATGATGCAGGTTTTAAGTAATAAAACACTTGAGCACTGAATACAGGTCTGCATTCTGGAGGAGGTATGTCATGTGATACTTTCTGCCTTTTAGGTAATGATGGCCTTGTCAAATCACTTAAATGCAGTGGAATCAGAGAAGCAAAAACTGCGTGCTCAGGTTCGCCGACTGTGCCAGGAAAATCAGTGGCTGCGGGATGAACTGGCCAATACACAACAGAAACTACAGAAAAGTGAGCAATCCGTGGCTCAACTGGAGGAAGAAAAGAAGCATCTAGAATTCATGAATCAGTTAAAAAAATATGACGACGATATTTCACCATCAGTAAGTAGCTGTATGGTAAAAATCAGCTTGCATTTATGCTTGTGGTGTAATCTGCTTAGTTAGCAAAAAATGACAGATGGAAGAGTTTTGTTTGTTGCTAACATAAACATGTCATTAAAGTGATTGCTTTATATTAGTGTCACATCATTTAGATTCTTAGAGTAAGAGCAAATGTTTTACTTTCTGTAGGTATTTAAATTAAAAAAAAAAAAAAAAAAGATGAATGATCCATAAAATAGTGTCATACTAGCTTAAAAATTATAAGCTGAATTTGAGACCAAATATTTCCTTCTATACACTCAGCAGTTAAAAATAAGTGAGCAGTGCAAACTGTTATGGATTATAAGAACAAAGGGGACTTGAATTATTCAGACTACAGGAAAAATGCTTTGTTTATATCTAATGCAAGCTCTTTGTAGTCTCAACAGCTTCCATCTTTTGCAAATTTACACTAGTATAGGATCCCCTTTCTTGACCTTCTGCTGTACACTGTGATCATATGTACATTTTCAGTCATGGTTACCTGACCTATTTTGTTGGATGTTCTTAGATTCAGAGAGCAGATGGGTGCGATTTTAATTTACAGAAGTAACTTAACCACTTGAAAGGACTTCTAACTAATTTACTCTTCATATCATCTTTTTATTTCTTCTCCTGGACAGTACTGTAGGAAAAGATCTTGTTTTGTGTGTTCAGACCTACTCAGTCATATCTTAGTTATAACCAATTAGTAGCATGATGGGTGAAAGTGCGTGTTTTATTCTTGCTTGACTGAATTCCTTTTAACATAGTGAGAGTTGATCAGGTGAATTCAGAATTTTTCAGTTCTGTTTCACATGTTGGTATTTGTAGTTGAGTACTGCCAGTGAAATCCATTTAATAAACTTTCTTTAAGGAGAAGAAAAGGGACAGGAGGAGGGAATACTCTGACTTCTGTGCTCTATAAGATGGCCTAAATAACGCCACTACTTGAAATCTGATTGGCACATAGTAACAAAGTAAACAAAAACACCTTTATGGTTTCACTAACCACGTGGACAGTCTCTGTCGTTTTCCTTTTGTCAACTGTATATACTCCAAGTAAACTTGGAATCAGCACATCTAAAAATGGATCTCAGGAAGTTTATAGCCTCATCAACCTGCAAGTTTTTGCAGAGCACCTGCTTTGCAACTGTTGAGTCTGAGTGCCAGCAGCAGCAGGAAGAAAGTGTTGGATGGAGGGCCAGAAAAAAGGAATGCACAGCTGGGTTTTCTTACCGAGGTTAAAATTTCTGAGAACTTCAAATATAGATATTTATACACTGTAGGCTTTGCGTATGTGAAACAGGATGGGAGCATAATCTATTTCTGGTTGCTAGTCCAAATTTATTCTCCTTCTTGAGATCAGTCTCATTCTTTTCACTTGCTTGTCTACAACTGCATGTATAACTTCTGAGTACAACAGACAAAGGTGCATTCAGTAGTGCTCTTCCATGGGTACTTTTCTGTAGGAATAATGTTTTGGTAAAAGTCACAAGTATGTTCTTAGGAGCTTAATTTGAGACTGAAATCTAGGAGACCTGATTTCTATTCCTGGATCTCTCCTGAAGGTGTCCCATATTGTTTTAGGACAGAGGATGTAAGTACACTTGAATGTGAGACCTTCATTAAATTTCTACAAGAAGCTTTATTCTTGGCAATTCCAAAGTTGTGGATGTGGAGTGTTCCTTCAAAGTTGCAGATTAAATTGACTTTATTCTTCAGATTTAATTTTGTAACAGTTTGTTTGGTCTTGTTTTTTTCTATAGGAGGATAAAGATACAGATTCCACCAAAGAGCCTTTGGATGACTTATTTCCCAATGATGAAGATGACCAAGGACAGGGAAGTAAGTACATTTCTAACTGCAGTTTTCCTGCATCTCTATAATGCAGAGGCTAAGGTTGCTTATCTGAAAAGTGAATCCATATGTACGGTTTTCTGGGGCAGAGTGTAGTGGTGAATGCCTCTTGTCCTACTAGAGTAATATCACAACTGGTTTTAATTGTTGTGTGTAGAACTGGGGCCTAGATTTTTAAAGAGCTTACTAGCAGTTGTAAAATTTGTGGAACTACCAAAAAACTGGAACTAAGTCGGTATAAAACTGGTCCTGCAATCTTTATTTTTTTGTGGGCTTCAGAATGGAGGAAATCATTCAAGGTGACAGGGGCATGTTCTCTGAAACACTGAAGCTCTTTGGTCGTCTGCCCAGACGGCAGTTCTGTTAATGACCTTTTAAATGATCTGATTTAACATTTTGGGGCATGAAGTCTTTCTCATTCAGTCTTTTGCTCTTTGCTAAAATTGTTTTCCTTAGTTCATTACTCATTCTAGAGATACTGTCAGAGGGACCAATGAATAGGTACGAAGTTTGAATTATAGATTGAAAGGAGCTATTGATAGATTAGCCTTACTTATTGAAATTGTTTGTTTTTCTTACAAATGTAAGCCTGATATTATACAATATATTGATGGTGTATCTGTGGTGTGCTAGTGGTATAGTGATTCTTATTATTCTTAGTAGATAAATGACAGGAAAAAAAAATTGAAAGGGCCTACCTTGCTAATCGACAAAGGTTTTGAATTTCCATTTTGAGCACATGCAAGGTTACCTTGATATCAAGCATGGAGTGTATGAGCAACAGCAATGGAGGGAAGATTTGCAGGATTATGTAAGGTTAGTGTTGATCACAGGCTTCATCCCGAGCTTATCTGGCCTTACCTAGAGCTTTAGATTAAGAAAGCTGAGTGACAGATCTGTCTGTATACCTGTGTAGTCCATCTATATTTGTACTGTTTTGCTTCATACAGAAGAGTGCTGTTTTGGTAATTTCCTTGACCTCCAGGAAAAAAATAACAGAACTCAAATGCTTCAGTGGTTTGGCAGGATGATCGTGGATGTAAGTTTGGAACTGTATGGTTCCACTGACATGAAAAGGCTTCTACTTGCTGTGAGAGTGTTTCCTTTAATAGAGAGAATAAAGTCAATCTCATGGCAGGAACCCTTGTTCTGTGTGTTTTGAACTTAGTGCAAATGTGTAAGAGATTAAACCTCCCAGGCAAAGGGAAAAGGAATGGTTTGGAGGAGTGGGAGGGGGTTGCAACAACCAAAGGCTAGTCGCTACTGGAAAACAAATGGCTAAACGTAAGAATTAGTAAGTAAAATCAAAACATTGATCCTGGTTTTGATTTGATGCCATTTCCCTTATAGTTGTTACTTGTGGCAGCCAAGGTGCTCTCATCCTTTTTGTACCAACCTTAGGCATTTCTTGGTATGACAAAGAATGATAAAAAAAATACAACAATTGACTGAAACAGAAGTATGTTTAGAGAAGGATAGTGATGGAAAAAGAACAAATAATTTGACTTGTTCTGCTAGTACGTTGCTTGTCTGCAAAGTGTTCCTTTCTGTAGGCAAATTTTAATATTTCTGATTGTAAAATTGTGTTATAGTCTTGAACTGTTAATGGTTTGCTGAGGTGAAGGATGACACAGTTTTCTATTTTCTCCATTTGTTTATCAACTCGACCTCCTGAGCTAGTAGAACTGTAAAATAATGCTAATGCAGTACCTTTGTTTATGAAGCGTGGAGACAATGTGAAGAATTAAGTGAAGTTCATTCTGATACTAATGCTTTGTACTGGAGAAATAGAATCCAGCAAGTCTCTTGTGCGTTATTGAGCTTAAAATGTCAAATGTCTTTGAGTTATATCAATCTTTTTAAATAACTTAAAATCCTGTTTATTTCTTCCAGTTCAACAGCAGCATAGCAGTGCAGCAGCTGCTGCCCAGCAAGGTGGCTATGAAATTCCAGCAAGATTAAGGACCCTTCATAATCTTGTTATTCAGTACGCATCCCAAGGTAGATACGAGGTTGCTGTACCTCTTTGTAAACAAGCTCTTGAAGATCTGGAGAAGACTTCGGGTCACGACCATCCTGATGTTGCCACTATGTTGAACATACTTGCTTTGGTGTACAGGTTCGTATACTGACATAGATAAATGACAGTTAAACAAATAGTTGACGTTTGCCTGTAACTGTTCAGGCCAGCATTGTTGCTATCTTATTATTTTCCATTCTCTGCAAGAGGGTCCAGCAAAATGTATTTCCACCCATACTAAAATTCAAGTGAGTTGCTGAATTTTTGCCTATGCCTTTGTCATGAGAGCAAAGCATTTTTGAAATTAGCACCGTCCTTATTTGGTATTTAGAGGAAACATGTCTTGGTTATCCACTTCCAGGTAATCTAGAGAGGTAAACTGGACAACACAGTCAAAACTATACCTGCTAGTCCTGAGCCCTCTAGCTACTTTACAGTTATAAGCTTCATGTTTTTGCTTTGCTGTTCCTAAACAGATTCCCAATTAATCCACTGTTACAGTAATATCTTTAGTCCAGTACTGAAGCCAGCTTCATTATTATGACATCCCTTCTGAATCCTCAGTATTAATTATGACTTTTTAAAATTCAGAGACCAGAACAAATACAAAGATGCAGCAAATCTCCTGAACGATGCCTTGGCTATCCGTGAAAAGACTTTGGGCAAAGATCATCCAGCGGTTTGTATACAAGCAATGCTATGTTTTTAGTTTTGTTTTTTGATGAATTTTTTTTTTTTCAACTCATTCTAATATTAAACTCAACAGGAAAGTTTTTAAGACCTGGCTTATCTCTAAACAGCACAGGTAGGAGGCCATGTTGTAACATCCTTCACTTTCTTTTAAATATAAGCATTCTATTCAATGCTGTTTTGCCACACATGACCTGCACTTACTTGATTTTTGGATCAGATTGCATGGATCTTCTATGGGAAACGAATTTATAAAGAAAAATGTTAATTTGATTACTCGAATCACTATTGATTGAGTGAACTCAGATTGAAGGTGCGCTTCTGATTTGTTTTGCTGCCGCTTTTAAATGAAGCATGAATCAAACTTCTGTACCCAGTGTTAAAAATCAGTGGGGTATCTCTCATCATGCCACTTGTTTGGCAGCAAGGCAGTATAAATAACTTTGGGGGTAACTTTGTGAATGACATTTGGTAATCTCTTCATTTGCAAAATTCAAGAGGAAAATCTGAAATTATCATTGCATTGCAGGTACATTAATTTGATAGTTACTTGTATCAGCAAATTGATGTAATGAATACTTCTCTCTGTTGGCAGGTGGCAGCAACTCTAAACAATCTTGCAGTTCTTTATGGTAAACGGGGAAAGTACAAAGAAGCTGAACCTTTGTGTAAGCGAGCGCTGGAAATCAGAGAAAAGGTACAATTGCACAAACAACCCCCCCAAAAAAAAACAACAAAAAACCAAACAGAACACCTTTGAATAGATTTTTCTGGGGGGGGGGCAGAAGTAAACATCCTTATATTTGTTCTATGTTCTGATTGGACAGATTTGTCAGGCCAATCACAGTCGTTAGCAACATCAGTGAGATGTAAAACAATGTTAAATTCCTACAGAGCTGTTGCAGCACTGTGGGTGTATTCCAAATCCTGTACTTTGCAATAAACCTTCACTATCTTTTTTCTCCTCTTGTTTGTTAAGGGATCTTTGATTTGACAAGAGCCCTGGAATTAAACAGGAAACTTAATTAAAACTTTTAAATTGATTATTCTACGACTATGTGGTTATTTATCATGGTCCATGTGACGGAGTGTCTGCATCTTCAGGCTTATCTGGATAATACGCTGCTTTTAATGTAATTAGATGATTTAAAAATATGCCTGTTACAGGTTTCTCTACAGCTTTCTGAATTTGTAATATTGTTGAGTAATTATCATATCCTTCTTTTGCCAAGCCCTCTTCATCATCTTCACATTGAAGTTTCTGAGGAATCAATACCAGTGGGCTATTTTTACACAGTGAATTTCTAAACCCTGATATGATTACTGGAAAATGATTTAATGTGAGATATTTCTGTTTCAGGTCCTGGGGAAAGATCACCCTGATGTTGCCAAACAGTTAAATAACTTGGCTTTACTATGCCAGAACCAGGGTAAATATGAGGAGGTAGAATATTACTATCAGAGAGCACTGGAAATTTACCAAACTAAGCTGGGACCAGATGATCCAAATGTTGCAAAAACAAAGAATAACCTGGTAAGGCTTTTATAAGTAAATCTAAGAGAAGTAAAATTTTCTCATGAATTGAATGTATTCAGTACATCATTCAGAATGTATTATTTCTCAAACTAAATGTAAAAAGTGCTGTTGTCTTTTTGGGGGTGTTTTCTTTCTAGGCATCCTGCTATCTAAAACAGGGCAAATTTAAGCAAGCGGAAAATTTGTACAAAGAGATTCTTACTCGTGCTCATGAACGGGAATTCGGCTCTGTAGATGGTAAGAAACTTAGTCCTTAGAATTTAAAGTATGTTTAATTTCTGTAGTAGTTAGGAAAGAAAATCTGTCAGAGGTTGATCTTATCCTGGTTAGAATTGTCTGCTTGAAGCAGATTTGAGCAGCGAGATAGCAGATGTGTTAAAGTACTGTAAAATTCAGCATCAGAAGGTGTTTAATGGATACAGAAATAACATTTAATTCAAAATGAGAGTTTCTTCAGTGAGCGAGCCTTGGTTAGGTTCATATCCTTTGCATCTTATTTATGGCATGATTATTTTTATGCACATCAGAATCTGATTTTAGCATTTTTATAGATGCTCAAAATGTCACTTTCCAGTCATTTGAACAAATTTTTAAGGACATAGTGAATATATTGATGAGTCATTCACTAACGCACAAAGAATTGGAAAAATATTCTTAATTAATAGTGTAAATTTAAGGATATTTGCGCTGTAAGTTTAAGGATATTGTACACCATTTCATCAACTGGAAATCACAGAATTTGTATTGCATGCTGTGACAGTAGCATATGCACCACTTATTAGATGTCAAAATAATCGTTATGGTAAAAGAAACAAATGCATGCTTGTTAGCACATGACGAGGTACCCGATAAATGGATGGCAGTGCGTATCGACTTCAAAGCTTCTCAGAAGTAACTGTTCAGATCAGAAAAAAGGACAGAATTGTAAAACAGTTTAAAAATGCTGCATTCATCTGGTGCTTCTTTCTGTGGTTCTTACCCTTATTTCAGAAGGGCTAAAATATTGCAGTGAACATTTTGTAGCTTTGTACTTGTCTGTAAAATATTTTCTTCTGTTCCATTAGATGAAAATAAGCCTATTTGGATGCATGCGGAAGAGAGGGAAGAGTGCAAAGTAAGGCTACTGTGTCGTATATCTTTTTTGGAGCTTTTATTATTTTAGTTACAAATGAGTTCTTTTTATTGAATGTTACTCTTGTTTTTAGGGAAAGCAAAAAGATGGCTCATCTTTTGGAGAATATGGTGGCTGGTACAAAGCTTGCAAAGTCGATAGGTGAGTATTTCCTTTCTTGGACTGACCACGTGGCAACAGACAGCATCCAGAAATGTCAGACTAAATAATGTTTTAAAATGAAAACAAATGAGCAACTTGCTTAGGGCAACAAGAACTACAATATTAGATACTCAGACCTAAGGCTGGCTTTCAGGAGTGCAGATGGTAGCAGTTTACAATCCTGAGGCTGCTTTTAGTGTAGGCTGATGGGGTCTAGTGTAGGTCACCTTTCTTTTTATACTTTCAATTTGCTTGCCTGCTCTTCCTGCCCCAACTGAGCCTGTAGAGAAGGTCAGGAGTGAAGAAGTTTGCAAATACCTGGGCCTTGACTTTCTGCCTGGAATAAGAAAGCAAAGTTAGAACTGCTACACTTATACAGTATTTGAGTTTCCAAAGCCTGAATAATGTTAATTTTGTGTGGATGAGAACATGCATCTTATCTTGGAAGAAGAGAAACAGGAATGTAAGCTTGCATCATACTTGCTTTGCATGCATGCTTTGCTTTAATTTTATTCTAAGGCATGAGGATTTTTTTCTCTGCTGTTACTGGAGCAAACCTTCAAACCGCAATACTATGACTGAGCTAATTCTCATTGCACCAGTGAATCAAAAATGTCTCGGGAGTCAGATTTGCTAGTGGAACGTGTGGGGTGTTTTTTCCTTTGCTCCACTGTTCAAGTTTAGCACAGCAACTGAAAGTAGTTATTATGTAAAAGCTGATGGAAGGAATTGTTAATTTAGAGTTGGACTGGATAATCTCCAGAGGTCCATTCCAGCTCTACTGTGATTCTGTTTTGTGACTAACGTGTGCTACAGTAACGGTCATGGTGCGCCTGAGTGAGCACATTATCTGGATGCTTCGGAATTACTCAGTCGGACACACTAGAACTGAGCTGAATTTTTGCCTCTTGAGATGCATCTGAGAAACATTCCTGTTTTCTCATGGGTAGATTCAGAGACTTGTTACTAACATTCAGGTTCAAGGATGCTGACTAATGATAGCATGAGATGTTAATACAGTTTGAGGGTGCATAACAGTTTTTTCATATATGTGCAGTAAGGTATAGCATATTTCAAGTCTCAGTAATTACAAAAAGATTATACTGCATTTATTTTTTAGTTTGTGAATTGAGAAGAATCTAATGTGTGAACATATATATATTTTTTTATTAGTCCAACAGTAACAACTACCTTAAAGAACCTCGGGGCACTTTACAGACGACAAGGCAAATTTGAAGCTGCTGAAACATTAGAAGAGGCAGCAATGAGATCTCGTAAACAGGCAAGTATGAGAATTCTCCTTCATGTTACCTCTGCATTATGGTCGTGCAGATTTTCATCTTTGGCGCCTATCCTCTATTCAGAACGTACAAACACTTACCTCTTTGCTGTCTCTTGCCTGGTGTCCTCCTTGAATTTCAACTGCTTGACCCTAACTTTGAGAACCTAACTCTCTTAATGGGAGAGCATGCTTTTGTTTTTTCCTTTCTTTCTGAGGGATGTTATACAATGTCCGTTACAAAAGTGTGAGTCCGGACAGGCAAAGAAGGCTTGTTGATCAGCGTTGAGATGGAAAACAAAAAATAAAAGAAAATCTTAATGAATAAAAGAGTAACATGTATAGCTCCATTTTGATTTTGTTTCTGTGGAACAGTAAATAAGACTTGTATTTTTCAGAAGTGTTTTTTTTTTTTTTATGCTGCCATCTAAAATTCTAAACTCAAATTCCTAGTTCAGGTAAACTAACTTAGATAATGTATTGTATCTTATTTATTTATCTTTTATTTGATTGCTTATACACATTTATAGTCATATTTTGAATAATATTCTTCAGTGTTTGGTGTATTGCACCAGTTGGCTTCTGGGGAAGTGGTAGAGCAAATAAAACTCTTCTAGCAAGTTTAACAATAGTTCCTTGATACAAGGTGAGATAAGTTCACTCTTCAACACAGCTAACTGATGGAAGGCTAGAAAGTGCTTTCCTAACAAGTGGAATGAAACTGGTAAGAGGAATGTATGAACAAACATAGGAGAAAACTTTTTCATCAGGGGAAATTCAAAGGTGAAAGGAAATAAATCAGTGGAGAGGGTTTTCCTCAGTAAAATGAAGTTTGCTACATATATTTCATGGTTCATTTTTAGCGTGTTTGTCAGAGAAATATATTTTGAAAATAAAGAATGTGCGTTGCATCTTATTGCCAACCAAAGCAAATCTATTGTTACTGTTGTCATGCTGTGTAATGCTTTAATGTTAATGGATGCAAAGACAAATTAGCGTAAGGTAATAGTAGTAAGACTGGGAAAAACCAACTTGCTTGTATTGTATAAAATTTGTGTTTTAGGTTTTTTGTAAGCTTTAACTTGTGTGTGTGTGTGATGAAACCTAGAATTGATTATTTGGGAATTAAGCATAGACTTCTCTGAGAGCAAAATCCTCTTCTTTTAGTGTCTCTGTTAAATCAGCCCACTTCTGGCTTGTCCAAACCATTGGAAAAACTGTGTTAATTTTCCATTTGAGCCTGCTGCTATTTCTTTTCTAAGCTTTTTCAGGTTTTCATTGGTGTATAATGTATCATCTACAGTGTTTTACTCTAAAATACCTCATTTATGCACAGCACTAGATTTGGACAAGTAGGAAGCACTGCTGTCATTCTATTCAGCATTTAACACTGCTTTTCATTTTAGGTTTGTTAAGGGACAGACAAAGTTAATGCATTTCCCCTTCTGAACTAAAAGCAAAGAAGTACTTTTTTCCCATGTGTGGAAAAGGATCAGTTCTTCATGGTTCTGTTCTCCCTCATGCATGTTCAGATTGCAGTAACAGTGTAAAAATGGAATAGATGGGATTTCTGTATGGTTTTAGTGTTCTCACGTTGTGCTGCACTTCATGGATTTGCCCTAGAAGATGCCCTATTTCATTTGTTGCTAATGCTGCAAAGTAAAAGGTGTGGAATATTTTCTTATATGTGTAGTATTCATCTTGGATGATGCCTTCTTGCCAGCAAATATTATCTATGGTGTGGATTAGGTTTATTATAAAGAAAGATGAACCTGAATGTGATTTGAGCTTTGTTTTTATTCTAGTTCCTTTGTTAAAGTCCTTTGCCTTTACTTTTAATGCAGGATTTTCATAGAAGGTATCACTTAAAGATATTTAAAAGATTATTTGGTAATTTATGGGCGTTCATTAACAATAGGTAAATGTAGTCTATTGGCTGTATTCTATGCCTGCTATAATCTTAAATTCTATTTTATTTCTTTCTAAAGGATGAATTCTATTTCTGTATTGTGTAATGTGTCCGTGTTAAAATAAAACAAACTGTGTGTAGAGATTAGGTGTTCACACCGCTACAATGTTCTTTCAGAGGAAGATGAGCACTACAACATTTGGTAGGTGGAAGATTGAGAAATATGTTGACTGTTCATGATCTGTAAATTCTTAAATATTAATCTGGTGGCCAAATGGCTTCAGGTAAGTGACGTTAGTGCCAGGAGGCTTTGACAAATGATGGAAAGGAGGAAAAGAATGGCAAGTTGCTGAATGCCCAGACTACCAGACTGGCTGCCCACTCTGCTGTGTTGATGTCTGATGTAAAGGACAGTTAATCTTGATTGTCCTTTGAAAGCAAAAAGATGATGAATTACCATGCTTGGATTCTTTGTTTATGCAGTTTTTGTGTAAGTTTTAGACGACTACAGCTTATCATTTAAACTTAT
The DNA here is from genome assembly GCF_039878825.1 of Excalfactoria chinensis. NCBI lineage: Eukaryota > Metazoa > Chordata > Aves > Galliformes > Phasianidae > Excalfactoria > Excalfactoria chinensis. Next base: position 8,929,681 of record NC_092829.1, on the reverse strand, counting down.
TCTGTTTTATTCTCAGGGTCTTGATAACGTTCATAAACAGAGAGTTGCTGAAGTGCTCAATGACCCTGAGAGCATAGAAAAAAGGCGAAGCCGAGAAAGTCTCAATGTTGATGTGGTAAAGTACGAGAGTGGTCCCGATGGAGGCGAGGAAGTGAGTATGAGCGTAGAATGGAATGGGGTAAGTACAGTACACAGTTTAAGAAAATAGCTGAAAATAGATGAATTACAGCCATAACAAATACAGCCATCCATTCACCAGCCAATTGAGTTGTCATTGGTTCTTGGTTAATTGACTTTGTTTTGTAATTATCCAGAATTGATTAAGAAATGAAGAGTAACACCTCATTTTTTCATAAGATAATGTAAAAAAAAAAAAAAAAAAAAAAGTTTTGAAATTTTAAAGTATTTGTTCCATTGTGGTCTCGAATGCTGAAATTTCTTCAAGAATCCCGAGCAGTTGTATTTAACATGGAGATGTTTTAATGCTGATTGAGTGTCCTGGTTATGGTCTGGTGTTTAATTACTTTTCAGTGGTTTCTTTTCACTGGCAGGAATGTTCTGGCAATTAACTTTTGCTTTTACTTCTGTCTTGTTTATGTTGTGTTTTCCTATATTTTATATGTTTATTTAAAAGTACTGCATCTGCTGGAATAAAAAAGCATTTGCTATGGAGATGTATAAAGAATTAGAGACCTTAAAGTAAATTGAGTAGCCTAATATTAAAATAATACCTTACACAACTTGTTAGAAGAAACAGCCTAACTTTACAAGCTGTTGCACAATCTGTCTTAATATGCAGTGCCATCCCAAAAGCCTGACAATAATTTCACATTTCTTAACCAAAATATCAATATTACCTTCCAATGCTAAAGTTTGATTGGGGTCAGAGCTTGTTCTTATTTGTTTCCCATGTGTTGGCCTCACTGTGCAACACAGAATGTCACAAAGTAAAACTACGTGTATGGTATGTTCACATATGCATGTTTTTACCACTGTTTTGTGTTTTTTTCTTCCAAGTCAGTGCAACCTTCCAGTTAATAGATCAGTTTTATGAACTTGTTTGCTTCTGTCACCAGCCTTCCCATGCTTTATCCCACTGTTAGCCATAGGATATCTATTGCACTGATAACTAACTCCCAGCTTTAGTTCTGCTGAAAATACTGTTGATTTATAAAGGCAAAATGTGCTTGTGTGCTTTTGCTTTGTGAGAGGGGAAGTAGCCTACTTTGCAATACTGAGTCCTCTGAAGTTTCATTTCTCTTACAGTAGCAATCTTTGTTTGTTTAAAGCCACACGTTAAAAACGTTACAGGTCCAAAGAAACCTTGATGAAACATTTGGGTTTAGTTTCTAAGGAGAACATACTTTCTATCTTTTGATCTTGTCTCATTCTTGTTTTCTTGGCATTGGTGTTCTCAGTGCCAAGACAGTCAATCAGCATCTATTGTGAATAATACTGCATCATTAATAAACTCAAAGTAAGGTTGGATAACTCTTTTTTTCTTTTTTTTAACTCTAATCGTGCCCATTCATTGCTAGAACTGTGTACTGTACTCCTCCCTTAATTTCTGCTGTACTTTGCATGACAATAAGTTCTAAACAGATGAAACTTCTTTCTGCTATTGACATTAATTAAACAAGCATGCAGGTTTTGGATTGAATGAGCCTTCTGGTAAAACAACAGACAGTATTTCTAGGTCAATATTTCACTGAAACTCAGTATCTGAAAAATTAAATTTTGACCTCTCAAGGCAAACTTCTCAATTTTTAGTGTGTTGAAATGGCATTGCTTTATTGTGATCTTCTCTTTTATTATTATTATTTACAGTTTTCTTCCTCTTAAGAAATTTTATATTACATGTTTTACATAAAGTGGGCAACTCTCTCTCCCTCTACCCTGCTAGTGTTTCTATCTCAGTGCTGTTCTTCCCTGTACGTATATGGTGTAGTTTTATTTACCCTCGTGTGTTTCCTCCAGACAAAATGTTCTGTTTCACAAGGTCTAATTTTACAATATTCAGGCAGATCAGAACCAATAAGGTTGCACAGTGCATGTTCACATGTTACTTATGAAGTCCAAGTGAACAGAAGATACTTAAAAATGCAGTGAATTACTTTGTCTTAAAAAATTAGAAAGTAGAAATCTGGGGAGTTCCCCTTAGAAAAGCAAATCTAAAATGATTCTACTTCAAGAATTCTTACTGCTGAGCATATTTGCATCTTCTTCTGTTGCTGTCACTTTCTTAAGAAGAAAATAGTGTTATGTTCTCCTGCATGACTTTTAAGAAGATGCCAGTGAGTACATGTGACTGCAATGTTTGTCAGCTGATTTTGCAGCCGGTTGGAGGACAGCTCAAAGTCTTCATGGTATGGTAGAGATTAAGGTCATGTTTTCAGTGGGAGGAAATATCTTTTATTACTCTAACCCGTAAACTTCAAGAAGGCAGGCTTTTGAGAACACAAGTCCACTTCAAGGTGTGAAATGAAAGCAGTAAATGTTGCTACCACGTATTAGCTGAAAGCAACAGTAGCAAAAATTGGCAATAAAACTTTTGCCGCAGAAATTGACATCTCTGTGAGTTTTTGTTGGTTTTGCTTACAATGGATTGAGGTATTTTTTAGCCTGAACTCCTGATTTGAAGGTGTTTTTTAGTCTTAGAAAGTGTTTATCTTCAAAGCGCGATGCTTTTATTTCAGGTTTGAAGTACCCAAAAGCTTGCTTATTCTGAATGTGCGAGTTAGAATAATAAAAGTTAGCCCCTGTACCTACCAAATTTGACCTGCTTTTCTTGTCTGGATCATTACAACTACTACAAAATCACTAATTTAAGAACATAGGAATAATTACCTTTCCCTTTGATCCAATACTTCTAACTGGAGTTTTCAACTTAAATTTATTCAGTCCTTCCAAACAGAAGTATATGTGTAAAACAGTGACAGAGGTTTGCAATTTAGTATGAACCACACATACCCTTTGGTTAGATTGGGATCTTCCAGTCACTTTGCAGCGAGACATCTTGCCATTTCCAAGGGTCACTGTGATTACTGTGTTGTTCCAGCTGCCATTTGTGAGACTGAATTGACAGCTCAGGTGGCTTCTAATTTCTTAAAAGAGTGAACAGAGTTTTGTCTGGAGGTTGGGGAAAAGCCTTTCTTCTTTTGGTTTTGTTCGAAGAAAATTCCTGACAGAAGTTAAAGCTGAAATGAATGCACCTTGCTCTGTCGCCTTCTGGTTTTATTCCCCCCCCCCTTTATTTATTTATTTGTTTGTTTATTTATTGCATTTATCAGCTAAAAAGATCCTTTATTTGTTTATAAAACATCACGTTTAAATCTGTCCCTTCTTAAAGATGGTTCGTTATGTTGTACCAGTTCTAGCTTTAAAAAGCACGGCGTCATTCATGCTCATTTACATGTTGCCTATTAGTGGTATAGGCCAAAGTGTAAATGCACATCTACAGTCTGGCAACCGTGAGGGCCTGCGCTCTGTACTTCAATGCAGACTGAGAACTTGCTCTGTTAACTAAAATAACAACAAAGCGTTTTGAGCGTGACCTAGAAATACTGTGAGCGTAACTGTACAAAAGTGAAAACTGTTGAATTGTTCCCAACAGTTTCATTCAGTTTTTCTCTCTCCGTTTCTGACAGGCCTAGATGCCTTTTGTGATTCTTATACTGTCTCCTGCATGAAGGGCGTGCACCATCTTCAAGCTTTAACTTCTCTCTCCAGTACTGACTGCTGTGTTTTAGCAACCCCCCTAAGATTCTTGTCAGAGCTACACTTCCCTGTAAACTGGCCATTCCTTCAGTGCTGGTGTCTTTTTGGTTTCTATTTCTGTACACGTGTAGCTTTGCCAAATATGTATCTAGTCATACAAAATGTTATTACAACCATTTGCTGTGTAATACATTAGTAAAGGATTAACAATGAGCTTTATAAGTAGCTGTTCACTATGGAAAAAAAAGGTAGTTAAAAGTATCACACAAGATATTATTGAAATGGCATGATGGTGATCTTTACAGGAGGAAAAAAAAACCAAACAACCCGAACCCTTAAAAGCAAGGCATGTTCTCCAAGTGCTTTAAAATGTATTTAGAGACCTATTACATGGTTAACATCAATATGGAACTCTGGATGTCTTCACTTATGATTATTCTAAAGTAGCGTTGCTGTTTAGTCTTCGTGTGAAATTTTGGCAAATATGCTTTTCTCTACTAATCTTGGTGTTCAGTGATTTGTGTATTTGTCTTTCTAACTTCTAATAAACTCACTCCAACTCAGGTGTCTGTCTTTGTCTGCTTAATAGCACTTTGCTTTCTTCTGCAACTCTTCCTCTCATAGTCACGTAGGGTATCTCTGAAATAGGAGGTGGTCACTTCTAATCTCACTAAACTGTTTTGTTTTTTTTTTTATTATTTTAATAATAAAACATTAAAAAATAAACTTGTGCTCGGCTGGCAGCTTTGGATGAGCACAGCAGTGTAAAACATGAATGCAGTGTATAGAAAATGCATTTCTGACGTGTTTTACATTTGCCTTGGTGAGAGTTAAAATGATGCACAGGAATTTAACCATAAGCATCTCTGATCACTGATGTTAGGATTGATTGAACATGTTTGCAAATAATGTAGATGCTCAGAAAAAAAAAATAAAACAGTTTCTTCCTAGACTGGAATGCTTTTGCTTGGGGCTTGTACTCTGTTGAACACAGTGTGCTCATGCGAAATGGTGCCATGGTGACGGTGAATGGTTTGACACATCGTGGTGGCTCTTTTCTATTTATTATGAATCGTCACTTGAGAATGTCTTCACGTTTCAGAAATCTTTGGTACAGTTTGATGGAAGAAACCAATTTGGATTGGTAAAGTTGTAGCTCTGTAGTATTCTGTACCACGTCTATATTTATAGCAATAGACACTTTGGAACCAGGTTTGGGGGAGGGCTATGGACTCGCAGTTTCACATCTGTTCAATTTTTTTCAGGATGGCACTGGATCTTTAAAACGCAGTGGTTCCTTTAGCAAACTTCGAGCTTCCATTAGACGCAGCAGCGAGAAGCTGGTTAGAAAGCTGAAGGGAGGAAGTTCACGAGACAGTGAACCCAAGAATCCAGGGTAATTATCTCTTCTTAGCTGTGCTGGTGTGCCCTTGTTCTGTGCCCCTGCTGTAGCCTAGCGCAGTACCTAGGACAGTATTTTCTCCTCTGCTTAGCTAACCACATGTCACGTAGAATAATATCATAAAGAAACAGAAAATAGAGAATCTTTTCTTAGGCAAATAATTGAAGTTCTTTAATGACTGAGGAATTATGTTTGCTTTTGAGAGTTAACTCAGTTTTTAAGCGTCTTTTTCCTTTTTGATGCTTTAGCCACTTGAACAAAAAGGCCTCGTAGAATTATTGGTCAATGTTAGTAAACCACAAAATTCTCCTTTTCACACAGTGATAAAGTTAATAAAGGATGGTAAAGCTAGAATACAGTAAACTATCATTCCTACAGCTTAATATATTTCTATGTCGCCCTGTGCATAAGTGCATTACTGACTTGAGCCCTTCTCACTCAGACCAGAGGAGAATGTTGGAAAAAACTTGAACCTATTGGTGCATCTCATGAGCATTTTAACCAAAGTAAAGTCGGTGGCATTAAGACTTTTAAAACTGTCTTTGTTACAGTATGATTAATGATGTGGAGTTGTGTAGAGCTCTAGGAAACACGTAACAAGTGTTCATAATTTTCTGTCTGCTGCAGACACGTTGAAATGTTAAAAATGTGGTATTCCTGTTTTCTTTATAGATAAATGCTTTCAAGTTTTCCCTTGCTCTGGAAAACTGAAATTCAGTTGAAAGAAAGTTATTTGCCAAAATTATTTGCCGCTGTTTTAAGACAGTGAAATTAGAGAGCATGGATTCACTTCTGGTAGAGCGACTGGATCTGTGAGTAGTAAAGCAGGTGGTGACGGTCACAGCTGAGACAGTGATCTGCAGGCAGATTCTCAGTGTGTTTTGTTAGTGCCCCCAAGGAAGTTTTGCTGTACTGTTTTTATGTGGCTCTAAAACATGTTGTACAGCTGCAACATACACAAAGACTTGTGATTACTCATCGGTCTGTTTAATTCTCTTCCTCACATACCTGCTTGATCTTCAGCCTGATCTGATTTTCCAGATTTGTAATTGCCACTTTGCTCTGAGCTGTCACAGACGTAGTTTGAAGGCACTGAATCAAAGCCCAGGGTCCAAACTCCTTTCATATTTACCGATACGTAATTGAGAACTGCCTCTGTGATGATAGGTTGGGAATAAACTGTGAAATACGCATAAAGAGGAGGGAGAAGCATACATGACATGGGTTAGGGGCAGCGTGCAGAGGCAAGACAGGAAAGAATAAAAGGAATGTCCTTGATTTAATTATTAGCATTTTGATAGCTTGCTTGGCATTTCTTATTTCTACCTAAAGTTAATATATCATAGTGCAGGCATATTCTTTATCAATATAAACACAAATTCAATCCTAATTTTCCATTTTCTTTTTTCTTTTTGTGAGACTTTTTCAAGTCTTCAGTTTCTTAAAAGACAAAGTTTTATTCTTTGGTTTTTGTATTAGCGAGCTAACTTCCTGCAGTTGGAGCAACTACCTGATGATAGGTATAGAAAATTGGAGTTAGGACATTTGGCTTTGCAGCATCCTGAAAAAGCTGCTCTCCTTTTTTGTTGTCTGCACGTCTGTAATGTTATTCGACCAGTGAAGAAGTGGTCTATCCACATACTGCTTATTATGCTTCAGGTTCTCTATCGCCTCAGATGGAGACATTGGTAGGAAATGAATTTGGAAAGATGAGAACATGTTCCTTGCTTTTCCTTTCTGACAGAATATTCCTGGTTTTAGAACTCAGTGTAGTACTCAAACAACAGTGTGTTCTTAAAACTTGCATTCAACGTGTTGCATTGCCAGCCTTTTATGAGGTATACTTGTTGAGTGTGTAGACAAATACTAGAACTTGTGTGCATGTAAGATACAGAACCTTTTAAATCTTAATTTACACTTGAATTTGTTATTAAAATTAGCTAAGGTGCCATTGCATACATAGAAGTCAATTTTGCCAAGTTGGCCACTCTAGGCATGATCAGCATTACCTCTGCTTTTGCTGCCGGTGTCTCTGAAGGTCACTCATAGATTCTCCATGGTTGGAAGAGACCTCCAAGATCATCCAGTCCAACCATCTGCCTATCACTGATACTTCCCACTAAACCCTGTCCCTCAGCTTCAATCTGATGTTTATTTACACCTGGTGCTTGTGCTGCGCTTCTGTAAATAGCAATTGTCAGTGATAGTCTGGTTGTAAATGAGAAGTGCTCAGAGAGAAATACATTAATATCACTTCATGAAAGAAAGACTATTCATCTTGCAGCTTGATGCAGAAGGAAAGTATAGTGGAAAACGTACCAGGGAAATTACTATCAAAAAGCCTTCTTTGTTATTTAAGATAGGAAACAAAGAACAGATTTCTTAACTAAGAACTAGGAACTGTCCATTGGAAGATACAGCATCAGAAGCACAGTATCAGTTTTTATTGCTACCATTGGCCATTCTTACCCTTGTTTTTACAGCGTTGGGTTTGATTTTTTTCCTACTTACAAAACATGGATGGCAGCGCAGAACAGTTAAGAGTTTGTAATTGAAAAAGGAAAAGCTTTTGCTGCTGTCAGCAGAAAGAAAACCACGTGTGTCCTCACTGATGGGGCAGTCGTATTCCTAACATGGAGAGAAAGCGTTTGCCAACTGAAGTCCTAATGTGTTTCCTAATTAAAGGTTAATTCTTGATTTCTAACAACAAAAGTATCTCATGAGAGAATAACAACAAAGTGGGCTTTTGGTTTTTATTAATATATACTTCAGCGAGGGCCTAAAAATTGTACCAGTGGAATTATTTCCATAAACCTTTGCACTCTTTTTCACGAGGACTTTATGTGATATTTGTGTTTTATTGATTAACTGGCTTTGCCTTCCCTTTATAATTCTTGCACATGTGTCCTAAAGGAAAGGGAAGGCGTATACCATGCATGAGTCTTTGCTTTGCTGTTGCTAACACTCATGTCAAATATTTTAAACTGTGTGTGCCCCAGCTTTTGAAATGCTAAGAAAAAACCCAGCAGGTCTGTGTTGTGCAGCATCTGTTGCCTGTGTTCGTCAGTGTTTTGGTTCATTATTCTGCCTTTCCTTTATGAAAGCATTTAAACCACGTGCTTCACTTTGACTGCTGGCAGTCAAAGGCAGTCTGGTTAAGTCTGGCATGAAGTGTATGGATAAACCTCTCCATGTGATTGGAAGGCCTGGGGAGCTTTGTTGGGCACATAGTAAAGATGGAGGTGGCACTGCAGGACAGCTGCTTCATTCTGCCATCAGTTCACCAGCATGCATTTAGGAGCTTTTAACTCCATAAAGAGCTTGTCAGAAATCAAGGCCAACCTGTGTCATTCCGAGTAGTGCACAGCCTCTTTGGGATTGAGGCTATCACTGTGAAACCTGAGACTAATCTGGGGTTTTGTTACACACACTTTAAAATATTTTTGTTGTATGTTGTACATGTTGGGGAAATTTGGGTTGGAAAGGACCTTAAAGGACCTTTAAGATCATCTAGTTCCAACCCCCGGCTATAGGCACTAGACCAGGTTGCTCAGATCCCCATCCAACCTGGCCTTGAACATCTCCAGGGATGGGGCGTCCAAAGCCTCACTGGACAAATCCTCACCTCAGACAGTAGTAGATATTGCTGCCAATGCAGTGATATTTCAGCTGTCAGTAGCTTGTGTGTAGGTGATCCCAGTGTTGTTTTTTGCTCACCTGTTGCTTTCAGTACAGCACTGTAGGGCTGCTGCTGCTGCTGCTCAAAGCATTGTTAAAGCATGACCCCAGTTAGCAGCAGCTGCCATCTCATTTCCCTTCACTATGAAATGCATACAATAAAATATTCTAAAACACTTTTTGAAATGATGGGTTCTGCACGTTGATGTAGACAGGGCAGAAAGGACTCAGCTCATGTTTGGTTTGGCTTTTCCAAAGCTGCCTATGTGACAATCTATGAATTTCACCACTTTCTCCTGAACTATCAGAATGTTTTGCTTTTATAACAAGCTGCATTAAATATGAAATTGAGGATTAGGTAATTAACAATTAATGTTAAGTGAGTGTATTAATTTCATGTGCTTAAAAAAATAATAATCAAGATTTTATTTTGAATTGCCATTTAAATCCATTGCCTGAAGTGTTTAAGCTCTGAGGAGCTTGTAACTGATTTCTTATGTCATCATAACTGGATGTAATATTTGGATCATATAATCATCTTAAAGGGTTTTCCTCAGATCACTTTGGGTGCTTTGTTATAACTCCCTTAACTGTGCATTGCTCGTTGTTATACTTGTGTTTTTAGAGCTGTTAGTGTTCAGCTGTTCTGATGGGTTTATCCTTGCATGTTCACTGTCCTGGTTGCAGCATGAAGCGTGCCAGTTCTCTGAATGTTCTTAACATGGGTGGCAAGGCTGCTGAAGATCACTTTCAAGTAAGAAGCCCTACAATGTTCTTACCAACATAGATGATATTAGTAGGGTTTGGGATACAGTATTACATAAATAATAGGACAACAAACTTCTGGTGATAGGCAAAATCCTACTTGAGTAAGATACTGAAAGCACATGCTTAATGCTTCATTCAGTAACACTTCTTGTGGAACTATATTTAAATGTAAGGAAGTGTTCAAGTCTTGTAAAAAGCATTGGTTTTCATGATATCAAGCAGTCTCTGGGTTAGTCTCGCTATTAAAATGGATATGAAACTTCCGGAAGATTATGTACTTCAGACACTGAAACCAAAAAACAACCAACCCATGAACTTGTAAAGCTGAGGTTCTGAGAGTTTTTTTTCTTCAGCATCTTTATTGAGAAGGGCCCCGCAGTCCTAACCTCTGTACCTCAGATTTCCTTAAACACCACCTCAGTTATTTCTGAGGGTGGAGAGGAACAGTCTCTAAAAGTTTGTCTGACCTGTGTTATGCTTTGCTGAAACAAAAGCTAAACTCCATATGGTGTGCCCGATTGCTGCTTCACATGTTGTTTTTCCCTTAATAAGCTGTTGTTTCCTACATTGTCAACTAAGCCAGCAATGTCCTACGTCCTAAACAGCATTGTGCATTTTACTAACGCCATAACTGTCACTAATTTTAGGGAAATGTAATTGCTTCTGTACTAATGAAACTGCACCTGAGGATCTTCCTCGCTACTTGTCCTAAAGTAGCAAGAAAGCCCAACCTGTGACTCCCATATTGCTATTGAATGGCATAAAGGTTTTGTTGTTACCTCCAACTAAAATACTGCAGAGGTTTCTGTAGCGTGAAATGTGTGCAAGTCTTTGCATAGTGTGAACTTTAGCCAAAAAAACCCATCCATCAGGATAAAGAGTAAATCTTTGTAGGGACAGTGCGAAGGTTTCCAGCTGTCATGTCCTGAGCGCCACTAAGCTCAATTCTCACTATTTAATTGATGCTACTTCGAGAAGTATTATTTATTACTTGTGTACTCACTGCACTTGTCAATGAGCTGTCGACTTCTTGGGAGCTCTTCTAGTTCACCCACTGCAGACACTTGTGGTGGTTCCCAGAGATGGATATTCCTGTTCAGGGTAGGACCTGGGTTAGGATTTCAGAGGGCGTGCTGGTCTCAGTACAGCTGTGCAGTTGAAAGCTGGGGAAAAAGATGCTCGTTAGAGTATGCAAGTCCCTCAACACGACGTTGCGAGGTCAGCTCTCTCTGGTTCCCTGTGGGCTTTTTCCTGTTAGTAATTTTGTTTGCTTGAACTATCCAGACAGCTGCATAATCTATTTTTTGTGTGTTTTTTTTCCCCCCTTCACACAGGAACGAAATAATTGTCTGACAGACTCGAGAGCTCTGAGTGTCAGTCAAACTGATTTGGCGCATTGAGATGCTTGGAGAGAAGCTAGCTAATATTCCTTTGTGAATAAAGAAGCACTGAGATCTTCAAAGCTTTGGTTCCTCATCATTATGTATAGGAACGCATAGTTCATAGATGTTTTCTCTTTCAGTTTTGCAAAGGACTGCTGTTATTACTTTTCTAAGTAGGGATAATTTAAAACATGGCATAAGTGGGTATTTTCTTCTAAGAGAAAACTGTATAGGTATATATTGCTCATTGCACTGCTCCCATTCATGTTACTTACGTTGATTTCTTTAGGAGGTCTGAGTAAAACAGCAGCCCAACAACTGTCAAAATGCAAACACATTTAAAGCTTACCAGAAGGCAGAGATGTTTGAAAACGAGGGCAAAATGAAACGTGTGGTAGTAAATGTATGCAGTGCTGGAGGGAAGGATAAGTCGTGTGCATTACTGTATCCATTCAAACCGAACGCACTGTATTGGTGGGGCTGTCCATTGCTCCACTGATTATGTCGATGTTAAAGATCTTAGCTAGCAAAGCAGCACTTAAACATGGATTACTTAACCACTAGATTGAGCTAACACGTTTTGTAGGAGATGACTGGGGTTACGTTACCTGTAGCATGAATAGGAATTCCTGTGACCATAACTTAGATACCTGTTGATAAAAGTCTTAGGGCACAATAATGGATGGAGATAGGACAGTTCAAGCTGACGAGGACAAAAGGAGAATGTTTTGCCCTTTGTCTCGTGTGGTGGAAGGATACTGAAGTTCTGGACTGCATCTGTCCCAGGGCAGCTGCTGTTGCTCCTGGGGAAAAGCCAAGCCTCAGGTTGACTTTCTCGCTTGTCCACTGGATCTCGGCCCCTATTCTCTGCATGCTCCAAGTGCTCCAGCGTTTCCCGTGCTGATCCCAAATGCCGCCTTTCTCCGCAACAGCTGATGCCAGCAGAATCGTGCAGCTGCAGGCCAGACTGCTGCGCTGGGAGCAGCTGCTGAGCAAAGGACCACTCCAGCATTAAGGGCCCCGGTGGAAGCGCAGGATGGACGTCGGTGGCAAGCAACTCATTTGGCCACACAGAGCCGTGTTACATCGACTTACAGTTACATTTATGCTGTTTGTATAAAGGACTGCTGCTGCAACCGAGTACGTAAGTGTTAAGTATTCCATAGACACCAGTGTTTTCTTTTCCGCAAAGCTTGTGATTTTGTTCATCTTTTGTAACAACTTTTATTTGTGTGAAGTTGGATGAAAAGGTGTTTAAAAAAAACAGAGTAAAAACGTGTTTGTGGTCGTAGTTGTGAGTTAGAAAATGCAGAACAAACTTAGGGAAGGCTGGAATACCCACCCAGGATCAGCACTGACTGAGGGAGCCAGGAGGCAAGTTTAGGTGTTGAATGGTCTCTTAGAGTTCGTACTTCTTAGAAGTATTCCTCTGCTTTGGCGTCTGGTTCTGAGCTGTGTTGCAGTGACTGATGCGTACCGCTGCCTATGGAATGCACTCGCCTATGTTTACCAGGGGGTACCGTGTCAGCATCTCTCTAAAGAAAGCTGCACATGGTGCACCTGCTGCAAGGACAGATTAGAGACAGTGAGATACGATGCTGCTAATGTGTAGTTTAGCACAGAGTAGTGCAATTCATTAATGAACCTGAGCAAGAACAAGTTGTTGCTCAGTGATGTTAACGATATATACTCATATAATGTAGACTCTTGAGTTTTAGTCTTTTATTAAAGAGCTTTTTATATTAAATATATATATATATCTAATATATACTTATTTTTCCCTAAAGCGAAATGCGCTCTGTGCACCCACTGGTATGTTTGGGTCTCTGCAGGAGGACAGGCTGGGCACTGCATGGAGCCCTGTGATGGCTGCTTAGCCAGGGTAGCCATGCCCTGTGCCGGCCTGTGGGCAGTTCCTGTGATAAGCTCTGCCTGCAAACACCCCAGAGAGTCTCTGATCCACAGCAGTACGGAGCTACTGCTCTAGGAGTGGCTCAGTGGGCCTTGTAAGAGTGTTGTGTAGGGTTAAGTGTTTCACTTTGAGGTGTTTATAAAAGCCTAACTTCCTGTAAAAACAATGGAAAAAAAGAAAGCTATTTGGACACAGAACTGAGTTTGGTAATAAGGAGCTACTTGAAAGAAATGGAGTATTTTCAACAGTTTTGTCTTCAACATTGAAAGGTGGTTCTTCATAGACTCAGAAGTGTAAACACAGAACTGTGTTAACGATCAAATGTACGTCAGGCTTCCAGGATGAACAGCCAGAGTGTGTGAGCTTTCTCACTGAGGGCTCTTACTGTTGCTGGTTTGACCAGTACGCTGCTTTTACATCTGTTAAACTCTTGATGTTTGAAGTGTGATGGAAGATAAATCTGCATTGCTGAGTACGCTGTAGCTCTAACAATTCTTACGTAGTTTTCTAGAAAAGAAACCCAAATTTCCTAAATCCCAAAGGATGATGGCCAGGCACTTAGAGAAGGTCGTACAGCTGTGAGCCACTGTGCTGTTGGTAGTGTGAGAGGAACTCTTACCATGCAAAACCAAACGTAGAGTCAACTTGAAGTCCTTGCGTTCCCATCAGGAATCAGCTCCTGCCATGGCCTGGCTCACACACTGCAGTTTCAGGTGGGCTTCTTAGTTTGCTTTTACGTGGGATTTTCTTTCTGACTTTCCTCTGTTCTGGTTGTAGCCAGCAGGGTCTGCTCAAGTACAAGACCAAAAAACCCAACTGTTTAATTCTTGGACGTCTTCAGTACTGACCTGAAATGAACAGCTCTGAAGCAGAAAACTTCAGGCCTTAGGAATGGATGGGTATCTTGGCAGGATGGTGGTAGCCTTGGTACTGCTGCTGGTTTTCAATCCAGCACAATTCCTTGCTTGGAATCGTAATGCTGAACTTCATTATGCAGGTTACAGGGAGTTGAGGTTATGCCAGTGCTGCTCCTGTTTGCAGTAGGTCACTGAGGCCGTTGAGCTGCACGTAGGAACAGTTGTATGCAAACGATGGGCACAAAGCTGCCTGCTGCCTTTCTCTCTGGTCCTGCCGTAGCCTTCATAGGAATGTTTGTGTTGTATATAGTTGAATGTTGTTGGGGTTTTCCTAAGTGGTTTGCAGGTAGATTTTGTACATTTACCTTTGAAGTTTTCCAGACGGTTCTCTGAACTCTGATGGGTCCAAGTCAGTAGTGAAGAAAAAACTATTTTTAATGTTGATTTGTCATGTTGAGGAGCATAGTTTTGGTTTTACATGTGTATCTATTTTGATGTGTGGATTTCATGTCTGAGTACAGACTTAAAGCTTTCTAAGACCGGCTTTAAGGTGCAGCGTTTTGCTCTGCGTCTCATTAAAGTTGGATACAGCAATGGAAGAAACCCAGTGTGGAGATCCCGTTTGTCTTAGCCCAGAACAAATGGCGGTTGTTACTAAGAGTTTTCCCTGTCGTTGCCACTTGGAATGAGATTGTTTTGTGTTTTACTACATCTGTCTTCTAAATACATCCACCACGTCTCTTTTTATCCTTACAAGTTGCCCCGCTGTACCCCTGTGAGCAGTCTGATCCCAGACCTCGCTCTGTTCCTTCTGAGAGGGATCCCCTGAAATACATCACAGAGCTGCTGATTAATTTGAAGCTGTTTAAAAGTTTTTCAAAGGGTAGAAAATAAAGTATCTAAAATGCTCTCATGGGGTCAAAACGAGTGTATTCGGCACATTCTACAGTGTAAATCTTCTGTGTAAAAATTAGTTCCATCTTTCCTGTATAGAAACAAATCTCGGTTGTGAAACCCAAAGATGAATAAAGCTGTATAAAGGGAAACTTCCTAAACTGCGTTTATTAAAGCTTGTGTGTTTCAGCAGCGTTAACACCAGACTGACTGGAGCAGATGTTTCCCAAAGCAACAGCTATGGCAGGTCTTCATACCCCCAAAGCCGTTCTCGTGTGCTGTGTGTTGGATCTCAGACTGGTGCTGAGTGTGGCTGCAAAAGGGGCAGGAACCACAGCTATTACTGCTGAGCCTTCAGATATACAGTAGCCAGGCTCTGAATGCAATGCCCAGAGAGGCACGTATATATATAAATAAAACTACAATCCACCACATATTACAATAGGATGAGCAACGGACCAGACAGACTTACTGGGAGCTGGGCCAGCAAATGGGACAGTAATTCTAGTGGTAGCTATGCAGCATGAAACATCGGGATCTGAAGACTGAGGTACTCGTGGCAATAAGCTACTGCAATCTGATGTCTTTCTTCCTTTGACTGAGGACACAAAGACTTAAAAGCTTCATTGTTGGGTTTTATTTAAAAAAATAATGTAAAAAAATGACTGTGGTCGCTTACAAATACAGGCTGGGTGACCTGGGGAGGAGGGGGGAGATGGGAAACGTGTGAAAGCTTAACAGGTGTGTGATACAAGTGAGCATCACCCACTGTCACCAAGCCACCCAGCGAGCACATCAAGTTTTAAGGCCATTGGAAAGTGTGGATGAAAAAGTTCACTGAACTGTCCTTCATCCTGAATGCAGCAACGGTTACAAAAAGCACCCAGAGCAATTATTGTTCTTGAGGTCAGCAGAAGATAAAAGCCTCTGAGGAGAGCAGGAGCTGCATGGATGAACACAACTGAAGGTGCCACTCGTCAGCCTTGAAGCAAGGATTCCTCTTATCTCATGGCTACATCCGGACACAAAAAGAGCATCTCTGCACAACAAGAACGCTTGATGTTGTTGCCAGACACCTTCTATGTATTTCAGCATCCCTTTCTCTGCTGTAGGAAGAACTTCATTTCACTAATGCTCCTTCCTGAAGCAAAGCAGGTTCAACGCACTTTTGGACCAGGATGTTATCCCGCAGAACGACCTCACTTCATTCCTTTCACACCTTCCAGCTTTACTGTAAAGCAGCAGCAGGATGGAGGCAGATGAGGGGCAAACACTACTCTTAAAGTCCTCACGCTTGCAGGGTGGTGGCACACAGCTCCAGGTGGAGGTTCAGGCTGCGGCACCCTGCTGACCATCAGCCTCATTAGCAGCTGATTTGCCCAGGTTATTCCAAGTGCTGGAGAGACTCTGCTGTCAGCAGCGCTATAAAGAAAGCAGTGCAGATTTCTGTGTATATGAATTTCATATGGAACATTTTGGCTTCTGTTGGAACAAAATTACTCTACTGAGACACGCTGATGTAGCTCCTAGTTTATCTAATGGATCAGGCATAGTAGGATGCAAACAATAAATACGCATGCTTAAACCTCATTAGTGTCTTGATGGCAGAAGGCACTCAGACTTTTTTCCTTAAGCAACAAAACAATCCATAAGGCCGGGCTGCTGTTTTTCTAAGCAGGCAGCAAATGGACGCAATTCTATCAGAGAGAAGAGACACAAAAACCCTCTTGTGCAGTGAATACTGCAGAGTGCTGCAGGGAACCTGGCCATGAACTTGCTGCTGAGGCATTACTACAGAACCACACGTGGTGGTTTCCTCTGCTGCACAGCACAACAGCTGTTATTGCTTCCAGCAAATTCAGCACTGCTGCATAAATGTGCCACTGCTGTTAACGCACATCAGTAGTTTGTGCTGGAGCTGCAGGAAAGTCCGGTGGTTAAATGCTGCCCTGCACAGCACTGTTCCATGTCTGTGCTGGATGACTCACCTGTAGCCACACGGTGCAGCTTCTGACTCACTCACAGCATCGGTCACCTGCAGCAGAACAACAACACATGTGGCTGAGCTGCTGTTGTGCATTTGGTTTCAGCAAACAGAAGGGCAGGGAGCAACACCAACAACATTCAGGTTATTGGGTCATGTGTTAAGCCAGGTTAGAAAACCCCATACTCTTTCAAAGCAAACTAAAGCAACTTCTGCTAGCTGTAGCGTATATGAATTTAACACATCCACACCCATCGGAACACAGCCTTGAAGGACGTTCATATTGATGCCATACCTGATTAATGCACATTATTGGAGTCCTGAATCTGGTGCTTAAGCCATGGAGCTGAGCTCCAAACGTCTGCAAATAACGAGCCTTCAGAACAGAATCTGAAGCCCCAAATTCACATCGAAACAAAGCAGCAATGGAATCGATGACCACCAACCGCACCACGCCTCTCGTGAGCAGGAGGGAGAGCCTCTTCGTGATGCAGGTGTGGAAGGTGTCCTGTCCCCAGAATGCAAACAGCGTTAGAACAGGTCAGGTTTATAACAGGGTAACCACAGCTCTCATCCCTGAAACGCAACCTGGTGGACTTCCTGCCCATAAAACCAGGTTGCAGATTTGAAGTCTCGCTCTTTTTAGCAGATGTCCTATGATTTTACATAGCAATAAAAAAAGATGGAGGCAAGCTGTGCATGTGCAACCTACTGCACTTATCTGCAGCTGTTCTGAAGGACAGACAGACATCTTAAATCTCAAGAATGCAGTAATACAAATCCTGAACCGTTCCTGCTTTGCAGGATGGTTCTCACTGCAATGCTGAGAACTCAAGACCAGCATTAAACATCCCAGACAGAAACGACTGTGCTGCTGTTTCAGTAGTTGAACACCACAAAACCACCAAATACGCAGGAAGTTTAACGCAGGTACTCTGCAGTGTGCAACTTCTCTCATACACATATCAGCCAGGTGGAAGGGCCGTACAGCCCAGTGTCTTGTCTAACAGTGGTGTACAGCAGCCGGATATAGAGGAGAACAAGCACATGGTGGCACTCTCAGCTTGTTTCAATGTGGGCAGAAGAAGTGATCGTGTGAGTCTCAATTCTTCTGATTGCTGCCACGAAGTAAAAGCAGCATCAAACACAGCAAGAATTAAACAATATCCTTCAGCTCCCCACAGCTTTTACAACTGAATTGTGATTCTCAAGTCTGATTTGCAGTAAGACCCATTCTTTTAAGCTAACTCTTCTTTCTTGGTTATTTTCCCCCTCAAAAATATAAACATTACAACATCAAAGACATCTTTTTTTTTAAACAAGGCAACACACCCCACTGTATGTACCTGACACACACATGTGCACGCCAGCAGAATCAATGCACTGCAATATGTGAACTGCAACCATCTTCCATGCAGCTGCTTCACTTTCCAGTGAGCAGCGCTTTACCTTTTCTCCAACAGCTGCAATGTTCTACCAAGTGCTTCTTCTGAGCCTTATGGAAAACACAACTTGCAGTGCTCCGTCAGCAAGCAGTGCACTCACGGCCAATGGAGGATGAGCACCCAAATGGCAAGAAGGCAGCACATTTCCTTCCAGTGCTGCCATGCATCTATTGGAGAGGCACGGCAAGACAGCTGTGCTGCAGTAATGCTGTGCATTACTCACTCTAAGCACTGGTTTTTGCATTCTTTCCTTCTACCCTGTCACATTTTCACTTTGCTAACTCTGGTGTTGGACTGCAAGTTACTCAGAGCACCTTCTGCGTATTTATTGGTCTTCTGTCTCCAAAGTCAGTGAAGGAGCTGCAATAAAACTATGTCCTGATTTTGGCTGGGATGGAGTTATTTTCTCCATAGAGGCTCCTACGTTTTGGATCTGTGAATAAAACAGCTGGGGATAACATGCAGCCTCTTTGGTCTCCTGCAACAAAAAACTCCTCTGGTTACTGGATTACAGCACTGTGATCACGTATTTGTTACCTACCAGGTCTGCTGCATGCTCAACAAAGATACTGTTCCCAAACCTGATCTGCTGTATGATTTCAGGTGGCACATCCGCACGCAACTTATGCTGCTGAGCGATCAGCTGGTGCAAACGCTTACTTGGGAATGCATCTTCTGTACAAATGTAGACAGCTCCTGCAATCCAGAAGGCATCCTCTGTTATTGCAGCATGACTTTTACACAGACACTTTTCCTAATGGTACAAAAACAAAACAAGGGATTTTGTGCTCACAAGCTCTGCAGACCAAACTGGAAATTCACTTTTTTAGCACTCACACGGAACTGATGATGAACACCACCACCACCACCGGGGCTGCCTTGTAGCTGACGGCTGCTTTTTGCTGCCTGCTGGCAGTTTCACTGTGTGCTCCCCAGAAGTCCACTAGGTGACGCTCCTCCTGCAGCACCGCTGAGCGGTGAACTGGTTTCTTATAGAAATCACTGCAGTTCCATCCTCCCGGCCACATTTTCAGTTTCTCAAACATCAGCAAGAGAAACCTCTACAACGAATGTGATGTTGCATGTATTCAGCATCGATTTGTGCTCCAATAAACCAATTATGGCTTGCAACATAGAATATCAAACTAATGAAAGCCACGCTAACTTGTGCTGCTATCTTCAGGCTAAATGAATCCCTGGAGTAAAACATCCTGCACTCCCCAACTACCGCTCTCACTCACAGCTGATCACCTTTAGCACAGCACTGCCTAATTCAGGCAGACGGCCATTTCTTTACCACAGATACTGACTTACAGAGAGAGCATCTGCTTCTGAAAGACCAGCCTGACAAAGCGGTGTCTGGCCATAAAGGTGGAAGTGCGTGTGGAGCAAAAGGGTGTCACTCCATTCCTCCGTGCAGACAAAACAGCGTCCAATGACATTCACTGACCCTTGCTGAACGTTTATGGAGAGCAAACAGCGGCAGTGAGCACAGCCAGGCAGTGGGTGGTGCATTCCAGCAGTGTGACAGCGGGTCACTGGGTGCTGATTGCCAGCAGTGCAGCACACAGCTCTTGTTCATTGCTGGTGAAAAGGCACAGAGATGGTCACACAAAGTAACCATTTTCAGTCCTACGAACCCAACCTGCCACGCACCAAACCTGCCTGGTTAACAAGGAGAAAATGTTTGCTGCTGGTTCTGATTCGGAATTCTAATAGGGATTTGCACGTCACATTACATTCATGTATTACTCATGAATATGGGCATGGAAAATAGATTCAGCCCATATGCAATAGACCATAACTGACGTTCTTCGAATAGCAGGAAGATAACCTCGAGGCAAAGGATGTCCTCATTTCTTGGTTTACTGCCAGCCTTCTAGAACTGAGAACTGTAAACAGGATGAGCATGAAGTCAAGCGAAGGAGATACACAATAGATCTGTACTGTCTAAAGAAATTCACCGTTTCCATCTAAGGGGGAAGGAGCCCATGTAGCACATCAGCCTTCTGCACCTTGCCCACCTCTAAAACGTAGCTGCCCTCAACAAGCAATACCAAACTTGCCTGTTGTGTTGGAAAAAACATGGAAAAACCACAAAGCCCGAAGTTGGTAATTCACACTTTGCTGCTACTGTTCAGCATCTAAAAGCCTGACAAGAGCTATTTATTACCTGTCACCAAAGGACAACTTTGGTAAATTGGATGAGAACCTGGACTCCCAAAGTAGTAATTAATTCCTGACCACGCTGAAACACAGACCAAAAGGTTTTAATTTAACTCAGGTGCCCACATTACAGCACTCCAAATCCCACCACAGAGTGCTGCAGAGTGCAGTTTAACATAGGAAGGAACTGAATGGAATGTATCTGCTTCTGTTCTGATTAATGACATGACTTAAACCAAAGGTCAGCTAAAGTGTCATTTCTGCCCATCATATTAAACCCGGTGTGGAATGGAAGGAAGAGTAACACTGCTGCCAAATCACACCGATGGAACTGGGAGTAAATCCTCCCATGTAAGGGCGGTGAGGCCCTGGCACTGCTGCCCTGAGGGCTGTGGGTGCCCCATCCTTGGAGGTGCCCAAGGCCAGGCTGGAGCCCTGGGCAGCCTGAGCTGGTAGGGGACAACCAGCCCACAGCATAGGGGTGAAACCACGTGGTCTTTCAGGCTCCTTTCGATTCAAACCATTCTGTAACATTCTCAGACAGTACATTCCTCCAGCTGACAAATCAATCAATATTTACATATCGATACTTACCCGACTCTAATCCACCATATCTGTAAGGATACTGCACACAGAGGCACAGCTGCAAACCAATTTGAGTCTTCCCAGCAGAACTTTCCCCAGCAAGTTCAGTGATTCCCACTAAAGGAATGCCGCCTTTCAACAAGTCATCGAGCACTGAACATCCCAGGCTTAGCCTCTGGCACTGGGAGGAGAAACAATCCTTGTCCTGGTAGAGCTGAAGAGCTGTGTGGGTTTTGAAATCAAACAGAAGGAAAAATTCACTTGGTATCTTTCTAACACACGGTGACACAGTACAGGTGCTGACGCTGTAGATTTGTACCTACACGGGTTGCCTCCTTTGTCAATGGGAGAATTCCCCAGTTCAGCCCAGGCTTCCTCACAGAGCCGACTGACCGAATGCCTGTTTAAAAGCCAAGAATCTATCCTGAGCTGCAAAACTTTTTCCTTTCTTTGCCTCTAAAGAGTCTCTATGGGGAGCTACATGCAGGGAAGATCTTGCTGACTATGAAGCAGCATTGCTGGCATTAGGCCGAGGCCTAAAGCTACACACAGCCCACAAGGAACTAGAATCTGATAACAGAGCAGCCACGAAGCATTTCTGCAGGGAGAGCTGTCAGATCCAGCTTCATTTGGAATTAAGCGATCACATAAAGATCAGTTGATGTAGTTTATAATACCTTGTGTTGCTCCAATCAAGTTTTCCAAGACTGGAGAATTATTTTGCTGCTTTAATCTGGCTTGGTCCCAAAGAACGGCTTTGATAAAACGCCACCTACTTCCAAGGTCCCACTTGAAACCCCTTAATGCAATTAAACAACTCATTACAGCTCAACTCTTCCCTTTCAGAACCGTATCGCTGTGTCAGCGAGGAACCAAGCTCGTATCTTTTCAGCACCGCGGCATTTCCAGGTTTAAACAGGCCATTTTTTACATGCTGCCTTTATCACCTGTCAGCACACAGTCCTTCCTCAGAGCACGAGAGACCGTTTTCAGCAAATACTGCACATCTGCACTGGGCAGCTTCATCAGCCTCTGCAGGTCTGCTGCGGAGAGATTCAGCACCTCTGGTATTGATTTGATGTCAGCTGAAACACAGAGAAGCTTTATAAACACCACAGACACCACAAACAAACAGCACCCGTCCCATCACAGTCAGGCACAAAAGCTGCCTGGTTTCCCCCTGCTCGTTTCCTTGATGTTTACCCGCAGTACATTCCTGCAGCCCGCGCAGTAATTTTCCCTCTGAATGGATCAAAATGATGCCGCAGCACTTGGGAAATGCCCACCGGCTCGTGGCAAAATCCCATGGCTTCTAATGACCCCAAAGCCTTGCTAAGCAATGGCTGCCGTTCCAAAGCGTTAGCACGGCCCTGTGCGCTGACACCCGGACCGTCCCTCACAGGCAGGCGCTCCGTGACAGCACCAGCTCCCCGTCCCCAGGCAGGGCGCGTTACCTTTCTTAAGGGCGGCGATCACCTTCGGGTTCAGGTCAAACTGGTCCCAGTCCATGTCCTGCTCCGGCACTGTGGTGAGCACAGCATCAGGGAATCGCGATTCTTCCAGCCGGGCACACACGCAATGGAACGTACACTCGATTCAATGCGGACTCTCTGTACGAACATTGCGTACCGTACGCCGCAACGCGCCGCGACCTCCCGCAGCGCCCGATCCCGACGCACCGGATTAGCGCCGTAACCAACGAGTGCCGTAAACCGCGGCAGTGTCGCGCGCACCGCCTTTACGACAGCGGCAGTCCCACGAATACGGCAGCAGGCCGCGCGGGCACTCACCCGTGGGGCGCGGCGGCTGCCATGGGGCCCGGCGGAGGGAAAGGCGTTACCGCCGGGCGGCACCCGCTCAACGCGGCTTTCTGACGAGAATTTATCTCGCTGACATTGTCTGTGGTTACGCCGGACTCTGCCCGGAGGACTCCGAACCGCTCAGCGCGGCGGACGCCGGGCACGAACAACGGCAGAAACACCGCACGGCCCGACCCGAGATCGCCACAGCGCCTCCCCGCACCGGGCCCTTACGACCTCCGCGCCGGAGCAGCCGCAGCCAATCGGCGGGCAGCCCGCTCTTACGTCACTGGTTGCTGGCCTATCACCGGCCGGGCTTCGCGGTTCCGGGAGGCCGGGCGGGCGGCCCCTCATTTCCGGGTTGTGAGGCCGGCCGCTCCTACTGCGCACGCGCAGCAAGTCTCGAGAGGGGCGGGGAAGGAATCCCGCGCCCGCCTTCAGCCTCCAGCGATGCGGGATTGGCTGGAAGTGTTGCGGGCCGTCCCTATTGGCCTTCTCGAGCGGGTGGGCGGGGACCTGCGAAGCGCCGCGTCCTATTGGCTTAGGGCCGCGCCCGTCCCGAGCGGGCCGAGCGGTGATTGGGTGGCAGCGCCGCCAGGCCCGAGGGGCGAGTAGCGGCGGAGTGGCGTCGGGGAAGATGTCGGGCTGCGAGGCTCGCGACGCCAAGAAGCTGGTGCGCTCCCTGAGCGGGCTGCGGATGGTGCCCGAGCAGCGCTCCGCCCGCAGCCCCTTCGGCCTGGACGAGCCGCCCTGGGTGCCCGACAAGGAGGTACGGAGACGGGCGGGGGGTTCCTCATCCCGCGCACCCCGACGGCCGGCTGCGGGGCCACGGCGGGCGTACAGCGAGCGGCCGCGCCTGGCGTGGCTCGTTGGGCAGCGAAGGGCGGCCCGTCGCTGAGCGTTCAGGGCCGCGTGGGGCTCGGAGCTGCCATCGCTCGCGGCGTTTCGGTCAGCTTTAAATGCTCCTTCGGTGCGCTCCGGGACCGCCAAATTCCTCCGCGTTTGGCGTGACGCGCGTCGCTCCTCACCCGTTCCCGCAGCCGGCTGCTTATTCAGCCTCGATCTTTGCTTGTTGCCGCCGCGCTGTGCCGTGGACTCACGCCAGTGCATTGACGTGCGGCCCGGGCTGAGCTGTAGTTCGGATGAGGCTCTGTGGACGGAAGCGGGCGGTCGTTAAGCAGAGCCGTTCCTCGCCGGGCGCTGCTCCGTGTGGGAACGAAACGTCCTCCCGGCAAGGAACGAGGAAGAAAGTGCCGCCCGGCCCGCGGCTCTCGGGGCACAAAGCTGTGACGGCAGCGGCGGGCAGACGGTGCAGCTCCCGCAGCGGGACGTGTCAGCCCGTGTCTCGCCGCTACCCTCCGCGGCCAGGTGGGTACGGACCCGCTCCGCTGTACCTTGGCCTGTGCTGCACCTGAGGGCTGACACCGTCATCGCTGGGCGTCACTGCCGTGTTGGTTGCGCAATCGCAGAATGGCTGGGTTGGAAGGGACCTCAAAGCCCACCCAGCCCCAGCCATGCCGCGGGTTGGCAGCCCACCAGCAGCTCAGGCTGCCCCATCCAGCCCGGCGCTGGGCACCTCCACGGATGGTTACCTTAAAGTGTTTCTGTTGAGGACATGTTGCAGGTGTGTTACAGGTAGGGTGCAGAGCTGCCAGGATCCACCTGTGTCCCAGATCTCACTGCATGCCTTGCAGCAGGGCTGTATGAGGGGAGCTGCTGGTGGGGCTCTGTGCTCGCAGCAGGGTGGAGCTGTGCTTTGTGTGGCCATGTGACAGGGCTGCTCTCGTGCTGCTAGCAAACTTGTGCAGCTCAGGCAGAGCATTGGTCACGTGTGGCCATGGTGTTATCAGGAGGCATCTCCCGCTGGCATCGTGTGATGCCATCTGTTTTGATGAGCTTGCAAACCTTCACACTGTCACACAGTCACTGTGTTAATGTGCTTAACCAGGTGTTGGCTTGCATCGCTTCTCACATCAGGTCGTTATTGTGCAAATAAACTATATGAAGTTTAACTGTAGCTTCCCGACTATCCGCAGTGTTCTCACTTCTGCCTGGATCTAAAATGTTGCACTAACTCCTAACCACACTTCAGCAAATGCATCAGAAGTTCCTCTTGGCTTGTAACCAGTTCCCATGGCTCCTGAATTATTACCAGCACCCAACGGCTGCTTGCTCTTCCATTTTCATTTTGGTGTATGAAGTCGATTGAAGTCACCATCGATATAAAATCAATATATTAATGACACGCATTTTTATTTCACGTCTTATTTTCTGTCTTCTTGGTTCTACTTACAATGAGAGCTTTGCAGTAGTTCTGACAAGCCAGTGCCTTGAAGACATGAAAAGTAACCCAAGTGCTGCGTTTTGTTCTCTGTAAATGTGATGCCAAACTTAAGCAATCCCATGCTGCCTGTGTCATAAGTATGAATGGGAAGGATTTACCTTTCTAGATGTTCTCCATTTGCCAGCTTTTCCCAGGCCAAGCAGCATGCAGGTCAAAACTTAAATCAGTAAACCAAGCACGATGGAGACCAAAATGTGGCATTAGCAGTGGAGCACTACGCAGCAGACCTTGGCACTGCAGGTGCTGAGTGCTGACGGATCACGGAGAAGCAGCTTTTATGGAGGCAGTGAGAAGGGAGGTGGCTGGGAGTGAACTCAGTTACGTAAACAATAGGGAAGCACTTCTAGTTCTGTTCTGCGCGGGACTGAGAAGCAGCTTCCTGTAGCAGATATTGCAGCGTAGCTCTTTCTGCTCCATTACAGCCACTGCTGTTACTCTCTGACTTGTTAAGCCTCTTGTTTAGGTGTGTGGATGCTTTACATAAAACTGGAGTTACAAGAAGCTGAAATGTTTCTGCGTTCTTCTCCTTTGCTGCTGAAGTTGTACAACGTGGGACAGCGATTGAGAAAGGGACTCCTGTTTCACCACAGAAATAGCCTGCTGAAGCTGCTGTAACCAGAGGGAGTTCTTAGAAAATACAGAGTTTGGTATTGAAATGTATGAATGAAAAGCAAACGGTGATGAGCGTGTGCTAAGCAAACGGCAGCAGCTCAGCCTAAGGCAGGTCACAGAGGTGACGTTCAGCTGAGCTCTGTGATGGCCTGGCTGCAGGAGTTTAGGTTTCTGCAGCTGTGAATATATGCCTTCGTGGAGACCCACACACACACAACCTTGTTAAGGGTATCTGAAATGTCATTCTGGCAAGGTGTAGTGTTCCTTAGGGTGAATGATGTTGGCAGATGTTATGGCTTAATGTTAATCTGTACTGTTTTCTAGTGCCCGAGATGTATGCAGTGCGATACGAAATTTGACTTCATAACTAGAAAGGTAAGAGAAATGGACAAAACACAAAGCTTTCACTGTTGCAATGTGCCAGTATGGACTTCTGGTATGAAATGTAGATGATTGAGTAGAATTTCATGCCAAGAATAATGGATGTTATAATAGGATGAAGGAGAGATCTTGAAGCAGAGTAATGGATTGGCTGCAAAGCTGTAATTCATTAGGCTGCTTGTGTTAACTTTGGGTAGTAAACGGAGGTAGCCAAGTGTAGCAGTACTTCAGAGGACAACGTAATACTTGGAAGCTTAACAGTGATCAAAACTGCAGCGTATCGCTTCCTTGTGTCAAGCAGTTGAGACTTGCAGTGAGCCACAAAGCAGGTCCTGCTCACCTGGGAACACTTGTTCTGACACGCTGTAATCAGCTGAGACAGGGGAGGTTTAGGTCAGATATTAGGAGGAAGTTTTTCACCCAGAGGGTGGTGACGCACTGGAACAGGTTGCCCAAGGAGGTTGTGGATGCCCCATCCCTGCAGGCATTCAAGGCCAGGCTGGATGTGGCTCTGGGCAGCCTGGTCTGGTGGCTGGTGACCCTGCACACAGCAGGGGGTTGTTGAGACCAGATGGTCATTGTGGTCCTTTTCAACCCAGGCCTTTCTATGATTCTTTGACCTGCTGTCATCTGCTGAAAGCTTGCATCAGGCAGAGCTGCCAGGGCTCCACAGCCCAGGAGTGATTGGAGCAGAAGCCACTTTTTGAAGCTGTGCTGATCTTGCCAGGTCTGATTTTAACTAGCGTTACAGCTTGGTTGGATTTTTGCACCATGCTGCCCAGTGTTTCTGATAGACGACTTCAGGTTTCAACTGTAATGTTTCATAGTATTTTCCATAGGAAACATTTGAGAACAAGTTTAGAGGTAGAACAGGGACCTAGAAGCTGCTCTTCTCCATTTTTATTGTCAGTATGCAGGTGGGATTTACGCACTTTGGGTAGAATCCTTTCAGCATCTCACTAGTCCGCTTCAGAAGCGTGTTGTCAGTGCCAGTAGCAGCTTGCAGTGCTGTTCGTACTGCACACCACGCTCAGGGCTCAGTCTTCAGAGAGTTCTTCCTACCACTCCAGCAGCTAATTGCCGTTTACCCCTTGGCTGCTGTCCCGTCCCTTCGATGTGAATATTTCACAGCTGAGAAACTTGAGGTTGTTGGGTAGGAGGATGTTTAACCTACAAACTTTATCACGTTATTCCCTAACCATTTATCCCATAAACGAATAAAACATTCTCTCACGCTTAGCATCACTGCCGGAGATGTGGAAAGTGCTTCTGTGACAAGTGCTGCAGTAAAAAAGTGCCTCTGCCTCGCATGTGCTTTGTGGACCCTGTGCGCCAGTGTGCTGAATGTGCCCTCATCTCACAGAAAGAAACAGAGTTCTATGACAAACAGCTTAAAGTGCTCATGAATGGCAAGTACTGACTGCGCGTATACGTTGTTTTCATCTCGCTTACTTCGATAAAAACGCTGTGTTAAAAAAGTATCTGATAAGCAGTGAGATTAATTCCTCTCGTCAAGCTGTTGCGCTGCGATTTGCTGTCCTTGAAACACTCCCTTGGTGTTGTTTCTTGTTTGCCACTTAATTCTGTATCACCGGCTTATTGAGGGAGAACAAAAAGTCATTAGAAACAACACTTCAGTGCCTTTGAGGACTGATATGTGTGCAGTTGGCGTTTTATTAAAGGAGCCCATCTCTTAGCTGCATTTCTGTTGCACTAAATGAGGATGCAGAACACCAGAGATATTTACATTTTCTTGTTGCAGACACACTGTGCTGTTTTTCAAGCTTTATCTGTGAGCTTTGATCTTGTCCACAGTGCGTGGATGTGATTGGTGACAGGACACTTCTGCACAGCACTAAAGCTGCGTGCAATAAAGGCATGTGAAACTGTGAGGCTGTGTGCTTTGGACCATGCCAGTGGATCACAGGCCATTTGGCACTGCTCTGCATTAGCATTATTTCCCAGGCCAGCACTATTGGGATTAGGCAACAGAGGGAGTACGAGGCATGGAGGAAATGAAGTGGTAGGCGTGATGTCTGCTTTAATTTATGAATCACTTCAATACTAAGATGACTTTCCTGATGTCAAAAGAGCTGTTTTGAGCAGGTGGGAAACATTAGCTGAAGGCAGAAGTTCGCTGACCTCGCAGTGAGGCTGAGGTGGTCTTCGGCACTGGAAAAGGTGTTGTTTCTTATCTGCTAAGCACACAGCTGACGGTCACATCCCACTATTGATTCTTCAGTGTAATTTTGACATAACTGCTTTGTTTTTGCCATCTTCAGACCTGTTCTCGTTTTTCAAGGATTTATCTTAAAGACTTTATATGTTCAGTGTTGCAGGTGCAGGAAGTAACAGTTAGTTATCCTTATTGATATTTCCATATCCTTCCTAAATCCTGCATTCAATTACTGAAGCTGTTCTTTCCAGGTGCTACGTTCTTTGTAACTCTGGGCACGTCGGATAAGTCGGAGCTCATGGTCTGTCGGCTCTCCAACAACCAGAGGTGAGGACGGTTGATAGCAATACAGCTGTGTTCACAAGTGCTATTTCTATACAGAAATCCAAACGTTTGATTTGGATTTGATACTGTTGACAAGAAAATCAACAATTAATTTATCTTTTCTTTTGTTATGAAGATACCTGGTTTTGGACGGAAACAGCCATTATGAGATTGAAATTGTACAGATTTCAACTGTTCAGATACTTACAGAGGGATTTACTCCTGGAGGTAATTCTTGCATTCAATACAGATTAACTATTAAGAACAATGCGGAGCTGTAATTAATGTCCAAGCCAGACATTTCTGGGTTATTGGTAGTTCTGGTGTCTTATTTATAGCAGCTGTTGAATAGTGTTGTGCATGGAAACTTTCTATGTGGCTGCTGGGATTTCGGGGGAGACCTCAGAATTCAGAATTGACTTTAGAGTTCTGACACGAGGGAATTTCTTGGTATATCAAAGTAAAGGTCCTTTCACTTGGCTGAACTTCAACCTATTGAATAAGAAGCTCGTAGGAGGGAACTTTCAGTCCTGGCTTCTGTTTCAGAGTCCAGCCAGGTTTCTATTCTGTACAAACAGCTCAGAGAGAAACCTCAGTAAGAGAGAAATGGTTTAAAAACCTGAAATTATGTGCTCTTAATTTCATTCAAGATGAAGGGGTGGCCAAATCAAACAGGTAACATCTTTACCAGAAGGCAGCTACTTACTGCCTCATCTCACGACACATTTCATAGTATTTCAGGATGAACTTGAACATGATTTCATTGAAATGAGAACAAACGGGGTCAGGAATTTTAGTGGTTACTCGTTAGCAACATCTCTGTCGCTGCTGGAATCTTTAATTGGACAGTCTATCGGTACAGCATGTTAACTTGAATGAACTTGATATTCAAATCAACCCAACGTGTTGCTGAGTTGCTTAATGCTCCTGTAATTTCTTGTTCATTACTCTTCTGATCGCTTTATCTTTTGCCTGCCTGCCTTCCTTCTTGATGGTAGAAAAAGATATTCACACTTACACCAGCCTTCTGGAGAGCCAGCATATTACTGAAGGTATCACCAGTACCTTTTGTGAGCACAGCTCCCTCCAGCATGCTGTTATGACCCTCTCCCATCTGCTTTCCTATGCAGTGTCAGCTTATTGCTTGATGCGTGTCTATTCAACTTATGTCCTAGTACTCATTATTCCTTCCCATCTATTTATTAAACTGAGAATGATTGTTTTTTGTAACTCTTTGGAGGAGAACTGAAACACTTGAGTCCTTTTTTTTGACCACGTGTGCTATTGGCTGCCCCTGCAGAGGACAGAGACATTATCTGTAGTGGCACACAGCTTTGCACATCACCCTCCTTCAGCAGAGGTTTCCTGAATGCTGTACACCAGAAATGAGTAATGTATTTCCTGTGTATTGTCGTCTAGTACATGGCAGTTCGTTGGACAGGGTAGATGCAGCAGACAGTGATAAAGATGGTGAACTGCAGCCTGTCCCACAGGAGGAGGAAGTGACTGTTTGTAAACACGGTGTGCTTTTGATCACACTGGCCAAGATGGTCTTTGCTTGGCCTCTGGCTATGAGGGCAGCAGCCTCCAGGACCGTTTCTGCTCGTGCAGGTGGTTTTTGTGACAATGTCCTCCTGTGTTTGTGTGCTTTTCCTGTGCCTTTAGTTTCTGCTCTGCTACTTCAGTACGTGAGCTCCCCAACAGAGTGAATGTGAAGCATCGATGTGCTATTCTAAACAAAGCTGTTCAGTTTCTGTGCATTTGCTTTGGTTTATCTTAATTTCTGTGCAGCTGGAGAGGCACAAGCACCTCGCTATCGCCCTGCTGTCGGAACAATGTCTTTCGTAAGGGATTTCCTGCAGGAAATAAATGACATTGTTGCCCGTTGCCAGCTACTCTTGCCAAGTCCTCCAATGCTGCAGGATTTGGATCAAGCAAGGATCCCCATTTGATACTGGTCTTACTGGACACCTGTAATTCAATTTAGAAACCGCAGGCTGTGTTGTAAAACCGTGGTATCTATTGAAATACGAGGGTTTTCTCAGTGTGTGCAATCAGTGGCTTTTAACAATTCTGCTTCAGCGATGGCAGGAGAGAAGTAAGCAACGCTGCATCTGCACGTTCCACATCCCTTTGTCCACCTTTTGTCACTGCCTCCTCTGATGCTGTGCCTCTTAGTTCTCCTGCAGTTATCAGTGCTTTGAATTCAGTGCTAAGATGCTCTCCTCAGACATGATTATCACCTAAAAGAGGTTATGTTGATTTAGTTGGTGCGATTCAGGATTTCTACGTTCTCTGTTGTTTTCAGGAGGCAATTCCCGTGCCATAGGTATGATTCTGCAGTATAAAGTACCAGGATCAGAGGAGCTAACACAGATGAAGTTTACGGCCAGTGAAGACTTCAGCTCTAACAAGAAGCTGTCAGCAAGCTGGCTGGCAGCTATGCATAAGGTAAGCAAGGGAGGCAAAACTTACAGAAGGCTGAAGAAAAGTAGTTGCCAGGTGCTCCGCAGCAGTAGAGAGTCTGCAGTCCTTGGAGCTTGCTTTCTTTTTGCTGTTCTTCTTAATGTGCAGAAACAGAAGCTGCAGCTGCTTGCTGTGCCGTTTGTGGAGGGAATTGGTTTGACAGTAATTTTTTGCTTTCACATCAGGCAACAAAACTTCTTTATGAGTCTCGGGACCAGTAAGAAATGAGCAAAGTGCTGGCGGCTTGAGAGCAGACACCAGCAGCGGAGGAGCTGCATCTCACCTTGTGCTAATCTGACAACTGGTTAACACTTTTCTCTTGACTTTTTTTTTCTCATTCCAGTGTGGTTCATTATGTAAGAACTGGCAAACACACCATCTTTCTGTTTTGAACCATGAGTATTCACTATAGTGTGCAATATGTATGCAATTAATGCTTTAAACAGTCTCACCTTTTCAGACTTTGTATATTTTGTTAAACCTTTATTGCCTTTATTGGCACTTAATATGAGATATGAAAGTGACCTGCACTACAGCTCATGTACAGCACAACTTTTATAGTAACCATTATATATACTGTTTGCCACAAGGAGCAAACTAAGGTGTATGTCTCTTCTGCAGAGAATAGCTTTTGGGTATAGATCTCAGGTTTTTCCCTCTATCCAAATGTTTAAAATCAACGGACAACAGAATCTGCCTTAGATACGGTTTTATAGAATCACTTGATTATTTGTTTTCTGAACACATTTCATCAAACATCACCAAATTGGAATCACGCATTCTCGGAACTTCCCTTCTGTAATAACAAATGGGTTTTACTTTTGTATTTTCTTTTTGCTAACTAGCTTTTGTTAATCTAACTGTAACGCTGTCTGGAATTGTATACGTTTTAATGTACAAATATGAATAAATTAATTCACTTATTTAAACAGGAGCGATACTTACTGTCACGACGTAGTTGCTATAGTAGCTGCCTGCTGCCATCTGAATGTCGGAGCTTTGCCTTCTCGTAAACGGGACCCTCATTTCAGCTTTAAGCTTTGATAATTTGCTAACTCCTCTGACCAAACCTAACGGAGCCAATGTCTTCCTCCTTCCACTGTCCTAGGATGGTACAAATGGAGCGAACAAACACAGAGGCTCAGGTGTCAGCTTAAGTGTGAAGGACCCCTCAGAGCTTTTCTAGCCATGTCTGAAGTTGTTGCAGTCGGAAGAGCAGAGCTCACAGTGTAATGTGGTTCAAAATATACAGGGCAAGTCATTCTCTGTACACTGCATGTAACAGTGAGGAAATCTCAACCAGCAGCACAAGCTCCAACGGGTCCTTTTATGCTGACTGTGAGGGAAGGCATAGCTACGGTTGCTACTTGTATAAACTTATAGGAGAATGCAGCCAACGCCTTAGCAGTACTTTACTTTATTGTGCACATTTACATTTTCTCTGCATTACTGTATCGGAGGCTCTTGAAATCATGACATTCATGTAGCAAATTCGTCAACAATAATACCCTTTCACTTTTCACCACAATATATACAGTTAATGCTAACCTGTGGTAAAAGCAAGTTACAGCACTGCAGAAATGGATATATAAATTATACACAGAACTTGTACATGAGGAATTAATCAAATTGCATACTGTTTAATGGGAGAAAATTACAAGAAATATGGCTACAACTTAACTTATAATGGGAAATTCAAAATATACTTTTGGTATATAAAATCATGTACAATTAAAATTCCAGTGAAGTGCTTTTTTTTCTTTTTTTTTTTTTTTCTTTTTTGCTTGAAACTACAATGTAGTGGAATAGATTATTGCATAACTTGCCTTGGCAACAGATGTAGGCTGCCAAGAACCACAGAAACTGTCCTCAAATTAGCTACTGCCTTTCTTAAATCCTTCTTTATAATACCTCATCTCTTTCTTCTCCTTCACTCAACATCTCTACACACCTCACTTTCTACTTCTATTCAGTCCTTCATTTTTCCTTCTAGACTGACCTGGGCAGACGTAAAATGACACAGCGTTACCCTTACCAGACTCTTACCTTCCTCAACTATTGCACTTTCATCCATACAGACATACAAATCCTTTAAGCTGCTGCAAGTTCACTATTAATTGTTCTGTCCTGAAGGGACAAACCGCAGTGGTTATTAGGGGAACCTTTACATTAGTAGAGGTAACACTGGTGCTGTAGGCTGAATAATAAGGAAATAGAACACCAAGTGAACTATCGTGTAGGGGCTTTGAAAAGTGTACTAATACTGTTGTTCGGTTAGTTCTCTAGCTTGATTCTAAATGCGGATTTATACTAGATGCTAGACTATGTAAAGCTTTTGTTGGGGTTGCCTAAACTAGGATATAAGTGCGAAAGCACGTTAACACTTAATCCTAGCCTTCGTAAAGCTTTGGTGAGTACTTTCTGCTGAATGGAATTGGTGAAGATCTTGTGTCCTAGAACCCAAAGAGTTGATGAGCAATGAGAGAACTCAACATTCACCGGTATTGAAGAAAACATCCAAAATCCTGACGTGGGACAGTTACTGTGGGGTTGGAGCAAACTGGACAGCTTATCTGCACTTCGCAAATGACACCTCTGAACATTGAACACAAGAAAGCTCCTACCACACTGAACTTTAACTCAATACACCACTTTAGACAACAGTTGGCGGAACACTGTAGGTAGTGGAGATACGGCTCTCCTCATCAGTGGTGGGTCACATAGAACAAGATTCATTTACAAACTGCAGATCTTGAAACTCTTGGATGCTGTCCATTTAACAAGAGAAAGCACCATTAAAACTAAGTATCATAGTTTTATTTCTCCATGTGAAATGATCAAAAACAATGGCTCCAGTGTATGTTTTAAGTTTCCAGTTACCAGCAAGGTATTGCACTGTCGTACAACTGAATTCAAGCAAGGGTTCGCTGTCTAGGTTTTATTCGTGGATATAACTGTAAAAACAGAATGAAAGTGTTAGGCATTGCGTGGTTGGCAGCAGATTAAATATAAAATCAATGCAGTTATAACTAAAGGGTATCAATGAGAACTGGGTGTTAAAAATTGCTTTGGGGGCGTGAGGGCTTCTTTGTTTTTAAGCTACAGCACGTTCTTTAGGTGACTTCTGAAAAATTAAAGCAGCAACAGCAGGATGCCAAGGGCTGACCTATTCCTGTAAACAGGAGCAAATTGCTGCTCTGCAAATAACTCGGTTCTTTTAGTTCAAGATCCCCTGCTAGGCTAGGTAATTCCTTTATGGAAATACAGGAGTTCCCTGTCAAGCCCCTGAAAGAGCTTATTTCATGCTCTCTGTCCATTGGGTGCCCTTACATTCCTGGACTTTAGTGATAGCAGTGTTACATTTGGCTGAGAGCTGCAGAAATGCCTTGCCTGAAGTTGATACCTTCAAGGCTTTTTCCCCATTTTAAAGTTGTATAAATGTATGTTTATCTTGTGCCAGGTATTAAAAGCCTTCCTAAGTATCTTCTTGGGCCAAAGCTTAGGGCTGCCTAATAAAGCCACCACACTTAAATTGCAGAGCATTGAGACAACGACCGCAGATCCTACTTCAGAGAGAAGTAAAAACTGAAGGCAAGCAGTAATTCAGCACTTACCCCAAGCAGATTTTTAGGCACATAGCCTTCTTTATCATTGAGGCGGGCCCACCACCACTCTGTTTCATTGTCATCCTTGCGCCTTAGAATAGTAATGGCATCGCCCTCATGGAATGACAGCTCATCACTATTCTGGGCTTCGTAATCCCACAGTGCATACACCACTCCTTTGTTCATCACTCCCAACTTTTCCTGCACTCCTGTTAACAAGAAGTTAGACAGCACATGAGATGGTAAAATCATCTAGTTTTCCCCCTGAGACTTTTGGGTGTTGCTCAAATATTGGTCTCATTATTAACATTTCATAAACAATTTTCAGCAATAGAAACTTGATAATCTTACTTCTATTCAAAGGAGGACAAAAACAGGTTTCACAACTATTTGAGCTAACAGTTAACAATTGTGGTGTTAGGAGGAGTCTGCAAGTCAAGAAGGAAAGGACTACGAGCAACACCAGAACCAAAAGATGGCTATGATTTTATCGTGTTGAAAGAGCAGGTGCAGGGCAACATTCTTAAGTCTGGAGCCCAAGCAGATGTTTCCTTCAGAGCAGTGTGCCAGAAAAGGGAAGAATTTTAGAAAAGAGAAAACCTGTTTGTAAAGAAGCATTGTAGCTTACCGTACAAGAACTGAGAGCACTGAATGTAACCTTCCTCCATCTCTTCACACTTATCTGCAGCAGTTTCTATATCACTTATAGTTGAAGCAAAAATAGCTGCCCCAGATTCAACCAATAGTTTACAGAGATGAACACTATTGCAAGAAGCTGCACAATGCAAAGGTGTCCTGAAATAAAGCAAACACGTAGAAATGAAAAGAAGAAACAGCCAAGAATCCTGGCCATTTAGTCGTGCAATACGGAGTTCAGCCTGTCAGCTTTTAAAGGAAGTTGTTCTTTATAGGATATGCACACATTGTTCAAAACATGCCAAATGAATCAGAGTGGATTCCAGCATTGACCTGAGTCCAGTAAAGCCAAACATAAAACAGATGTTATTTTATGTTGACTTGCGTAGCTTGCAGTGCTGCTGGATATAAAAGCACCATTTTCCAATATTAGGAAATCCGAAAGGCAAGATAAGGTGGGAGAGAAACTGCTCAGCAGCGTGGCAAGGTTCCACATCTCCTCCAATCTCCTTAAAGGTGCTACATCTACCTGCAAGGCTTGGTTCTTCACGAGCACAAAGTCTGTGAGTGGGTTATGTGAAAATGAAACTTCAATACACTTTTGTCATTCATTATTTAAAGTTTACTTACTTCAGCATGCAAACAAGAAATGCACCTATACTTCAGAGTATAAACAAAATGTACCATAGTTTATCATTTGGGCATGCTCGCCCATGGGCTCAACACAGCAGAACTTCCTATTGGAGTTTGTCACCATCTCAAACTTAGCAAGTCCTCATTTGCTGGGCACAGAGGAGGAAGAAACGGTTCCCCAGGCAGGTCTCCACTAAATACAGAGTTGGCATCAAAACGGTGTTTTCTCAGATGCTAAGTTAAACATGTTGCCACTTACCACCCATCACTGTCTGCTGCATTTACGTTTACTCCAAAATCAAGCAGGAACTTCACAATGTGGTGATGGCCAGCACACACTGCGTTATGCAAAGGTGTAATCCCTTCATCATTGGGCTTACTGGGATCATCAACCTATGGAAAACACAAAATAGTTCAGCACTTTTTTTCCCCCCTAGTATACAAAGAAGTTCCCTTGGTTTGGAAACTCACCTCATATATGATTCTTTGTACGAGATCAAATTCTCCCTCCAAAGAAGCATCTAGGAGAAGGGCCAATGGGTTGAACTTCACTCTCAAACCGTGGCCTGTTCTTTCAGAGTTCGGTTTCTTCAGGTTGGTACGTTTGGTCTGAGTGGAAAAGAAGAGTTTACAGGCATTATTTCTGGCTGCAGAAGTAGTTACAAACCATTCAGTTAGTCCTTAACTAGAGAAGGAATCCCATCATTCCTTAAATGGTTGTAAGAATGATGCAGACACTTCTATTATAAATCCTTTTAATAATAGATATCTTACTATTTCTTAGTAAAAATTAGAAAGCATGCCAACATAATCAAGCTACTCCTATTTAAAGCCAACAAGTACAAGGAACAAAGTACTCAAACCAATGGCTTCTGAGCACAACAATCCTAACCACGTGTTATATGAGCTGAATGTGTCTCTGGTGGATGGTCTGAAGCACCGTCAAACCTTTAGCTTAGATTAGAAAGCATGACAGAGTTAAGCACGAGGAAGGAAGTTTTCCCTTGAATTAGCAGAAGCGTCAGTAGCAGGTCTGTACCAAAGGGCTTTGCTGGGAGAAAGACTATGAATCCCTTTTATGTAACATTCAAGATGGTACAATCAGAAGAAACATTTTCGAGAGTTGAAACACGTTTAAATGTGTTTTGAGAATAAACTCTGTAATTTACACCTGCCCTTGCTACTTTTCAGAATAAAGCCTACTGAGAGCTTTGTGGTGTGCTTTAAGTCTGCGCAGCCACCTGACTTGTCTCCTATTAGAACGGCTATCTTACTTCAAAACAAACAAATCAACCTCTCACAGTGTGAACAATACGTGTTGTTAGCATATTCCATCCGTCCAGAAGTGCCTTGGCCCACACATCCTCGTGCAAAATGCAAAGCCTTGTGCACACTGCAGCTGGGTTATAAAAAGAACATAAGCTCTTTGCAGTAGAAGCTATGAAGCTATAGGTGAATTGAGGAGTGGAGACGTGTCTTGAAATCAGTGTTACAGTGAGTCATATTAACAACTAAGAATAAATTACAGTTTTCTCCCTACCTTCAGTTCTCCATATGCTGTAGACTTTGCTAACAACAACAAAGTCAACTAGTATTTAAAAGATTGTGGTGCAGCTGGAGGAGGAACTTTGAGAGCAATTCAAATTGAGGCAACCCGTTAGAAAAAGATTCCTGCTAGAACAAGTCAGCTGTGTTGCTGTTAGATCTGTCAGCCCTAGTCTCTACTGAGAGAGGGAAAGGAGTACACTTCTCCCAGAATAGCTGTTTCAGCTTCTATGCAAATTAAGAATCCCCACTGCAGCAGCTCACCCGTTGGTTTGTACCGTTATCTTTGCAGCCCTGGGGAAATTAAGGATTATTTTTAATGGTGCTTCATCTACCAGCATCAGCTCTATGATGAGCACATCCCAAAATAAGTTCTATCGCCTGAACTGCATACACAGCCTCATGCTGTTGGTGCATTTATTTTCCATGTTAAACAGGTAGACTCGTAAATAACCTGTTCTATCAGAATACTATTTGGTGTACCTTTTTTTTTTTTCTTATTTTAATATCACAAAACTTCAAGTGCAAGTATGCCAGTTAGCGTAAGCTTCCCATCTTCCAGTTCTGCTTAAGCACACAGTTAGTTCTGTAGTTCACAAATTTGTCCTTTTTTAGTTACTTACTGGAGGAAGTGGAGGAGGAAGAGCAGGTTGCAAAGGAGCTTCCTCTTCTGCTGGAGAGCTGACCTCAGGCGTGGGACTGGACGACTCTTCGGTAGAAGGAACTATAGCAAGGTTGTTGTTGTTATCTTCAGTCGTCTCAGATGTTTGATTTGTAGTTTCAGTGCTTATCAGTTCCTCAGTAGCAGGAGAAGGTAATTCATTATCATTGGCATCTGATGAAGGGGGTGGCTCATCAGGAAGGGGAACTGTAGGTTGCACAGAAATAGGTTCCTCGATATTGCCATTGGTACTAGTGTTACCATTGTCAACATCTGCTAAGATACCTATGAAGTCCTGGGGATTGCTTGGCTGATAAAAGGGGGCACTTTCTATTCCTCCAGCCAGAGTATTAAAGCGTTGATATAGTAATTTTTGTATATTTGGTCCACTTGGGCCTTCTGGTTCAGTGATAGAACTACGCTTCTTTAACGGCCTGGGAGCATTGGCCAATTTTCTTCGCAGAGCTTCAAGGTCAGCATCACTTTGATATCGCAGGGGTGAATGCACAATAGGGGTGAGCTTAGTAGGACTGAGAGGGCGAGGAATGTTTTCCACATTGCTGTTTTCACTCGATGGTGGAGCATTTTCCAGCTCTTGATCTTTTTCAGAGACTTCAGTCTGAGGCTGAGATTGTGGCTGTGGAGAAGTCTGGGCAGGCAAAGAGCCATGAAGGAATGGCAGCGGTGAGGGAGAAGTTGAACCAGATTGTAGGACAGGTTTTCCATAAACTGAAGAAACAAAAAAAAAAAAAAAGATGGAATACGGTGAAGAACTGTTTTCAAATTACATAATGAAATATCTGCAAACACACTGTATGGCTTTGCTGCTACTTGTTTGACATCAGAACAGATAAAAAGACACACAGTGAATCTACCAAAACAAAACCAATTACTCAGCTGCTGGTGACGGCAATCACCAAATCTACAGACGTGATTTTTTCAACTTATCTATAAAAAAATAGAGAATCCATACGTGTTGTTCTAATGGTATTTTGTTTTAAATAAAAGGTAACTCATTGTATGCTTACTTGTCACCCCGAAAATAAGAGGTATTTTTTTTTGTTGCTATACTGCATACAAAAATAACTTTTTTCATAAACTTTAAGAGGATTCTCAAACAAGATGTGATTTATACTGATATATAAACTAAGCTCAATAAATACATTTTAATTGCTTACTGCAAAGGTAAAAAAAGTAAAGCAACATATATTATACCTGCTTTTACCGACTTATTTAAGGTGTTATATACAGCTTGTTGATAATTCTTTGGTGGCGTTGCTTGCTGAAGATACATTGAGTAGATGGAACTGGAGTTCACTGTCTGTGGCCCTTTTCTGGGAGATTGAGGTCTTGATCCTTTATCAGCTAGAAAAGGTCTGATGGCCACAGTTAAAGGGAGTTCTGGCCTGCCATCTCCTCCTGGAAACAAGGGGGGTCCAGAGGGTTGATATGTAGGGCTAGGAGGTACAGAAATTCTCTGTTGGATTTGTTGTGAGGAACTGGGTTGATGCACGTTGCTTGGCGGCGGAAGTGGAACAGGTCTTTGTCGATTTGCTATACTAGTTCCAGGCCTGGGCAGACTGCCGTCCTTCCTTCTTTCTAGGGAATTTGTAGAACCTGTTCCTAAGGGAACTGGGCTTGGATAGGTCCCGTAGTTTTGAGGCAACTGCTTGCTTACACCGGGAATTGCTGGTGGCACTTTCCCCAAGTCAAGACCCTATATAAGAGCAATAAAAAGAAACAAAACAACTATGTATCACTTAATTACATAAAACACTTGTTGGCAAGAATACTCCTCATTCAGTAGAGCAGACTACTCATCTTGTGTGGCAGCAAAGGAGTCAACACAAGTATTCTGTGTTCCTTAATACAGTTCTACTTGAATTTACCATGAGACCTTACTGTTTAAAAGCACCTTCAGTTATAATACATTAATAGGAATCCAGAACCATCCGAATACTTTCAAAGCCTAAATGACCAGTTCTAGCTTCTAGAAATCAGTACCAATTTGATATTAGGTTTGATAATGTATAGTGTGATAATACTGATGGTTTAACAAAGCAATGCAAAGCCAGGATCTATATTCTTTAAAGAATACAGTGTTAAACATTCATGAAGTTTAATAAAATTCATATAAAACTAGAACAACAATGCAGACAGTCAGCATCAACTGAAGGATGGATTTAATGGCTTTTGTTGTAAGAAGTATTTTTACTAGAAGAAGACCATGTTGACGAAGTGATAATCTACATCAAAGAATAATGGCAACAAAATATTTGAATTGGAAAAATAGGAAGGTGGGGAAGATGATTAGGACAAGCAAAGGAGGAGAAAAGAGGAGACCAGATAGGTGAGAGAACAGGAAGGAACACAGACTTCTAAACTGAAAAAAAAACACACAAAGAAACCCAAAACAATACATGAACTGTAATGCAGTAAGAAAGGAAAAGCAGAAATACAAAGGTAATTCATTTGTAATATTTTAAATAATTATCAGGAGTGAAATGTGTAGATACGTGAAGCAAGTTCAGCGACAGAAGCCAAAGGTTCGTGATTTTAGCAAAACAGATCTATAAATACACCAGAGGGGAAACTCACCAGCTTATCAGTACTTCCTAATGCTGAAGTTGGCAAAGGTTGACTGGATATTGTTCCTTGTTTTAAAGCAGTATCCATGCTCGATTCTTTCCAGTCCGTGTTGGAGATCTGAGGCGGTTTCACCACAGGGGCTGAGCTCTGCTTAAGTAGCGGCCAGTTTCCATCATTAGCTTGCAAACAGATGAAAACAATAGATTTAGGATACAACCACTGTAAAGACGCAAAGCAACATGTAAAACTGAACAAGTTAGGTTACAAAAGGATTGATTTGATTCCAGAGATCAGATAAATTGTTACGTTTGATTCAGAAATCAATACTGAAAGCCCCGTTGCTCTATTAAACATGGTGTGTGTTACCCTTTGGCATACAAATTGTAACAAAAATCCTACAGAAAAAAAGACAGTTATATTTTTTGTGTTAGTATCGCACATTCGTTCTATTATTGAAAGGCAAACTTAGCTCAGCAAAAAAAGGCCTCACAGAAACACTTCAACATATTTCTTTTGGTACCAATCAGAAACGCTGTCGAATTACAC
The DNA here is from genome assembly GCF_039878825.1 of Excalfactoria chinensis. Taxonomy (NCBI): domain Eukaryota; kingdom Metazoa; phylum Chordata; class Aves; order Galliformes; family Phasianidae; genus Excalfactoria; species Excalfactoria chinensis. The sequence goes on along the minus strand of NC_092829.1, from coordinate 8,888,574 downwards.
CACATGTTAAATCCATGTAAGCTCTGTGTGAACTTATTCCAAATTTAAACTATTGTTACTGGATTCATTGACTCAAAACAGGAAACAAAAACTCATCTCAGGAATGTGGCTGAACAAAGGCATACATTCCTCTACTGGAAGTGACTGTTAACTTACCTTCTGTTTTTCTCCTCTACACACTCACCTGATCAGCACTGCCTCAAAGACTTAACTTTTAAAGAAATGTTTAATGTCATCTGACAAGAAGTCACAGTGCCAAGACACAAGTCATGGGCTTTCATCTTCCACACATGTAAAAGAATCACACATAGCTGTGTGTAAGCTGAGGCAACAGATCCTTAATGAATCCTAGATGCTTCAATATGTTACTTTATTAACTGGGGCGGACTACCTGCTTCCTGTTCCCAAGCAAGCGAGTTTCAATCGTCTTACAATTAGATCTGTTTTACAGTAACTGCACAGATCCTTGATTAGATTCCAAAGCTTTGATCTGCCTTGATTAAGCTTCGTATTTCTCTGAGGAGATTGAGATCACTTCTCCTTCCCCATGGCTGTCAATTATCTTAATAGAGCACCTTGTAAAGACGATCTGTAACAACTAACTAACTTCACCAGAGGATGACAACTAAGGTGAGGGGAGAGTTACTCAGATTTCTTGACACCATAGGTCAAATAAAAGCCTGGTATTTAATGACAATGTTTCCTGTTTATTTTCGGTTTTAAGCACTTAGAACCAGCAAGACTATTTCTTGGATTCTGTGTCACTCTCTATTTAGTATAGGTGGCAGTCTAAGAACAAGATGCAAAGAAATATTCTAATTACACTGAATATAACTTCAGCACACTATTTTCTACACACAAGCCTTATCCTCTTTGTTGGGCACCACATTTCTTCCCCCTACTGAAATGACAAGCTGAAGTTTTCCAGGCAATTGCTACCCAGTTTTTCATTATATGAATGTAAATTCATTTTATTAGCTCCTACAAAGTACATATAGGCACGTTCCAATCAGAATGTTTACGTTTAAATGAACAAAAATTAAAAGTTATGCCTTTGCTGTTCCTTTGTTTTATGCCACCCAACTGGTTATCAAGAGCCAGACCAAAAGCTAAGACCGTCCAAACACTTTTACTTTCTCTCCTCTGACATTTCTCTTTCGTTCTTATGTATACCAGCATCTGAGTGTAGCTGATCCTGTCTTTGCATCCTTCATGTTACAATCTGGCACTCACAAGTACTTGCATTCCATATGAGTGCACCTTTCAGAAACTCCCACAACTGAAGCTTGGTCTCACACACTTTACCAAGCTGCTGTTGCAATCTCCAGTTGCAGTGCACTGTGCCAGAGGCTGTGATAGGCGCTCAAGAGGCAGCCAAACAGCAACTGACTTCTGTCCTTGGTTTGGCTGAGCAGCTCCCAGACAAATTTACCCATCTGATGGCAACACCCTTTTGCAAGTCGTAACGAGTTCCTGTTCTTAGCTCTCCCATAGCCATTTCCACCAACAGATTTCATTTTGTCTTCCAAAGGTATCTGCTGTCTACATGCTTTTAAGACTACCTAGCACCCAGTGCACTTCAGCTCCCACCAAACACTCTTCTATTTACATAAATAAGACAGTGGCACGCATACACACAAAAGTTCTTGTGTACTCTGATTTTACCTAAAAATTATCGTAGGTCCAGTTCTGTTTTACTTACTACAGCAAGTGAAGCATAAACCAAGTAATAGCACTTGCATCCTATTGAAGTCATTATGATTCTTGCTACTGACTTGGAGAAGACGAACTTTCATCCCACCTCTGAGGCCAGTGCAACACAGAAACTCTTAAACTGTGTAGAACAGCTGAAGTAAAACATGTATGTGTTATATCTATCTAATCTGAGATACAGTAAAACATGCTTTGCTGATTGATTGCCACATTTTTTTTCTCATCATTTTTTTCCCCAAGGTTTTTTCAGTGAAGAAAACTCATCCTTAGTATGCTACTGCAGTACCGTAAGAATGAATTTGCTGCAAATTCCTTTCCTTTAGTGGTGAAAAACAAAATCTAAACAGTTTTACATTTCAACAGCATCTACTGCATAGCACAACACAGTTTCTTAAGATGCTGGTTAATACGCATCTGTATGCAAGAGCTCAGATGACCATATTAAAAACTGAATTCTTAGCTAGCCAAAGATCTTCTACGGACTCACAGTGCTGGGTGTCAAAGACAGTAGGTGCCAGACGGATGACATTGTGAACGGCAGACTGAAGAGAAGTGGGAGGTGACAGAATAGGATCCGCTATTATGTCTAAATCAGAAACCTTCCAGGTGTCTGGAGATTTTTTCACACACCCCCAGTCTGTTTCTACTGGACACACCAAGGCAGATCCAGTTACACAGAAAAAGAAAGAAAGAAAAAAAAAAAAAAGAAAGTGGTGGAGAAATTATAACAATGACAAAATGACAATGGAGAAATTAGAACAGGAGCACTCAGACAATGACAAATAAAAGCATGACAGTTGGAAAAAAATAAATGTCACTTTTCTTCTTTCTAGGAGAATATATAATTCTCCTTACATAAACTTATCATGGGACATTCTCCAAGTATATTCAGAATAACAAACACAAAGTCAGTCCTAAGGTAGAATAATTACTTTCACAAAAATCTAAGAGTTCTCATTCACAGATCTCACAACCTTGTCAATTAGGCCTACAAGTAGTATGTGCATCTTGCAAGGCTAATATTTTGAAAGCAGTGCATTATTTCTTGTTGGTGAACTTATAAATTAGGGACTGTTCCTTCTATATATAGGGAGGAAGCCACGTGTCCAAACCCCAGACAGCTATAGTTCTGCCCTTTTATTCTCACAATGAAATTCTTCCATATTCTTAAGATATCTTCATAAAATTGCAGAGATTAGATTTCTATCAAACTAAAGATGTCTTTAGGTCACTAACATCAATAAAAAACATGCTTTTGCTGGAGGTTCAGATCTTCCTCCTTGTTTGGAAGCATGCTGCAAACTTCATTGGAGTGTCCAGTTTTAAGTACTGGATTGCATGTGAGTATTTCAAGAGCTTTACTGGGGTGGTCATCCCTTATCTTATTTTCAGATCTCTCCTAAGAGATCATGAAAAATCAAGTCCTGTGGTTAAGATCAATAGGATCGTGACTGTTTATCTGTATTATGCATGTTTATTTATATATACAAATCAATAAATTGGATAAACCAGTAACTGTATTTATTTGTACTGAGCATATGTAGTTAGCCACTTCTTGAGAATTATGGCTTTGGTAAGATGTGACCACACAAGTGTGCTTTACAAAAATGAAATCTTAAGGCAAAGATGTCATGATCTGCTTTTGTCATTCTCTAATATAAAACAAAAAGTGTTTTCAACTTTACAAAATAAATAGATTAATTATGGGAGACGTGGGAAGCAATTTCAGATATTAGTTATGTCTCTGGAGGAATATCATTAATGAAGACAGATACAAATAAACAGTATCAATACTAACAATATTCCATGTCAGAAAGGCTTCAATAGCGATGGATTCTCTTATCTGAGTTGAAACAAACGCCTCACATAGTTTTACTACATTTTCCTATTTAGTGTCCTTATGAGAAGTAACACTATTTCTACTTGTTCAGTAGCTTTGATTTACTTGATAAATAGCAATATACCATAAATAGTTGTTTATAATACTGTTTGCCACAAAGTTACTTCGTAACTATAATCAAACACACTAACTACTCAAAAATGTATTAAAAACAGAGGAGTTAATTCAAAGAATCTATAAAGGAGCATGTGCTCCCTTTATTAGTGTACCACCAAGTAAAACTGCAAAGAAAATACTCTCCTTCTCCTAAGGAATATTCATGAACTGAAGTAAAAATGGCTCATATCAAATGAGCAGTGCCCAGTCCAGAGAAAAGTACTGACAACATACAATATTACTTTTACCGCTATATATATATCATCCCAAAACAGCATCTCTCAGGATTACTACTTTTCCTCAATACTAATTCCCAAACAATGTATATTAATACATATCACACTTAAGCACTTACCAGATTTTGATCTTCCATGTGTTGAGCTAGAAGCAATGGTGAGAGACTGTGGTTTGACTGGATCTACTGGTACAGCGTAAGTGCCAGCACTTGGAACTTGGATGTAGGGTCCCACTGCTGCCACCCTTCCTGAAGCACTCAGAGATGATTGGGGTGATGAAGTTCCATTAATACGATTCAACTAAAAGTCACAGAAATTGAAACGTGAACTTCCATTTAATTTAGGCATTCATCTATGAACTGGAGGTCTACATTTAATTATCTACAACCAAAAAGCTAATTCACTTTAAATAAATTACTATACTTAATGCTTCTATGTAAAAATTGAACTAGAAAACCAAATTTTATTCCCTAAAACCAACTCCTCAAATATTAAATCTCTCAGTACTTCACACGAGAAAAACTGTTACTGTATAAGGTCTCTTTACATTGTACCTTTCTTGGGCAAAATGATTTATTATTATTATTATTATTTATTTTATTTTTTTTCTCTTTTAATTTAACACCTCCAGCTGGGAATACATATGGGAATCCAGAACTCCCCTGAGGAATGGTTTACTTTGCAACTGATTTCTAGTCGAAGTCTCAGACAGCTATTAGGGCTCATGTCATCAGTAACTGTCTCCTGCTCCAGGGAAAAACTAATGAAGAACAGCCCACCTTTTTATCCTGCTATGCTTTGAAGTACATAATAATACTTTCCTTTCTACAAATCTAAGCCACTATGAATTTTAATACAGTAAGGTCTGTAACATAAAGACAAACAAAAGGATGCATTCTGTCCAACAGTTTTCTCATATCTGTGGAAAACCTTAAAATATTTTTTAAATGCTTGCTACTTAGCTGGGAAAAAGTGACATGCTATGTAGTCTACGTAGGTTTAATAGGCTGCTGATAAACTAAAGTGTGGCCCTTTTAATAGTTTATCTTACAGGAATGTTTTCTTTTTGACGTGCCTCAACTTTTTTCTTGTATAGTCGTTCACGCAGCTCGTTGATTCGCTTGTCCATCATTGCCACTTCCATGTTACGTTTGTTTAAGAGTTCTTTCTGCTGCTGGAGCTTGGAGTTCTGCTCCTGATTAAGCCTGTTCCTAATCTAAATAAACAAACAAACAAACAAATACATAAGGACACACTTTTTGGATAGTTAATTCATTTTGTCTGCTGCCAAGTTTGCTTTTAATACAATGTTAAAGAAACCTGAGACAGCTGGGATCAGCTGTGTTCTGCTATCTCTGATTTTATGCTTTCACACAGATTACCACGAACAACCATTAAAAGAAAACAGTAAAAGAAAAGGATGTCCTAACAAGACAGAGGGCAGCTACTAAACATGCACCTACTAAACAATGCACCTAACTGATACCAACTGGATTGAAGTGTATGTTATGTTAGTTATGTTAGTTATGTTATGTAAGTTATGAAGGCATAAATACATTTAATAAATCAATTCCACAATGAAATATTAATTTAAAAAAAGGCTTGTTAAAAGTTCTGTTTAGCCACAGTGACAATCTCAATATCACTGGAATGTTAAGTGGGATAAAACACTTGACAGTAATTATGCTAGAGATTCAATTTCCAATTCCACATGAAATCTGGATGAGTGGATGGGAAGTTAACTGCCCTGCAAGGACTAGATGCAGATTTTCATCTCTACATGGAAATTAAACTGAAACCTCCAAAGCAGGTTTCCAGCAAATTAGGGGATAAATTACCTTTATAGTTTAACTTACAGTTTAAATCAACCATGACATCTCTATGATAATTTTTCTTGTGTTCCCATTGGCATTTTTTCATACCTTCAATGGTAACCATTCCATATTAAAAAAAAATAAAATAAAAATCCGGAGGCAATTTAAGTCTTGATAAATGTGTATGGGATCATTATGAAGCACAAGTAAGAAATCTTAATCGATGGAGCATCTTTGCATTTAGAAATACATGGAAAGCAGATACACCTTTTATAAATTGAAGGAGGAAAAAAGGACCTATATTCCTAATTTCTGAAAATGTGAGACAAATTATCTGGTATGTTATATTTGCTCGTGCAAAGAAATAAAGTTAGACTTATCTTGAAATTTAAATTATTTTTAAATGCTAAATATATGTTAGATCTGCTGCCATGTCACAGTAGAGCATGTGAGTAAATTCTAAATCTCCAATGCTGATACATTGGCACGTTAATTATTCTGCACATCTTCTCCCCCCAAAAATGACAAAACTTCAATATGAATATTTAACTACTGACATGAAAACTACACTGGAGATGAGCCAGTATTTTCTGAGAAAGATGTATAATAGCAGTACAGTGTATATTGTGAATGTGCACAATTACATATTTGAGTGAACACAGAGCAGCTTATATTTTTTATGATTTTGTAAAAATGTTAATTCATGTTAATTTCTTACATAGCCATGACCTTGCACATTAGTAACATCCCAGCACACCAGTTTTATGAGATTGTAGTACCAAAAGCCCATCCATAAGGGCAGTAACATGACTTTTCTTAATCTACATCTGTCATTTTAATCGTGTTACTTGCCTGTAGTTCTTGATACAACTTTTTTAATTCGACTGCTGCAGGTCCTGTTACTTGTCCATTGTAAGACTGAAACCCATTCAGTTTCCCTTTCCTTAAGTCCTCCAGTTGCTGCGTAAGCTGATCCACTTTTAATACTGCAGCCTGTAGCTCCTGCTGCTTTTCCTGGAACATGGCACTTATATGCTCGATTTCAGTTGCTAAAATGAATGAGATAATAATAAAAAACAAGCAGAGAGGAGTATTAATTTAGAATTCTACAGGTATTGGCAAGTACAACACACTAGTTTTAAACCCAGTATATATAAATGTTTAAATACTTATGATGTGTTGGGAATTTGTTAATGTTTACCATAGTTACTGATCACTTAGTCTGATCACATATTCCAAACAAGAATTTACACCATGTATGAATTTTCTAGAAGCATGGCACCCTCTGTACGACAAATAAACATTCCGTCTGAAATCCCACTAGCGCACACACCATTATACCAGATACACACTGAACAGAAAATGAAATAGAAATCTTGCATACACAGGTTGCCATTCATGATCTTGCTGTAATCCACTTGTCCTCTCATGGCACGGATTTTTTTCAACTTTGTCTCCTGGGTTTCAACGCGTTCTTTAAGTTTTTGAAGCTTTTCACTCTCTGAAACAGACTGCTGCTGCCGACGCTCTTGCTGCTTCAGATAACGTAAACGTTGTTCCTTGCAGGATAAGATTTATGACAAAAAGTACTTATCACTCATTTATTCGTTAAAAAAAGTAGCCTTAGTAAAACCCATCACTATGATTGGTTAGGTTTTTTTGTGTCTGTGTTCGGTTACTGTTATTTGTTTGTTCATTTTTGCTTTCCAGAAATCAGAAGTTGCATCTAGTCAAAATATACATTGGTCTTCTTGAGGAAAAAAATTCCTCTCAACTCATGTTTTAAGGCACAGAAATACAGAAGTTTTTGGACCAAACATCAAATTTACATGCACATGCAAAAGAAGCCCTGGCCTGAACAGTCAGACACAACTGTCTGCTTTCTGGCATTTGGTTTCTGCTTCTGTTAAACCTTTTCCTGCTGTAGCATAAGGAATTTTCTATAGCCGTTACGAAGCTTCACAAAGTGCACAAAGTACACCCAACAGACCAGTCTAAACAAGCTGATCTACTGAAAGATACTGCTTTAGATCTAAATAACAGTCCTCCCATTGGACACGTAATGGAAATATATCTGTTTCCTACATTAGTTTCATTAAAAAAGAAAAAAAGAACTGAATTAAAAAAAAAAAATAACAGAACTGTTATATTGATTCCTTTGAAAAGATGCTGCATTGTACTCTGAGCATCCAACACACTTGGCGTTTTGTAATACCTGAACTAAACTCACTCCCCACTCTGAAAATCTATTCGGATTCTTTCATCTCATAGATTTTGGAAACATAACAGATGAATATATATGAAATGGTATCTCACACCTGTTACCATGCTGAGGTGAATGAGCTAACAGCGATGAACACAGAGTCAAGTGCAATCTGCCACAGATCACAAAACAGGCCTCATGAAAGAGACAAAATCTAGCAATATTTTTTACCAAGATACATAACTATTGCCTTGACACATTATCATTTGACATACTATCATGTACAGTGAAATGTTTTTACATTGCCTAGCTAAAATTAACTTAGCAAAACAACAGATTTCTCAAGCTTCTTCAGCTTAGCTAAAATGAAGTAGTGCTCTTTCCATATCCAAGTAGACTTGCGTTTGCATATGTTTAAGTAAACTGCATTTATTACAAATCTCCATATTTTGTTTGCTGTTAATTACCTTAGCAACCAACATTTGCTGTTGGTTTTCAATCTGCTGTTGTTGTCGGGCAGCCATATCTTGAAGTTCAGAAAGAGTGAGCTCAACGCGTGGGTTCCCGACCTGCAGACCAAAATACGTTATGTCAGTACATGCAATGTTCTGATACCAGAATTTTCCTCGACAGAGGAGGTTGGTGCCTCGTTCCCAGCTCTCAGAGGACAAAAAATGACAGATACCTATTAGGGAATAATGAACCCCAGAGCAAAAATAGCAAGAAATGGAAAAGGAAAAGGATCACTAAGAAACAAAGCACAGAAAAAGGTCCTCATCTTACATTTAACATTCCTTTCCTAAGATGTTGTGTAAAATTGATATTTGCTGACACTGTATGTAGTATAACAGACATGTAAGTAGGTATACTAAGTAGAAAGTGGAACCTGAATCTTCTTTCCTAACAGCTTTAGCTGGTGGTTAGCATTATTTACCTACCATAGGACAAGTACACATGAAAACCTGTAGTTAAAGGCTGTGTTGAAGCAAACATCAACATGTCACAGAATCACAAAATGGCTTGAGTTTGAAGGGACATGAAAGATCATCAGTTTCTGACCACTCTGCCACAGGCAGGGACACCTTCCACTAGAACAGGTTACTGGAGTATTTAAGATAAGAATCTGTGAAAAACAGTCTGTGTAAAGTGAAGTGAACTGACGTGAAGGTGATCCACTTTCGATGCCTGAGCAGAATCTGAATGAAGAGACAAGGCCCCAGCCTCAGATCCCTTCTCCCACCCCAAATCCAACTTTTCAAAGTGAAAAAACAGTGCCACTCTGAAAGGCTTTCTTCTCTGTCCTAGAAAGATTCCCTGTATTATGTTTGTGTAAAGACATCAGGGTGTGTTTCACTGCTAATCTCAGTCTGACAGACCAAGAAAAATGGCTGTCACTCTAGACAAGAGGTCTTGCTGGGAGCTCTGCAGGAAGATTTCAAATAAAGGTTGTCAAATGGCAGGGCATGCTGTTCTGCTCTGGGATCAGTTCAACGTGTACAAGAGATCTTCATGGTATAAAAAAGCCTCTTTTTTCACCATGCAATCACAAAAACGCACGGTGTAATTAGACAAATTACAGAAGGTGACACTTGCAAATACATTCTTTGCTACTCAGAATAAATACAGTAACAAATAAAAAAGCCACAACCTTAAAAAATGAGCATTTATTTATTTATTTATTTTCCTAAAAGAGAATTTCAGCCTTTGAAAAATTACATCCCAAAGCTGGAAAGTTCAAAATAGCCCAACATGTCTTGAAGAATTGGGTCAGGTGATTGGATCATTGCAAAAAAACCAGATTGCTGCATTGTAATAGATAATGCAGCACCTTCATCAAGCTACATGGCTACACTATTAGAAAACTAAGTTAAAGTTACATGACTTCTTATCTTAATTACAGTCAATGCGGTGTTAAAGAAGTAAAAAGAATTAAACGTTTTGGATGTATTGAGAAATTAGAACTCTTCAAGTGACTGCTTTCAAAATGGAGCACCGTCTACAAGTTTTACAGACTGAGGAAAAAAAGGAAACAAATATAGAACTCCAGTAAGCATTTTCTATTCCAACACTGTGAGTGAACACAACAGTTTAAAAAAAAGACTGAACTTTGTAGTGCCTGTTTTTGTTGTTTTTTTTTTCCTATTAGTATTACTTACAAGAGACAAGAATCTTCCACAACATTCTCTACAGCCAAATAACTGATGTGCACTTGTGGTTACCACCTTGTATATCAGAGAAATATTTCACTTTTAATTACAGACAGAAAGGCTTGGAGTGGGTAAGAAAACAAGGAAATTTTTCCAAGTGCCATCCCTCAAACCAAACCACTCGAGAAACTAAAGTAACATAGGGAAGCCAGATGCTGCTCCTAGGAAATATTCATGCTCTGCTGTATTCCCTTGGCATTGTCTCTCACCAGAAGAGCATAAATCTCTGTTGGACTCCATATGCAAGTCATAAAAGGGGCTCAGAATGGTCTGAAGTCTACCCACTGGATCACTGATTTTAAAAGGAAAAGTGGAGGAAAAAAAGGTAGTATTTTTCCAGCATAAATATAGTTTCAAAAATAGTCTGATGCAAGTTGTGTCTATGAAAAGTCTTCCATGTGCTTCTCTCCTTTCTGCTTTGATTATCAGTTTAAATTTACACTGAGAGCTCATTCTGTTTCTGCTTGCACTTGTACATTTCAGTAGTGTCCAAGAAATAGATGCTCCTTACTGCTAAGAAATGTTTAAAAATATGTCCAGATTGAAGAAGCAGGACAGCCATATAATGGTCACACATTTTTCAAGGTAAGAAAGCCATTTTACTGAGGAAAAATTACAGATTTCCTAAAGGAGATGTGTAACCCTCAGAGCAGAATGACATTAAGGATCTGGTTTGTAAAACCACCAGAAACAAAAAACAGTTTGATCTAAAAGCTCAGAATTGTTACTGCTTTAAAGAAGCGTATCTGAAAGTGTATCTGACAATGCTTGAAAAATGTACTGCACCATTTCGTATGAAGTAAAACAGAAGAAAAAGTACAAGATGAATGTCAATAGTAGCTTCTTAAAGAACCTATTAACTGTAGGAAAATATTCCATCTAGAAAATGGAATGTCTAAAACTTTTATAGAGAGCAAAGCATAAGACCATGAGAAACACTGATAATTAGCTATTTACATTTAAACGCCCTACGAGAAATCTCTTTATGTTCACCTCACTGAATACAGCAATACCCGTCCTATTCATTTTAAATAACTATACTACATCTAAGAAAGAAAGGAATAAACATTTGAGGAAACAAAGTTTTAAACCTGTAGCTTCACTCTGAGTTTCTTCTTTTTCATCCACATGATTGTTAACAGATCAAGCAGGGCTCCTCTTCAACATCAAGTCAATTGTTTTCAATAAGACTGGAGCTGATTCCAGGTCTCCAAAAGAGGACAGCATCGTTTTTGAAAAAGTATGAAAATGAGCGAATCTTTCTCTTGCAGAGATCTATCTGAATCAATTCGTTTCGAACATCTCATATTAGCTGAGTCAGCTCCTACAAGCTGTATGCAAACACTACTGCTGCAAAAAGTCAGTCCCAGTCCTTTCTTCAGAACCCCATGTTATGGAAGGCAAAGGGATCGGTGTACTTTCTCAGTTCCTTAATGAGTTTGTTGGTTCCTCAGTTTCTCAAGTTTGCAATGTTCATACCAGTCATTACCAATTTCATACATGAAGTGACTCACCTTTCATAACAAACATGAGCCTATTACATTTAAGGTCCAGACCTCCTCCTTTTTCCTGCAGCAACAGAAACCTACCTCCCACAGAACTGCTTTCTAAAGGCCGTACCAAACAGCCACTGCAAATATCTACTCCTACAGATTCCACAGATTCATTTGCTACGTGGCGATACATCAAAGGAGACAATTCTGCTGATTTGTAAATTTCTTTTCATTGATTCACAGAAGCATTTACACATAGAGATGAACACCTTAATAAAATCCTGTTGAGCAAACACTGCGTTATTAGGCACAGAGGTATTATTACAGATGTTTCAGACAAAAACGCAGTACACCTACATTTCCTAATTTCTTAGGACCAACAGAAATCTCTAAGAAAATTGTCTTTATTTTACTTAGCATGTCACTTTAAAAAGTTATGATGAGAGGGAGAATTTGTAATGAACTGCAGTTTCAGCATCCGGCATTCTCCGCCTCCTACAAGCTTGTATTTTACCATTTGATGATTAATATTTTCAAGACAGGTGAGATGAATAGAACAGCAGTAATTAAATAGTTTGGAAGCCAGTTTATAAGCAGCCTCAAAGCAAGTCATAGCTTAGATATTTAATTAAGAGGAGGAATCTCCTAATAACGAATTCTACACATTAGCCTTGTCACTGTGAAAGCTCATTTTTTTTGATCCTCCTTCCTTTATTTCTGTCCTCACACAATGCTGCTGTCTGACTCCACAGACTCCTCAGTCTCTCTTTACTGAGTCTACATGCTTCTGAGTTATGAGCAAAAGGCTTCCTCTCTGGGAAGCCACAACAGTAAAAGAAAAATTGCATCTGAACTCAAATTAACTCCTTGACGATCGGAATGCATTTAGTCAGACATTCAAAGCATAAAGGCAGATTCCAGTAATTTTTTGTCTTCATTTCCAGCTGAAGTTAATTTTTAAGGGGACTGACCCTTCAGTCTATTATTTTTTAAAAGGTGATATGGATGTGGTTTGATTTTGTGCACTTCTCTGCCTCAGTGCCTGAATCATAAAATTACTTTGATTTTTTAAGTTTGCATTTGTAAAAACAGAAAGCTACTCTGAAAATAACATGAAAAAAATCCACCAAACCCACACCTGAGAGTGCTGTGTTATCGGAAATACAGAAAAAGCAGAACAACCCAACACTCCAAAGCTTTACAGGCCACCTGTAAAGCTGGCATGACTGGCAACCTCATGTATAGGTTTGGCAATGCCTAGCTACTCAAATAGCCAGAGTAAAACATAATTCACCCAATTAACTGAAAAAGAAAACCCAAACAACACAAGCATTCAGCAACCATTTCCTGCACACTGTGTCCACAGATCTTTCCCTAGGTTTGCAAGAACCACTATGTTATCATCTCCCCTTATCTATTCCTTTTCTCTTCGCAAGATAATTGTTCACACCCAGCTCTCACACAGCTCCCGTCCCAAAGCTCTGCCTAGAGTCTTCAGGTTCAAGCCTCTTGAAACTGGACACAATCCATCTTCTCCAATGGATATTCTCGCATAATGAATCACATGTAATGAACTTCATCATTTGTTTTCTATAGCCTTCTTCCTGCAATTTACTTTTACTACCTCTATTCTTATTCCTTAATCTACCACTACTCTTTTAGTACTCAGGTCCATCTTTCTCTCCATTTTCGATGTTTGTCATGGTCAGAGATAAAGCTGAGGTTAAATCGCCAATTGTCAAGATCCAACATAACCTAGATAAAAAGTAATTGGCCTGTGTGCAGAGGGCTGAGAAAGCCTGCATCCTGGCTTCTGTCTTGGACCTCAGGATGGCTGGTTCTGGCTGTAAGTAGTGCTACCCAGAAGTGTTTCCTGCCTGCATCCCACTACTGGGGGTATTATTTCACCAGTAAGCCAAAACAGAGCAGCTATTAAAGAGAACGCAACATATACTGTACTCACAACCCAGCTACTCTTTCTACACTTCATAAGATAGGCAGCTAATATAGAATTCTAGTACAGGTAAGGAGCATTTTGGCCAAACACCCTTCTTAGCTAAAACACAGTCCATCCCTTAATAGTCCTCACAGTCCTCTACAGACACACCACTCCCAAAAAAGTAAAGGCAATCATACCTTCTGCCAGAATAAGTGTGAAAGAAAGCACTCTTTACCATGCCTGGGGCAATATCAGCATATCAAAAGCCAGAGACAGCAGGGGAAAAAAATAAAACAGACAAAGCACCAGATCAGAACTGAATTAGAAGCAGTAAATCCTTTGGGGCCTTAATTTCAAGAATTTATTACCCATATAGGATTCATCACCGAGGCACACAACTTCGCCATGGTGAAAAGAAAGCACTATTCCCTAATAAGGGAAGACAACAAACTCTAAAGGTACTGCAAGTTGCTCCTGAGAAGACTTTAAATGCCTAAATAGAAATTAAGAATTCTCATTCATAACACATAGAAGAAGACTCAACTTTCCATAATCTGCTGCAGCTTCAGGCAGCTATTCCTTCCTAAGGCAATACCAAATTTTCCTCTACACTAGAAATTTACCTTTATAGAGCTGCCAAACCTATGCAGTCATGTGATAAAAATAGAACTGGCAGGTCTGAGACTTAGTAGGAAGTGAAGCGTATTACATAAATGACCGTTCTTCCAGAACACAGCAGACTGACAACTGTAAAATGAACAAGGTTGATATGGTCCCTTGCCAGTCAGTTCCAGACTGGGATGAAGACACTGGGAAGTCTCAGCCTTCCCACAGCAGGGAGCTCTCAGCTAAGTAGCGCACTCTGGCATATTCCTTTTCTGTTCTGCCATTAAAGGAACGGGAGAGCTACAGTTCTGGCTGCTCAGATACCAACTTACCGAAGCAGGAAAGACAATAATGGCTTCCTCAACATGCTGACGCAAGCAAAATACTTCTTAATTCTTCCATGCTAACTTCAACAAAAACAGCAGAATCCCATCAGTCACGCATAACTTTTCTTGACCCTCATTCAAATTAACATAGCTTAGAGGATGCTTTCACTTGCTCAGTCAAATCTTTAGAGGTTTCGGCTAAGAACAGCCATCGCACACTACTCGTACCTGTCCTAAGAAGAACAGCAGGAACAACAGGAAGATATGGGAATTTACTATAGTAGTTCTTTATCTGATATATCTCAGATGAAATGCATGTATGTTTCCCATAGAACTTCATTCTGGTGCAATGTATCACAGAGGCAATTTTAAAAACTGGTGTGAAAATTCATGCATAACACTCTAAATAGACAAAGTAAAATATGCTTCTATTTAAAGTAGACTTTTTGCTGGTCTCAACACGGATGACATTATTTCCAGTTTAACGGCTTTAGCCACAGCTCTGCCTGGCATTTTTTTAATTGGGTCAGAAAAATGCCGATAGCAGAAATCCATTTTAAAGAATCCAATGACAAGAGCATATGCCTTTTTTAGCCTAATGGAAACGAACAAGCTAATTAAAGCCAGAAAAGGCAACCAGAATATTGGGAATGAAAGAAAAATACAACTACCGTGTGCTATCTCCTGATAATAAAGTAATCTTGAAATTAACATCACAAAAGTCATCTGGTTACTTTACTTAGAATTTTTTAACAAAATGGTAATTTTATTTGAGCAAGTGATCAAACTGTTTCTTAGAACTGATAAAAATACTCCAACTGTATCATTATTTGATGAAAAATCTCACACGATCTATATTTGATAAGCCTGTAACCTCTCTCCTTAACCTACAATAAATTGTTAGCAATTCCTCCAACTTGCTGATAGAAATAGGTCATTCTATTTAATATAGGTTTGAAGTCTGCTCAGCATGAGCCACAGACTCCAGATTTCTCATGTTTACTGTTTGCTCATATTTCTTAAAAATCTCCTAGGTGAGACTGTCCTCTATTCTGGACAGAGCAGCTAAGAAAAGGCAGAACTTAAACATACAGAACAAAAATCAGAACAACGTTAAAGCAGATTTTCATAACCACAGTTGGATTTAAGCATATGTTAAACATCTGCTACATATAAAACAAGAAATGCCTACGAATGACTCCTACTACATAGGAGTATCTACAAGTAGTATCTAGAACTCATTATTTAAAATATTACTTTCTTTGTCCCAGCAGACACTTAATAGTCACATAAATCTTAAACTCAGTTGTATTTGCTTTAATATCCAGCTAAAATACCCAGCAGCTGATTTGACAAGCCTTATACTCCTAACAAAAGACAAATATTTTAAAAGAAATCATGCATTCATATAAGAATGACAGCAGATCAGTTGTGCATATAACTTCAGATCTGTTTACAACACCAATCTTTTACTCAGAGTAATTATAAGTAATAGTCAAATTTCTTCAAAAACAGCCTTGGAATTGTGGTTTTGTGGATCTTTAAGACAAAACATCTTTCTTAAGAAAAGTAATCTTACTTCAATAGGCTGGCACTTCTATGTTAAAGTAACATGCTTGCTATCGAAGTAGTGTTTAATTTTCCCTTAAGTAACTGATTCAGTATGAAATATTCCTTTGTAGCTGTAATATTGTTTACGGGAGAGCAGTATAACAGAACATTTCCAAAATACAGAAGTACTGAAAATAAATGCCCTGCTTTGATCTGAACATGTGAGACGGCGTATGCACTGCACGTCCCACAAACTGAAGTTGCTGAAAACAAAAGTTGACCATAACATTCTGAAGTAAATGGTTTTCACATGGTCTTATAACTTAACTCTGACAGTAAATTCGTCTATCAAAATCTGATTTACTCAGAATTACATTTCAGAAATACGGAGTTACAAAAAAGAAGTGGTCCATGTTCTGCTCCTGTGCCATTGACATTCAAAATCATTTAAACTCAATTGTGAAAGCAATACAGTATTTAAATAACATGCACTAAAGTGTAAAACTTTGGAAAAGTTATTAATTACCTGCTTGCTATTTTCCCATGTAATTGTAAGAGAGCACATCTTTATTTTGCAGCATTGCCCATCAGCAGTAAACACGTGCGTTGCTTCAGCATGCTCCAACTCCATATTTCTGTTATTTTCTGTCTACACTAATTGTTTAACTGTTCAATGTGAATAAAGCAAAACAACAACTATACGCATCTTAGGAGTTCCAGCATGGCTTTTTGCTTCAATGCAATAAATAGGAGGTAGGATATTTTAAAATCTTATTTCATATGAGATACATGTTTCCCTGATTCTTTATCAATATGAAAAACTGTCTCTCTGCATTCATCAACAATCAGCTAACGGAAAAGGCTAGTGGATTTAGCCAGCAGTGAAAGACCTAATCAGTGCAAGATCAAGCCAGCTGTCAACTACCATCAGCTTGATTCGTTGCACTTTTCATATTCAATGGAAAATGTTGAGCAATACACATTTCTTTCAGTTCAACTGAAAAATGTAAGAATAAAGACCACTTTGCTTTAAGAAGACAACAAAATATTTGCTCAGTTTCTATTTTTGTAGCATTACTGAGTGCAAAACTGAACACCAAATTGATCAGGAAAGTCATCACTTCTTGTGTTTAATTTCACTGCTAAAAAGAACAGAAAATCATGCCAGATGAAATTTAACAAAGTCTTTATTAACAGAGACAGCCTAGAATAAAAAGGAAAACAACGTAGTCAAAATAGATATGAAAGTCTCATGTAAATAACTCTCCCTTTATTTACTAAAATGCTCTTCCCTACACGCTCTGGCTTTTTCTTAAAACCTGAATGCAGAAAGATAAATACGTGAGCCAGCAATAAAGCTAAAGCATGCACATAATAGTGTATGTCAAGAAGCTACACATCAGAGAAGTCTGCAGAAAGACAAAATGTAGACTTAAGGATTTTTTAAGTACTAAGCATGGAAGAAAATACTAAAACCCCATTACCAATTTCCAAAGTCTCTAAAAATTATAACATTCTGAAAAAAGAAAATATAAAAAGCTGTAATTTACCTTATAAAAGTCAGGAATGGTATGCAAGCTCACTCTCTCTTCATTCTTTCAAGAAAAGAACTCAAGTATGATTCAGTGCACTTACACAAGAGATCCAGCCAAACGGATCTCCATAAGGACACTGAAGAACTGTACGTCAAAGCACGACATCGTGAATATTCCAGCTGCACAAAGACCAGGCTTATTTTTAGCAAGAAAAGAAAGGTATGAACTATAGAGTAGAATCATCCAGTAAGAATAAGAGAAGAAAAACAAGTTGAACTCCCTTGCTCCTAAATTAGCCACAGGGATTTTCATTTTCTGCACTTTGATGTGAGGAAGACTGCAGGGGGAACAAACCTAACTACAATTGGATCATGAGGCTGTTGCGGAGACAGAGGAATGGGATAATTCTCTTGCCTGGGAAATCCATATGGGTGGGAAGTAGGTATATTACGTGTCCAAAAGGCTTGATGGACAGGCAACTAAATGAATGCATAAATGAACATTTAAAGGTGTGTCAGAGAAAGGAGGCCAAAGTTTCACTGCATACACACAAATGCACCCACACACATACACACAGCAAAAGGCCACCAAATACAAAGACCATGGAAAACAGTATCTGCTGATAACACATCTACATGAAAGAGAGGAAGGGACTGAAATCTGTTTAGAGATGGAAGGACAAGCTAAACTCTCAAGTTTTAATAGCTAAAGCTCTTAGAGCTTACTGGCACAGTGACTTTCATAATCTGTCTCCTGTAAGGAACTACAGAAATAAAGGAGAGGATAAGTCCCATCTTCTTAACAATAACTTATTATCAGGTTATTTAGTTTACCTAAAAATTACACTAATGTGACTTCAAAAAACATAACTGTGTTAAAAGACATTAAAACTTAAAATGTAAGTGTAAGGACTGGGAAAGAACAGCAGTACTTCATGAAAAATAACAAGTGAACTCTTCACATAATGTTTATTTTATGATCTAAGGTGCATAATTTTGTGTCAATTGACTCAACCGTATATTCTAAACTATTCTACCTTTATATAAGGAACAAGCAAATTCAGATCTCAATGTGTGGTAACAACCGGATGTAATTCTTCACTTTATTTAGTTAGAAATCTAGGGAAATGATGAATTGTATTACTCCAGGTTCCTTGGATGAGAAATATATGAAAATATATATCATAGTTTGAGGTTAAGCAAATTGGAACGACCTCTTAACCTCCCTCTTCCATGGACATCCACAACTAAGTGTAGCTGTAAAGCTGACAAACCACACCTGAGGAAAAACAAAGTAAGATCTGCTAAAGTGGAAACAAAATGTGTAGACTGAGTAAATTGTAAAGTGTAGGCCCTTCCTCCCCTACAAAATGAGGACCCACCTGTTGGCTGCCAAGTTCCCTGTACCTTGATGAGCAGAACTATCTTTTGGTGCCCAGAAGAGCAGGAGAACTACAAAAGCCAGTGAGCACTGCCAAGCCCCAGTACTCAGAGAGAAAAGAAGGGGAACAGGAAGAGTTGAATGGAATTTTGATGGATGTGAAATGACAGACAAACAACAAAAGATAACATACATACACACAGAAAAAAAAAGAAAATAAAAAGTACTTATGAGCATCTGACATATCTATAGACATCAATATAGACTTCTTGGTATCTAAATCTACAGAGATTAAAAATTATGTATATATATAGAGAAGGCATGGAGGAAACCAGTTCCTTCGCAATGATTGCAACGTTTTATTCCAAGTTGAGTACAAAGAGTATTTCCTGTTACCAGTAAATTTTCCTTAGACTCCTCAAAACAAATTAAGTCATGTATTAGCTTACTAGTCATAAACTAATGCTATCACAATTATAATAAAAACAATGATTACAGAGTAAGTCTAATGTGATGATTATTCTCAGAAAATTGAAGTATCTGGGAATTTTGTCCATTATGAACTGAAATACTTCTGAGAAATCACAGAACATATCCAAACTTTATTCATGGCATTTCAAATCCCAGAATGATGTGATTATGCCTAAGATGTTTACAAAAGAACTCAGAGTGAGATGAAAGGTCAGGAGCATCTGAATTCCCTACAGTTTCAGAGAAGTTATTTCTATTAGGTAACACAATTATTAATCTTGTAGAGATGTTACCCTACATAAACTATCCTTTACTGAGGTGTGAAGAGACTGGGATTTCTAGTTCAGCAAGAATTCAAGAGCTGGTTGTTTGCATCAACATTAGCTTTGGACTGTAATTTCTTCCCTACTAATTTATTTTTTTTCCCCTCAAGTTCTTTAGTTGGATTAGTTTTTCTATTTATGAAGAGAAAGATAGAGCAAGCATTTTGGGAAATGCATTAGATGAATTTGGATTATCCTCAGACAGTTTGTCATTAAATCTATGAAACTGACTAACAGCTTGAATTAGATGTCTGCACAGAAGGTGCAGCCAGGCTCCCCTCTCTGACAAGTAAAGAGAACTTTAGGAACGTTACGTCTCAGACCCACGAACTCTCTGAGTGGAAGTGGCAGATTTGATAGCCTTGGCCCCTTACAAGAAGTAACACACAAAGTTGCAGCAGAAAACTGGGAAGGTATAGATTTTATTTAATTAGTAGCTTTTCATATGATCAAAATGTTTCACGAGGCCTGCAAGAAAGTTTCCTCAAGAAAATAAAAATTCCTGCAAATTGCTAGAATTCCTTCTGTTGCCCTCTGGTGAAATCACTTGTTTAGACTTACAGCTGAGACCCATTAAAGGATCTAGATTTCTAAGACCAACATTGTAATTTGCTCATTTTAAACAAACATCATTAAAACTTGTCTTACGTGAATGGCAGCCTTTTCCAAGTACGCTGTTAAACGTTACTAACAGAAACTACTTAATACTTACAAGCCTACATTAAGTTGTATTTGTAGCTCAGATTTGAAGAGCAGACTAAGCCCTTTGCCTTTTAACATTTCAAATGAGGAACTTCAAGTAATAATGTATAACAAATATCTCAGTAATCTGATTACTTTTTCATCTGGACAACTGTTATCATATGATCAGTCATCTTTCCAGGCCTTCCTCCTAGTAAGACTATGATCTTTTTTTTCCCACTGATGACTGGTAGCTGCACCACACTGGATGGCTCCCAGTCGCTCTCCTGTGTACCACTGACCTCCAGTGGCTACAGCTATATTTGCTCTTTCTCATTGTGCTCAGACCACTGTCGTCCCTATGGAACAACACTTGAATAATG
This sequence comes from Excalfactoria chinensis, assembly GCF_039878825.1. Lineage (NCBI taxonomy): Eukaryota > Metazoa > Chordata > Aves > Galliformes > Phasianidae > Excalfactoria > Excalfactoria chinensis. The sequence continues at coordinate 8,867,717 of NC_092829.1, read as the reverse complement.
TGAAGATATCTGAAAGAAAATAACACCTAGCACTGTATGATCACTATTTCGTGGCCACTGATATCAAGTGAGAAATTACTGAACGGTAGAGGGCACTTCCTGCATCAACATCCCGCGCATCATTAAATCAGAAAATAATTTATGTAGAAGAAGCCTATGGAAGTAACCTGGTTCAATGACCCCTACTGAGAGCTCTGCTAGGATGGAAATTCCACAGAATCTGAGCAATCTGTTCTGAAGACCAACTGTTCTTACTAAGAAAACATTTTCATCAATCTTTAATTAGAATTTCCCTCTTTACAACTCGTGTCCAAATCACACTGACTGTGACTTATGCAAAAGATATGGACAGGTAGCCATTCTTAGAGAAGCGAATCTCTCCTTGAGATGCTGTCCAGTCTCCTTGGAAAAGGAAAATGTTTGGTTTTATAATTCTTATCTCCACGTACATATATCTTCAGGACAGCGGTAGAAAGAGATCAGACCCCAGTTACGGCATAATTCCACTTTCAGAAGTTGTCAACAAAAGCAAACTCAGGAAGAAGTCACCTCAGGGAGAAACACTCAAGTTTATACAGTCTCACTTTGTTCTGCAAATGCAAAGCTCTCAGATGAACACTTACTGATACACATTCTTTTTACAGTGCATTTCACTGCCCGGAGAGACCTTACCCATTCTATTTTCAAAATTAAATCTTTATTTGGGAGATAATCTGATAAAATTTGTGCATTTAAATAATCTCGTGATTTTAAGCTCCGTGTTATTTAAATAACTGCTGACCATGCACACAGTTTCAAACAACAGTAAAAACACTGTATAACAAAATGCCAATTCATAAAATTACCCAAAGCGAATTCCAGACAGATTGCATGTAATATTTTTTCCAAGACTATTGACACAAACGCGAAAGCGAACACATATCTAGAAGTTCTCTATGCATGCCACACTTTAAGCTCTATCCAGATATTAAATAAAAACCAACCATTTCATCATTAAAACAATAGATACAATAATACATATATACCTCAATGAAGCACACTTGGTAACGTTTGAGCTGTCTTCAATGTTCCATTGGTTTGTATTAATTTTAGGGCTAGTCTAACATTCAGCAGTCCAGTAACAATGAATAAGCCTAATGCATTACGTAAGTGTAAGCTGATTAAATCCTTGATCCTGCAGCCACTGCTTTTTTCCCCTCCCCCTCCCATTTAAAACTTAGTATAATTGAAAAATCTGAGTTTTGTAACTTTCAAATCCTAAGTTGTACCACTTTTGGCATAAAACCCACAACTTGTATTAATATAATCCCTTCAGGTCCTGCTTGTCTTCTTTTAGTAATTTCAGGAACTTGCTAAAAGTCTATTTTAAAGTGATCAGTTCCCCAGTAAATTTTACTTTTATGGCCAAATGTTGTACTTTTTTAGTATATACTGAATGGTGCATATGTAGAAGTTTTTATTACATTACCGGGTCTGATTTGTACCTATAAAATTAACAGCAAATCAAATTAAACAAAGTGATGCTCTCATAACATTCAATATTGCCAAGAAGTAAGGTCAGAAGACATGCGGCTCATGCCAGTCCTGATTTCCAGAATGCATTGTATTCCAGTTGAAGCATATGAGCTACGAGGAACGAGGAGGTCATGAAAGAGTTATGTTCCCCTAGGTCACTGTACTCCCATGATCTCACTACACTGACAATATGACAATGGAAGTGGGATAAACAGATCCATGCAGGAGAGGGGATAAAATCCTTCCACTAGGCCCTAATGCCACATACAAAACCAGCTGCTAAGAGCTGAAATCTGACTAAACAACTGAATGGATAAAAAATATCTCACAACTTTTCAGCATATTTCGCTGTATGTGTGAATTTTAGATGCCAATTACCAGGCATCACAATCACTTAACTTGCACAATTGTTTTCAGAATGTAAGGGTTTTGGTTTGTTTTTAAGACATCTCAACTTGAAAATCTCATTAGTTTTGTTTTTAAACAAAGACAAAGCCTCATGTATATTTAGAAATCGATGATGTTCCACAATGATAAAACGAGTATTAATTCGTGAGCTCAACTCTTCTTGAAATTTATAAATGTTAAAGAACAGTCAGCTGTAACTATAGTGCCTCAGAAAAGGGAGCAGCACAGCCCCAAGTGAACAAGGCCAGATTATGTCCTGTTGAGTTTTTATTAGAATTGAGGATGAGAAGGGACAGAATCAAGTAAAGGGAATTCCATCCAGATACGGAGCATAAGATTTTAAAGCCATGGTAATTTTAAAGAGATGTACTACACATTTCTTTTAAAAGAGACAATGATCAAGCCAGGTTTCACTGAATGCTATAAAACTGATATATAGTGCATAGTGTAGGCTACTGATTTAAATCAGCAATGTGGTAATATTTTACCTAAACAACAACAATAACCCAGAACATGGTGCTTAAACTAGCATAAGGAAGGTGCACTGCAGGTTTCTATCTCCTGTAGGCATCTAAAAACATCATAATCCGTGAATACTTTTTCACATTTTAACATAAGAGGCTGAGTCACAAACTCAGTATTAGTGAGTAAAGAAAAGCAAGGGGTGAGGGTCAAGGTACCTGGACAGGCAACAGTGGTATACAAGTGTAATAGAGCTGACTGTTTCCTCATGCAAATAAGAAAGAGAAAGGCAGCTGATGAAACACAGCAGTTAGTAAGATTCTGAAGACATCTCACGTTACAGAAGTGTATTTCTTTTTAGACAGAAGTTTGACAGCTATTTATGAAGTCACAATAGAACATTTTCCAATAGTTCCCACTATAGCAGATTTTGCAAACCAATAATTTTTAAAACATTAAATACGTGAGTGGAACTGAACCAAAACCTTTATCATTAGTTACATACCCCATTCTCTGCACGCTTTTCCACAGGTATACTTATTCCATTTCTTTGGTTCTGGGTTTGCCGTCCACCTAAAAGTAAAGTATCACATGTATTGCAAAGTTGAGTTTTCAACACAAATGGTTTTCATTCTTGAATCCATATTTTAAAAATAAAATTGTACATACAGTTTTTCCTATCCTATTAGGTTATTCTTTGTATGTGGTAGTCAGAAAAGATAAAACATTTACCTCACAGACTTCCTCTGTTAACAGTGCAGACAAGTAGGCCTACTTTTCTGATCTGAGTTTTGGCAATGATCATATGAAAGGGAATGTACTGAGCATGACTATTGTATTTTCACTCTTACATGTCCACAAAAAGAAATAGTTCCAACTAAATGTACTATAAGTGACTACGTTAGAGGAAGCTTCTCCAGTGCTTTAAAACAACTTTATTCTGAAAATTGATCCACAAGTCAATGATTAATTAAAATGCATGATTCAGAAGGGACATTTTCCTTGCACGTGACAATATGGCTTCTGGTATAACATTGTTTAAAGCCAAATTGTCCAAATGATGAATATTTTTTAAAACGAATTAATATATATATATGTATAAATCCCTTATTTGACTATATTATTACATAATATATTGTATACAACATAATATTGGACCAGCTATTTCTGGCCTTCTAAGCAAACAGCAGCCACAAGGATATGAAAAGAAACCTCAGATCAAAGCAATAAGGCCTCAGATAAAACTTGACATTCAATTGTCAGTGGTCTGATTAGTTCAATGAATAATGATAATCTGAGCATGAAAATATACACTTCATTTTGAGATTTCATTCCTATCCTTCAGCCATTCTGAGTGCAATAAATAAAATAACATACAGCCTCTAAATATACCAGTTAGATCAGAAAAATAAGACTTTTTTCTATTGATTCTGGTCTTTAAATAAAGCCCCTCATCTAACATGGCATTGTTTCATACAAAGACCTTTTTCATACAACAGACCAAAAATATTTCAAGATATAAATTATTCCTTCCAATATATATATATGAAGTACAGAGAAAGTAAAGCTTGTGTGACCTCTCTCAGTGATGTCTGTAAAACAGATTTTAGTTTCAGAGGGATGCAAAGTATTTCACTGAATCTTTTCTCTGGGGGGAACCGAAAGGAAGAATCTTTCCATCCTCACAAAAAGCAAAGGTGTATTAAACCTCTCATGCACTGAATTTTTCCTTAACTACTAAGCATAACAGAAACCATTCTTACTACAAAAGAACTGCTCAACACATTGGTAGTAATTATTCTAGAGAAGGGAATTTGAGAACATGAATAAACATGACACTGAGGAATGTTCAAAATGACTTTGGTACAAGGAAGTTACATTGCATATATCTACTGAAATTTACTGAAAGAACTGATAACTGAACTCACTTCAGAAGACATGTTAAATGTTTCGGTGACAGCGC